>NW_023425404.1:48745553-49345553 GCF_014108245.1 Pipistrellus kuhlii
ATTGTAGGGAGTATATGGGAAGTCTTTATACAATCCTCTCAATTTTGCTATGAACCTAAAACTTCTCTAAAAAAATAAATTATTTTTAAAAAGAATATATATATATATGTGCATGCACACACACACACACACACACACACACACTAGAGGCTCGGTGCACAACTTTCATGCATGGGGGGTTGTCCCTCAGCCCAGCCTACACCATGTCCAATCTGGGATCCCTTGAGGGATGCCCCTCTCCAATCCGGGACCCCTTGAGGGACCCTAGTGGGATCGGACCTAAATGGGTGGACAGACATCCCTATCACAATCCAGGACTGCTGGCTCCCAACTGCCCTCCCCTGCAGGCCTGGCCCCTACCAACTTATCTCCCTGCTGTCCTAGTCCCCCAAAATGCCCTCCACCGGAGACTTGGGACACCCCCCAACAGCCCTTCCCTGAAGGCATGGCCCCTCCAAACTACCATCCCCTGCAGGCCTTGTCCCTCCCAGCAGCTTTCCCCTGCAGGCCTGCGCCCCTCCCCCCACAACTGCCCTTCCCTGCCCTTCCCTGCAGGCCTGGTTCCCTCCAACTGCTATCCCCTACAGGCCCGCCCCTCCCCCCCAACTGTCTTCCCCTGTAGGCCTGGTCCTCCCCAACTGCCCTCTCTTGTTGGTCTGGTCTCCCCCAACTGCCCTCCTCTGCTGGCCTGGTCACCCCTAACTTCTCACAACTGCTCTCCCCTGCAAGCCATCTTGTGGAAGCCATCTCTTGGTTGCCATTTGTGTTCACATGGGGGCAGCCATCTTTGACTACATGGGGGTGGCCATCTTGTGTCTTGGTGTGACAGTCAATTTGCATATCACTCTTTTATTAGATATTTTATATATATATTAGAGGCCCAATGCACGAAATTTGTACACTGGAGCGGGGGGGGGGGGGGGGGGGAGATCCTTCAGCCTGGCCTGTGTCCTCTCCCATTTCAGGAGCCATCAGTGGGACATCCTTAGTGCTGTCACAGAGGCAGAAGAGGCTCCCTCCACCACTGCTGTGCTTGCCAGCCATGAGCCCAGATTCTGGCTGAGCAGTGCTCCCCCTGGGAGAGTGCACTGACCACCAGGGTACAGCGCCTGTGTTGAACATATGCCCCCTGGTGCTCAGTGTGCATCATAGCGACCGGTCATTCTGCTGTTCAGTTGATTTGCATATAAGCCTTTTATTATATAGGATATATATAACTTATTCCTACATGATCCAGATTTCCTAGTATACATAAATAAAATCAGAGGTAAAAAGTAATATGTCATTTAGTAGACATAAATAAAAGTAGAAGTAAAAAGTAATATGTCAATATGTTTAAAAAGTATTTGTTTATGACATATCTAAAATATTAAAGTTTAAAGAAACAAGATGTTAAATGGGGTCAAAACTAGTTTTCAATGGGCATAGAGTTTGAATTTTGCAAGATAAAAAATTTATTGGGCTGTTGCACACAATATAAATATACACAGCACAATTGAAATGTGCATTTAAAAACAATTAAGATGGTAAATTTAATGTTATCGATACATGATTATAACAATTAAAAATAAAACAAAAAATGAATTGATATTATTAAGCTTTGCTTGATCTTACTACATAGTCTTATGGAAAAAGAACAACAGCATTATAGTCACTAAATCCTTTGTACATAATATTTAAAATAAAGACAACTCACAAACATAAAACGAATATATAGTCTCATAAGTAACCTTCACAGTGTTGGGTTGGGTGGATGGTTAATAATAAATCTTAGTATAGTCAATACAGTGTACTGGGCATTCTATTGCCTCTATGAGTTGCATAAAATCCTTTTCCAGTTTGTTTAAATATAACAGAGATGGATAATTTGCCTGAGTAATTTTTGGTCCCTCCATCCGCTAAAAAATTGCCAGAGGCTTGAGCAGGGCTGAGGCTTGTTCTATCAATAGTTAGAGCCCTCCAGGGAACAGAGCTATGTCTCCTTGTGTAACTATTGCTTCTTTTGCGTACATAGCCACTGCTGGATCTCACAGGGAAAAAGCAAAATCCCCAATCAATTTAGAGGCAGTTTAGACCCAGAAGATAGCCAGTTAATGCATCTCCACTTATTTAGAAAGCCTGAGTACAAGCAAGTAGCCCCCAAGGCCCCAGATTAAATAATTGCTATTTTCATCTTCATCCAGAAGAAGAAAGAAAAAAAAAAAAAAGCTAGAAATAGTCTTCATTCCATGAGTGTTTTGGGCCACTGATTTTTAATACCCAGGTAAGAGTCATTTTCAATTAACATATAGAATCATATAGCTCCTTAGAGCTATAAAGATCCACAGAAAAAAATCTAATGTGATGCTCTCATTTTACAGATGAGCAGACTGAGGCCTGTAGATGTTTAGGGACTTGTCTGAGGTGTCATGCTTGTTAATAGTTCAGCTGGAAGCTTTGTAGTTCCCTTTATTTTTATTTTTTTATTATTTATTTATTTATTTATTTTTAAGTATGTTTTTATTGATTTTAGAGAGAGGAAGGGAGACAGAACATCAATGAGAGACATTGATCAGCTGCCTCCTCATGCCCCTGACCCGGGCCTGTGCCCTGACCGGGAACTGAAGCAGTGACCTCTTGGTTCATGGTAGGACGTTCAACCACTGAGCCACACTGCTGGGCTGTTTCCAATATTACGTCTGTAAATAAAGCTGCTGTGAAACATTTTGAATACGTCTGTGTCGAACACATGCTCTGGCTTCTCTCGGAGTAGGATTGCTGGCATAGGATTCATATGTTTTTACTTTAATAGAAATCACCACAGTTTTCCAAAGTGGTTAAACCAATCTCCAGCCCCGCTCCGGCTGTGTGAGTCTGCTGCCCTGTGTCTGATGCTGTTTTATTTCCAGCAGTGGTGGGTGTGTGGCGGCATCTCCTGGGCTCTTCATTTACATTTCACCCCGTGAGGCTGTTGAGCACCAGGGAAAGAAAAAAAAAAAAAAAAAAAAAAAAAAAGATAAAAAGCTGAGCATTGCAAATGAGGACAGCCTTAACCCAGGCTGGAAAAAAGGTGGGTGAATTCCAAAGAGCTCTAAAGACTGGCTGCTAAAGGTTAAACTGGGAAGGAAAAGGCCAAGGTTTCTCCCTCCCCTGGTTCAGCCCTGAGGCTATGGTTTCTCAGAGAGCCCAGGGCACGGTCAGCAATGTGAGCTCTGCTGTGCACAGCCTCCTTCAGATCCTGCCTGCCTGAGTCAGTGCCCCCCCGCAGTTCCCCTACGACTATGTGAACCCCTGCCTTTCTGGTAATCCTGATCACTTTATTTTCTAATAGCTAATCATTTTAGAAATTTAAGAAAATTCTAAGGCAAAAATAAAAATAAAAATCAGCATTGTCCTAAAAAAAAAAAAAAAATAGTTCAGCTGGGATCTTGATCAAATGCACTATTTCTAAAAGGTTTAATGGTGCTTAAAAAACAATAGAGTCCTAACTGGTTTTGCTCGGTGGATAGAGTGTCAGCCTACTGACCAAAGGATCCTGGATTTGATTCAAGTCAAGGGCACATGCTCCGGGTTGCGGGCTGGATCCTCAGTAGGGGGCATGGAGGAGGCAGCCAATCAATGATTTTCTCTCATCATTGATGTTTCTATCTCTCTGTCTTTCTCTGAAATCAATAAAAATATATTTAAAAAAAACAATAGACTCTCTTAAATAGCATGCACTCTTCCCTTTCAATGTTACTTACACTATTGCTTGTAGAAAGTACAAAATTATATTTCAATCCAGTTCCCACTTGAAATAACTGAAAATTATAAAGTTAAAACCTAGAGATTTTTGTTTAGAATTTGATGCTGTTTTAAGAAAAGTGGGGCTTAACACAAGTGTCTCATGCTCAACTCTGAGAGCAGGAAAGATGGGAGTGGGGAGAAAGATGCCTGCCAAGTTCATGGATAAAAGAGATTGTTGGGCCTTGAGTATTTTTCCCTCAAAGGCAGAGAGAGCCCCTTTATCATTTTAAAATGTGTTACTGTTACTTGACTTCTCGGATTTGGCAGTGCCTTCTCTCTACTCCTCTGACTATGGCAATTTGGGAGACTGGCTGGCACCCAGCATCCCAGTCACTTTTTATTTGTATGCCCATTTAAGTTGGAGAATAGGAAGGAAGTTGCTACAAAGGAAAAAAAAATATGTCTTGGCTATTATCATTTAATAGTAACTATGGTATATGGAGTCATAGTAATGAAATACTTAGGCAAAATTAAATGTATGTGCATATAGATTGTAAACATCAGCATCTCTGACATAGAGCAGGGTTATAAATTCATTGATCCAGTTTGATTACTGGACTCATGTTAATAAAGAGACAAACAGGATATTCTACAGGTTTAGAAGGTGTCGATGAAGTGGGTACCTTGTAGAGAAGCAATGTACTGCAGAGTAATAGAGGTCTCGGCTTCTCTCGGCTTCTCTGTACCATTCTTAACTGAATTGGGAATTTCATTTGAGAAGGGGGGGGTGGAGTCGTGGGCACATTTGGTGTGAAATTAGCCTGGGACCTGGACTATCAGGCAGGATTTCATTGTCATGATTGCCATTGCCCACTGTCCCCTGAGCACACACTGCCACAGCCAGAGGGAGGGAAGCTTATCTGTGGTGAGAGGTCAGCATGGGTCCTTGTAGACTGGGTGAGAAATGATTGCAGCTGCTCATGTCATTGCTTTCTCTGCTGTAAATGAGGCTTCTCGTTAATGAATCATGCATACAGACTGCCAGGGTCTCAGCCTTAATTGGCACTAATGGGAACATCTTATGGTTGAAGGGAGAGCTAGGGGAGCCATTTTCAGTCTGATTTGATTCGGAAGGAGCTGGGACAATTTACATTTTCCATCAAATTCTAGGCCAGCCTCACACATCACATCTGCAAACTACAAATAGGTTGCGGAGTATCTACAAAAAAAAATTATCAAATATTTCATGAGGGAGAAGGAATATCAACAATGCTTCTTGATATTTTCCTTTCTCTGCCAGGCATGGCACCAACAGATAGTGTTTGAATCTGCTTTTGACTGTACTATGCATGCTAAATATGTAATCTGGTTTATTCCTTTGAGATCATTCAATAGGATTTCAATGTAAGTAAGCCCAGAGGAAATTTTGGCCAATAAATTGTATTTAAAAAATGCATCCTCCCATAATAATGTACTGTTATTATAATAACCTAAGCTAATGCAAAAGTTTAATCTGAGTTGCCTGGAACATTTGGGCCCTTAAGTGGAACTGATCTGTATCATTCCTCTTTTAGCTCTAGAGAAAGAGTTTCTTGTAATTAGTTTTGTGATGTATATTCAGCACTGAGGAATGGATGGTCGTAGTGTTGGTTCAGTTCAGACCTTTACAGATCATGGAACAAATGGGAGAATACCACCTCTTAGATTCTAAGACTTAGAATAAGGTAAGCACATACTATACCTTGGAGTGAATTAAAAAAGGCATGCCTTCCTTCAGATGGATGCATGCGCACAAAGGCACACTGCTTACAGCCCTGCTTGCTTTTTCAGTAGGGTGCCCTTGTCCAGTCCACAACCAGTATAAGGCACATAATAAGCTTGGTATTATCTTTATGAATGTTGACACCTCTCTAACCCAACTATGAGTTTTTGGGAAGGGCCTGAAACAAGCCAGTTAATCTTATAAAGAAAAATGTAGGTCTCAAAGATGTGGAGTAAGTCTATAGGGGAAGATGCAATAATGACATAATACTTAGAACAGAATATCATAGAAAGCTTGAAATCCACATCCCTGAAAATAATTTTTATTTTTAGTCAATATTACCTCAGGGTAACATGTTCTATATTTGATCCACTGTTAGAATTAAATATTTTCTTTAGGTCTTGTAATTTATTGCTATAAAAAAGGATGTAATATTTAGTCCTATTCCTTTATTTTGCAGATGAGAAGTTATGTGTACAGCTCTGAGATACATGGCTAGTTCATGATGGAGCCTGGACTAAAATCCAGGTCTATGACAACAAATCCAAGTCCAATTCACATTCCATCTCTGCCTAGCTAAATACCACAAAATCACACCCATCTCTCAGGTTCAAGATATGCTTTTAAGTCTGATATTTTGCTATTCAGTAAGTATAGCTTACCCAAAGCCTTCCTATGACAATAGTGTTGATTCCTTCCCTCTTGGTATTCATCTTTGCAAAATGAAGAATAATAATCTCCTAATCTAGACTTTTGAGGATAGTTGATACCGATGGAAATGGAAACGACATTCCTCTTGGATGGAGAATTGAATTAGCTGATTTTTCCTTCCTTCTCAGGATCAAGTTTTATGAGCTTGACAACCTCTTTCTATTTTGCTTATTTAGTTAACTTCCCTATCTTTATTCTTATGTCTTTTCTGAGGGGCAGTATTAAGACCTGTCTACTATGATAGAAAAACAACATTAAAATAATGTTTTCAATTCACCACCATACTCCCACATCCCAATGCCTCCCCACTGTGTACACACATACACACACACACACACACACACACACACACACTTTTGGTTACATATAAGATTGCACTGCTATGCTATACTGGATATAACAGTACACTGCAATTAGTCTACTAAGGCTCTTAAAATTAAATCTAGTAGACTCTATTAAAATTTGATACAACTTTAGTAAAGCTGTGCTTAAAATTACTCTACTGAAGAAGGTCTCATACTTCTGGAAGCATCCTCTGCATGTGATTGGACCGCTCATTAAACTCAGAGCAATTGCCAGACCCACAGGGTTTTTCTGGAAAATGATGCCAAGGAAGGTGCTTGTGCAAAGCGGCCAAGCTTCCTGAAATGCAATTTAAGAATCTGGTCACAACTGATTGCACCAGGGATTATTACTCAAAGGATATTGCTCCTGTCCCTTTCTCAGGCCTTTACCTCACTATTATCTGCCCCTGGGTTATGCATATATGCATACAAGTTCTTTGGTTAATCTCTTCCCACCAGCCCCTTCCCTCTGAAATTCCTCAGTCTGTTCCATGTTTCCAAGTCTCTGGATCTATTTTGTTCATCAGCTTATTTTGTTCATTAGATTCCACATAAAAGTGAGATCATGTGAAGCTTATCTTTCTCTGAAAGGCTTATTTCACTTAGCATAATACTCTCCAGGTCTCTCCATGCTGTCTCAAAGGATAAGAGATCCTTCTTTTTTATTGCTGCAATATTATTTCATTGTGTAAATGTACCACAACTTTTTTTTTATCCACTCATCTACTGACGAGCACTTGGACTGTTCCAGATTTTAGCTATTGTAAATAGCACTTCTATGAACATAGGGATGCTCATATTCTTTCTGATTGATGTTTCAGGATATATTTATAGACTTAACTTTGGACTAGCAGCCTACAAGATGGCTCATAAGGTTTTTCTATATTTGATAGTGAATAATAAGGTCTTCTGTCTAGAGGAGGCATAATGCAAGATATACAGGAGGAAGATATTAGAGGAAAAACAAAGAAAGCAGCAAAGTCACTTAATTATTCTCTTTGCCCCAACTACTTTGTTTCCCAGCAAAGATGGTAAAGTGGAAAATATTTGAGTTTTGGAGTTAGGCAAGCATGGATTTAAATCTTTAATATCCTCTTTGAGCCTCAACTTCCTTATTTAAAAAATGAGAACAGTGATACCTGATTCATCGGATCGTTGAAAATATTAAATGAATGAGGTGAGGGGATTAATAAGTACAGATTTGTAGTTACAAAGTGGTCACAGAGATGTAAAGCACAGCAAAGGGAATAGAGCCAATAATATTGTGATAACTATGTGTGGTGCTGGGTGGGTACTTGAAATATCGGGGGGAATACTTTGTGAAGTATATAATTGTCTAACCACTGTGCAAAACATCTGAAACCAATACAAACTAATATTGAAGGTAAAGTATAATTAAAAATAAAAATTTAAGATTAAAATGTTTATTAAATGAGAAATGTTTTAAAAGACAGGGCATATTGTATGTCACTTGGTAAATAACCAATAAATGGTAGTGAATAAGTGAATAGTTCATGAACTTTTTTAGGATTGATTGAGGTAACATTGGCTGTGCTCCAGATACAACATAAGCATCTATAATAATAAAAGGGCAATATGCTAATTAGACCAGACATCTTCTGGACATCATTCTGGACGTCCTTCCTGATGAAGCCAAGTGCCTGCAGGTGGCCCGAGGGAAGCAGCCCAGGTCCTGGGTGCCAGAGGGAAGCCAGTGCCGGCAGCCGGAGGAAGGAACAACTACTCTTGCACAAATCTGTGCACCAGTGGGGTCCCCCAGCCTGGCCTGCGGGAAAGAGCCAAAACCAGCTCTCCAACATCCCCCAAGGGGACCCGGATTATGAGAGGTTACAAGGCCAGGCCAAGGGACCCCACTGGTGCAAGATCAGGGTAGGGAGGGATGTGGGAGGATGGCCAGCCAGGGAGGGTCAACAGGAGGAGGGCTCAAGGGAATGTCTGACCCATCTCATTCAGTCAGATTGGCCTGACCCCAGTAGCAAGCTAACCTACTGGTCAAAGCATTTGCCCCCTGGTGGTCAGTACACATAGCCAGTGGTTGAGCCACCTTAGCATATCATTAGCATATTATGTTTTCATTCGTTGAATGGGACAACCTGACAACTGGACACTTAGCATATTAAGCTTTTAATATATAGGATGTTCCCTCTGTTCTACATGGCTCCAGGAAGTATAAAGACTTCCTTTAAATAGCTAAGTAGATATGAATTTGCTGTTCTTCATTTGTTCATTACTCAGGAAATGTTTTGTGGGCATCTGCTATATGCCAGGCTAGAATAGAAAGATAAATCAGAAAGAGTTCCTGATAACAAGGAGTAAATAGTATGGGTTTCAGAAAGGTAGGAAAATAAGTGACATTTTAATAGCATATTGAATAGATCAATAGAAGCATAATTTTCACTCCCAGAAACCAATCAGGAGGACACACACTGCCTAGAAATTCAAGCCAACTACTGTATCTAAGGTGTGTGAAAGAAGACCACAGTGTCTGTGAATGCCAAGGAGAGGAAACATGTCTAGCTAACAAAACTCAAAGAAGATGCACATCATTAAGAAAACAAAAGCTTTCCTCTGACACCATCTGGCATAAGAAAGGTCTGAGTTAACAGTAAAATATCATCTTATGCATTTTCACTTCCATTATGGTTCCTATATTTCCCCTTTTTAGATGAGACTAAAATGAGAATATTAGTCTGCATTCAACTCTTCATTCATCCAAATCCTCACTCCCTGTAAAGCATACCATATGTGAAAGAAAAGCTTTAAAAATACATGTTTCTATTTTCTTCTACTTCCATAAATAAGCACTATAAGCTATGCCAAACCACCAAGAAATATTATTGAGCATCTGTTCAAGACATTTAAATGTCTAAAGGAGCTAAGGTTTAGCTGAGAAAGGAGAAAGCCAGAAGTAGCATTTGTGACAGTCTATTATTCAAAGGGCAGAAAACAACTATTTATCATACCCTCTTCCAAATGAAAAAGAGAAAAGAAGCATGCAAGTGTAACAACTTCTTGAAAAGAAAGTTTACAATAAATCTGTAAAATAGCTATTTCTAAATCTCTATTTTTATATGTATAACTACATTTAAACATATATACATTTCAAATTACAGAACTAAATTTGGGATGCCCCAAATTGTATGACAAAGACACAAATTTAGGGAGGACTATTAGAAACTGTTTGAGAACATGTTACTTCTAAGAATATATATTTTCAAATTATCTACAAACCTATTTTTCTCAATCAGCAAGAATGCATTGAATAAAAAGCATGTTATCAGGGAAAGTTCTTTGAAGGATTACAAAGAAATCTAAATTCAATCCCTGCTCTGAAAATAGTTTATAGTTTGGTTGGGAGCCAAAATGAGTGGATAAAACAGTGGACAGTACATTATTCAAAATGACATCCCACATTGGTTGTGTAATATACTAATAAGTGTCAATATTCCAGGTGTTCTGAAGATAACAGGCTTGGATTAGTTTGGAAGTCTTAGATTAGCCTAGAGGCAGAGAAACTTGAATTGATCCTTAAAGGACCAGATTTTTATCAATAGGAATAAACAAAAAAAGAGGGATATTATGAGAAAAGGCAGCAAAGTAGATATTAATAGGGTATTCATGGAGTCCATAAAAATATAGTCTAGCCTGAGGAAAGGGAATGTATTAGAGGGTAGTGGGAAATCCATCCCAGCAGATAGATTGGGACACACACCAACTGTCTTCATTCACAACCTAGATAATGGCCACACACAGTGCTTGTCGTGCTCCTTCTAGTCATTTGTAGTCCAACTAAACACCCTATCCCCCCCAACCTCATTACTTATCTTTACCCCCTCAGAATAGCAGACATGTCTATCAGATGCTCCACACAGGATGACATTAGAATCAAAATCAATGCAATTTCCTGATAATATTGTGCTTTGTAGTCTTAAGGTGAGTGCAGATGAGCTGTCTCCAATAGTACATCATTTCTCACCATTATTTGATTCTCTCTTCTTTCCATTTATTTTCATTGTTGTTGGTGCTCATTCATTTATTATGAGTTCAACAAACATGCTATTGAGCTTCTACTCTGCCTTGTGCTCTCGGTTGAACATTAAGAATATGGAGATATGTAAAATTGTGTTTATCCTCCAGTAGCTTTTATACTAGAGAAAGGAACATAGGAGTCAAACATGCAACTCCCATAGTTTCATGCCTGTTGCATGTTGCAATCTGTTACCCATCTTTGAGGAAGGTAATCTACACAGAACACTAAACAGAACAAGTAGGTGAAGGTGGGTGAAGAAGGTGGTTTGCTTCAGTCAGAAAGAACAGGGTGTGAAACTGATGTGAACAAACGCAGCATAAGTGGAGGACCATAGGAAGTATATCATAGGCTACAGCTTAATAAAGAAAAGATAAGCAACAGAACAACCCTGCAATGTGAGCCCCATTCTTTTTTACTTTTTACTTTTATTTATTTATATTTTTTTCATTTTTTATTAAGGTATTATATGTGTACATATCTTACCAATCCCCCCCTACTCCCATACATGCCCTCCCTCCCCAGAGTTTTGCATCCCTTAGTTATGCTTATATGCATGCATACAAGTCTTTCGGTTGATCTCTTATCCCCCTCATATCTCCCTCCCCTCCCCACTGTAATATGACAGTCTATTTGTTGCTTTACTCTCTCTGTATCTGTCTTTTTGTTCATCCATTTATAATGTTCTTTATTATCCATAAATGAGCCCTTGATCTTCTCATTCAGTCATTGATTCACTGGGCACACCTGTGTGTCAAGACTTGTGCCAGAGGCTAGACACAGGACCCCACACAAGACACAAAGCCCCCTCAAAGGAGCTTTCGATCTAGCTGAGATGCAGCAGCAGTAAATTGACAGTTGATGAGGGCTGTGATGGATGTGGAGGGGCACATGACTCATCTTGCATTTGTCTGCAATATTCTGCCTCTGGTTCCCTTTCCTTCTCTTCCAGACTCATTTTTTAAATTTGTATGTTCTTGAGTGTGTGTAAGGTTTGTTAGATTCTGCCGCTCTATTCTTTATTTGGTGCTTATTTATTTTATTGTTTAAACAACCTAAATAGACAACTTTCCATTAATATTCAGAAATATGTTTTTCCAAGTAAATTATATAGATGCATGTACTGAGGTTCATTTTATTCTTAAATTTGCTGAGAAACCTATAATGTTTTTCACCCTAATTTTCATCTTACCCTTTTATGTTTTTTAATAAAATAGAAAGCAAGAATTAGAAATAAATATGAAAAAAGGAAGATGGTATAGCTATTGTTCCCCTCTGTCTATATCTCTTATTCTAAGCCAAACCAAAATGTAGAGTGATATATATATATATATATATATATATATATATATATATGAAACATATATAAAAACATATATATGTTTAAGAAAATAAACTTAATAATAGAAAAAATTTAAAGAGCACAAAGACTTTATCTCTATAATTTAATTCAGCATTTCTTCAGGAGGCAGGAATTTATCAATAAGCAAGGTATTGCTAAGTTCCTGGAGAAGGATAAAGGGCTATCTGAAACAAATAAAAACAAAACACAACTGGGAAAAGGTAAATAGGATGCTAGAGCAAAGAGTAGTAAAAAGGAATGAGATAGGGAAGAATAAATAATAGAAACACGAGAAAGCAATGTTTTGGGATTGAAGGTAACAACAAGAAAATCAAATTCAGAGAGAGAGAGAAGATGTGGGAAAGAGAATAAGCACAGTTTTCTCTCTCCTGCTTCTCCATCTAAGAGAAATAACTGTCAACTACAGGTCATAAAGCTTTATAAACTAATGACCTGTGACCTCTGACCCTGTGATTTATTTCCTCTGAGCAGAGGTATAGCCTCTCCTCCTTCTGAGAAAAATGAGGCAACATGGCTGGGTGACTTCTCCCATCCATCAGGCAAAGAAATGTGTCTGAGTGTCAATTTTCCATCAGTACTCTTGCTCCAGGCTAACTAAGGACTGGTTTACAGACCAATACAGAGTCAGCGGACACATTTTATTTATTTAAAACCTTACATAAGTGTGTGTGTGTGTGTGTGTGTGTGTGTGTATGAGTTGTGTGTATATATATATACACACACATATATATATATTGTACATATATATATGTGTGTATACATATGATGTGGATATATATAATATATATAAAATTAATATGTAATAAACTTTTAAGTCTTTTCTACTGAACCACAGAAAGCAAGCAGTTCCAAAATTAATTAACAAATTGCTGAGAGTCGGCAGAACCAGTTCATAATTGGCCAGAGCTGATCTTCCCAATTGCAAAAGAAAAAGGTCACTCACTACAAAGGAAGAAGAGTTCTTTCATTTGCATTGGCCTCTTCCACTTGGCAAGACAGGTGTCCATTTGTGAATGGGCACATTTCCACATGCAGGCCATCTGATAGGTATTTCCAGACAGCAGTGATAATTAGAGCACACGCCCCCTCTTTGAGGCCATTGGAGACTGATTGGAGTCAGCGAGGGTTCTGGGTAAATTGTTCTTTTGTGAAGCCTGGACTGCAGTGGCCAGAGTTGGCTCCGGCTTTCAGGGACAAAGGAGAGTGAGTCATCTCCCTTCATGGTGCTGAATTGTTGAAAGGGCACAAGAAGTTCCCAGGGATTTTGTGCTGCTTTATAGCAACCTGCATTTCACATGGATGGGAAAGGGGATGGAGGAAGTGAGCCTTGTTGCTAGGCCTCCCAAAGACATGCCAAACTCTTGCCTATTTCTTTGTGAGCCTGGTTACTGCCCCTGCTGTGTTTCCCATTACTCTAAACAGGAAAAGGATGAATATGCCCAGTCTTTCTCAGTTTGCAAATGTGCCTGGGTGAGGGCAAACATGGCCATGTTTGTTCTCCCTGGGGAACAAGTCGGGAATGAAGTCCCTTTTGATCAGCAAAACCTCCCCTCATTCCCAAGTCCCAGAAGACTGGCAACTTAATCTGGAAGTGTGAACATGAATCCTGCCTAGGAAAGGCTGCGCTCTTTGAAGTGGCCCAGAAGTTGGGATCTGTCTGCAGTCCCTGAAGACACAGAGATGCAGGTGAATCCCAAAAGAGGCCCCCTTTCGTATGTGCACAACTCGATAAAATGAATCTGTCTGACACACAAGAGAGCACGGAACTGATCCAGTAGTGGTTCTAGTCTTCATTAGTTTACAAAGGGGCTGTGATTTGAAGGAGGGAGACATGTCTTGCATGCCATGGAAATATAAAATATAGCTTTGATTAGGGTTTTATCATATGTTTCCTGATGAATATATGCAAAGGAAAAGCAAAATGATGGATGCTTCTTTTAAAAAAAAATACATTTTATTGATTTTTTTATAGAGATGAAGGGAGAAGAATAATTAGAAAGATTGATGAGAGAGAAATATTGATCAGCTGCCTCCTACACACCTCCTACTGGGTTTGTGCCCGCAATCAAGGTACATGCCCTTGACTGGAATCGAGCCTGGGACCTTTCAGTCCACGGGCTGATGCTCTATCCACTGAGCCAAACCAGTTAGGGCTGGATATTTCTTTATTCTTTTCTTCACGGAGGCATTGAGCATGTTAGGATTTGTGCATTTTGGTATTTAAATAGATAAATTAGATAATAGATGATAGATAGATGGCCATGTACAAGGAGACAATAGTTGGTGATGAGTAGATTTTTAACAAAAATAAGTAAGCCAGCATCCCTATCTTTAATGAATTTACAGGAAGAGAAAAAAAGAGTGTTAGTCAAAGTCATCTATAGTAGTAAAATGGTAGTATGATAATTAGACTGGGAGACCTTCCAGACACCCTTCTGGGCAAAGCCATGGTGGCAGGACCGAGGCAGAGGTGGTTAGGGGCAATCAGGTCAGGCCAGGAGGGGAGGGCAGTTGGGGGTGATCAGGCCAGTGTGTGGTGTGTGTGTGTGTGTGTGTGTGTGGGTGGGGGAGGGGGATAAAGGGGGTTGGTGGAGGCTATCAGGCTAGCAGGGGGAGGCAGCTGGGGGTAAGCAGGCCAGGGGGGCAGTTGGGGGTGATCAAGCCAGCAGGGAGGGAAGTTGGGGTGATCAGGCAGGTAGGACGGGCAGTTGGGGGAGAGCAGGCTGGCATACAGAGTGGTTAGAGACGATCAGGAAGGAAGGCAGGCAGGTGAGCAGTTAAGAGCCAGTGGTCCTGGATTGTGAGAGGAATGCCCCATTGCCTGTAAGACATCCCCCAAGGAGTCCCAGATTAGAGAGGGTTCAGGCCAGGCTCTGGGCCATTAGTCTGATTATAACAAACTAGAGGTGTAGTGCATGGATTTGTGCACTTGTGGGGTCCCTCAGCCTGGCCTGTGCCCTCTCGCAACCTGAGACCCTTTGGGGGATGTAGTAGTGCCAGAAGCAGCAGGCGGCCAGGGAGGAGGCTGAGCCCAGGCTGGGCATCTGCTATTTCTGCTTCTTGATAGCACTGCCACTGATGCAGGATAGGCTTGTGCCACCACAGCAGCACTGGCCATCTGTGAGCCTGGCATATGGTACCCAATGGTTAACTGAGTGGCACTCCCACTGTGGGAGCGCACTGACCACCAGGGAGCAACTCCTGCATTGAGCGTCTGCCCCCTGGTGGTCAGTGTGCATCATAGCGATCAGTTGACTGTTTGGTCCTCTGGTTGCTTAAGTTTTTATGTATATAAATAGAAAGTGCTGATAGGATACTGATTTAGTATATCATATGAGGGAACAAAAAACTCTGAGGGTTTATAAAAGGGAGTGACATATTTCATCATGTGAAATCCAGGAAATCTTTATGGTAGAGGCAACCTTTATGATTAAATTTGATGCACGGGGATCCTTCCAGTACATGAAGAAAAAAAGAAAGAAAAAAAAGGAAAGAAGGGCATTCCACTAGCAAAGGAGATAGTGAACAAAAGTACTCGGGTAGAAAAGCATAGGACTTGATGGAAGAAGGAAGTTTGACTGAAGCATCACATTCTTATAGGAAAATAGTAAGGGATAAGGATGAACAGCCAAGTCAGGGTCATATTGGTAAAGGGCTTAAATGTTAGGCTGAATATTTGTTTTCTAATTCAATAAAGAAGAGAGATCCTGTAAAAATTGAATAAGAAAGTGATATAATTAGAATTATACAGAAATTAACCTAATAATGGGATATATTGGAAGGAGATTATATTAATAGATGGAAACTCAGGAGACCATCTATTTTAGTCATCTAGTCAAAATGTAACAAATCTTTTACATTAGGATGGTGGAAGTGGGGATAATAAAAGGGAGAGATTGGATAGACTTTGAGAAAAGTAGAATCTGCAGACAACTCACTGAGGTAGCTGGCAAGGGAGAGAGAGAAGTCTGAGAGGACGCGAGGGCTTAGAGCCCTAGGGATTACAATAATAGTGTTGCCATGGAAAGGAAAGAAAACCTGGAGTTTTGGAAAAAAGACGAGTTCAGTTTGTGTTTTATTGAAGTGAAGGAATTAGGTAAAAATGAGTTAAAAATGCTCAGTATGCAGCAAAATTATAGGAAATAAGCTAGGGCTAAAACATAGAGTTAGGAACCATCAATTTGGCAAATTGGATAACTCACTCTATGCCAGGCACTGTGTGAGGTGCTGGGTTACAGAGATAAACAAGGCCAATGGCTTCTGATCTCACAGTTTACAGACCAGTGAGGAATAAAGACAGGTAAACCCACCAGTCCTCTCTGAAGTGATAACTACTATGGAAGATAGCAGGGAAGCACAGGGTGTTATGGCATCCAGAAAATTTCCGAAACATCTTATCTATACTTTGGGGGTTAGGGAAGGATCCTAGTAGAAAGTGACTTCCAAGACAGGATATCATGGGGGGCAGGGATTCAGGACAAACATTTCTAGGCAGTGTGAAATTCCAGCTCAGTTAGAGCAAGGTACACTGGAGCAGAAAACACCACAGGAGGATAATAAGAAAGGAAAGCTGGGAAGATAAGGTTAATTATTCTGAGCATTGATGTTCACATTAAAGAGTCCAGACTCTATTCAAGAGTCATAGGAAGAAGCTAATGGGATTTAAACTGAGGAACTGTCCCACTTTAATTTACAGAAATCACTCTGGCAGCAATGTGAGAATAGATAAGGGAGGGAAAAACAGGGCAGTGAGATTCAGAGGGCCTGTTCCTCAATAATATCCAAGTGGTGATGGCTTTGATGGGGTAGAGGAGTGGAAGAGTAATCAACAGAAATATATAGGGGTTTTTTTCTTGGCCACTAGGTGGTTATTGTTATCATTCACATAAGAAAAAAAAAACAAACATAAAAGTAGTTGGGGATAGTGTGTGTGAGTGTGTATAAGTATGTGTGTGCATTTGATGAGGGGTAGGAAGAGGTCCAGTCTTGTGATGTTAAATTTGGGATTCTATCTGAAGGGTGATGCCTAGTAGGCAGTTAAACATGTTTCATGTCTATGAGAGAGATGTAGTCTAGGGATATAAATTGGAAGTCATTACCATATAAATGAAAGCAAGAACCTCAGAATAGTACAAACTTACTACACATACTCCCAGAGGAGAAAAGAACAGGAAAATAGATATCTTTTAAAAATAGATATCTGAATAATATCAATATTTAAAGGGTTGCCAAAACCTGTTTGGCTCAGTGGATAGACTGAAAGGTCCCAGGTTCGATTCTGATCAAGGGCATGTACCTTGGTTGTGGGCACATCCCCATTAGGGAGTGTGCAGGAGGCAGCTGATCGATGTTTCTCTCTCATCGATGTTTCTAACTATCTATCCCTCTCTCTTCCTCTTTTAATATATTTAATTGATTTTTTTTAAAAACTCAATAAAATATATTTAAAAATATTTAAGTGGTAGAGGCGATAAGTAGGAGTAGGAGGACAACCAGGAGAAATCTGTGTCTTGGAATACAAGGGTAGAGTGTATTATCTAGGAAGAGAGGTCAACTATATTAACAACTTAAACACTTCCAACAGGTCCGCTGAGAGGTCACAACTATGGATGGATGTCATGGAAAAGGATCATTAATGTCTCAGGCAAGAGCAGTTTCACTGGAATAGGGGGACAGAGGTAAAAATGTAGTGGGTTGTTGAGTAAAAAATTCTAAAAGATCAAGGAGCAAACGAAACAAGGCAGTGTGATTGGCCTATTGGCTGCGTTGGAGAATTGTGTGGGGGGAACAGAGGTCAGACATCAAGGGCTGAGGAGTGAGCAACTGGGTGGGGTGAGGAGGAGATGGAGGAAAGGGGTGGAGAACACTCTAGAAGTTTGTAGAGAATAACAGGACAAAAAATACTGTAGCTAAATGGTCAACTGGACATCTTTGCTGGCAAAGGAGGGGAAAGCAGAGGTGGTAAAATTGAAAGCACCTTTACTTTTCATGTAAATAACATTAGCTCTGATGAAAGAAATTCTCTTGGTACCTTAGTCTGTTTGGGATGCTATAGTAGAATATCCTAATGTGGTGACTCATGAAAAGCAGAAATTTACTTCTACTGTTCAGAAGGCTGGGAATATGAGACCAGAGGGCCAGCATCATCAAGCTCTAGTGAGAACTTTCTTCTAGTGCACAGGTGTGCCCTTCTCTTTGTATCCTCACATGGGGGAGAGCAGAGAGGGGAAGCAAAACTCAGGAGCGGCTCCTTATAAACAAGGGCATCAATCTCATTCATGAGGCCTCCACTCTCATGACCCCATTTCATCTTAATCATCTTCCAAAGGCCCCACCTCCTAATACCATCCCCTTGGAGGAGGTTTCAAATTAAAAATGTAGGGAGGACACAAACATTCAGTCTATAATAGTTGATCACAGTTATGAGACTGGGGGCCTTGGGAGAGGGAAGGAGGATTCAAGAGAAGTCGGGAAGAGTCAGAAGGGCAGGAATAAATCAGCGCAGGTCACAGCAGCCTCTCACCAGGTAAACACCCCTTCCCTCCCCCTCAAGCTCAGTCCTGCTTCCTGGTATTGATTTCCATTGTTGTTAACTGGCAAGCACCGAGGCCATTAGAAACAAGGGCTGTTCACAAAACGTTTTAAGCAACCTAGTCGCAGAAGTAGCTCAGCAGCCAGGACCATACAGAGGATCTGGGTTCTGAGATTCAGATAATCTCCCCAAAGTAGGACAAGAGAACACATTATGCACATCACAGCACATCACAGCAGAGTAACCGGAAAGACACAAAGCTCCAAGCTAGGCTCACCGAGTAACCGCAGAATTTCAGTATGAATATTATAGTGAGTAAGGAGGTTAAGTGCCTTGACTTTTTCCCCCGCTGGGAGGGGGTAGGGGGAGAGGGGCATACAGTTGTCCTGTCTTTAAATATAAATAAATATCTAGTTAATTCTAATGGTTTCTTTTTCTCTCATGATTAGCTGCAGAGAAAAGAAGCAAGGTATCTTAGTTTTCAGAACCTTTCACACTTTGAATGCTCAGTAAATACTAAAAAGGTGATCCACTGTGTGAAAATCAAAAGGCAGAATAAATCTACCTCCTTTTCTGAATGCTGAACCTGTAAGCACTCAGCAGGGAGGAAATGTTTTTCCTAATATAGAGATAGAGAGTTGTTTGTTACAAAAAGGGGGAGAAATCCAATTAGAAGGTGTAATTTGAGAGCCCCCTGCTTTGGCATAAATCACTTTGCAGTCCATAGATCAGCTCTAATGCCAAAGGTGTGGGTGCCTAATATCGGAGATTATGAGCCAGTGTCTAGTCTGCTGGCTTTCTTCTCATCAGGAGATAGTTTAATGTTCTGATTTCAGTAATAAGTATTACTGATTAATAAAGCATTACTGCCAAACTTCTTTTGCCTTAAATACTTATGCAAAAATGTCTAAAACTTGCCAAAATGTCCAACTAAAAAATAAAAAATTAAGTCATACTGATTGTTTCATATTATACAGAACAAAAATGTTCATTTGACTGAGTGACCTACCTAAGCCTAAAATCTAATTATCAGACCAGGAATATGATTTTCAATGACATTCGTGTCACTCATTAAGGAAAATGGAATAAGTTTAAGGAAAATGTAATGAGCAGGTGCCATCACTACTCTGCCCAAGTCCCTTCTGAAACCTTTGCTATTCTCAAGTATATCTCCCCCCAACAGCCAGCACCTGCCTTTCTTCTTTTTTTTCTTTTTGAGAGCTGCCTTGAGGCTGCCAGAACCAGCTTGAGCTATAGGTGTACTACTAATAATACATAATATTTACTGAGCATTGGCCATATATTGGACCTTGTATTAAGCACTTTATCTGAATTATCCCATTAAATTCTCACAGTAACTCTGCATGGTATTAATGAAGTTATCCACTTGATAATTTCCCTCCTATGAAGTTATCATACTAGTATTAAGATACTTATGTAATTTGATGTGATTATGTATGTACAAAGATGTTTACTGTAAGTGTGTGTGTGTGTGTGTGTGTGTGTGTGTGTGTGTGTGTTTTAAAAACCACTGGAAATCTAAACTTGTATCAACAGGGGCTGGTCAAATAAATGTTGGTACATCCCTAGGATAATCTTTTGCAACCAGGTAGAAAAATTAGGCAGTTCTATGAGCACTTTAATGGGACAATTGCTAAAATATGTTGTTATCTAAAAATCAAGGGGCTGAGCTGTCATATATACATAGGCGTGTGTGAGAGTGTGCATTGGTTATTTTTGTAAAGATGATAAGAAATGGGATGAATTTAGTAGAAAGATGTACCTCTGGAGGGGACTTGGGTAGAGGGTGACTTATTTTAGTTTTATTCTCTGGTTTAACTGTGTGCTTATAATAGTTTTCATTTTCAATTTGAAAATCAGTAAGTCCAAAATTAAATGCAGAATCTCAGAGGAGGCAGATCATCAGCTTTCAAACTTTTTTAAGGATCCAATGTTTCAAATATATATTTATCAATATAGTTACACAATCTCAAAAGTGGATGGTGATATTATTACCCTTTTAATGAAAAGAAACTAAGACTTAACAACTTAATTGCTCAAGTGCACAGAGCTAGCAAACAGCAGAGACAGAATTTGAATCTAAGTCAGTTTGATTTTTAAGACCTAAATTTCATTTTGTCATTTTTTCTTTCAAAATCAAAAATAGAATAATGAAACTACTTTAGTAACCTTACAAAATTAAATAAGTTTAACAATAAAGAATCTCAATTTTAACTTTTCTATTTAATTATGATAAAATCCGCTTGCTTCTAAGTTTTAATAATACTATAAATTCAGTCACAGGAAAAAAATTATTTAAAATTAAAATTAATTAATTTCTAATGAAAGTATAACATAAGTAGACCAGAAAGTACATAAAATTAATATAATGATAGCAAAAATACTATTATATACCTAATTTTTCAAAAGAAATAAGAAATTTATTTACCATAAAAGCAACAATTTTCCTGCAAACCCCAATTATTATGTTTCTCTCTTTTGTTCTGTAAAGCCAATTTTTAAACAATTATGAGTATATCATTACTCTCAACTTGTATTATTAGCATAACTGTGTAAAAATTTCAACATATAGCCTTTTAGGGGCAAGAAAATATCATGAATTTTACAGTAAAAGATGACCATTAAAACATGGCTGCAGACACATCCTCTTGATCCTAGAATTAAAAAAAAAAGTCAAAATATGTCCTTCTTTCAGTAGGAATTGTGGTCTCATATTCATAATATCTTCTTTAGAAATTGTATAGAGTGCCCAAAATATGGAGATTTTATAAATGGATTAATTATGGTGTTATCCATGTTTATATTTTTTAATGACATGTGTTTTTTGTTTTGTAATCTTTTTTTGTTTTTTATATTTTATGGAACAAGATGATAGGCAAAGACCCCAAAGATTAAAATGTTTTGAAACCTAGGAAACTAAAAATGGAAATCAATGGATGAAAGTACAAAGAGAGCACTCTATAAAATGTTATAATGCATGGTTATTACATCTGCAAGGAATGTGGAGATTTCTAATGGCCTATTGTGTAAAACTTTTGTATCTTAAAGTATTTTTAAAATACCAAGAGCTTACTGGAAAAATCAATAATTCATAAGTACATAAGGTAAATGGTCTTATTGGATTATCTCTGGTTTCAACATTATTTTTAGTTAGAGAAAAAAATGAAGTTTGGTCAATTGTTTCTCCCCATAGAATCAGCTTGCAATTCCCTGCCAATGAGCCATTTATTTTAAGAGGGAAGTATTACACATACATATATTTTAAACCACTGTCTCCTTTCACACACACCAACAGGAGGTTTGCAGTTAACCTGTTAACCGGGGAGTTCCCTTTTTAATTATGCAACCTGTAAAGGGTGTGTACTCTTTCACTAGGACGTGTCAGTACGTCATGCCCGGAGGATGTAATTTCATATCATTATTTTTTTTAATTTATACTTAATTAAAATAAATGACATATATATATATATACATATATATTCATTTATTTATATATAAAGCACAAAGGAAAATACAAAATTACAAAAAAAATAGAAAAGAATACCAACAAAAAAATGGAAACATAGAATTAAAAAATTATAAATTTTACAAGCAATTATAAAGATTACAAAAAATATATACCGTCACTCTCAGGGCGCAACATATATTTCCAGGACGTATTCATACGTCCTACCCGTTCCCGATATTGTTTACATTTGACGTATTTATATGTCCCGCTCGTAAGGTATTTGATTGCTCTGTAAGGACAGTATTATGCACTGAGAGGCATTATTAGAGGAGACTGAATTGAGCTTATAGTACCTAAGGTAACTCCCAAGTCACATTCATGTCTCCAGAAGTTGTTCCACTAACTAGGGCTCACTGATCTCCTTATTAACAGAATTCTAACTCCCTGATTATAAAGTACCTAAAGGGGACAGAGCTGAAGATTCTTCTTAGAAAAAGCCCTCATTTGTGATTACTAGGCATGCCATGTTTAAACACAATTAAATGTGTATTATGTATGCAAAACCTACCCCAACAATCTAGGCAGGCTAGGGAGCCACACATATTATCTATCTATATAAAACCCTAACATGAAAATTGACTGAACTGCAGAATGAACTGTGGAACAACTGGTCAGTGGGTGGTAGGGTCTGCAAGCAGGTGGCGCCAGGCTGCCGTCCAAGGTGGGTGCCAGTGGCAGGGAGGGGGGGAGGGGCTATCGCCCAGCTGGTCACCCCACAGATCAGCCCTGATTGCTGACCAGGCCTAGGAACTCTTCCCTATGTATTGGAAACAGTCTCTTGGATTTAAAAATTAAAACCTGGCAAGGCTGCTCTAACACTGAAAAAACAGGATGATGCAGTGATGACATGCATGGACTCTGGCTTGCATATATTATGGTCAGCCTTGATTCTGACACTTATAACTGTGACAAAGCCAATTGCTTAACTTCTCTCTGCTTCAGTTTTTCACCCATAAGATTGGGAAAATAGTACTACTGCCTCAGAAAGATCATGTTATGTACTACTTTTTATAATAGGGGCAGCACACAAGATGCCTTCCACCTGTATGAAAAGTATGGTTAATGGTACATGCAGTGCCCAGGATTCAAGAGGGATGTCTGACTGCTAGTTTAGGCCTGTAAACTAGCAGTTGGACATCCCCTGAGGGGTCCCGATTGCGAGAGGGCACAGCCTGGGCTGAGGAACTCCCTCTTCCCCCCTGCTTGAATTTTGTGCACTGGGCCTCTAGTGTGATTATAAAGAAGCCACATGACTGGATAAAAAAAGTGAAAGGATTAGCTAAAAAACATGTATGCATATCCTATGGACAGGGACAATATTGTAGTGATTTCCAAGAGTGGAAGGTGTAGAGATGGGTGGAAGTGGAGGACATCTGCAATAGTGCGAAGTTAAAAAATTTAATAAAAATAAAATTAAGCCACAAGAATCCCCTGGCTTTAAAAAAGTATTACATATGTCAGCCTGTTTTTCTTAACATTTCTAATATTTAAATTAATGTGTTAGATTAATTATCATCCCTCAAAAAAATCTTGAGGATGAAAGCAAAGTTTTAAATGCCAAATAAAAAAAATAATAATGAAGGAAGACTGGGGGAAAAATGAGTTAAAATTCATCTTACAAATCTGGAGAAAATGGACAAAAGGTAAACACAAAGAAAACAGCTAACAAAATATTACAAATAAGAAAACAAAAATTGACAGGGGAAAAAGGTTGAAAATAGATCATCACCAAAGTATAAAAGAAAATGATAAGCTGGAACTATATTTTGAACTCATTTCTCTGGGTTTATTGGCAATCAGCAAAGTGAAAATTTTTAAAAAAGCAAAACTTTTTATCTTTTATATTAACAAAATTAAAAAGCCTGATGATAACAAGTTTTGGTGAGGATGTGGGATAATATTAAATTTTATATACCATAGTTAAATTGTACAGACAAAGTGAAAAGCAATTTGGTGACCTACTAAAGTCGAAGATGCCCTTCCCAGGAACTCAGCAATCCTATCTGTAGTTAGGTTACTTAGCATATTTCTTGCATATGTGCTCCAGGAGACATGTGCAAAAATAATTGCTGAACTGAATTAAAGAAGAACAGATTTAGAAATAAAATTATCAATTTCAAAATGGACAAAAATAACGTTATACTTTTAACAGTGATTCCTATATAGTAGTTAATGAAGTCACTAGAGTTATCAATATAAGTATGTATTAATATAAGTAAATAAAAAAAAATAATTTAAGTAAAGTAGATTAATTTGGAATGACATTTACAGTAAGATCTTATTTCTATAAAGTACAAAACATGCATATAATGTATTATATTTTAAACATGATTAAATATTAAAGGTACAAAATCATGAATGGAAAGAATTCAAGGCTTCAGGTCAGTGATTACTTATGGAGAGGCAAGGAAAAATTATGAGTTTATAAAAGAGCATACAGGAACTTCAACTAAAAATATAGCATTATTTTTTAAAAAGTTAATATGGTCAAATACATTATATTTAACTAAACCTGATAGTTGCTATAGGGCATTGACTTTATTTTTCTCTAGACATTTTGTGAGCTAGAGCACACTCAAAAGTATATACTTTTTAATAAACAAAACAGATATACAAAGCAGATATGCATACAAACACATATGAACATACATACAAACACACACAAAACAGGTATACCAGTACATAAACAAAACAAACATATACAAACACACATACAGATGTACATACAGAAACATACACATGCTCACATGCATGCTCATTCAGATGCACATAGATACTTCTAACTTCTCATAGTAATATGTATTACTGTACATGAGTTTAAGAAGATTGAATAACTACCCTGCTTTTATTTTTTAACTGATGCATACTTATCTGAGTTTCCTTGTATTTATGCTGTAGAATCATGTTGGCAGCACCATGATATATGTCTCTAGCATTAGGGCTCACGTGCTGACTCCTTTCACAATTCTATGTTTTATTGTGTAATTTATATTGAATCTGAAATCTCTTGGATCTGAATTTTGGAGGTCAGATAAGCTGTCATTTTTCTGATAAATGTTTTATTTTCTAAGAGTTGAATTTATTTTTAGCCATTTATATAACCTATGCTTACTACTCATCTTAGCATTAACATAGTGTTTCTTTTTCCAGTGGAAGTAAATAAACTACCCCAATGATTTATGACTTACAAATGTGCAGATGCTGCATGGGAATCAGTTTTAACAGCAATCTTCATGACACTATTTCATTTATGGTTCCTATAAAATATGGCAATAGTTCAATTTCTGTATGTAAACACAATTTTAAATTTAGCAGAAAATTAAAGTATTGGGAAATGAGCTTTCTCGCTTTTTTAAATGGCCATCTAATAAGATCCATTTACTTCACTGATATTGTTTCTAGTGATTAAGTTAAGTTTTAGTGTTGCCTGAAGTGTTTCTCTTGTGACAAATGATTGAGAAAATAATTACAATGGGCTATGTCTTTGACAGAGTCTATAAACACAGGAATGGCAGCACATGATTAAATTTATGTTTAGGTTGTGGAAATCATTGCTGCTTAAGAAGAAAACAAGTGTATTGATCTTCAAGGGTAAAGTAAGGCAAAATGAAAGGAATAATTAAATCTGGCAGTACTGGTGTTTTCATCCATAGAACTACAATTATACAAATTACCCATTTCCTCACCTTGCCCCTCCTTCCTGTCCCTTTTAGGTACGCATTCAAGACCCCCTGAGCAAATATTATGAAAAGGGTTTTGTTTTCTTTTGCCTTGTCTGCTTTCAATAGAGAAAAGCCCTGGACTGGTCCCTGAATTATCTTGTAATCCCTGTAGGGTCGGGGCAAAATTAACTGGAGTTGTAACATTTAAGGATGGGGAAAAAAATCCTATGGGTTCAAGCCAAGCTTTGTTCGAGATGAAAACTCAGCCTTCCTTTCCTAGCAACCCTCATCTATTCAATTTTATTTAAAATGTCTAGAAGACACAGAATATATAAGGCATTCTGAGAGCTAAATACTTTATTTTCTAAAATACACTTTGATTGGAAAAAATGTCGAAGTTTGGAGGGAAACATTGCCTCCTGGAGATTATGAGTTCAAGAGTCCTTGTTTGAACACCAGAATCTCCCCTTGCCAGACTCTACTTGGTGTGTTCTCCAAGCTCTACCTCTGAGCACTGTTCATTCCCTCATACTTGCTCATATATTTCATTTTCATTTTATTTCTGCCTGATCCTCATGGTAATCTGATTGAGTGCCAGTCTGCCTCTGCACATGTAGGTCCATACACTATGGTGTGATGCTAAATTCACAACAGACACACACACTTTATGTTTGCTCAAACCTTGTATTATGATGTCATTTCCTATCTCTTCACACTTCTCTTGCATCTGGTGATAACTCCATTAACCTCCTCTATAAATGAGTTTTTCTCAAAATGTATTTCATTCATGTAATCCCTCACCATGTCTCATGAAGAGTAAGCCCTGGAAAAGCAAGTTTGAGAAATGCTGTGAAGTCTAGCCCTGCACTGTCGAATATCAAAGCCATCCATTGCACATGGCTATTGAACTCTTCTGATAGATGTAGTCCAAATTGAAGTGTGATGTAAGTTGGAAATACACACTGTATTTCAAACACTTATTATGGAGAAAATGTAAACTATCTCTTCTCATTCATAATTTTATGTTGATTATATATTAAAATTATCTCATTTTGGATATACTAGGTTAAGAAAATATATGATTAAAATTAATTTGAGTGCTTTAATTTTTCATGTACCTGCTGGGAATTTTAAAAATAATATGTGACTCACATATTACTTCTACTGGAGTGCACTGCTCTAACCCCCCTTAAAAATCTACCATTTTAAAGTGCATAGTAAGCCGAAACCGGTTTGGCTCAGTGCTAGAGCGTCGGTCTGCGGACTGAAAGGTCCCAGGTTCGATTCCAGTTAGGGGCATGTATATTGGTTGCGGGCACATCCCCAGTAGGGGGTGTGCAAGAGGCAGCTGGTCGATGTTTCTCTCTCATCGACGGTTCTAGCTCTCTATCCCTCTCCCTTTCTCTCTGTAAAAAATCAATAAAATATATTTTTAAAAAAGTAATAAAGTGCATAGTAAAATTTATGAGAGGCATTACAGTAAGGAATCCTGCTTACCATTGTCAAAACTAGCCAACAGACACAGGAAAAGATGCTCAACATCACAAATTATCAGGGAAATTAAAATTAAAATCACCAGGGGATATTAGCTCAAACCTGTTAGAATGACTACTAAAAAAAAAAAAAAAGACAGTAAATAAGTATTGGTGAGGATGTTGAAAAAAGGTAACTCTTGTACACTGTTGGTAGGAGTATAAATTGGTACAGCCAATATGGAAAGCAGTATGAAGATTCCTAAAAATAAAACTACCATTTGATTCAGCAATCTTACATCAGGGTGTATATCTGAGAAAAACAAAATCACTATCTCAAAGAGATATCAGCACCACCATCCCCAATGCAGCATTATTTACAATAGCCAAGACATAGAAATAACCTAATTACCCATTGACAAAGGAATGGATAAAGAAAATGTGATATATACTCACATTTAAATATTACTTAGTCATTAGAAAAGGACTTTTTTCTATTTGTAACAACATGGATGGAACTTGAGTACCAAAGTGAAATAAGTCAGACAAAAAAAACAAATACTGCATTATCTCACTTATATGTAGAATCTAAAAAAGACAAAACATATAAACCGAGAGTATATTGGTGATTGTCAGGGTTGAGTTATGGGAGAAAACTGGGAGGTGTTGGTGAAAGGGTACAAAATTCTAGTTATAAAATGCATAAGTTCTAGAGATCTAATTTATAGTATAGTAACTAGAGTTAACAATACTACATTGTATACTTGAAAGTTCCTAAGAGAGTAGATGTTAAAAGTTGTGTACACATACACATACACACACACAAAGATTATGTGACATGCTCGATATGTTAACTAACCTTATCCTATCTAATAAAAGAGTAATATGCAAATTGACCATCACTCCAAGACACAAGATGTAGTCAAAGATGGCTCCCCCATGTGGACACAAGATGGCACCACAAGATGGCCCAAAGGAGAGGGCAGTTGTGGCTAGTTAGGGGTGACCAGGACAATAGAGGAGGGCAGTTGGGGAAGTCCAGGCCAGCAAGGGAGGGGAGTTGGGGGTCCAGGCTTGCAGGGGAGGGCAGTTGGAGAGGACAGGCCTACAGGGGAGGGCAGTTAAGGGTGACCAGGCCAGCAGGAGAGGGCATTTGGGGGCAACCAGGCTGGCAGGGGAGGACATCCAGGAGTGACCAGACTGGCAAAGGATGGCAGGTAGGGATGACCACGCTGGCAGGGGAGGACAGTTAGGGACAATAGGATCAGCCAGGGAGCAGTTAGGCATTGATCAGGCTGGCAGGGGAGTGTTTAGGGGGTGATCAGGCTGGTAGGCAGAAGCAGTTAGGGCAATCAGGCAGTCAGACGAGCAGTTGTGAGCCAGTAGTCCTAGATTGTGAGAGGGATGTCCAACTACCCTTTTAGGCCTGATTCTGGTTGGTACTGGGCCTAAACGGGTGGTCAGACATCCCTTAAGGGGTCCAAGATTGGAGAGGATGAAGGCTGGGCTGAGGGACACTCCCCCATACACAAATTTCATGAACCAGACCTCCAGTTGTAGTAATAATCATTTCACAATATATACATGTACCAAATCATCATCTTGTACACCTTAAATTTACACAATGTTATATGTCAATCAACCTATATAATAAAAGTCTAATATGCTAAGTGTTCAACTTTTTGTTTGAACATTTTATCAGTCTCTATTATGTGCACTGACCACCAGGGTGCAGGTAATCTGACCAGTAGGTTAACTTGCTGCTGGGGTCCACCCTATTGGGACTTGGCCACATGGGCCAGACATGTCCTGGAGCCCTACCATGTCCCCTCCCTAGCCACGATAGTGCACTGGTGGGGTCTCTCAGGCTGGGCTGTGAGCTCTCACAATGCAGGATCCTTAGGGGACGTTAGAGAGCCAGTTTCACTCTAATCCCTGCAGGCCAGGTTGAGGGACCCCACTGGTGCACAAATCAGTGCATTGGGACTCTAATATCTTAATAAAGCTAAACTAAAACCTTATATTTACTGAAATGTTTTGACTATATTCACATAACAACTATTCAGAATCTCCAACAATTAGTAATCTCCAAAACCCACTTACTGAAAAGCCTGGCTTTTAGTAAGAAACAGAGGGTACAGGTTAGATGGAACTAAGGTCTTCCTGTCTAGTCCAGATTCCACAAACTTATCCGGTATCCCTGATATAAATATAAATGAACTACTTGCATTTAGTTGGTCCAAAGGTTCTGGGTTATTGTTAAGCTGATTAACATTGTCAAGCTGATTAAATGAACTACTTGCATTATCAGTGATTATTTTGTCAAAAGGCTAAGGGGAATTCAAATTCATAAATCTGCAGATGGTTGTTCTCTGCCATGGACATTAACATTCATTCAGGATTTGTCAGTGTTAAAAACATAAGTAAATGTAATGACTTAATGGCACAGAGAATAGAATTTCTATTATCTCCATAATCTTAAACATGAACTTAAAATTTTGTCTGTGGACATCCTGAATCATGGGAAAGAATGGGGGGAAAAATCATGGTAAATAGGACTAAGAGAGAACCAAATTGAACCCACCATCCTAGTATGCTTAGCCAAACACTCTGATATTTGGAAGGTATCATACAAGTATGTCAAGTAATAATAATAAGTAATAACTATTTTGGGAGCATATTTTATACCCTAGGACTTTGCTGAACACTTTATTGGCCTCATCTCATTTAATCCTCACAATACCTTGATTAGTTAGAGAGATATTCATTCCATTTTACATGCAAGGAAACTGATGTTTAGGAAGGTTAAGTTGCTCAGGATTTCATAGCCAATAATTTGTGAAGTTCCAGAGTTTACATTTTAACCACTATGGCATATTATAAGGTGGTATATACATGCATAAACCTTCCAAGGCAAATCCCCAAGGATTAAAAGGGGAGTCTATTATAAATCCTACTAGATGTCTGGTGCATGGAATTCATGCACGGGGGAGGGAGAGCATCCTTCAGCCTGTATCCTCTAACTTCCCTCCTCTGCTGGTTTGGTCACCCCTAACTACCTTCTCCTGCAGTCTTGATTTATCCCAACTTCCCTCCCTTGCAGGTCTGGTGACTCCCAATTGCTCTCCCCTGCTGGCCATCTTGTGGTGGCCATCTTGTGTCCACATGGGGGCAGGATCTTTGACCACATGGGGGCAGCCATCTTGTGTGTTGGAGTGATGGTCAATTTGCATATTACTCTTTTATTAGATAGGATAGAGGCCTGGTGCACAGGCCTGGATGGGGGGCTGGATGGTTTGCCCTGAAGGATGTCCCAAATCAGGGTGGGGGGTTCCCTTGGAGTGTGGTGTGGCCTGGGCTAGGGGCCTGTGGTGGTTTGCAGGCTGGCCATGCCCACAGCAACCCAAGCCAAGGCCCTGATATCTGGGGTTTATTTATCTTCTACTATTAAAACTTTGTAGCCTGGAGCAGAGCCATGCCTTCTGCTTGTTCCATGGTGGCAGCCATTATTTCAGTTGGGATTTATGTATCTTCTATAATTGCAACTTTGTAGCCTTAAATGGAGGCCTGGGCAGGCTAGGATATGTGGAAAGCTTGGCTTCCTTCATTGCCAGGGGCAACCCTTGCCTCCAGCTCTTTCCAGCTCTGTGGCTGTTGCCATTTCTATTAAAATTCATTTATCTTCTATCATTGAAACTTTGTAGCTTTGAGTGGAGGCCTAGGCCAGCAAGGACAGACAGAAAGTTTGGCTTCCTCCATTGCTGGGGTAACCCAAACCTCCCTCCTGCTCTCTGTGGCTATAGCCATCTTGGTTGGGTTTATTTGCATATTTGCTCCTGATTGGCTGGTGGGTGTGATTTATGGGTGTAGCAGAGAGGTGATTAATTTGCATGTTACTCTTTTATTAGATTGAATTATACTTTTGTGAAATATAATAGTAAGAAGGTCTAGTAGTGGTTATTTGTTACCTGTAGCTAAGCCCCTTTTAGATGTTTAGTAAGGGTTTCATCTTATAAGACTTGATAGAAATTATAGCTTATTTCTCTGTCATGCAGAAGCTGTACTCACATAGTCTTCAGAAGATTTGAATGTTCCTGGAGCAAGTATTTTTATAGAAAATTTTATAGAAAATTTTAGGAAATGTCTACACATTTGGAAATAAAGTGACATCTATTTGATAAAATTATTAGACTCTTTTTTAGAGTCAGCATTTACTTGTATTTAAATACCTGATGATGGATTAATTGATGACCATATGATCTGAGCAATTCATTGTAAACTGAGTTCTATCTAATACACAAGCCATAAAATCAGGAAGACCTTTAATCACCCCATTGTCAGGTGGAAAGGATACATAGAAGTTCTGGCTTAAGCAAGTCATGAAAACACAGGTTTTTTTGTGTTTTTTTATGCAAGCCTGAATCTTCCTCTCCAGTGCAACTAACCTTACCAAGTATTCAACCCTCTTTCAAGCCAAAATTATGGATCAATTACTAGATTAGTTGATGGAGAAGGAAAACCAGCTGATTTACATATGGTGTCAGGTTAAATTCTTCAGAAATGGATCCTGAAATAGAGTTTGAAATGCAAACACATTTATTAGTCATCAACACCTGAGAAATGAAGGGACGAAAAGCAGGAGTGAGAAGAAGAAAGTCAAGTGGTAGTAGAGGACCAACAAAATTCAGGCAACCTCATGGGGAATTCTACAACACATTCATCAACCATGTCCTGCATTGAGCCAAAATAGCCACACCTTTAAGATTTCACCTCTATCAGCCATTAAGTGTGTGCTGTCCTGTCTGGAAGGTTATGCTCTTGGGAAAAGGAGTTTTTATAACTGAAGCAAACCCTGGAGGAGCTGGCTGCTGGAGCCTCTCGGAGGACAGATGAGGCAACTAGTCCTCCTGAAAGGATTACAGAAAACCCTACTGGTAGGGCAGAACTTTGAGTGCTATATCTGATTGTTCCCTTTTCCTTGAAGAATATATAACCTGAGTGAAGGCTCTTCATTCTGACATGACAAAATTTGAAAGTTGGTGTCAAGGAGTTTTGATGAAGCATAGATGGACCTCCTGTAATGGGCTCAAAATAGAAGAACTTTGGTTCCATTGTAAATGTGCATCAAAAGGCCTCCTTAATGGGGAAGACTCCTAATTATCATGTGGGGAAGATCCTCCCTTTGTGCATATTGGTTAGCCTCTTTCCAGTCACTGCAGCTTCTGCTAAACAGGCTAAAAAGCAAAGTGGCCTGGTATCAAGGATAAAGGTTATGCAGGAGATCAACATTATGGACCTCACCTCCCCAAGGCTAACCTATTTACTTCTACTAATCAGTGATCTATCAGTTGGCATCAGGTATCCAGTATGGGGTGCCACATCAGGGGAGCCAGCCATCAATTATGCTCAATCCTTGCCATCATGCAAGGGACAGCAACTCACATTTTTATCTGGTGATTATTTGGCTTTCCCTGCTCATCATGCTCATGGCATCACCATCTGAGGAATCACACAATGCCTTATTGTGGTACACAAGAAACATATTCCTGAGAAACAGGAAAAGAGGCAAAGACAGTGGACTTAGAACTGCATTCTCTAAAAACAATTGGATGTGTAAAACAATCAGACAGTGCATTAAAGACTAGGGCACTGCACCAGTAGCAAGTTTTCTGAACTATTACCTGAGATATAATGCAATTTTTCCCATCACCAGAATATGTGGATCTTGGAACCAAAGGTTGAAAGAGCACGAGTATCATTTTAGTATTAGACTTAGTAAACTAATGATCCTCTTGAAAATTTCTGCTTCCCTTGCCCTGTAAATTTGGATTAGAGTTCTCAGTCCCAAATAATGACAGGTTTCCATCAGCCTATGGAGCTCTTATCTGGTCTGGCTACTAATAAAATTGCAGCTGCAAAATGGGAAAGAGGGGAGAATGGCTAGAACTTATCCAATCCTCCATAATTCTCTTTTTAGTAGTAAAATTTAATGGAAGATAATAGCAAATCTGTACAGGAGCACCACAAAGCACTCAGATCCTTCAGTGATAATAGCTTGGTTGGGAACCAGAACCAAGAGTGGTGGTGGCTGAAAGCGAAAAGGCATACAGAATTGTTAATAAAAGAGAAAAATCAAGACTAATTATGGTTTTGCCTGACTGATGTTTCTCAGAAGTGGAGTGTCAACCTCTGAACCAGAAAGACAAGGTCTGATTCCCAGTCAGAACACATGCCCAGGTTGTAGGCCTGGTGACTGGTGTGCAGAAGGTAGCTGATCAATTATTCTCTCTCATCATTGATGTTTCCCTCTCTCTCTCCCTCTCCCTTCCTTATTATTGTCTTTAAACCAGCTTTGAAGATGAAAACCATGAATCTTTTCTATATTTACCCCCCCATGTTATATATAATTATATTTCAATTATTTTAGTTTTATTTTATTTCCCTTTCCCCACTACTCTGTATACATGTTCTAGTGGTAGTGAACTTTCCAATCTAGTCTATATATTATAGTGAGACTTATGACAGAACTAAAGGGGTATGAACATCACACAGAGATATTGCATTGTTGCTGGCACTGAAGATTATGAATTTTACTCCACTTGGGAAAAGGGAAAGATTGTTTGCACTTGCATGTGAAATTTTTGTATCATGTTTATGAAAGCACTTTTTAAAGTTCAAGTATTTCTACTATAAGAGAACTGCACGTCCCTGAAAACCTCATGTCCTACAAATCATATGCAAATAATTACAGGACTTAACAGGAAAAAAAATAGATTGGGCAAACACTCAAAGCCTATGCAGATTTGTAACCAGACCAGTAACAAATACAATACTTATTCTAGCTTAGTTTTTTAAAGATGTTATCATTCTTAATAAATACTATATATTATCTTAAAATTTACTTCTTTCTAAGTGGGTCATCTATGAAAAAGGGTTAAGGCTGATTTATGCACACAAGAACAAACTGCACAAAGATTGGGCAGAGCCACACAGTAAGCGCTTGTTGGGCAGAGCTCATGCCCACCATAAAGCAGGAGGGGGAGTGTGACTGGGCACTGAGTACAGCACTCACTGGGCTCCTCTAGGGCTTCCTATGTTCAGCTGTATGAACATTCACTAGTTATTACTCAATGACACAAAACATTTCTACATGGAGAAAAGTCATAAATGGGACAATGCAACTTCTGTGTTACATTGATATCATTCCCTTATGAGTGAATCATGGAAGCTCATTTCTTCATAGACACAAACATTCCAGAGCAGGCTGTGTAAGTAGGAACAGAGGGTACACAGTTACCCAGGCACTAGAGTGGACATTTGTCACTGGGGTTGTGTTGTATGCCAATAACATTCTTAAGTTTGAAAAATTCCACTACGGAAACTGAAAATGTCAGGCATTCAATTTCCTGGCTTCTCTTTTACCTAGAGCCAAGCACACTGCCTAGACTCAGTGGCTGACAGACCCACAGGAGGTTCTAAACCAGAACTAATAATGCAAAGAAGCAGAGATCAAGGAACTCTTCCAGGCGATCAAGACAGCAACTGCAGCAAGATCAGGTCACTCAGGGCAGGCAGCCGGGGTCGGTGTGCAAGTGGCAGCCTCCAGTGTCCTTACCGGATGTGTTTCCAGGGCAACTGCAGGGTCTGTGCTTGTGCCTGCAACACAGAAGCCCTTGCTGCCCCATAGTAATTTGGAACACTATTTCTTGCTGTTTATACATGAATCTGGCTCTCTGACTTTCTGAGTGATACTTTCAGCTACTTCATCTTCTTTAATGAAATTCTTCCCCTGCTTCACTAAGACAGGATGGCATCTGTAGCTTACAACTAAAAGCCCTGATTGTCACAGACTATGAACAACTTAAGAGGAGGGACTGTGCCTCTTATCACTGAATCCAAAGTTCATAACCTTGCACCTGGAAGGCAGGAAGTGCTCGATAAATGCTTGTGTGAATAAATGAAGAGATGATGCAACTGCAAGAAATTAATTTCTGATTGCTGTTTCTAGCTTCTTGGGATATATTCCTAGGAGTGGGATTACTAGATCAAATGGGAGTTCCATTTTCAGTCTTTTGAGGAAGCTCCATACTGTTCTCCACAATAGTTGCACCAGTCTGCATTCCCACCAGCAGTGCACGAGGGTTCCTTTTCCTCCACAACATCACCAACACTTGTCGTTTGTTGATTTGTTGATGTTGGCCATTCTGATAGGTGTGAGATGGTACCGCATTGTTGTTTTGATTTGCATCTCTCGGATAATTAGTGACTTTGAGCATGTTTTCATGTGCCTCTTGGCCTTCCTTCTGTCTTCTTTTGAGAAGATTCTATTTAGATCCATTGCCCATTTTTTAATTGGGTCATTTATCTTCCTTTTATTAAGTTGTATAAGCTGTCTGTAGATGTTGGAGATTAAACCATTATCAGTGATAACATTTGCAAATATGTTCTTTCATACAGTGGGCTTTCTTGTTGTTTTGTTGATGGTTTCTTTTGCTGTAAAAAAGCTTTTAATTTTGATGTAGTCATATTTGTTTATTTTCTCTTTAGCTTCCATTGCACTAGGGGCAGTATCAGTGAAGAAGTTATTTTGGCATACGTATGACATTTTGCTTCCTGTGGATACCTCTAGTATTTTTATGGTTTCCCGTCTTATGTTTAAGTCCTGTATCCATTTTGAGTTTATTTTTTTGTATGGTGTAAGTTGGTGATCTAGTTTCATTCCTTTGAATGTATCTTTCCAATTTTCCCAACACCATTTATTGAAGAGACTGTCTTGACTCCATTGTATGTTCGTGCCTCTACGTAGCACAAATGATTGGAAGTACCACCATTTTATCTTAGGTAACCATTTCATGTTAGACTTGTAGTAAGAAAAGTAAACTAGGTCTCCGATTGTATTTTGTTTTCTTTCTGCCTTGTGCTAAGATGTTTGCCATAAATACCTTTGTTAAGCTCTCTGCTCCCTGACATTTTCTGCTGCCAACCTTGGTCATTTTTACTAATTATTCAGACTCCATTATGTAGAAAATTCCACTACAGAAACTGAAAATGTCAGGCATTCACTTTCCTGGCTTCTCTTTTACCTAGATTCAGGCACACTACCTAGACTCAGCAGCTAACAGACTCACAGGAGGATCTGTCAACTAAAGAGTAGTGACTCACCTCAAATTGTATAGCATCCTGTGCAAAATTTAGCTGTAATCTGAAACCCTGAATACTTCAATCTCTCTTCTGATATTTCCAGAGAAGTAAAACAACTACAAAACAGAGGGTTGAGGGGTGATGTAAATTCATGATAGTATAGTTAAGGAGAAGGAAGAAGAGATATCATTATAGGTTACAAAAAGTTGATATTTACATGCAGTATTTCCGTGTGTGTGTGTGTGTGTGTGTGTGTGTGTGTGTGTTTCTCTTCTTGGATTTAATGACTGAAAATTAAGCAGATTTAATCCAAGATATTTAATGGCTCACAGAGTCCTCCCTCAATATTCAAACAGACAAGTTTGGACAAGTATTAAGAAGCCTATCTCTCAGATCTCTAGACCTAAAAAGGTTAAGGTAAGAAGCCGAGGTTATAAAGGAATATGAAATGGTGTTAGACTACTGACCTACCCTTTGGCATTGTAGCCAATAACATGTGCCTAGATGGCCCTTAATTGTCTTCTTTGTTTCACAGAAAGAGAGCTGCTATTATTTTAGTTTTGACAGAAAAAAAAAGGGAGGGGGGGATGGAGGGGGAGAATAGGAGAATATACATATATATCTTTTATTCAAGCTTTTTTCTTTTCCCTCATAAAAAGTAAAGTGATATAAGGAATGCAATACATAAATAAATATAATATATTCATTTTGTATTTTTTTTTTAATCACTAGCAGTTCTGTGCCTCCACTGGTTCTTTTTCTTTGTGTTTCTGCCTGCTGTCTTTGTTCGGTGGGAGTGGGGAAAAGAAGGGGTCCTGATATATGGTGGCAGGAGATTTGACTTTGGGTGGTGGGTATGCAGATGTTGTAACATACAGACCCACACCTAAGCCTACATGATCGCCCCAAATAAACTTAACTTAAAACGAAAATCAAAAGGCATCTCTTTGTTCCTACCAGCCTAGGCTGAAAGGTGCTTTAGTTAAACAATTTCAAAGGCTTTGTTCTATATGTAAATGTCTTAGATTGCTCTGAAAAACAGAAAAGTAAAAGAAGGAGAAGTCCTACTGTCTCTCCTCGCATAACTGACAGTCAATTTCTACTCTACTTTTCATTTTAAAGTGTTCTGATTGAGCCTGTTCCAGTGCATTAACCTGGGAGAGCTATCACGTTCAAAGGGTTCCGTGCTGGCAAACTGCATTTTGGAATCACCAAGGGTCCCCTGATGCTTTGCTGTCAGATGACTAAATTAGTCCCCATTGCTATTGTTCTACACTTGGATTGATGGATGCATTACCTCACACTCTTGAACTCCTAGAGCTATTATAGACTCTGAGGAATGGCATGGGTTTCACATTAGAAGTGAAATGGGCCCAAGAGCCCACTTAGCAAATACTCATGCTATAAGTGTACTTCTTGGACTTTGGTCATTTCTCTGATACCAAAGAATCTCAAGGAGGTGATCTAGATTCAGCATTACTTGGGGAACAAAATGCTTTCATTTTATGTGCAAAGTATAATAGTAGGCTAGGCACCAAGGAACACCCAAAAGAAGCATAGATCCCCTACCTGAGTGGCAGACAAAATAACTCCCAGTGAATTTTAGAGAATAAACCAGTCTAGAGCAGGGAGCAAGGCTTCCTTATTCCACTAGAACCTGCTGTTCTTCTCTCCAGATCCCATAGAATATCATCTGACCTCAGTTTCTGTGCTTTGCCTCTCATGGTTTCCATCTGGGACTGTCTTCAGAGGACTGGCCCTGGGCCAGTGGAGCAGCTTTGCCTGCAAGTGCAGAGAATCGCAAGTGCCTCGTAGTGTATACCGCCCACACCTCCCTCCTGGGAGAAGCCCATAGCCAGTGATTGACTGGTGTGGGAGTATTAAAGTCCAGCCCCTTGTGTGAAGGCAGGACACTTGAGATGTAGTCCAGATCACTCCATAGGATGAATTTTAGCCATGAAACCTTTTCAGCTTTTTTTCTCTTCACTGTACTTGCCATTTCCCCCTGAAAACACTTCTTATTAAATCCCTTGACCTGGTCCTTGTCACAGGAATTGCTTCTGAAGAATCTGATCCAATACATGCTATTGAGGGGCCTTTTTGCTTCTGCCTAAAAGAGAGAGGACATTGGATTTGGAAGAGGGGGAAAGGCTCTATTCCTAAGAAGGCAGAATGAATAGCATGAGAAAACATGTGTCAGGAACTGGTGTACTGAAGTACAACAAACTACAAATGATGGCTGGATTTAAGTATATATGAAGAAGGAAAAAGGTCACATCTCTTCTATTCATCTTTACATTCCCTGCCAGAGTGAGCTTTTCCAAAACAAATTCCCCTTCTTAAAACTCATGGTTTAATATATGTGTTTTCGCCAAGACCGGTTTGGCTCAATGGACAGAGCATCGGCTTGGGGACTGAAAGGTCCCGGGTTCGATTCTGGTCAAGGGCATGTACCTTGGTTGCGGGCATATCCCCAGTAGGGGGTGTGCAAGAGGCAGCTGATAGATGACTCTCTCTCATCGATGTTTCTAACTCTCTATCTCTCTCCCTTCCTCTCTGTACAAAATCAATAAAATATTTAAAAAATATATATATATGTGTGTTTCCTCCAAGAAAAACGGGGAGAATAAACTATAAGTACTCAACTTAGATTTAAACATATGCAAGAGTAATTCTATTAGGAGACCCAAATGAGAGGATTTCTCTCTGGCCTCTCCTGCAGCATGGACAAGTGATTGCCCCACAGCCAAGGAACACATGCAAATTAAAACTCTCTAGGTTTTTGTTGTAAACATCCTAACATGGAATGTTAAAAAGAAAATCGATTTTAATTAAAATAAACCTCCAACCACAATTATTGTTTAATCTTTAGAATGGCATCAGAGGACCTTTAAAACCTGGCCCCAGACTATATTTCTAGTCTTCTCTACTGCCATCTTCCTCAATGCACATAATTGATTGATCCTTTATTAGGCTCCTTGTCATTATTTTAACATACTGTATGATTTTACACTCTAATTTTTGCTCTGCCGATCCTTGAAATGCCCATCTATCCATCTCTGACTAATAAACTTTTTATATTTCAATACCCAGCTCAAATTTCATATTCTGTGTTACCTTAACCTACATTTTCATTCAATTTACCATTTTTTCTCTGTTTTGATCATACTTGGAATATACCCTCCATATAGCACCTAGAACACTGGTTCCCAATGTGGGCAATGCACAAGGGGGCAATTTGATTTTTAAGGGGAGCAATCAGAAGATGAGTTATTAACAATTATTTTTTTGCATTTCTTGTGGTTCTAGTGGCCTCATATACAGTATATAAATATATATTGTGACATTTATGCATTTCAGTTCTCTGTTATATGTTTTGAAACTTTATCTTCTATTTTTTCATATCACTTCATATTATTATTTTTAATAATTTCTTACTGATTTCTTCCTCAGTACTTCAATTGTCCCTTTGCTCTTTTATTTTTCACTTTCATGAATGTCATATTCTTTGGAAGCTTGTTTAGACCAAGTTAATGGCTTTTTCAGCTTCCCCCATGTGAATAGGAGTTCACTTTTTAAATAAGAAGTATATGTCATGGAGGGCAAGGAGTGGAGTGGGTGGGGGCAGCACCAAGATTTGAGATGCTTAGGTGGGGCCAGGCCAAAAAAAGTTTGAGAACCACTGACCTAGAATATTATTTTTAAAAGCAAACAACAATGGGATCCTGGAGAAATGTGTTTATTTCATCTTTGTTTGTCCTCCCCATTGTAGTGCCAAACCATGCCTAACTCAACATAAAAATGTCCATGTACTTTTTAAATAAATTGAATGAATTTGAATTAATAAGGACAAATTAAATTGCAAAAGCCCTTGGATGGTAACCTTACTTGAAGTGTAGTTTAAATATAAGGTGAAACATTTGGAATTCTTTAAGGGAATGCAAAAAAAATGTGTTAAAGGTCTGGTAAGATAATAAAACCATCACTATTTGCTCCCTGACTCTAGCCTGTCCTAACACCCAACCAGATTGTGCAGTATGTTCCCAGCAGCATTGGCCAGGGGAGCAGATGCCCAAACTGGCCACGATCGGTATGATTAGTTTGAGCAATTTCTTACTTCATACAGTCATCAACAGCTTTGAGAAATAGTTTTCTAAAATCATAATGGTTCTAGGTCTGTGAAATATGCCATTAGTATTTTAATGGGGAGTGTATTGAATCTATAGATTGCTTTAGGTAGTATGGACATTTTGATGATGTTGATTCTACCAATCCATGAGCATAGTATGTTATTCCATCTTTTTATGTCTTCCTCTATCTCTTTTTCCAGTGTCTTGTAGTTTTCCATGTATAGGTCTTTTACCTCCTTAGTTAAGTTTATTCCTAGGTATCTTAATTTTATTGGTGTGATGGTAAATGGGATTGTTTTTTTAGTCTCTCTTTCTGTAAATTCACTATTGGTGTATAGAAATGCCATACATTTCTTGGCATTAATTTTATATCTTGCTACATTGATGAATTCATTTATTAAATCTAATAATTTTTATGTAGTCTTTATGGTTTTCTATGTACAGTAACATGTCATCTGTGAATAAGGACAGTTTTACTTCTTCTTTACCTATTTGGATGCCTTTTATTTGTTCTTCTTGTCTGATTGCATTGGCTATTACTTCTAGTACTATGTTGAACAGGAGTGGTGAGAGTGGGCATCCTTGCCTTGTTCCTGTTATTAGAGAAAATGGTTTTAGTTTTTGCCCATTGAGTAAGATGTTAGCTGTGGGTTTATCATAAATAGCTTTTATTATGTTAAGGTATGATCCTTCTATTTCCACCTTGTTGAGAGTTTTTATCAAGAAAGGGTGTTGGATTTTGTCAAACTCTTTTACTGCATCAATTAATATGAATATATTATTTTTATCTCTTAATTTGTTAATGTGATATGTCACATTTATTGATTTGCGGATATTGTACCATCCTTGCATCCCCAGGATAAATCCTACTTGGTCATGGTGTATGATCTTTATGATGTACTGCTGGAGCCAATTTGCTAGAATTTTATTGAGGATTTTGGCATCTATGTACATGAGGGAAACTGGCCTATAATTCTCTTTCATTGTATTGTCTTTATCTTGTTTTGGTATTAGGGTGATGCTGGCTTCATAGAATGAGCTTGGAAGTGTTCCTTCTTCTTGAATTTTTTGGAATAGTCTGAGGAGGATAGGTTTTAGTTTTTCCTTGAATGTTTGGTAAAACTCTCCTGCGAAGCCCTCTAGCCTCAGGCTTTTGTTTTCTGGAAGCTTTTTGATGACTGCTTCAATTTCTTCTATAGTTATCAGGTTATTGAGATTTTTAGAATCTTCCTGACTGAGTTTGGGAATATGGTATTCTTCTAGAAATATGTCCATTTCATCCAGGTTTTCTAAATTGTGAGAATAGAGTTGTCTGTAGTGTTTTTAACAATCCTTTGTATTTCAGCGGGGTCTGTTGTTATTTTGCCTCTTTCATTTCTGATTTTGTTTATTTGGGTTCTCTCTCTTTGTTTCTTGGTGAGCCTGGCTAGAGGTTCATCAATCTTGTTTATCCTTTTAAAGAACAAGCTCTTGGTTGCATTGATCTTTTGTATTGTTTTTGGTCTCTATGTCATTTATTTCTGTTCAGATCTTTATTATCTCCTTCCTTCAGCTCACTTTGGGCTTTTCTTGTTGCTATCTTTCTAATTATTTGAGTTGTAGAATTTGATGATTTTTTTTTTACCATGTTTTCTTGATTTTGGAGGTAGGCCTGTAGGGCTATAAATTTCCTTCTCAGGACTGTTTTCATTGTGTCCCATAGATTTGGGGTTGTTGTGTTTTTATTGTCATTAGTTTCCAGGATGTGTTTAATTTCTCCTTTGATCTCTTTAGTAACACAATCACTGTTTAATAGCATGCTATTCAGCTTCCAAGTGTTTGAATGGGGGAGGGGGGAGGGCTGTTTTTATTGTAGGTTATTTTTAATATTATCCCATGGAGGTCTGAGAAAATGCTTGATATGATTTCACTCTTCTTGAATTTGGGGAGACTTTGCCTGTGACCCAATATGTGGTCTAGTTTTGAAATGTCCCATGTGCACTTGAGAAAAATGTATGTTCCGTGGCTTTGGGATGAAATTAATTCCATCTGATCTAATTAGTCATTTAGGATTGATGTTTCCTTGCTTATTTTTTATCTAGAGGATTTATCCAGTGATGTCAGTGGTGTATTGAAGTTCCCTACTATGTTTGTATTGTTGTTGATCTCTCCCTTGATATCTTCCAGGAGTTTGTTTTTGTTTGTTTGTTTTTTGATGTTTTTTGGAGGGTTGTTTGTTTGTTTTTGTTTTTTATGTATTGAGGTGCTCCTGCATTGTCAACAAAACAACAAGAAAGCCCACTGCATGGGAGAACATATTTACCAATGTTATCACTGAAAAGGGTTTAATATTCAAAATTTAAAGGGAGCTCATTCAACTTCACAAAAGGAAGATAAACAACCCAATCTAAAAATGGGCAATGAACTTACATAAAGTCTTTTTGAAAGAAGACAAAAGGAAGGCCCAGAGGCATATGAAAACATGCTCAAAGTCACTAACCATCCCAGAGAGATGCAAATCAAAATGACAATTGGTACTATCTCACACTTGTCAGAATGGCTAACATCAACAAATCAATAAACGACAAGTGCTGGCAAGGATGTGGAGAAAAAGGAACCCTTGTGCACTGCTGATGGGAATGCAGACTAGTGCAGCCACTGTGGAGAACAATATGGAGTTTCCTCAAAAAACTAAAAATGGAACTCCCATTTGACCCAGTAATCCCACTTCTAGGAATATATCCCAAAAAACTAGAAACACCAATTAGAAAGGATATATGCACCCCTATGTTTGAAGAAGCAGAATTCACCATATCTAAGATTTGGAAACAGCCTAAATGCCCATCAGCAGATGAGTGGATTAAAAACCTGTGGGACACCTACACAATTGAATACAACACTGCAGTAAAAAAGAAGGAGTTCTTACCATTTGCCACAGCATGGATGGAACTGGAGAGCATTGTGTTAAGTGAAATAAGCAAGTCAGAGAAAGATAAATATCACATGATCGCACTCATTTATGAAATATAATAAACAACATAAACTGATGAACAAAAACAGATCCAGAGACAGAGAAACATCGGCCAGACAATCAAACCTCAGAGGGAAGGTAGCGGAGGGTGGGGGTAAGAGGGAGAAATTAACCAAAGGACTTGTATGCATAAAATAAGCCTAACCAATGGACACAGACAAAAGGGGGGTGAGGGCATGAGTTAGGAAGGAAAAGGGATAATGGGGGAATAAGGACACATGTAATACCTTAATCAATAAAGAAATTAAAAAAAATGGTTAAAGATGAGGAGTTGAAATCAGAGAGATTTGTATTAAAATACTGACATTGCCAATTACAATTCTGTAACTTTTGGCAAGTTCTTTTTCATTAGTGAAATAGAGATAAAGGCACTCACCTCATACCATTGTTGTAAACACTAATGCTCTCCCTTGAATATTAGGTATTTTAAATGGTCACTAAAGGTCAGGCACACAAAAATAATGCATGGGTATAGTCCCTAGGCCTAGCCTGCAATCTAGGCCATCTTCCTTGGCTTCTTGAAGCTGGCCCCACCCCTGGTGCCACCCACCCCCAGTTCCCCATTTGCCATTGGTGATCAGAGCCTGCTGGCCAGTGGGAAGAACCAACATGTCCCCTGAAACTCACCCCTGGTTCTTCATTCATCATCAGACAATCAGAGCCTGCTGGCCAGGGAAAGAGACCAAGACAAGGTCAGTGTGACTCATAGTGATTGATCTAGGGGTCATTCTGGTGATTCTACCATTAGGATCAATTTGCATATCACCCTTTTATTATATAGGATAGAGGCCCAGTGCATGGGGGGAGGGGCTGGCCTGCCCTGATGGGAACCCTGGATCATGGTAGGGATCCCTGCTGTGCAGCCGGGGTGAGGGGCCACAGGCAGTGGTTTGGGATGGGTACCCCTGCTATGGAGTGGGCCCAGGCATGACTGAGGGCCATGAGTGGTTTGTAGTCTGGCCACAACCCTGATTGGGATGGGAAGTCCATATTTTGGGGGGGAAGCTGGGATGAGGGGCTGTGGGCCATTTGTTGATTAGTATGTCAACCCAGCCATGTCCCTGATTGGGTTAGGGGTCCGTGCTGGAGGGCAAAGCCAGCCAGGGTGAGGGGTTTTCAGGCTGGCTACACCCCCTATTGGGGTGGAAATCTCCACTGGGAAACAGAGCTGGCTGAGGTAAGGGGCCACAGATTATTTGCAGGCCAGCCACACCCCAAATCAGGGTGGGTTTCCACTGGGGGGCAGGGTAGGCCAGGGCATGGGGCAGCAGTCATTCTGGTCTCTGGTCATTCTGGTCATTCTGCCATTTCAGTCACAGGGCTTTTATTATATTGTTTTCGTTGAAGGCCCGGCAATATGGTGGAACTTTCACCTATTTCTGATCATAGAATTCACCTGTGATCTTGGAGGTACTTGGGTTTAATTGCTTCAGCTCTTCTTCATCAAGCCTATCCTACCTGCAAGGCTTATAATCGTCATTGCCCCTGAGGTCTCTACCACCTCCTGCATTTCCAGTCACCTTCTCTGTTGAACAGCATGGACAACAACCCTGAATTATCCTCAGTAAATGACTCCTCTACACACTCATTCTCTCTCTCTCTCTCTCTCTCTCTCTCTCTCTCTCTCTCTCTCTCTCTTTCTCTCTCTCTCACACACACACACACACACACACACACACACACACACACACACACATCAACCACATGTGATTGAACCTCTATAGCATATTTTTGCTCCCTTTTATCATAACTATAGAGCAAGATTCTCCTGGAAAATGTTAAGCCAAGATAGCTCTCTCTATTTCAATTTAGAAAGGGAAATAGAAAAATATTTTTGTGGCTTTCTCACATAAAAGTGAAAAAAAAAAGTGTATATTTGAACCATACATGGCTCAGATGTGATGCTTAGCATTTTTCTCTCATCTTTTAAGATTTTTTTTTCTGCCACCTTTGCTTATGTGTTGATTAGTATGTCAAAGAGAATATTGAGACTGAGAAATGATAGTGTGCATTTAAGGCGCTTTACTGGCAAGAAATATAAAGTAAACAACTTTAAAACTGGCAAGTAAGCTTTCTTAATTAACCTATGCTTTTAAGAGTGAATGCAGAGGCATAATTGAGAGAATGAAATTAATGACCAAAGTATCCTTCAAATAAAAATAATTTATTTTAAAGAAGAAATAACAACTAATGGCTGCTGCTAATTTCAATATTAAGCTTGGTTCTTGAAGTCACCCTGTAGAAAATCCATTGGGAAATAGACCCAATGTGCAGTTGAGTTAAGGTATTTTAATTAAATTTAAAGATTTTCTTACCCATGGAAAAGGGCATAATTAGCTATTTTCTAATGCATTTGACCTGAAGATGTTTGAATCAGCAAATAATTGAATGTATTAAAAGAAGTAGCAAATTCTAATTATGAGACTTGGTTGTTGGAGTAAAAAAAAAAAAAAAAAGCAAAAACATTATCTATTATTTGTCCAAGAGAAGTTATACAAACATAGCAGAGAGGAGAGGAACCAGCAATTACCAACTATCTCAGGCCCAGATTGTGTGTGCACCTTTGCGTAGTGGCTCCTAGGAGAATTGGGTGGCTCAAGACTTGAATCTATTTTGTTATTCCCATGAAAGATCTCAATTTGAATGTCAAAATAATTCCTACTAAAAATAGAGTGAAGTACTCTCAGCAGTAGAATGTACTGGCTGGTCTAATGCCAGCATCACCTGTTGGACTTTGGCATGTTGCTGTAATGTTTCAGAGGCCACATATATCAAAATCAACATGCTAACAAGTTGTGTTCAGATGGAGTTCTACTGAATAAGTACTTGGATCAAATGGTGCTTTACATAAATTTGAGTAAAGAAGGTATGGTCTCCTTTTAAAGAAAAACAAGTCTTTTAAACTCCAAATCTATAATTATTGTACTACTAGAAGCGCTTCTCTGTAGTACAATAGCCTGGCCTGCACTCTCTCCAACCTGGGACCCCTTGGGGGATGTCTGACTGCCAGTTTAGGCCCAATCCCATCAGGCCTAAAGAGGCAGTCAGATATCCCTCTCACAATCCAGTACTGCTGGCTCCTGACCACTCACCTGCCTGCCTGATTGATGCCTAACTGCTCCCCTACCAGCCTGATTGGCCCCAACTGCCCTCCCCTGCTGGCCTGATCTGCCCCAACTGCTCTGCCCTATAGGCCTGGTCACCTCCAACTACCCTCACCTGCTGGCTTGGTTGCCCTCAACTGTCCTCCCCTGCAGGCCTTATCTCACCTCCAACTGCCCTCCCCTGCAGGCCTGATGGCCCCAGCTTCCCTCCCCTGTAATCCTGGTAGCCCTTAACTGCCCTCCCCTGCAAGCCTGATTTTGCCCCCAATTTCCTTCCCCTGCAGGCCCTCAACTGCTGTCCTCTGTGGTCCTGATTGTCCACAATTGCCTTCCCCTTCCTGCCATCTTGTGGTGACCATCTTATGATGCCATCTTGTGACAGCCATTTCGTGGCAGCAATCTTGAGGCAACACGAGGACTGCCATCTTGTGGCAGCCAAAATTGTGATGCTGTGGGGTGGTGGCCATCTTGTGGCAGCCATCTTGTGATGATATGGTGTGGCCATCTTGAGATAACATTGTGGCAGCCCTCTTGTGACATCACATGATGCCACCTTCACTTTTATTATATAAGATGTTACTTAAATATTGCTGTATGTGAATGTTATGAACTTATAAGTTCTTACATTTATTCTTATATTTTTTTAGAAATAAAAGTTTATAAAAGAAATACAATGGACCAATGAAATTTAAATTAACAAAATTTAATATGAGAGATAATATTGTTTTGTTGAAAATGAATTTCAACTGAAAATCCAGATATGGTATTACTACTATGACAAAGATTCTGTTGAATTTGTCATGCCTATACTATTGTGCATTATGATTCAATTCTCCATCACTCTTCTTTATTTGACTAATTACCCATGAAGGCATTTGGCTTTCATTTGTTTTGATACATCATTTAAGTATTAAATCAACCTTTCTTCTCACTTATTGGTTCTGGGTAATTATTATAACAATATCAAGCTGAATAAAACTAAAACAAAGGTAAACTCAGATGTTGAATATACTGTATAGTATGTTTTATAATTTTGCTCTCTAAGTAGATATAAAAATAATTCACTCCTCACTATTTCATTCATTCATTCATTCATTCATTCATTCATTCAAGAACTAGTGTTTTCTATGGATTAACTCCTGCAAATGATGATAGTAAAATTATGACGATGAAAATGATGATGATTTATACTTGTGCAGTCCCTGATAAAAAAGTTGTAAACTACATTAAAGTTAAATGCTCATCAATGAATCCAAAGACTAAAATTTTAGATTATGTTAAAGCCATTAGAAAAATGCATGAGTTAAGAAAGTTTGATAGTAGCAGAACACATATGATTAAAATGGCAAATAAGACTCAAAATTAAAAAGAATTACAACTACAAAGATAATAATGGTGCTGATTATATTTTACATATACCATTAAAAACTATCAGGTGCCAGTTTCTACAATAGTTAGTTGTTGTTTAATCTTCACAGAAACCTAAAGTGTTAGGTATTCTTTTTATCATTTCATATATAAGGCAGTTGATACCCAAAAGTATACAGCTGGTAGTGATAGAGGTAGGATTTTAATAGAGGCATAATAATTCCAAGATGGGGTGCTTAACTCTATTTCTACATAAAAGAGTTAGTATTTGAATTGGACAAGCTATATAATAAAAGTCTAACATGAAAATTGTCCACTCAGGTGGTTCTTAGTCTGGGAGACTTTGAGTTCTACCACTTGCTGTAATGTGTGCTGACCACCAGGGGGTGGCATGGGATATGACGGGTATCTGGGATGCTGCACTGGCAGCAGGAGGCAATGGAGGCGCTGCCAGCCCTGATGGGCCCTGATGAGAGTAGGACTACAGTGGGATAGTGGAACAGGTGAGCAGGTGGCACCAGGCCAAAAGGATGCAAGCTGGGGCCCAATCGCCCCACCAATCACCCCACAGATGACAACCAGTGGCAGCAGTGGGGGCAAGGCTGCCATCCAGATCCCAGGCACTGAGGGGGCTTTATAGGGAGGGCCTAGCCCCTACAGGCAAGATGGTGGAGCCGGTGAGGGAACAGCACCAGACCAAGGCCAGGTGCCAGGTGGAGCCATGGGGCTGCAAGGCTGGGGACGCAAGCTGGGGCTTTGAGACTGGGGGCACAAGCTGGGGCCCAATCTCTACAGACCACCCAGAGGAACCCCACTCATGCATAAATTTGTGCACCGGGCCTCTAGTTTTTTATAGTTAACAAATATGAATTGAACACATACACTGATTTGCCAGATTATTATAATCTGAATGCATAATAATCTGGCCACTCTATATATTAGAGGTATTGGCCCAGTGCATGAATTCGTGCATGGGTGTGGTCCAACCAGCTTGGCCAGTGGGAGGGGACATGGGTGGTTGGCTGGCCTGCCAGCTGGTCAAACTCTTGGTCGAAGGAACAATTTGGATATTAGCCTTTTATTATATAGGATATACACTGAGTGGCCAGATTATTATGTGTTCAGAGGTCATATCAATCTGCCACTCAGTATATAATATATTGGGTAGTCTTGGATGCCAAGTAGTTCACATAATAACATATTATATAATATAATGTTTAATAAATTATATTCTATATGCATGTATATATTATAAAATATTAATAATAATATATGTTGTCATATATTTAATAATAGTATGATAGTTAATCATATGTATAAGATTTACTAGGCCACAGGGTGTCCAGATATTTGATAAAACATTCTGAATATTTGTGTAAGTTGAAGGACAAACTATAACCCTGCAAGGCATCCAGTTACCCATAAGGGTATTTGCTGAATTCCAGTGGAAGTCTGGTTCACTGGACCAGCTTTTCTAAAAGAGAGAGTGAAATCTGCTACAATCATCTAGTTCTTCACTTTTCTGAAAAAATCTCACTGGCCCATCTCTAAAGAAATTTACTATATTTGAAGGCTTATTGGGCAGGAAGCTAAAAAACTTGACTGAAAGTCTCTGAAAAGCAGACCAGCATTCTTTTTCTTTTCTTTTTTTTTTAATATGTATGTTATTGATTTTTTTTTTCCCCAGAGAAGAAGGGAGAGGGATAGAAAGTTAGAATCATCAATGAGAGAGAAACATCAATCAGCTGCCTCCTGCACACTCCCCTACCAGGGATGTGCCTGCAACCAAGGTACATGCCCTTGACTAGAATCAAACCTGGGACCCTTCAGTCCACAGGCTGATGCTCTATCCCACATGTGTCAAACACAAGGCCCGTGGGCCAAATCCGTCCCGCCAGGCCTTGCAATGTGGCCCGCACCGCGCTGTCATCACTGCACTCCGCTGCGTTTCCATCACAATGACAGTTTATGACTGTTCAGTAAACCATTCGGCCCGCGATTTAGGCTGGATTTTAGATTTTGGCCCCTTCTCTGATTGAGTTCGACACCCCTACTCTATCCACTGAGCCAAACTGGGTAGGATGGAGACGGGCATTCTTTCTGGACTAACAAGACATGCATTTGAAAGGCTCTCTATAAATAAATAATAGAGGCCTGGTGCACAAAATTCATGTACAAGGTGGGAAGGTGTTCCTCAGCCCAGCGTGCACCCTCTCCAATCTGGGATCCCTCTCGCAATCTGGAACCACTGGCTCCTAACTACTCACCTGCCTGCCTGCCTGATCACCCTAACTACTCTCCCCTGCTAACCAGATCGCCCTAAGTGTTCTCCCATGCCAGCCTGATTGCCCTAACTGTTCTGCCCTCCTGGCCTGATCCCCCTAACTGCATAACTTCCACCTTTTCTCATCTCCCTTCTGGTGTGATGCCAGCCTTCTCACCTTTTCCCTTCTCACAGAGTGCTGCCCTTCTCCCTTCTCCAGTGGTGCCACCTTCTCCCTTCTGCTTTCTCCTGCAGCGCCTTCTCCCACGGCCTCTGCAAAAAGGACCGCAGTGCTAGCCGTAGCTGCTGGCCCTGGGCTATTGCAGCTGCTAAGCTTTGTCTGGAAAGACATCCAGAAGACTTTGGTCTAATTAGCATATTACCCTTTGATTAGAATAGATATTTATAAAGAGGGCATACCTAAGGAAGAGGATGGACAGAGTTAGTGAACAAGAGTTAGACTGAATCTTACTAAACCTGCAATTATGCTTTGACCAAGTTCAGTTTCTCATTGAATTGAGATGATCCACTGCTCATCCTATGTGTTTAATAGAGGAAAAGAAAAAATCACTAGTGGAATGTAATAGCACTGAGATTCTCTGAGGCTTTTTAGTACACAATGCCCAGCACAGTTTGGTTTCTTTTATTTTTTTGTTTTTTGTTTTTTGTTTTTGTTTGTTTTTAATTAGAAATGAGAAGAGACAAGGAAATTTCATTAAAAAGAAGAGAAACAACATTTACAACAATATAGAAAGACTCCCATATGATCTAGTGTTGGAGTTAACACACAATAAATTTTAAAATAACTGTGATTCATATTGTTAAAAAAAATAGAAGACAATGCACACAAAATAAATGAAATACTCATAAAATTGGCAACTATAAAAATAATTAGTCTTGAAGGAGTAATTCAATTGGTTGAGAGTAGTCCTGTGCATGGAGGGGATACTTGTTTGATTTTAGGTGAGGACATATACCTGGGCCATGGATTTGATCCACAGTCAGGGTACTTACAAAGGCAACATGTCTCTCTCTCTCTCTTTCTCTCTCTCTCTCTCTCTTCCTCTTTCTTCTTGTCTAAGCATGTCTTTCGGTGAGGATTAAAAACAAACAAACAAATAAATAAATAAATAAATAAATATCAAATAGATAATCTGGAACTCAAAAGTCTGTGATAATGAAAGCATAATATGCTAATTAGGCTGGACATTCTTGCCAGGTCCTAGGTGCTGGAGAGAAACCAGGGTTCCTGGTGCCAGAGGGAAGCCAGTGCCAGCAGCTGGTGGAAGGAAGGCCTACTCTTGCACAAATTTCATGCATCGGGCCTCTGGTTAATATCACAAAATTTGTGCAGTTGGGCGGGGGGGCCTCAGCCCGGATTTCGAGAGGGTACAGGCCAGGCTGAGGGACCCACTGGTGCATGATTGGGACTGGGGAAGGAGGCAGGAGGTTAGCCAGCCAGGGATGGACCACAGGAGGGCTCCAGGGCATGTCTGGCCCATCTCATTCAGTCCCAATCAGCCAAACCCCAGAAGCAAGCTAACCTACCAGTCTAATCTTATGTCCCCTGGTGGTCAGTGCAGTCATAGAAACTGGTTGAGCGGCCTAGCATATCATTAGCATATTACACTTTGATTAATTGAATGGATTACCTGACACTTAGCATATCAGGCTTTTATTATATAGGATAGCTCAAAAGATGTTCAATATAATGCTAATTGGTCACTTGACTTCCTAATATTATATTGCCTGCTACATTATATTGCCTGCTATATTATCTACATCCTGCTTAGCTGCATTATCTTCTTTATCTCTTCTTTTTCCAATGGATCTGAGAATAATGAGCTTTAGAGGAATCAACTTCTCTAATACTTTATTAAGATAGATGTGAACCATATTAAATGGGGATAAAGCAGATTGCAGACATGTGATTAGTGAAATGGAAAGCATTGGACAAGTGAGATAGACACATGGGGATATCCCAAAGACACATACAGTTGGATTCCTATAAGGGGAGAAGAGAAAAAAATGAGACAGAAAAAAACATTTGAAGAGATAGTGACTGAATGTATTTTCTAAAACTGATAAAAGACATCAACACAAAGAATTTCAATGAGGAAAAGCTCAATTCAAAGGAAGAAAAACACAAAGAAAACCACATCTAGGCACATTATAGTAACACTGCTGAATATCAAGGAGAAAAAGGAATTCCTAAGAAGTGACAAGGATAAAAATAATATTACCTTTAAAGTAGTAAAACTGGCAGCTGAATTCTCAACAGGACTGACACAAGCCAGAACAAAATAATAACATTTTTAACTGCTAAAAAATATAAATGCCAACTTAAAATTTTATATGCAATAAAAATTTATTTCAAAAATAAAAGTAAAATAAAGCCATTTTCAGGTAAAAATTTGAGAGAATTTTTTGGTAGGTTTACATTAAAGCAAACCTAAAGGGAATTCTTCACACAAATTGAAATCCTTCCCAGTTGAAAACTTGATATGACAGAAGAGAAATAAAAATGTTATTGGGTCATTTTAGGAAATATTGACTAAAAAAATGTAATTAATGTATTTTTAGTTATAACATATGTAAATGAAATAATGAACAAAAATTGCTCAAAAGGCAAGAAGAAATAAATAGTGCTTAAAGGTCCTGAGCTTCAAGTAACATCATGTCTGGAATAAAAGCAACAATTTGTATTAGAGCTCTAATGAGTCAAGAATGAATAATTATTTCTTGGCTATCTAGCAAGATGGTGTAAACTTACTTTTTCAATTGAAGTTAAAATACTGTTACTAGTCATTTTATAAATTTTAATACAAATGAAATAATACGAATGATAATAGATATACCAAAGCTCAATTAGATACTTATTGGACCTCACCTTATCAATTATATGTTCAAGTGTACCTACAAAGAATGAAATTTAAAAGAACAAGGGAGTCTGAGTAAATATCAATGGAAGTTATAGCTAAAATGTAAGGTGTATTGAGATTTTATAATGTATTTATCACACTGGAACGAAACTGCATCTCATCCTTTTAACATAAAAGTCACCTTTCAATATTTAACTTTCATACGCATATTTAAGGATTTAAAAAGAAGGTAGAGAACTGCTGGGATTCAGCATCCCAAATTCATAATGACGGTAATAAAAAATATTACATTTTAGAACAGGTAATATACCATGCTAGAGTTATCAAGGAACGCTTCAAGAAATAGAACTTGAAGTAGACCCTAAAATATGACTGGAAAATAGAAAACACATTTCATTTCTTGATAAAAATGTACTATGAAGAAGAGAAGGAAATGTCCCTTCCTATAATCTTTGGCTAGAAATGGAAAATTAAATATAATACTAATATTGAAGATATGAATTTGGACTCTTAAATACCTTATTCACAAGAATATTAATTTTTTAAGCATAACTAATTTAATATATAATAAATGTTATATTTAATTCTGTGCCAGTATTTTTAATTTATTTTTTATTTAAGTATAGTTGGTTTACAATGTATATTAGTTGTATTATAATACTTTCAGGTGTACAATATAGTGATTTGAAATTTTTATACCTTTTAATGTGATCACCCCATTAATTCTAGTAATCATTTGTCACCATACAAACTTACACAATATTGTTGACTATATTTTCCTTCCCCTTTACTCATCCCTTTATCCCGGCTCTTCTGGTCTGTTTCTATGAGTCTGTTTTTGTTTTGTTTGTTTTGCTTTGTTTTAAATTCTACATATAAGTGAATCCATACCTATTTGTCTTCCTCTGCCTGAGTTATTTCACTTAGCATTATATTCTCTAGGTTCTTCCAATATTGATTCTTAAGAATGAGGAACAGAGACAAGATGATTGACATGGAACTGATGATTACCTGTTTGGAAAACATACCTTAAAGTTCCCTCTCATTTTATACTTTGCCATAGTCAGAGGATACAAATTGGGAAGTCTACATGGAAAAGCAAGAACATGAGAATATTGAGTACCAATTTGCTTAACGAGATGATTTAAAGGAGGGAAAAAAAAAAAATGCAAAGCCCCAAAGTATCAGAACACTGTCTTCACACTAATGGCTTTTTCACACTAATAAAATTCTGAGGGTTAATTATCTTACCCAACCTCGGGGGTAAAACCAGAATTATTTTTAGCAGTAATTATTAATGTGATGATTAATAAGAAGCTACACAATTATATTTTAGTGTCTCTATTTTTTCAAGTCTTATCCTTAAAACATTATCACTGTTCATTATATTTTGGCTCACAGTTATAATTTGTTGTCTTAAGATGAATTTTTTTTTTTTACTGTATTTATTAACTTGCAAGTGAGATGTGGTAGTTCTAACACTAGTTCATGTTAACTATGACTATAATCATATTTGTTAATTTGGACAAGGAAGTTTTATACAGATATCACAATGCACTTGTTGATAATGTATCTAATTGAAGAAATAGTTCCTGGAAACAGAGGTAAAATAATTATGTTTATTTGCTTTGAAAACCCCAAACTCTGGGGAAATAACAGTTGTCTTTGGTAATACAACACAAATTCTATGATGGGATATCTGGCATAATAACATTAAATAGTTGATTACCTAAGGTTCCCATGTCTAACAAGACTGTGGGGAGTAAATCTAGATATCAGATAGACATTGTTAAATCATGTCCTCTAGGGAACATATACCGTAAGTAGAGCATAATTATGCAGTGAGACTTGGAATGGCAGCTATGGAATGACAAGCACTCCATTTTCAACATGTGACTATCTTTAAACCTAACTTTCTCTGATACCAAATGTCTGAGAGTCTCTACAAAAAGAAGTTCAACCACATTTTCATCATAGTTACTTTACAAATATTTGATCATTTTAACTAAATTATAAACTTCAGATACACGTTTTAACTTCACAGAAAAGTTTTGCTCTTGAAACAAATCCTTTGTGGCTATCAATCTCATATTATGTCTGGCTTTGTTTTAAACTTGATATGAATTTTCAAAAAGCACTTTTATCATGTTTAAAGTAAAATAATTAATACAATTTACACAAACAATATTCTCTGAGGCATTGCTAACCAATCACCGGGGACAGCAAAGAAAATGTTCCTAAGAAGTGGCATGACAGCACATCATTCTAAATTTGGTTATTCCCAGAACATTATCAAAAGATATGGTTCAGTTACTATGTAGCCTCAAGTAACTGAATAATTAAGTTATATCACTGTTCTAATTTACTATATATTGTGTAGTTTTCCTCTCTGCTCTTCAGAGATTCCAAATAGTGAATTACTGATCCAATGACCAAAAGAAGTTCCCAAAAGTGCTTAACATACTCCAAAGGAGTAATTTGTTACACTGCAGGAAAGTAGACCTTCCTTCTAAATCAATGTGACTTTCAGACATAAGTATTTGCATTCATAGTAGATTAAAGTGTCTAGGTTGACTGATGCTATCTACATAAACAAAGGGAATTGGTGCTAGTCAATTCCTGTTGATGTGCAACAAGTATAGAATAGCAGAGAAGACAATGGCCCATATTTAAAGGTCAACAAGCCAATTATAAAGGACTGAACAGGATGGGGTAGGACTCAGTACTGGGAGTTTTGCTTTTCATGGGGGAATGGTTTCCTCAACATAATTTGTGGTACCAACTAAAACTTGTATGACCAGGAGGCAGTTTTCCCCTCCTCTACACTGTCCTGTTCTGAAATTTCACCCATTTCATGGGGCCTCTCCTAGTAAACTATGAGCCTTCTTTTTCCCAATCATAGTGCATCCTAGAGTATATAAAAAATTGCAACCGTCTCCTAACCTATTATATCTTCTCAATGACCAGAGAAAATCTATACTAGTGTTACTATGCCTTTTCCTTCGTGGAAGCTGACATCAGTTACACACAGTTAATTATACCATAGTATCACCTATACAGTCAGAAACTGACATTAAGTCACCCCTTAGTATCCTCCAAATGCAATAACATCAATGGGTTTAGTGTTTCCCAGTCAATGATCAAATCATATTTTTAAAATTCTCATTTCCTTTGGAATCTATCCAAATTCTGCTTTTTTTTTTAGATCAATAATAAGATTTAAATGAATCTTACCACCATAGCAGTTGAGACTTGAACCAAATGAACTATACTGAGAGAATCACTTTGTACTGCCTTTTACAGCTAGATTTGAAATGATGAACACATGTTATTGACTTTGTTACCTTATAATGTAGGCCTTATTCAATTACATTTATAAAACTGTCTGAAATAATTATACCAGCTCATATTCAAGTTACCCTTACTTTCCCCAAAACTGGTTTTTTTTCTTATTCTTCTTGAGTGAATTATACTAAAGATATCAATTAAAATATCAAGCTTAATAATGTATCCAATTTCCGAGGACATTTAAATTTTAATTATTTTCTGTAGAATCCTAGCCTAAATTGTAATATCCACATTATAGTGTAGATATACTTCAACATTCCATATATCATTTTTAAAAAGTTCTAAGACTGGCCAACAATCATAGAATAATGGAGTCTTAAAAGTTAAAGAATATTATGATATATTCTATTCCTTCAGAGGCACCAGCATAATTACTTTGGTTTTCAAAAAAGGAAAAAAGTAAATTCTGTGATCTTGGGGTATACAATCTAGCCCATTTCCAAGAATGTGAATTGCAATTAACTTCACGTTGATACTATAATAAGGAAATAATTTTAAAATGCAATCAAAGATTATTCAAAGATACTTATCAAAGAATTGATGACAGCAGAATAATTACAAATTCCCTAACCAAAATCCCCCAAAATAAGACTATGATTAAATGTGCATACTGGAGTTATCCGTGTTTTTAAATGAAATCCATAGGAGTAATCCTCCATAAATAATTTTAGTGTAGCTTTTTTGCACTGGATTTACCTCCAGACATAGATGCCTATGAAAACCATTGCTAAATTTAAGCCAAAATTGGGGGAGGTGGGGAAGACTCATATTAGCATCTACATCACTGGACATATATATTCAGGTAAGTCTGTAAATACTGGCTATCAGGTCTACAAATGTGATGATATTAACTAAAAAAGCATCAAAATATTTAGAGGATGCTTCTGAGATGAGAGACAGTTTCTTCATGTATGCTTGAGTCTTGGATAAACTAAAAGCTAAACATGAGTGCAATATAACTACTGTTATCTCAATTATGGAAATTTGAGACCAGTAAGTATTATGTGACTATCTCTGATATTAGGATAGAAAAAGACCTCTTTTTTTTTTCTTTCCTGTAGCCTTTCACCATTTATGAGAAGCACCTAGTAATTAAACCCCAAGATTGTCAGCTCCTCTGTTTCAAACAGTCCCTGTGTTCAAACTGCAAAGCAAGATAAATTACTCTCAAGGATACATTCTTGCATACATACCCCTCCTCCCTGCTGATTTTACAACTGAGGGATTTTTAGTAGAAAGTTTCCTTTCCTCTCCCCTTGAAACAAGCCTCTTTTGTACTTTATATAACTTTTTCTCTAAGAATGTTTCACAGGCTTTGGAAAAATACTGATAAGACACCTCCCTAGGACATCTGCCCCTGCCTGGACTGTCTCTGGAAGAACAAACAAAGACAATTCCCTGATGTCTACTCAATTTCAGCCCCCAAATCCTCCTCCCTTCCTTGTCACTTAGCAACAGCAGCCAAGGCTTTAAAGGGGGGAGCTGCTTTTTCTTTCTTCCTTTGTATTGATTACCAATGCACCTGCCATTTCCCTACAGGAAAGGTAAAATAAACTTGCTCTCTGCATCTCTTCTCTCAGTTTTAAATTTTTTCACAGCCCATAGTCATGGTGTTACCAGCTAAAAATCTAACAACTGGTGCCCCAATACATTTGGACACTATAAAAAACACAAGAGGCCCAGAGCATGAAAATTGGTGCACTCAGGGGGTTCCCTCAGCCTGGCCTGGACCCTCTCACAGTCCCGGAGCCCTCAGGGGATGTCCATCTGCCAACTAGTAGTCAGACATCCCCTGAGTGCTACCAGGCTGCCAGAGGCTTAGGCCCACTCCCCATGGGAACATCCCTAGCACTGTCACAGAAGCAGGAGAGTCTCCCATTACTAACACTGTGCTTGCAGCCATCAGCCTGGCTTGTGGCTGAGCAGAGCTCCCCAGTGGGAGTGCACTAAACACCATGGGACAGCTCCTAGGTTGAGCATCTGCCCACAGGTCATCAGTGTGCATCATAGCAACCGGTCGCTCCCAGTCATTCCACCATTAAGATCAACTTGTATATTGGTAAGATCAGGCCTAACTGGGCATTTGGACACCCCTCTTACAATCAAGGACTGCTGGCTCCCAACTGCTTGCCTGCATGCCTTCCTGATTGCCCTAACCTCTTCTTCCTGCCAGTCTGATCACCCCTTAACCACTCCCTTGCCAGCCTGATTGATGCCTAATTACTGCACTGCTAGCCCGATTGCCCCCAACTGCCCTCCCCTGCAGGCCTGGTCATCCCTAACTGCCCTCCCCTGCAGGCCTGGTCATCCCTAACTGCCTTCCCCTACAGGCCTGCTCATCCCTAACTGCCCTCTCCTGCAGGCCTGGTCCCCCCCAACTTCCCTTCCCTGTAGGCCCAGTCACCCCTAACTGCCCTCCCTTGCAGGCTTGACCACCCCCAGTTCCCCTCTTTTGCAGACCTGGTTCCTCCTCTGCTGGCCATCTTGTGTCCACATGGGGGCAGCCATCTTATGTGTTGAAATTTGCATATCACTATTTTATTAGATAGGCTAGAAGCTTGGTGCATGGGCGGGGGGCCAGCTGGTTTGCCCTGAAGGGTGTCCCAGATCAGGGTGGGGGTTCCCTTGGGGTGTGGATTGGCCTGGGAGAGGGGCCTGTGGTGGTTTGCAGACTAGGCACACTCCCCAGCAACCTGAGCAGAGGCCCTGGTATCTGGGATTTATTCATCTTCTATAATTGAAACTTTGTCACCTTTAGTGGAGGCTAAGGCAGGCCAGAATAGGCAGAAAGCTTGGCTTCCTCCATCACCAGGGACAACTCAAGCCACCTGCTCACTTCATGGCCACAGCTATTTTTGTTGGAATTTATTTATCTTCTATAATTGAAACTTTGAAGCCTAGAATGGAGGCAAGGGAAGGTCAGGATGGACGGAAATCTTGGCTTCCTCCATCACCAGGGAAACCCAAGACTCCTGCTCTCTCCAGTTCTGTGGCTGCTGCCATTTTTGTTGGGATCTGTTTATCTTCTTTAATTGAACCTTTGTAGCCTTGAGAGGAATTCATGGCTAGCCAGGTTGTGCAGCAAACTTGGCTTCCTCCATTGCTGGGGAAACCTGAGCATCCTGCTCACTCTGTAGCCGCAGTTCTCTTGGTTGGGTTAATTTGCTGGTGGGCATGGTTTGAGGGTATAGCAGAGGTACAGTCAATTTGCCTATTACTATTTTATTAGATAAGATTGCCAAACACCATCAACAAAGTAACAATCTTAACGGCTGCCAAAGAGCTGGTTCTATGAAAGGATAAACAAGATTTATGAATTACTCTAACCAGGCTTACCAAGAAACAAAGAGAGAAGACCCAAATAAACAAAATCAGAAATGAATGGGTAAAGTAATAACGAATCCCACAGAAATACAAAGGATTATTAAAAAATATTATCAAGAACTCTATTTCAATAAAATGGACAGCCTAGATGAAATGTTTACATTCTTAGAAAAACACAAGCTCCCCAAACTTAATCAAGTAGAATTAAAAAAAAAAGCCTTGAACATACCAAAACTGCCAAAGAAATTGAAGCAGTGATGAAAAATCTTCCAGCAAACAAAAGCCCTGGTCCACACAGCTTTATAGGGAAGTTCTACCAAGCATTTAAAGAATAAATAAAACCTATCCTCCTCAGATTATTCCAAAAAATTCAAGAGGAAGGTACACTTTCAATCTCCTTCTATGAATCCAGCATTACCCTAATTCCAAAAGCAAATAAAGACACCCCCCAAAAAAAGAGAACAGCAGGCCAATATCCTTGATGACCATAGATGCCAAAATCCTCTACAAAATTCTAGAAAACCAGATTCAGCATTATATTAGAAAGATCATACATCATGACCAAATGGGATTTATTCCAGGGAAGCAAGGATGGTACAATATCCACAAATCAATAAATATGATACATCACATAAATAAATTGAGAGACAAAAATCACATAATCATATCAATTGATGCAGAAAAAGCATTTGACAAAATCCAACATCCTTTATTGATAAAAACTACTATCTGCAAAGTGGGAATAGAGGGAGCACACCTCAAAATAATAAAAACCCTATATGACAAGTCTACAGCCAACATCATACTCAATGGGCAAAAACTAAATTTATTCCCCCCTAAGAATAAGAAAAAGACAGGGATGCCTACTTTCACCACTCCTGTTGAACATGGGACTGAAAGTGGTAGCCAAAGTTATCAGACAAGAAGAAATAAAAGGCATCCACATTGGAAAAGAAGAACTAAAACTGTCCTTATTTGCAGATGACACGATGCTATACATAGAAAACCCCAAAGACTCTATGAAAAAAACTACTAGACCTAATAAATGAATTCAGCAATGTAGCCAGATACAAAATTAACACCCAGAAATCTATGGCCTTTTTATACACCAGTAATGAACTCATAGAAAGAGAAATGGAAAAAAAAATCCCATTTACCATTGCAATAAAAAAATTAGGATATATAGTAATAAACTTAACTAAGGAGGTAAAAGACTTGTACTCAGAAAACTACAAGATATTGAAAAAAGGAATAAGGAAGACATAAACAAATGGAAGAACATACCTTGTTCATGGATTGGTAGAATGAACATCATTAAAATGTCCATATTACCAAAAGCAATCTACAGAGTCAATGCAATCTCCATTCAAATAACATTAGCATACTTCAAAGATCAGAACAAACTCTCCAAAAATGTATCTGGAATAAAAAAAGATTCCAAATATCCACGGCAATCCTGAGAAAGAACAAAGTTGGTTCTAGATATCAAGCTGTATTACCAAGCCATGGTTCTCAAAACTGCCTGGTACTGGCACAAGAATAGACATATAGAAGAATGGAACAGAACAGAGAACCCAGAAATTGACCCAAGCCACTATGCTCAATTAATATTTGACAAAGGAGGTAGGAGCATACAATGGAGTCAGGATAGTCTCTTCAATAAATGGCTCTGGGAAATTTGGTCAGACACATGCAAAAAAAATGAAAGTAGATCACCATACATAAAATCAAACTCAAAATGGCTAACGTACTTAAATACAAGATGGGAAGCCATAAAAATCCTACAAGACTCCATAGGCAGCAAAATAGCAGACATATGTGGAAGCAATATCTTTATAGACACAGCTCCTAGGGCAATGGAGACTAAGGAGAAAATAAACAAATAGGACTATCGATACATAAAAATAAAAAGCTATCTCTGCACAGCAAAAGAAGCCATCAACAAAACAGCAATAAAACCCACTGAATGGGAGAATATATTTGCCAATGATATTTCAGATAAGGGTTTAACCTCCAAAATTACAGGGAACTCATACAACTTAACAAAAGGAAGATAAATGATCCAATAAAAAAATGGGCAAAGGACCTAAATAGACACTTTTTGAAAAAAGGACATACAGAGGCCTAAAGACTTATGAAAACAAACTAAAGTCACTAATAATCTGAGAGATGCAAATCAAAACAACAATGAGATACCATCTCACACCTGTCAGAATGGCTATCACCAAAACAAGTGCTGGAGAGGATGTGGAGAAAAAGGAATTCTCATGCACTGCTTGTGGGAATACAGACTGGTACAGCCACTGTGGAAGACTGTATGAAATTTCCTCAAAAAGTTAAAAATGAATTACCATTTGACCCAGTAATCCCACTTCTAGTACTATATCCCAAAAAAACAGAAACACCGATCAGAAAGTATATATGCACCCCTATGTTCATAGCAGCACAACTTACAATAGCTAAGATTTAGAAAAATAAACAAACTAAATGCCCATCAGCAGATGAGTGAATTAAAAAACTGAGGTACATCTACAAAATGGAATACTATACTGCTATAAAAAATGAGCTTTTACCATTTGCAACAGCATGGATGAAACTGGATAGCATTATGCTAAGTGAGATAAGCCAGTTGGAGAAAGATCAATATCGCATGTTCTCACTCATATGTGGAATATAAAGAACATCATAAACTGATGATCAAAAATAGACCAGAGACAAGGTGGCAGTGAACAGACTGTCCAACCTCAGAGAAAAGGCATAGGAGGGGTAGTTAGAGCTCAACCAAAGACTTGTGTGCATGCATATTAGCATAACCCAGTGTTTCCCAAACTTCTCTCATGATGAGAATCACCTGGTGGAGTTGTTATACTACAGATTCCTGAATCCCAACTAAAAAGTGCTAAACTAGAAGTTTTGGGAACATATAGGTAAAATTGTATACTTAACTAGTGCTCTAAGCTTATATGTTCCCAAAAATTCTAGTTTAGCACTTCTTAGTTGGGATTCAGGAATCTGTATTTTAACAACTCCACCAGGTGATTCTCATCATGAGAGAAGTTTGGGAAACACTGGGCCATAACCAATGGACACAGACACTGGGGCAATGGGGGCTTCCTGGGTGAGAATGGTGGCGGGGAGGAAGGTCAATCTGAGCAGAAGAAGACATATGTAAACTTTAGACAGTAAATAAATGAGGGGGGAAAAAGAATGTGCCTATCAAAGATATTCCTCATATCTTTGCAATGTGACTGATGATTGCAAAAATGACCCACCAATGGAAGCAGCTGGCTTCACTGATTATATAATTATCCTGAACCACCTAGGCCAAATCCGTGCTGCCTATAAACCTGTGCTGGGTGGTTAAACATCTTATATTACTTTGCAAATTAGTTAAGCTAAAGGAGAACATTGATCACCATTCTGGTATAACACTGGAAGATGGCCTCAAAGTCTTGAAATCTGGTGATGCTGCCATTGCTGAAATGGTTCCTTAAAAACCTGAGTGTTGAGAAGTTCTCTGACCATCCTCCTCTGGCTGTTTGTAACAGAAACAGACTGTTGCTTTGGCTGGCACCAAACCAGTGGATAAGAAGGCTGTGGGGACTTGTAAGGTCACCAAATCTGTCCACAAAACTCAGTAGGTTAAATATTACTCTTAATACCTGTCCTCCTCCCCAGTTTAATCAGTGGTGGAAGGAGATCTCAGAACTCTTTGTCTCAGTTGGTCATTTAAGTTTAATAGTAAACATCTGATAAATTGTAATAATACAACTAAATCCTTCCGAGGGAAAAGAGAATATTTTGAGGATCTTTTTTTTTTATTCTTTGACAGTTTTAAGTTACTTGTTTTTAAAATCAGTATTTTTTTTTTAATAAGAACAATTTAACCAAAAATCTGTCACAGAATGTTGAGACCCATTCAAACAAAGTTTATTGGGGGAAAAAATGAATGTAAAAACCAAAATACAAAACCATACTTATATAAGATCATTCCAAAAAATAAAATGATAGTGCAGATATGTAGATAAATAAACATACAGAAATATAGAAAAATGATTGATTTAAGTAAATCAATAGCAGTAATTATTGATAATTATAGGTGGATTTTGTTTCTTTTTTTTTCTATAGTTCTATTTTCCAACTTTTTAAGCAATACATCTCTAACTTGAAATCAAGTTACTTTTATTCTAAAATTTTTAAATCCATAGAATTAATCATTATCTTTTTTGCATTCCTTAGCCTGGTTGCTATTAAACTAAGTTATTTAATTATATAACATACATAAATTACTAATTAAAAACAATAAACAAAACAAAAGTACCCTTCACAGCCAGAATTGGTGACATTGAACAAATATCTGGCCCACAAAAAAAATAATTAAAAAGAGTCCAGCTGGTGTGACTCAGTGGTTGAGTGTTGACCTAAGCACCAGGAGGTCATGGTTCGATTCCTGGTTAGGGCACATGCCTGGGTTTCGGGCTTGATCCCCAGTGTGGGGCATGCAAGAGGTAGCTGATCAATAATTCTCTCTCATCACTGATGTTTCTATCTCTCTCTCCCTCTTTCTTCCTCTCTGAAATCAATAAAATTATATTTTTAAAAATATAAAAAATATATATAGAAAATATTGGAAATGTGAGAAAGTCGAGCTGTTTTAGGGTTAAGAGGCTAAAACAGAAAGCCCAAAGGATATTTTGCACAATCCTGATCTGTTCAAGCTAAAGGGAACATGAAAACCACAGGGATTACAATGAAGACACCTGACAAATACTACCTCGGTCAGGTGATCAAGATCAATATCAACAGTGATAAGTGATGTTGACAGCATGCACTCTTGATATAATGTGATGACTTTACCTCTTTGGTCTTCTTTCCCAAAATCCATAGCCTCAGTCTAATCCTGAGGAAAATATACAAATCCCAATTGATGGAAATTCTTCAAAATACCTGACTCGAACTTCTCCAAACTATCAAAGTAATTAAAAACAAGAAAGTCAGAGAAACTGTCCAAACCAAGATAAGCCTAATAAATTATGATGGCTAAATATAATGTGGAATCCAAGATATTAATGGGAAAAACGGAGTGTAGGATATATCAAAAGTCTTTCACTGTTTTCACTACTTTTCTGTAAATCTATTCTTAAATGGAAAGTTAATTTAGAAATTATATACATACACACATAGGAAACTTGCAGGCATGGTATATTATTCCATTAGTGCTGAGACCATAGACACCCCTCTTCGAGTATATATTATTAAATGAGAATATTGTTTTATCTATCTTTGTATCTCCTGTAACTTCTTATACCAGGTCTTTTACATACTAGTAACTACTACAGGATAAATGTCCATAGAATTGAAAGTGAAGATGATTCAATGATCCAGCTGACTGCACAGTAGAAAAACAAAAGTTTCTTGTAAGATGCATTTTTTTCACTCCTAGAAATTATTGTATAATTTAATCTTACTTTGAGAGAAAGACCCATAATGGTGGACTGCGCCTGAAGGAAGAAAGAGTGAAGAAATGAACACAGGGTAATAGCAATGTTAGAGATCTCAGAGGATCTGTAGGCATCTTATTTTGCAAAATCACCTTAAAATACATTGCTTAAAGCTTGAAAGGCAACACAGGGAGAACATATTGGAGAAGATAACACATAAGACCTGCATTTTGAAAATTGTTCTGAGGATTAGCTGAGAAAAATGTATGTGAGCATCCTTTGAAAATCACTACACAGTCAAATAGCAGATACTAAATGTCCTCAGGTGTTGGGAGCACCTGAAAGAGACAGTGCTCCGTGGAGATTACAATGAAGACTGATGTGTTGGGTTGCATTAGAGCAGTGGTCAGCAAACTCATTAGTCAACAGAGCCAAATATCAACAGTACAACGACTGAAATTTATTTTGAGAGCCAAAATTTTTAAACTTAAACTTCTTCTAATGCCACTTCTTCAAAATAGACTCGCCCAGGCCATGATATTTTGTGGAAGAGCAACACTCAAGGGACCAAAGAGTCGCATGTGGCTTGCAAGCTGCGGTTTGCTGACCACTGCATTAGAGCAGTAGTTCTCAACCTTTCTAATGCCTCTACCCTTAGAGTTCCTCATATTGTGGTGACCCCAACCATAAAATTATTTTTGTTGCTACTTCATAACTGTAATTTTGCTACTGTTATGAATAGTAATGTAAATATCTGAGTTTTCTGATGGTCTTAGGTGACCCTGCTAGTGGTTCTCAACCTAATGTCATGACATTATATATTCACATAGACTATGTAATGACAAAGGCAGAAGCAGAAAGATCTGTTAGGAGGTGATTGCCATAATCTTCAGTGGCTCAGATCAAAGTAGTAGGTATGTCCATGATTAATATTAGCCAAATGCTGGATATATCAAAGTAGAGTCAATGAAATTTTGATAGATTAAACAAATATTTTAAATGGATATTGGCCAACATTCATTATTAAGCAAACACCATCAAGGGTCAAGGATTGATAAACATGGGTAAAGAAGCTTAAAATAAAACATATATGCTACATTAACATTATATCCATTACATTTCTATTATGTTGATAATGATTCATTGTTGGGCTTCTTCTGTCTTAGAACTTTGGCACCCAGCTTGCAGACTCCCAGGGCTTTTTAAGGACAGAGTTTAAGAACTGCCAAGCCACACAAGTGTGAGGCTTGATAATGCTGATATTGCAATTATCTTTTTACTGTATGATGAGGGGCACCTCACCATAATAGGAGGGTGAGGGCATGAGTGGGGTCTAGAGGGGTGGCCATGGAGTGATAAGGACAAATATGTAATACCTTAATCAATAAAGAAAAAGATTTAGCCGAAACCGGTTTGGCTCAGTGGTAGAGCGTCGATCTGCGGACTGAAAGGTCCCGGGTTCGATTCCGGTCAAGGGCATGTACGTTGGCTGAGGGCACATCCCCGGGTAGGGGATGTGCAGGAGGCGGCTGGTCGATGTTTCTCTCTCATCGACATTTCTGGCTCTCTATCTCCCTCCCTTCCTTTCTGTAAAAAATCAATAAAATATATTTTAAAAAATAAATAAATAAAAATAAAAAAAATAAAGAAAAAGATTTAAAAAAATAAAAATAAAAGAATGTCTTTACCGGTTTTCAACCTGACCTGGGGGAGCACATTAGGAGCCTGGAAGGTGTAAAGGCTCCCAGTGCTGAGTCCTGGCTCTGTCTCTGCTTTCCAGTCGATACCAGTTTCTCTGGTTCTCATTATTTTGATAAATATATTAGCAAAGCAATAATAAAAATTAAAGTGCTCCATAATCCTCACTACATACCATTAACTTCTTTGAGATATTATTGCATGTTTGCTTTTACTGTTACTTTACAAAAGCACTCACTGAAAGGGAGGGAAGCCAGAAACTAAGTAAATCTGCTGCTCGTAGTAAAAGAAGGTGGATTGCCTATGCAACAGGGACACAGAGGTCTTCTGAGTCTCCTTTTTGCTGAACTGGGCAAGAAACAATAGCACAAAACCTGTGCTTCCAATGATCAAGAAATGAGTGAGATGATCCTTCTATTTTTCCTTTCTCGTTCTTACATTTTTTTTCTCTCCGCTTTCACAGGCCTCCCAGGGACCCAACCCTGCTCATGGGAAATTAACCAAGATTATATATATGCTTCCTGTGCCCTCTGTTCAGGGAATACACATGGTGGGCTTAAGTTGTAGCATATCAGACTTTTTTCACCTCCTATTCACCAGGTGGGGGACATTGTCTTATTTCCTCAGGGGACATGGGGGACATGGCATATTTCCTCGGGGGAGATGGGAGCATTTTGGTATTTGGAGCGTGTTGACATTCCCCAAATCAGCTTTCTAGCAGCAGCAGCCTCCTCTAATTTCACGCCTAATTCCAGTTCGTGCTGCAAATGTGAGGCCCCTGTCTTTCTCTTTACAAAATTGTATCCCTCTATACATATACACTCTGCCTCACAAGGCCTTTCTGGAGACAAATGAAATAATGCCTTCTGTTCAGTCCAAGTCCACAACCCAATGAAAGATGCTATGTGTTATGAGCAAGCTTTTCTCTTCAGCTGCATGTGGAAACCGCAGCTTACAGTGCCTCCTATGTTTATTCACACTGGTAGCCAATGTTGCACAGGACAGTGGAGGCCTGGGCATTTGCATTTCTCCTCCTGGTTCCACTCTCCTGGCCAAGAAACACATGAAGAAAGGTCTTCAACTGGCCCTGGGCCCCTCATAGGATTCCATTCATGCCCACCACGCACTGGCAGATTAAGTCCCCCCTCAAGAAGGCTCGGCTCTCATAAAGAGCTCTGCCAGATTCGGGAAGACGTGGCTTTTTGTTCGGCACCACAGGACCCGGTGTGACACTCCAGGGCCCGGGCTAGAGGCTGTCACAGCCGCCTTTCACAATTCAAAGAGAAAACGGAGAATGGCCTGCCTTTGAGCATCAGAGATGTGGGAGAGGCAGGAATCAAATCATGAATAAATAAATAAAAATACCAACAGCTGTGATATTTAAAAGAGACAATCACTATAACAACAAATGACAACCCTGCCGCCTGAAGAATCTGCTAATAAACTGTCTGCTGTGACTTATTAAAGATAAACTTATGAGCCATGATTATTCAACCATTAAACCTAAGTGGAAATCAAAAGAGGATCTGTGTCAGATGATGTATTTGTTGCTGTGTGGCCTAGGAAAATTACTCATCGCATTTGAATCCTGATGTCTCTGTCCGCTAAGGATTGGTCCCTCGAGATTTTGGCACTCTTTATGTAAATGCCTTCTTCTCTTTTTTTCCTTTGATTATAATTTTACTTTGCTAATGTGTAGCTTTTTTGTTTTCAGTAAATTGCTGTGATAAGCACATCTCATCTCATTATCCACAGAATAATGGCAGTGCCGTTCAATTCCTCAAGGGCACAGCTACTGGAAGACAAGGTTCTGAGACCTTCCTCAGAGCCACCTGCTGCCAGGGCAGTGCAGCTTCAGCTCTGTTGCTGATGTTGAAAAAGTCACCAAGAAGTCTGGATCACAGGTAGCTTTGTCAATGCATTAGTTAATTTAACCTAACAAGAACCCCATCCCAGTTCAGAGGTCAGCTGATGCACAGGTCACAATCACTGCCATTGCCGTTACAGCCAGAGACATAGTTAATGGGAACAATTGTGACAGAGACAATATTATAGAATAAGATCATCATGTGAGCATGCCATTTGAACTTCTTAAAGAATGATCCAGCTATTGTGGCTCAGTGGTTGAACATCGACCTATGAACCAGGAGATCACAGTTCAATTCCTGGTCAGGGCATATGCCTGGGTTGCAAGCTCTATCCCCAGTGAGGGGCATGCAGGAGGCAGCCTATCAGTGATTCTCCCTCATCATTGATGTTTCTATCTCTCTCTCCCTCTCTCTTCCTTTATGAAATCAATAAAATATATTGAAAATAATTTGATTGAAAATAACCTTCAGTGAATGCTCTATATTATTACTACTCGGGGCCTGGTACATGAAATTTGTACATTGGGGGAAGGTCTCTCAGCCCAGCCTGCCCCCCTCACAGACTAGGAGCCCTCAGGGGATGTCCTACAGAGAGCTTAGGCCCACTACTCTGCAGGAGGCGATTAGGCTGATCAGGGGAAGGTGCCAGCCCCATCACCCTGCTGCTGCAGCCACCACCAACCACCGCTGCCACCAAGATGTTTTCATCAACACGGACTCCAGTCCCTTCATCATGAAAAAAATGACAAGTTTCTTTAGGCATTTTCAAGATGTGTCTTTCATAGGATATGACATTTCTTTCTCTCTCTCTCTCTCTCTCTCTCTCTCTCTCTCTCTCTCTCTCTCTCCCTTCCTTCCTTCCTTCCTTCCTTCCTTCCTTCCTTCCTTCCTTCCTTCCTTCCTTCCTTCCTTCCTTCCTTCCTTCCTTCCTTCCTTCCTTCCCTCCTTCTTTCTTTCTTTTTTTTCATTCTTCCTTTCCTTCTTTTTTTTTTCTCACTCGAGGATATGTTTTCATTGACTTTTAGAGAGTGTGGAAGAAAGAGAGAGAGAGAGACAAAGAGAAACATCAGTGTGAGAGGGACACTTTGATTGGTTGCCTCCTGCATGAGCCCTGACCTGGGCCCCGGCCAGGGAGGAGCCTGTAACCTAGGTACATGCCCTTGATCAGAATTGAACCCAGACTCTACAGTCCCCAGGCCAAGGTTCTATTCACTGAGCCAATCCAGCTAGGGCAGGATATTACATTTCTTATCCCCTCCAGCAGCGGACCTTCGTTTTTTTTCTCCGGAAGTGTGGTGGAAAAACCCTAGATCACCTTATTGGATTATTATTATCCAAGTTACCAAGAACACTGCAAGTGGTGGTATACAGGGAGCTTAGCCAATGAGCGGTCAGAAAAGGATTTATGCTCTAACTGGTTTGGCTCAGTGGATAGAGCTTCAGCTTGCAGACTGAAGGATCCCAGGTTTGATTCCCATTAAGGGCATGTACCTTGGTTGGGGCACATCCCCAGTGGGAAGTGTGCAGGAGACAGTTGATTGATCTCATTGGTGGTCTGGCAGTCTATTCCTGTCCCCTCTCTCCTCTCTGTAAAAAAATCAGTAAAATAGATTTTTTTTAAAAAAAAGAAAAGAAAAGGTGTTTCCTCTGCAACCCATACACAGAGCACGCCCCCAAGCCCAGTGGCCCCATGTTTCCTTCTGTGTCTGCCAGGCTGAGGGACATGGACCCGGGCCACTTGGCACTTCCAGGACCCAGGCCATTTGGCAACAGCACCTGAAAGCCACTTCTGGTCGGGGGCATTCTGGGACCCCAACCGCTCAGGGCCTATGTGTGGGTCTACAGGCTCAGAGCAACCTGGGTCCCAAGGATGTTCCCAGGGACCCAGGCTGATCTGCACCCACATATGCAAATTAACCCGCCATCTTTGTCTGGTTAATTTGCATACTCACTCCTGATTGACTGGTGGGCATCATGAAGCTATGGTCAATTTGAATCTTTCTCTTTTATTAGTGTAGATGTACAGGACGCAGCAGAGCAAATAGTAGAGTCAGAGCTTTTCAGTCTGGTAGGGTTTTTAAGAGCAACCTTTTAAATGCCTGCTTAATATTCACATTTCCTAAGAGCTTTAAGTTGGGAATTTATAGTAATCCCTAATAATCAGAGTAATATTCTATATATTTTTTTAAAATAAGAGACACAACACTAATTGTTAACTTTGGACAACCTAAAGTGATACAAAACTGTGTGACAGGTTAAATAGGATGAAGAGTCAATAAAACATCTTTTCCTATGCAGCGTTTTTTGTTTTATTTTGTCTGTTTTTCTCACTCTCTTTAACATCTCCATTGATACTCCCTCCTCAGAGAGATTTGCTCTGGTTGCGTTCCTTTCCTTTGTGCTTTCATGTCTGTAAAAAATGTGGATACATATTATATACTCAACAGATTTTGAAGGAATAAATTAATAAATGACTGAAGCACTTTGAGAAACAGGCCCAATTCTCAAATTATTTCAGGTTAGGGTGTAAATAGGGGATATAAAGAAATATGGTGTTTGTAGCATAAGAGGTCAACCCCCAGTTGCATCCCAGTGCCATGAATAAGAAATAAGCCCACATAAAGTCTGGACTAAGGATTCAAAAATTTGTGCTCTGGAACTATAGGATGAAATAACATAAGTACTATTAACCTTGAATTCATAGAGGTCTTCATGAAGCTGTAAGAAAGTAATTCTCAGGCATGGCTAGAGACATTAGTATAATTTACAAAGTTTGATTTTTCATTTTTTAATTGAAATTCCTGAGTCATGCCCCAAAGCATATAAATAAAGATATCTAAGGATAGCACCCATGAATCTGTCTTTATATTTGACTAGAGGCCCAGTGCATGAAATTTGGGCACAAGGGGGTCTTCCTCAGCCCGGCCTGGACCCTCTCCAATCTGGGACTCCTTGAGAGATGTCCTGGATTGTGAGAGAGACATCCCTCTCACAATCCAGGACTGCTGGCTCCCAACTACTCACCTGTCTGCCTTCCTGAATGCCCTTCACCACTTCTGCCTGCCAGCCTGATCACCTGCTAACCATTCCCCTGCCAGCCTGATTGATGCCTAACTGCTCCCCTGCAGGTCTGGTCACCTCAACTGTCCTCCCCTGAAGGCCTGGATCCCCTCCAACTGCCCTTTCCTGCATGCCCGGTCACCCCTAACTTCCCTCCTCTGCTGACCTGGTCCCTCCCAACTGCCCTCCCCTGCTGGCCATCTTGTGGTGGCCATCTTATGTCCACATGGGGGTAGGATCTTTGACCACATGGGGACAGCAATCTTGTGTGTTGGAGTGATGGTCAATCTGTATATTACCCTTTTATTAGATAGGATAGTACATGGGTGGGGCCAGCTGGTTTGCCCTGAAGGGTGTCCTGGACCAGAGTGGGGGTTCCCTTGGGATGTGGGGTGGCCTGGGCAAGGGGCCTGTGGTGATTTGCAGGCCGGCCACACCCCTTGGAGAACCAAGTGAAGGCTCTGGTATCTGGAGTTTATTTATCTTCTACTTTGTGGCCTGGAGCAGAATCAAGGCTTCTGCTTGCTTTGTGGCAGCAGCCATTTCTATTGGGGTTTATGTACATCTTCCATAATTGAAACTTTGTAGCATTAAGTGGAGGCCTGGGCAGGCCAGGGTGTATGGAAAGCTTGACTTCCTCCATTGCCGGGGGCAACCCTAGCCTCCCACTCTTTCCAGCTCCATGGCTGCCGCCATTTCTGTTTGGATTTGTTTACCTTCTATAATTGAAACTCTGTAGCCTTGAGTGGAGGCCTAGGCCAGCAAGGGCAGGCGGAAAGGTTGACTTCCTCCATTGCCAGGGAAACCCAAGCCTCCCTCTTGCTCTCTGTGGCTGTAACCATCTTGGTTTGGTTTATTTACATATTTGCTCCAAACTGACTGGTGGGTGTGGCTTGTTGGCATGGCTTGTGGGTGTAGCAGAGTGATGGTTAATTTGCATATTACTCTTTTATTAGATAGGAGGATAATGACTACTGAATGGGAAACCTAGCCTTCACTTCACCTACTATGTGAACCATTTTGTGAGAGGAGGCAGTCCCTTAGGGTGACCATTGTTTGTTTGTTTCAGCAAAGCCAAGGTTAACCTAAACATTTACCTACTAATGCAACTGAAGTAATATGCAAAATGATAGAACTCATTTATATGCTTAATCCCTAAATATCACAAAATGAAAGTGAAGCTGAAATAAACCTCTTTGTATTCAATAGGTAAATGCTGTAGTATGATCTAGGCAATAACCAAGAGCTTTTCTTTTCCACACTGGGTATCTTTATAATGAACATTTCCTTGGGAGAAGTAAAGCCACAGACTACATCTAAAGCGACCCTCCTGCTCCCAGGACCCAGCAGAAATCTAAAACACTGTTTTCATTTTGTGACATGAGAGCAAGATGCGTCTTATTCTTGTAACAGATTTGTTCTTTAAAAGTTGTGAAAACTTGGATTTTTTAAAGTAGTTGAAATGATGAGCTTGCTACTTGAAGAAAACATGAAGTGAATATTTTTGCATGGAAAAGTATTTAGAGTTTCCAAACCACTTCTGAATGTGTCTGTTTTATCTGGGTCTTATAGTGTAGAAATATATCATAATGAGCTTGTTATTATGAGGGCTTATATAGTCCTTTGTCCTCTGAAACACAAAACCACACGCAACAAAAGTCTGTTGTAACCTAGAAATTATTAGAAAAATGGTTAAACTGAAATTTTAAAAAAAGACACATATGGTTTATGAGCAAACCATGTTACTGTAACATAATTTAACAAGTGCTATTATGTGCTAAAGTCAACAGTTTTTAATGTGGAAATTCTCATTTTGAAAATGAAAAAGAATATGATGTATTATACTTTATACAAATTTTCAGAAATGTATATGGTCCTAAAAGTGAGCCATGCCATTGACACTTGCATTTCTATGAACATTTATTTTTCAACTCTTATTCATATGAGACATTTAATCCTATCCTTCTCATTAGTGAGAAAAACTTTTTTAAAATTATATATGGGAAATATAATCAGAGATATAAATTACAGCATAATACATATATAATAATAAAAGTGTAATATGCTTATTAGACTGGACATCCTTCTGAACAAAGCTGGGTTACAAGGGACACCTATGTCCCAGGTTCCTGCCAGCAGCTGAGGGTTAAGCCCAGGTCCCAGGTGCCATAGGGAAGCCAGTGCTGGCAGCCAGGGGAAGGAAGGCTTACTCTTGCATGAATTTCATGCTTCGGGCCTCTAGTATAGTCAATAATATCAAAGTAACTATGAATGAGGCCAGGCAGATACATGAAATATCAGGGAGTGAGATGATTCTATAAAGTATATAATTGTACTTCATATGCTGTGCATGTTTTATATGTACATGTTGTATACATATTAGTTAATACAGAAAAATATTGACTGTAAACTGTAATTGAAAGATTAAAACAACCAAAACAAATAAATGTCCTTTTAAAAAAGACAAATAACCAAGTTTTTTTTAATAAGCTAGTAATTTGAAAATACAGTGATCAAAAGTATATAAAAATGGCAAAAATAAGCACATGAAACAATACTCAGTATCATTAATCATTGGAGAAATGCAAATCAACTACAAGCATCACCTTATGTGCACTAGGATGGCTAAAATAAAAAACAACCAACAATAGCAAGTGTTGATAAAGATATGAAGAAAATTAAACCCTCAAATATACATTATTGGTGGGACTTTGGAAAACAGTGAAAAGTTCTTCAATATGTTAAAGATAGAGTAACCATGACACAGCAATTCCTAGATATATACCCAAGAGAAATGAAACACATCCAAACAAAAATGTGTGCCTGAATAGTCTCAACAGCATAATTCATGACAGGTAAAAAATGAAAACAAATCAAATGTCCATCAGCTGATGAATGGATATGGAAAATATGATATATCTAGTCAATGCAATATTATTCAATATTATTAAGTGAAGAGGAATAACATACTGATAAATATCACAACATAGATGAGCTTTAAAAACATTATCTTGTGAAGAAGGCAGGCACAAAATTTTACTGTGATGGTTAATTTTATCTGTCAACTTGAATTATCTGTCAACTTCATCTGTAAAGGATGCCCAGATATCTGGTAAAAACATTGTCTGTATGTGTCAGTGAGGGTGTTTATGGAACAGATTAGTATTTGATTCAGTAGACTAAATGAAGGGATATGCCCTCACCAATATGGATGGGCATCATCCAGTCCATTGGGAACTCCAATTGAACAAAAAGAAAAGGTGGTCAAATTCTCTCTTTTTGAGCTGTAATAATCATATTATCCTGTCTGCCCTTAGACATTGGTGCTCTTGGTTCTGAGGCATTCAAACTCTGGGAATAACACCATTGGATCCCCTAGATCTCAGACCTTTACCCTTAGACTGAAATATGCTACTAGCTTTCTTGATTTTCTAGCTTTACAGATAGCAGATTGTGGGACACCTTTCGCTTTTATAACTAGGTGAGTCAATTCCTATAATAAATTTTATCTTATGCATAACTATATATACATCCTATTGATTCTATTTTTTTCTAGAGATCCCTAACCAATGCAAGCACATGTTGTATAATTCTACTTATATGAAATGTCCAGAATTAGCAAAGCCATAAAGACAGAATATTAGATCAGAGATTTTCAGGGGCTAGAGGTAGAAAGAATAGGGAAATGGTAGCTAATATGTATAGGGTTTATTTGGGGGTTGAAAAAAATGTTCTAAAATTAGATAGTGGTGACTATAGCACAGTTCTGTAAATCTAAAAACCACTAACTTGTACAATTTAAAAGGGTGGATTTTATGGTGTGTGAGTTTCATTTTAATAAGTCTGTTATAAAACATTTGTATTCATACACAGTTGTAAAGAGTGTCACGGGAGTAACATAAATCATCAAGGAAAGAAATAACTTTCTCACATGCAGTTAAAAAGACTAGGTATGCAAGAAAACCCAGTCAGACAGATCGCCAGGCATTTGCTGAATCTCTGACAGCCAGGCCATTCGTACTCAAAAGTGACTTTGAGATAGCCTCCACCTTAGGGCAGGTTGCATTGGCAAAACAAGCATGTTTTACAGGAAAGGTGCACAAAAGCCTTTCAGAGCTGTAGGTTAATCTAATGCAAGCTTCTTTACCAGTTTCCCTATTCAGTATCCTATATCTAGAACTGTATAACTCAGCATTTTCCCAAAATACATCTCGTTCTTTACCATAAGCTTGTGCTTTTGTGGTCCTTAAAATGTCCCCACTACCATATACACTTATAAGTTGATTCTATTTTTTTGAGTCCCTTCTTAAATACCATATTCTCTATGGAGCCTGTCTCATTTTCTCCCATTAAATGAAACTCTCGCCCTGCTTCCCTTTCTGATATACTCTGGCTTGTGTTAGATACATCTGAGTTTATATTATTTTTCTCTCCTTCTAGGACCATCTCAGTGATATCAGACTATAAGTCACTCTAGTCCATGACATTAGAAACATTTAAATTTGCTAGTGGTTGGGATTCAAATAGCTGTTGACTGGCTGCATATTTCACAGTTTTTCAGCTTCATTTGCACGTTTAAAAATAAAACATTACATTTGATTAGTTGTAAAAAAAATCAGACATTTAATCTATTAAACTGTCCCCTCATATTGAATGTTCTAACACAGGAACATCATATATATTTATATTATGATTTTACCTTGAAAACAAAATGAAAGATGAAATGTTTCCATGTATACTAGTAGTAACATCCAATTAATTCAATGTCATAATGAAAGAGAATTTTCCAGGTGATAAAAGATTACCTCTTCAAGTTCCAGAATTTTAAATGATTTTATATATTTAGGAATGGAAATTATACCAAATTACACTGTTTATATTAGTAGATGACAATATTATTACTTGATTGAAACATTTTGACCTTAAGCTGCACATTTTTTTTTTTGAGGAATCAGCCTCAAAATCATGATGTTATATAGAGCATAGAACCTTAATTAGTACTTACCATCTAAGTTGACCAGCAAACAATAATGTTCCTTTGAATTAAAAACTCAATCAACTCCAGGGAGCAGCGTGTTCATGGCCTATATGTCCCGACATCCCGTTTGCCACATATTTTTTTCTTCATAGAAAGTCCTGTCTCTGAGAATAGAAACAGTGGCTTCCATGTCTTTGTGTCCATTTTATTGTTTCACACAATTTTATCGTGTGAAGAATTCGAGTTGTTGCTGATTTTTACTTTATAAAAAGAAATAGATTACCCATTAAAAAGGAAATCCTGTTTTTCAAAAGGTTCAATAAGAGTAGTTAAAAAAAAAAAAAGCCTTAAATAAAATTCCAGCTGGTTAAACTAAAGCCATTGAAGAGAAGCTTAATTGAGAAATATTTTGGGCTCTGAGCCCACTATCTTTTCATTTGATTGTAAATTGGATATAATTTTATTCACTTCAAGCTCTTGTCTTTCGTGTTTTATTCCACTGAGACCAGTAAATAAGTGTTAATAGCCATGTTGAGCTCAGTTAGACTACTTTCTTCACTGAAATTACCCATTTTTGTTGTATTATTGCCAGTGAGCCTTTTGCTTGTTGACATTTTTTTTGAATGATTGCTCAAGAGATGTTGATGTCTTCATATATTGTTTTGACCCTTCACTAATCCTCTTTATCTGTCATTTCTTTTATCTGAAATATCTTCTTCTCTCCTGTGCTTTTATTATCCATTTATCAAAGTGCACCCTTCTTTTCTCCTATAAAATGATGCTAATATGTATCCTTCAGAAATATTTCCAAAGGATATTACCTCTTATTTTATTTTTTTTATATATATATATTTTTATTGATTTTGTACAGAGAGGAAGGGAGAGAGATAGAGAGTTAGAAACATCGATGAGAGAGAGTCATCGATCAGCTGCCTCTTGCACACCCCCTACTGGGGATATGCCCGCAACCAAGGTACATGCCCTTGACCAGAATCGAACCCGGGTCCCTTCAGTCCCCAAGCCAATGCTCTATCCATTGAGCCAAACCGGTCTCGGCTACCTCTTATTTTTAAGAGTAATATAGTCCAGAAGGCACTGAGTTTCCATGATGCAAAGTTTTATCTTTTTTCTTTACCACAGTGTTGTGTTATTTTTTATTTTATTTTATTTTATTTTATTTTATTTTATTTTATTTTATTTTATTTTTTTAGAGAAAGAAGACAGACAAAATTGGTGAAGTGTAGAAAAGGGCAAAAGCAATAAAGAACTGAATGTTGAAAAAAAATTGCCTTTTCCAAGGTCTCCTTGATGATTTGTGCTTTGTTAATATAAATCGTTTACCAAGTAAACAGCTATCAAGTAATGTCAACAACTTAGACCTAAGCCCCTTGCTCACATTCTTTTCCCTACAATTCCTAATAATATTTCTACATAATTGTATGACCTTGGAGTCATACTCAAAATTCAGGTCCTTGGAGTCATAATCAAAATATTCCTCAATTAAGCTTCTCTTCAATGGCTTTAGTTTAACCAGATGGAATTTTATTTGAAGTTAAAAAAAAAACTTTTTGGAATAGGTTTTGTTTTGTTTTGTTTTCAAAATTTGCTTCTATCTAGTCTCTACTCATATGAAATAGTCAGATACTGATATATGACTCAGTCAAGTATATGTGGCAAAAAAATGTTGAGTGACATTATGAATATGTTGGAGGTACTTTCAGTAGGCTGTTAGAAGGAACTCAGGCCGAAGCTGGTTTGGCTTAGTGGTAGAGCATCGGTCTGCAGACTGAATCCCAGGTTCGATTCCGGTCAAGGGCATGTACATTGGTTGCGGGCACATCCCCAGTAGGGGATGTGCAAGAGGCAGCTGGTCAATGTTTCACTCTCATCGATGTTTCTAGCTCTCTATCTCTCTCCCTTCCTCTCTGTAAAAAAAAAAAAATCAATAAAATATATTATAAAAAAAAAAAAAAGAAGAAGGAACTCAGCATAGGAGGGGCCAAGGTAGAGAAAGGATACTCCTTGATCCAGTTAGCTGGAGTTTTCTTTGGGATATGCAAATAAAAATGTCAAAATACAGGTGTATATACAAAAGTTGGCTCATAATAAGAGAAATTAGCAGATATACAATAACAATTAACATTTATTGAGTACATACACTTTATCACTATATGACGCTTTTCTATTTCTAGATAAGAATTATAGGCATAAAGATGGTTGCTAATTGACATTATTGCAATGAATATCATCACCAAAACAGAGGGAAAAAAAGAAAGTTAGACAGAAATTCACAGTCACTTATGTGAAGTCCTAGGGAATACTCACCCAATCTACTAATTCTTCCCTATAGTATTTAGGACTCACTTTCTTTTCTCACAGTTCACTGGCATCCATGTCTGTACTCCAGCACTAACTATCTTGGCAGCTTCTCCTTATCCTAACAAGTCCAGGAACTGTATCTCCAAACCAGCCTTCTGAGAGAGCATGCGCACACACACACACACACACACACACACACACACACACAACGCACACAACGCACACACACACACACGCTTACAGATCTCCTGGTTGTAAGCTTTAAGACTATGGATTATTACCAAAATTTCCTCCCTGATACTTTCTAATATATACTTCTCTTTAGCTATGCAGAGATAGTAAATGTGACCAAGCTTCACATCTGTTTCTAAGCTACCTCATTTTTTCCTGAGGTGCTTCCTCCTGTATTTATCTCCCTATGCAACAAAATTCTTCTTGCCTCTCCTGCAAAATATACTTATCTTCTTCAGATAGCCTTTTTTATATAAATGCCCTACTTAACCCACTTCCATCTCACTCCCATTATAAATCACCATGATTGCTCAGTATGCATAAGCAACTCTGTACAGATGATGCTAGAAGCAAATGTTTATCTGTTTCTCTAATTTTGTTTATTAATGATCAGAGAATGGGGTACTCTAGCTCATCACAGGTTCAAGTTACTAGAGATGTGTCATATATATTGTGCATGAATAGCCAATTGTCTCATATTAAAATTCAATAATAGCCTCAAACCTAAACTATACTAAAAATACTTTAATCTTCCTTTAATGATTCTGAAAGCACTTTAGGGTTTTGCAGTCTCAAGGTTATCATTTTCATTGTTCTATATGTGTAGGGAAGTAATAAAGATTCCAGTTTATAGGTTATCAGATTGATCTGCTTTTTCTGCAATTCTTTTGGCTTAAATTCCATCCCCATTCTATTGTAAGAGTAAGAGCCAGAATCATATCATCTATTTATTTTTCATCTAACAGGGGACTTCATAAAATTTCATATATTTATTGTCTAGATTAGAGATTAAAGTGCACAGAAAGACCCTTAGTTAATGAACCCTATATTTTTCCTTTACAATACAGGGTGGGCAGAAGTAGTTTTACAGTTGTGATTACACGAAACAGTTTATTCTTATACTATTATTTATTAATTTTTATATTACTTTCATATGAATAACTGTAAACCTAATTTACCCCTACCCTGAATATGTCAGGATTTACCACTATATTGTTCTATTCCACAAATACAGGAAAATACAAGCAGTGGCCACTTTATCCTTTGTTACTAACTAGTGACTCAGAGTCCTTTGCCTAAAACTCTACCATATAGCACACTGTAGGAGCCAGCACTTTTCATTAATACCCAATATTTAATTCTGATACTGTAATTTCTAGATCTCTCTTCCTCTTTCATGATTCTGAAATCACCTGTTGATGTGACATTGTCACAGATTGAACTAGCTGGAACAATGAACCAACATATGGAGGACACTTGCCTTCTGGAGGCACTCAGACCAGCAGGCAATGTGTGCAAGAAATTAAAATGTCATGGAAAAAGTCCAATAGTCTTGAAGGTTGTTGTTTACCACTGTATAACTTGGCCTCACCTGGTATAGTCCTTACTTTATAAATAACTTCTTTTTTTTTTTTCCTTTCCATAAACAGAACATTTTTTGAATCATTTATTTACCCTCAATATTTTGCCAAGATCATTTGAGTAGGCTGTCAAATAGTATTCGTAAAATTAATAAATAAAAAAGTAAATAATCATTATTTCCATAAAAAATAAAATCATACTCTTCATTTGACCATTCATTTTACTGCCGTCATTTCATGATAGGGTTTAGCCTGAAGAATTTGCAAACCTATTACACTGTCATCGGTCTGAAGTTTCTTAAAGTTGCCAAGCAATCACAAATTGCCCTTAGATAAGAGACTTGCCAAAACAGTAGTGTCTCCTCAGTCCCATTTTGGCACACCGTATATCCCGTTCTTCTTTTTTCCTGAAGCTAGTTTTCTTCTGCTTTTTAAAGCTGTGGTTTGTACTGTTGTTAGGTTATTTTCCTCCAAGATTAGCTTCACAGTAGGAGATCATTTTCTCAGCTCCTTCTGCCATCTTGATTCATTAAACAAGCCTGCTGGAATGTCTCTGGGGAAATCTATACACTAACTCTATGTGGAAACAGACTGGGCGTGATGGATTTAACTAATGTGATGAAAGACCACAGAAAACCAAATAAAATGGATAAACTAAAAAAAGTGATAATATTAAGTGTTAGTAAAGATAGAGAGCAACTAGAATACTCCTACAACTTTGGTAGAAACACAAATTAATAAATTATTTTTTGAAGTTTGGCAATTTCTTATAAAGTTAAATGTCCACTAACTATATGACCCAGAAAATCTACTTCTGGATATTTACTGAAGAGAAATTAACACATGTCTGCTTAAAGAAAGTTATAAGCATATTCCTAGCAACTTTTTTTTAATAGCCAAAAACCCAGAAGCTATATAAATGTCATTAAACTGAGGGATTGATAAACAAAATGTGATATATGTATACAACAGAATAATAGTCAAAAGAAAATTAATTCTTTTTTTAAATATGTATTTTATGAATTTTTTACAGAGAGGAATAGAGAGTTAGAAACATTGATGAGAGAGAATCATCAATCAGCTGCCTCTTGCACCACCCCTACTGGGGATGTGCCCGCAACCAAGGTACATGCCCTTGACCGGAATCGAACCTGGGATCTTTCAGTCCGCAGGCGGACGCTCCATCCACTGAGCCAAACCGGTTTTGGCAGAAAATGAATTCTTGATACATAAAACAGGATGGATAAATGAATATTTTAAAAGAAAAAATATTCCTAAGTGAAAAAGTCCAGATTTCATGATCCCTTTTTATAAAAGTATAGAAAAATACAAAAATAACCTATCTTCATATAAAATAAGTCTGTAGTTTCTGGGGCCAGAAATTGAGGAAAAGTGATGGAAAAATATTCTATATCTTGATTGTAGAGTTGATACTCAGTGCATGAATTTGTGAAAACTCATCAAAATGTTCAGGTTACATTTATGCATTTTATCATATATAAATTGTACCTCTATTAATTACATATATAAATAAAAATACATCTTACAGATATAGAAATCTACCTTATTACATGTCTCTCAAAATTGAGGATAAAAATGAAGTAATTCTTCTCATTTTTCCTAGAATTGAGCTAGCAAAAATAATTTCACCAAAAATTCACAAATTTGGGCTGCTAGTCTAGAGGATTTATTTCCTAAAGGAAAAATGCTTCCACCAAGGGCACAGCCATGGTTTTATTAAAACTAGAAGTTAACACTGCCACCAAGTCAGCTTGGTCTCCTCAGGCCAATGAATCAGCCAGCAAAGGAGGGAGTTATCTTTCACCTCTAATGATTGATCTTAACGTCCCATGGGGCAAAATGTGGTGCTGTTCCACAATGGAATATAGATGAATATTGGAATATAGGTAATACCCCAAGAAACATCTTAATAATTCCATGTCCCATGACAAAAGTTAATGTAAAACTACAATCAAATGAAAGTTGGACCATGACTGGCTCATACCACTTTGAAATTAAGTCTTGGGTCATTTCATCAGACAAAGAACCAGTATCAGCAGAGGTGCTTGCTGAGACAAAAAGAAGTAAAAAACAGATAGTGGAAGAAGATAGCTTTAAATACGAACTATATCATATGTGACCAGTGATAGAAACAAGAACTGTAATTATTATTAATGCCTTCCTTATTTTGCTATGAATAAATGTGTGTGTATATATATATATATATATATATATATAAAATCTTCCCTTTTTCCATTTCCCTTAAGTTATACTAAGAATAGTTAACCTTAGATCTCAGTAATTAAATGCAAGGATGCTCAGCTAGAAGAGGAATGTACATCCCCAAATATAGAGAGACTCTATATAGTATTTTATACAAAGTCTCTTAAAACTGTTAAGTATGAATAAAAGAGGTGCATCTGGATGCCATATTGATAAGGAGTGGACAGTGGTAACTTTGTGCTATATCAACATACTGAGCTGGAACTAAGGTCCCAGACTTTTCTTTCTTGTCTATTTCTGGGTTAGAATTGACCATTGACCTCGCATTAAAAAAAATTTACACAAGGATTGACTTTTACCTGGTATCATCTTTACAGGATTTAGAAAAGAGAGGTGAAGAAAGAGTAATTGTTACGTTCTCAAGGCTAGTGCAGAACTCTAGGCATTATGGCCATTCATGCACAACTTTCATTTATCTACTGGCTCTTTTGTTGATATGGAAAGCACCCACAACACTTCAATTACTTCAGATCTTCTCCCTTAGCTTTTCCAAGTCCTAGTCCAGACACGTGTTACACTGTTATAAGATACTCACTTCTTCTATATGTCACCAGCATCACTGAGGCTGGAAATGAAGAGACAGATGTAGGTTCCAGTTTGTCTTCATGGGCTCTTATTTCTCTTTGTTTCCTCCACTTCACATCCAGCTTTCCTTTCTAACTCCCAACCAGCTGACATAAAGCTTCCCTCTCCATCTAGAAACTTGCTATTAATAGTGCAAAAATTTGATTCATTTTATTGTAAAAGCACCTTTATACAGCCAGGAAGAGATAGCACAATTCTAATGTCATTTGAAAAGTTAGTGTGCATTTCATGTTTTGTGATATAACCTTTGGGTAAAAACAAACAAACAAACAAACAAACAAAAAAATAACACAATTTTAAGGAAAGGTTAGAGGAGAGAGAGAAAGTGGAAAAATACTTCACATCATGCTCTAAGAATGGGACAAGTGATGAGTGTCAGTAGAGAGGAGTGGCCACATTGATATGTATAAACACAGAAATCAAGTACTAGATGCTATCTAAATTGGTATTGAATTTTTCATGTTTATATACTTAATGATATTTAACCATACATGACTCAATGACCATTTGAGGAGATGCACTTGAGAAATATAATTTAGACCAAAGTATAAGGAAAAACATGTTTTTCCTTAGAAACTCATATAACATATTTCCTTAGGAATAAAAATTATATAATCAAATTTCCATTCCTTTTACTCTGCCACTTGGAAGCTCTAAGTCACTTTTTAAGAATTATTTTTAGAAAAAATTTTCTTGCTGTTCTATATTTTCCTGGTCTTTTAATGGGCAATGAATTATGTTTTTCTAATTTATGATATACTAGAGGCCCTGTGCATGTAAATGTGCACTGGAAGGTGGAGGGGTTCCTCAGCCTGGCCTGCACCCTTTCACAGTCCAAGAGCCCTTGGGAGATGTCCAGCTGAAGGCTTAGGCTTGCTCTCTGGGCCTAAACTAGCAGTCAGACATCTGTAGAGCTGCTGCAGAGGTGGGAGAGGCTCTTGCTGTTATATTGTAAATCAGAAGACTTCTTAATCAAGGAGTCCTGTTCATGTTGCTAGCTCTCAAAGGCCTCAAAGAAATCTTGCTTCTCAAATTCAGGAGCCCAATATGGTAGAAATCTTTCCTCTTTATATGTTCTTCAGCTCTTTGTTTTCTAAATTTGGAATGAGATTTCCAGACCTTCTGAGAAAAAGTCCTGTGTGCTAGGACAGGCCATGAGACTATATCTCAAGGCCTGGCCTTGCACCAGCACTCCAGCACTGACAACTCTGACTGGAGCATAGTTTATGTCCTCTCTGGAATGGGAATAATCTTATTTTTCCCTATTATCTAAGCAAGCAAATGTTTTCAGAAGCCAGAAGAGCAGGGTTAAAATTTTAAGCAGCAGTTTTTACCAGGATGGAGGTTACTATGCTTCATCGCCACTGCCGTTGCACTCACCAGCTGTGAGCACAGCTTTTGGCTGAGTGGTGCTTCTCCTGTGGGAGCGCACTGACCACCAGGGGGCAGCTCCTGCACTGAGTGTCTGCCCACTGGTGGTCAGTGTGCATCATAGCGATAGATCGTTCTGCTGTTCACTCAATTTGCATATTAGCCTTTTATTATATAGGATAGTCTTATAAGCTACTAGAAATATTTATTTTAAAAAATTGAAAAGGAAAGAAATTGATACATGAATAAATGAATGAAAAGCAAACAAATTTAATAGACATTTTCCCAATTGAATATTCTAATTTATTGCACATGATTGGAATTATAGTTATTAATATTAAATATATATCTGTCCACTTCATTTATGATTAATAAAGAATGTTATCATTTAAGGCCATTTTATCTAATCTATTTCATTTAGAACAATACATTCTAAAGCCATGATTAAAAGTTATATTTGATGATATATATATATATATATATAATGTTAACCATATATATATATATATGTGTGTGTGTGTGTGTGTGTATATATATATATATATATAATACTTAACCTTTTTTCCTATGTCAACAATCTGGTTTTTTTTTCCCCATAGGAACATAATAGAATTACTTCAACTAATAAATTATCTTCACAAAAGGCAATTCTAAGCACTGACAATTTATGACACTATAACTGTTACCTAATTTGCATACATTTTAATACCTTTCAAGTTTTAGACATTTGGGTTTATTATGCAATATGGTTTAAGACAATGTCTGAAATTGGGGAAAACATTAATATGCAGTTGACTCTTGTACTTAATTTCAGTCCACACATCGTGGCACTTGCCTGTTCCACTGTGGTAATATTCTCATGTTTTCCAAATCAGTGTTACTTTAGCACTGTAAGATCTAACAAGTGAGAGATCATAGTCCTTCCTGATTCCACATGTCCTAGAGACATTAGTATTCATGCTATATAAATGAATGCCCCTTAACTTAATAAGTAGTCCATTTTCATTGTCCATTTACTTCCCCTCTAAGTGCTTATTTTCCTTCCTAAACCTGCTGCAAGGCATGTGGGCAAATAGTAAATTGAAGATTTAAAAAGATTTTTACTTCATGTGCCTGGAACTGAACTGCTCTTTATTGGCATTCTAAAAGTCAATGGGATTGATGGCTGTGTCACACTCTTTGTCTTCTCTTATCTTAGTAACTTTCATAATGTTCCCACCAAAGTGGCTTGTTCAGTAACCTGATAATTTCAGAATCAACTTTTCAGTCCCGTTTATTTTTTATGAATTATTTGGACTTCTTAAAAGAAGTTTGAAAGGAAACCATGATGCCTTATTAATCTCAGATAGATGTTATATTTAAGTGTTTGAAAAGCTTTTTGTGTTTAGATGACTGAAGTTCACAATAAGAAAGCTCAAATTCTAAGAAATTATGTGGTTGTTGAAATGGAGCTGCCATTTTCTAAAGTATAACATCCATTTCTTGTATGAAATTTTGTTCAAGATGTTGAACTGCAAACCACAGATAATGAGATATTGGCAAAAGAAGATGCTATAGAAAGAACAACAACAAAAAAATCCTGTTAGATTCCTTAATCACATAAGTTAGTGGTGAGCAATAAAGCACTGTGGAGATTGCTTTAGAAATTAGGTCTTGACCTGACTTTTTGAAAAATAGCACAAAGTAAATTGAAAGCACAAATGGATACATGTTTTTGAGAGAGGTTGCATTTCAGTATAATGAAAATAAAGGATGTTTTATCAAAGACAAACATTAAAATTAATAATACAAATTCTAAAAAGGATGCGTTATTCAATTTAGAGTCTATAGCATATATTCATATCATAGGTACGTGTGTATCTCATTACAACATAATTTGACTAAGATGCAGAAAAGCAAGCCAGGAAAACCTACAGTTCACATAGAGGTGCATGTCTTTGTCCTGCCGAACTGAGGCCACAAAGGAGCTATGGTATGTCCATGGCCGTTTGCACACTTAGCTGTATAACCTCTTGGGCCCACACAGTTTCTTATTCTCCCTGGAGACTTTGCTTTCCTCTAGCTTCTTCACTTCATTCAGCTTTTTTTCCTGATGCTGGTCCTCCCCTTTGGGGCCCTTTCACCATGACTGGCTTCAGATTTATGGACATTTTTCTTCCAGCGCCAGCCTGAGACTGCTGAGCTGGCACAGTGCATATCTCCGGGCCCTGACTCCCTGGCCCTCAATCTCAGCCCTTAAGATTCAGCACTACCTGCCACAAGGGCTGGCTGGTACATCATTTATTATTGTTTTGACCATGTTTGTGCTTACTGCTTTCTAAAGTTTCAGAAGCCCAACTGAAAATAGCATCTGACCTTGGGAATTGCCATCACAAGGTGCTATTAGGGCCCTTTGTGCTTCAGTAACAAAAATAATGCAGCCTTGTGACTTCAGCATTGGCAGGAACTAGATTCACAGGAAAACACAAATTTAAAATTTCAGAAAACAAACAAAATTTAGACAATGTACAAACTAATAATATTCTGTTCCACATGAATACAGTTAAACCTAAAATATGGAGTAATAAGACTCACAAAATTGCCTGGCACACATGGCATTTATAAAGTGTGCACCACTTAAACATGTTTGGATGACTCAGTGTTATGCACAGTGCATGGTTTTGATTTTTCAGTTGGTGCATTTGTTTTAATCAGAGAGATCTCAGAAGCGTGTGTTTGCCTTAGAACTCTGCCACTTAAGCCAGCTTGATTAAGTTGCTTAAACACCCTCAGCCATAGAATCTATATCACAAACTAAAATAAGATCTACCTTGCAGACTCACTTTAAGTATTTAAGCTGACATTAATAAATTAGCATACTTGAGGCACTATTATAAAACTAAATTTACCATTCATGTAAGTATGCATACATGTAATTCTTATAATCACTGATAACATGTGTGTATGTAGTATAAATATTATAATTAGTAATATTAAAGAAATATTTCAAATACAACAATGGACCTTGCCCACAGAGCCACAGTCTCTGACACTGTGGCACTTGGACTTGTGTCCTCTCAGCTCCTGATAAGTCCCTCCATGGCCCTTTTGCTGAAAAAGCTAAACACTTCTCTGGTCCCTCAATGTCTATGAAGGAAGAGAGGGAAACAGGGAAATCTCCACACTCTTTAATCCATCCTGTAAAGACTAAATAGGTTTCAGAATATGTACTATCCCTTCCAGTCTGTTTTTATTTGTCATAAAGTGGTATCATTATTATTGATATCACAGAGAGATAAACACCAATGTAAGAGGAAAACATAGTTTGGTTGCTTCCCATAGTTCCTTAACCTGCAACCTAGGTATGTTCCCTGACTGGAATTGAACCTACAGCCTTTTTGGTATAAGGGACGTTGCTTCAATAAATCAGCCACGGCTGAGCATGACTTTAACTCTATAACAACATAAGAGAGGTCCCTCTTTTTCTCCCCCCTTTCTCAAATATTGAATCAGAACCTCAAGATTTTTAATATAAACGTGTCAGAACTTCATACTTTACCTTATTTGTTCTTTGTAACAGTCCTAAGATGGGTTCTTTTAGCCTCACTTGAGAGATATGAAAACAAGCCTTAAAAAAAAGTTAAATACCTTGTCTCAGGTCAAATAATTACTAGATAGCACAGCTGGAAGCTGAAATTACATCCACTCAGGGCCATAAAATAATTCCAAAAAAATCTCATTTCTCCAAGGAATATCATAGAAAGGTTGATTACTTTCCAGAGAAGTCAAAAAGTGGAAAAGGAGCTTTAAAGAGAGTGTAATGTTGACATTCACAAATGGAGAACAAATACAGTTAAAAAAAAAAAAAAAAGAGCATGAGCACAGAAATGACTGGAAATATCTGAGCTGTAAATGAAGACTAGCAAACCATTATGTTTGGTTATTTTTGTCTAGCATGAAGGAGAGAATTAGATATATGTTTGGGAAAGGAGGCTAGGGACAACCTGGATGCCTTGAATGTCAGGATGAGGAGTTTGGACTTCACACCTTCTACCTGCCAGGCGTGGTCACTGAGTCTGCCATTTCCTAGGTGGATGGTTTCTAACAAAATACTTCAGCCTCCGTGGACTTCAAGTCTTTTGCCAGTTCTGTAGGGTTGCATGAGGAACACATACATCAATCTATGTAAAGCACTTAGAACTCTGCCTAGCACATAAAATGTACTCCGAATATTTGCTATTGCTGTTGTTATTCTAATAGCAAGGGCTGGGTGTTTGGAAAATATGGTAGCCAGAATACCATAATTCTTAAAAGAAACCTCAAAATGCAGTGCATCATCTGGTTAGCAGATATAAAACTAGGACAAATGAGAAAAAAAATCTCAATCTTCAGACAAAATTTTTAATACCAATACCTAACCTTTCTTAAGAAAGTTTTGACAAAATGTCAGTTGAAGATAAAGGGCACAAAAAATAATAAAATTTAGTATTCATTTAATAATTATTAGAAACCAGGCACAGTGCTTAGCATTTATTATATTATTGACTCCTAATAATATGAGTCAAGTATTACTTTAACCAACCCAGTTTACCGATGCTAACTAGAGTGGTTGAGTAACTTATCCAAGGTCATGTGCTAGTTGTAGGGAAGCCGAGATCCAAGCATAGGCATGAGGCTGGGGAACCTACTTCTTTAACCACTATGCCCACCAAGAAAATTATCTTCTCCTAATGAAGTAAAATTAAATTTCATCCTCTTCTCAGAAGACCACATTTATTGAGTGGTTAGTCTTTCCTATAACCATCTTCCTTTGGGATTACTTACTTGGAACTTCTGTTTATATGAGCTTTACTGGTAAAACCCTCAGTTTCTTTCCTCATTACCCAGCCTCTCTTACTGGGCTATGTGTGATACTAGCTAGAGTTGAGGGACGTAGGGGAGAGGGAAAGCTAAACCTGAACTAAAATCTATATACCAAAAGAGTTACCATCTTTATTCCAAAGCCTATTAAGTTGAAAAAAAAAATAAATAAAATAAATAAATAAATATATATATATATATATATATATATATATATATATATATTCCCTTCTAGAGGCCCAGTGCATGAAATTCATGCACTGGCAGGGTGTCCGTCCCTCAGCCCAGCCTGCACCCTCACCAATCTGGGACCCCTTGGGGGATGTCTGACTGCTGATTTAGGCCAGAACTCACAATCTTGGACTGCTGGCTCCTAAAAGCTTTCCTGCCTGATTGCCCCTAACTGCTTCTGCCTGCCAGACTAATCACCCCCTAACTGCTCCCCTACTGGTCTGTTCACCCCCCAACTGCCTTCCCCTGCTGGCCTGGTTGTCCCCAACTGCCCTCCCCTGCCAGCCTAATCTTGCCCCAACTGCCCTCCCCTGCTGGCATGATCTCACCCCTAATTGCCCTCCCCTGCAGGCCTGATCTCTCCCCTAACTTTCCTCCTCTGCCAGCCAATTTGATTCTGATTGATTGATCTCTATGCCAGTCATTGTCAAAGGCTCAACCTCCTAGATAGCCATTGGCTCCTCACAGTTGACCCAGATTTGGTTCTAATTGATCAGTTTCTATGTCAGTCATCATCTCCAGGCCTATCTTTGGGACTGATCATAGAGGCAGGGCTGATCAGCAGCCACCACAGGCTGCTAGCGAGTGGCTGAAGTTCTGATCTATAGGACAGAGAGAGAGATGCTTGGCTGCTGGCAAGGAAGAGAGAAGCAGGGTCTGATCATCCTGCTTCTTTCTCCTGGCATGACAGCAGCTGGTGATACTGCTGGTCAGCCCTGTCTCTCTGTTTCTCTGAGAAGGCAGCAGGTCAGCCTGCTTACCTGTGGTGCATACAGTCTGGTGTTCAGTCCAGGCTGCTATCAAGTGGGCTGAACTGCTGACCTCTGGGATAGAGAGAGAGGCTTGGATGCTGGCGAGGCTAGGAGAGAGAAGCAGGGTCTGAGTACCGTGCTTCTCTATCCAGGCCTCGCCAGCAGCCACTGCTGCTGCTGATCAGCCCCGCCTCTCACTCTCTCTGAAAGGTCAGCAGTTCAGCCAGCTTGTCTACTGCACATGGAGCCTGATGAACAGTCAATCCTCCTGGTCATTGTGGATGTGACCGACCCAGGGTTTTTATATATTAGGATTTACATTTATTTGTATTCAATATTCATCAAAATATACATATTATAATTTAATATATAACATATGTGTATATTACTTTTGCTGAAAAAAAATATTCTAAAATCAATACCATTCCATTTATAATACATATTACGTTTTCAATATTGTTCAAAAACAAATTCTGGGTATCAGTCAAAGACTTCACTTAACATTTAGTTCTGTCTTTTTAATTGACATTTCTAATGCTTCAACCCATCTGCCTTTTGGTCATTGCACACCAACTCCTGCCATCTTAGTCTATAGGCATAAAACTGTAATAAAACCCTCTGACATGAAACACAGGGGTCATAATGGCTTCAGATTGAGCAAATAACTATGAGCAAGATGCCTTTCAGAAGTGCAAAGAAAAAAAAAAAAAAGATGAGCAGAGAATATGCCAATTTGGAATGAGATAAAATGGTGACTACATCTCATAATAGGGCTATAGCACAGAAATAGTAACAGAATATTGTAATCACAACCTCTGCCCATTGATTTATGGATCCAGAACTCCAGGGGTTCCTCAGAGCTAGCATCCCAAAGGCATAATGCACTGCCATCTAATCAATTCATTGGTGACCCCACAGCATCAGTCAATGGAGATTAGTGGTCATTTCCAATTCACTGTAAATGAAGAGCTTTTAAGGTAGCCCTTAATCAAAAGTACTAGTAATTTATCTGGAGGGTGATGGAGGGTCCATTTAGTCATGGCTATGTGAATCATGTAAAGAAACCTAAGTAGGGCTAGCCTTAGGGCATCTTACTTACCATATCAAATTTAGTTTGATTTTATGCTTTATTCAAAATGGTATCTGAGCAATTTATTTTCTTTCTTACCAAACCTGACTCTGGCCCATTGCAATGTCCAAAAGGTTCTGTGGTTTGTCTCTTAACACTCTATCTTCTAGTTACAATGAGAAGCACAATTATTCTCACTCACAATAAGTATCATTTTTTTCTGATCCATTGTTTGCAATAAAAATAAATTTGAAAAATATAAAGAATCACAATCAAAAATCAGCAATAACTATTATTAATATTTTGATGTATGGTTCTCCAGCTAATTTCTTTGCCTTTATGCACATTGATAATATCCTGAGCTTTCTTCATCTGTGTTATTTCTATTCTTGATCCTTCTCTTAAAGAAAACCAAATGGCCTTGAGGACAATTGGGGTTCTTATAGCTGGAAGGCAAAGATATGATAGACAAACAAACTCTAGTCTGCCTCACCTATAAAGCAGGCAGTTAAGATGAAAGCTCCTCCTAAAAGGATCCAGTCACAAAGTGTGTGACACAATAATTGATTGAGGAGAGGAGATCTGAGCTGACCACCACTCAGGAGACAGGATGGGGCCACCATGAGTTGGGACAAGCCAGACATGAAGTAGGGTGGTGAGCACAGAACTAGACTGGAGGGACTGTGTGCAGGGCAGTCATGTGAGAATCAAGGAGCTACAAAGAGCCATTCTGCCCCAGCACCTCTGAGAAGCTGATCCAGGTGTGCAGGCCTCCTGAGCAATCATCACCTTTGCCCTCTGTGCTGAGGAGACCTGATGCCAGTCTGGTAGCACCTGTGAGAGACCCCTCCAGTCACAGTAGAAATACAAAGCAGGCTAGCTAGCCAACACTGTCCCCAAAAGGAAACATGTAAAGCCTGCATTTTCGTTTTCTAAAAACTGATGAATAACTTTCATTTTCATATTTACATGTAGTTTTTGTTAGTCTACACCAGTGTTTTTCAACCTTTTTTGGGCAAAGGCACACTTGTTTCATGAAAAAAATCACGAGGCACACCACCATTAGAAAATGTTAAAAAATTTAACTCTGTGCCTATATTGACTATATATAAAGTAATTCTCTTGAATAGGAATCAAATAACACAAAGAAAGTATTTTATAATTACTTTATTATGAAATATTAAGTAAACAAAATAGTGAAAAATTATAAAATTCTTGTCTTGTCTGCACCTACAGCACACCAGGCAACATCTCGCGGCACACTAGTGTGCAGCGGAACAGCGGTTGAAAAACGCTGGTCTACACAGATGTCCTTGTTGTTACTCTGAGAAGACTTTAATCTCCTTTGAGTTCCCCAGAAAAAAAGAAATTCTAAGGAGTACCTTTATATCAAGCGTTTCTTGAAATATATGTATGTTCCTCATTTAAACCTAAGATCACTCAATTATGACTTTAATTAACATGAGAAAGATGACTCAGAACTTCACAGCTTTCTGCCACCATGATCATACTTTACCCAAGCATATTATTCTCAGAGCTTCAAAAAAAAAATTTGAATGTATAACTAACGCTGGGCTGACAGGTGCATGGTAAAAGATATGTATGGGTACATATGGAGAGAGTCAATGGCAATATTTGTTCAGCCCCAACCCCTCTGGGGAACAGTCAGTTTAGTTCTCCTTCCAGCTCAGGCACACTGTGCTTCCTGTGAAGGAAGAACTTCCTCCACCCTGATCCTCGATGTTGTGGCAATCACGTCCATCTGCTCCAATACCCATCCCTGTAGGATGCCAATGGGAGTGGGGGGACGAGCTTATTGCCACTCTGCTGATTCCCAGAGGGCTGGGCTGCCAGCAGGTTGCTATCTAACCTTGAGAGAGCTCACCTCTGGGGAGGTAAGCAACTTCATTCTAGTTTGAAAAAGGGAGAGCCGGGTTCTATTATTTTTTTGTACTGGGAAACAAACGCTATTATTTCTATATAATTGATGACAGAGTAATAGCACCAGACTCATCCATTGCCTACAGAGCATTAGAGTTTGAATTCAGAGCTTCCCAAAGTTTTATTTCCAGCATACATCTTAGAACTTCCTGCCAGTTAGATCCATGGTCACCATCCTTTATTTCCTTCTTTCACATCCAGTTCCCCTTGGTAACCTCTTGGATGGCTGCTTTATGAATTTCCATTGACTTACCTAAAGTATGGCCCCAGACATGCCACTCTCTTTCTAGGACTTATTTATCATCAATGAGAGAGGTTTGGACTAGATTACTTTAAATTATATTCAAACTCCAAAACATTCTAAGGGTTTGCCATCCACATTTTATTCGTTTTTCTGCCAAAAATGCCATTTCCTTGAAAGAGTAAGGAAGTTACTCTTAAATGGTCCATGAGTCCCCAAACCTAAAGCTTCATCTATATTATTTACAGTCAAAAGAATTAACCAACTGAAGGAGGGGAGCAGTGCAGAACAGGGAAGTCTAAGGACCAATGATGACAGTGTAAGATATGCCAGGGCCGAGGGGGTTCCTGTGAACAGTCCAGTTATAAAGGAGGGCTGTGGGTCTGAGATGCTTCCACAGGCTCACTCTGCCTTGGACAGAATAACCACCTCTTTGTGCACCCATTCTCTTCTCCAAGTCAGTTTCTGACACGAATTTCACTTTCCAGTACCGAGAAAGAGGTCAGGCTGCTCTACTCAATGGAAAAGCATATTTTATGTTTTGTTATGTACATTCTAATTCATAATAACTTTGTGGCAGGCTGAATAATGACCCCAAAAGATATCTGGTCCTGAATCCCTAGAACCTGTGAATGTTACCTTATATGAAAAAGTTGCTTTACAGGTGTGAGTGAGCTAAGGACATTGTGATGTGGAGATTATCTTTCATTACCCAGGTGGGACCTAACTGTAATCACAGGTGTACTTAGAGACAGACAGAGGCAATGTGATGACAGAAGCAAGATGCTGTGCTGCTGGCTTCAAAGATAGAGGCAAGGGCCCTGAGGGACGGGGGTGCCCACAGCAGCCTCTGGAAGCTGGAGAGATAAGGAAAGATTCTCCCCTGGATCATCCAGAAAGGAGTCCAGCCAAAACCTTGACTTTGGCCCAGTGAAGCTGATTTTGGACCTCTGGTCTCCAGAACTATAAGAGAATACATTTGTGTTCTTTTATGCCACTAAATTGTGGTAATTTGCTATAGCAGCAATAAAAAGCTAATAAAAACTCCCTTGTATTATTACTATTAATGATTCCTTGTCTAAGAGTCTAATTATTTTTAACTAGCTTAAAAAATAAAAATGTTGTGTCTGAACATGCACACCCTGGGCCATACATATAAAAACCTTCCCAGATACCCCTGCTCATCTCACACAGTACCTCCAACTTTGCTTCACACCCTCTTTGAGACTGCAATAGGACACAGTTTTCCCTACTATCATGCCTCTGAAAAAGATATTGGTTGTTGATATTGCGTGTAACTACAAGTAATCTAATAGGCTTTAACAAAAATAAGCCAATAAAAAGTACCAAGTTTCCATATGGGTAATAGGTGCACCTATTCTCATTATTATCATTCAGATGCAACTAATCTCCCTGGCTTTCTTATTGCAGGATGGCCTTATTAATCTTCTGTAGACATCCATGCCACCCAGCCATATCTGGACCTGCTGCTAGACTGGTATTTCTCAAACTGTAATATGCATAGGAATCACCTGGGGATCTTATTAAAATTAAACTTCTGATTCTGAAGGTCTGAGGTAGGACCTGGAATTGCAAATTCTAATAAGCTACCAAGTGATGACAATGCTGCTGGTCTGCCCACCACACTTTAAGTAATAAGGTGCTGGAGAACATCCTGCACATCTGCGCCTAAGGGAGATTCTAATTGGCACTACCAATACCCAAATCTCTGGGAATTCTGAAACCCTTCCAGGACTTATTTTGAAATTCCTTTGTGGAAAATGTGCCCCAGCTCGTCCTCCCTAGTCCTGGGCTGTGTATCAAGTACTTCCTGTATGCCTCTCTCCACATAACACCCCTAGGGTCTGTCCTGGCCTTCTAAAGAGTCTTCCTTGTGACACAGGCACTGACCTGGCAGGGATTTCTCATGCCCTTCCGACATGTCAGGACTTCTCCATTTCCCTGGAATCTTAGCCTAAAATTTTCTTCTCTGTTCTGTTCAAATGCAATCCCAGGTTGAAACGTGCTCAGCCCTTAGCTAAAGGCTCTTTCTTTTTATCTGAGTTTACTGGTATAAGTGCCTACACTCACTAGAGCCCCAGGTCTCACAAGCAGTCATGGGTCCACCATCATTCTGTGAGCTGGCTTGCCTTTGTAGGTTCCCAACAATATCTCAGAGCCTGTTTCATCTCTCCCGGTTTTAAAACTGCCACTCCCTATTACGCCACCTATTGATTTCAGTTTGTCGTCTGAGTAATGACTCTGGTCTTTGGTTAATTTATGGAGAGAAGACTGGCATGCCCTGCACCTCATAAAAGACCAAATCTTTCCTCCTTCTCCACCTGCTTTGGATTCTTCGATTCAGCTGGCTTCCTTTGCCCTGTATCAAAGGGCTTCCCAGCTCTCTGCTGCCCTCTCCTGGCGTCCTTTAGTACCGTGCTCATCTCAACCCTTGGAGCATCAAAAACCAATTCCACAACATCATAGACCCTGCCTGAATGATCCAAGAGCCCAAAGAAGTAGATCAGACCAATAAGATTAACTGGGCATTCACTACCTTTATTGTTATTTTGAATAGGGATTTCAACAGAAATGTTGAAGAACACCTGTAACAGAATTTCATTGCTAACATAATGAAAAGCATAAGAACAGAATAGAATAGAGGAAGAAAACTTTGGAACAAATTTAAAGAAGAAAGAGAATCTCAGTTTGGTTAAACCAGTGGCTTCCAGTCCTAGCTGAAAAAATGTTCCCTGGGTCCCATCTAAATAAGAATCTCTGAAGGTAGGCCTAGTTATTTACACTTTTAATAACCTTCCCTGGTGACTCCAATGAATATTATGAGGTCCTTGATTAGACAGTATAATCAAAAGAGTTGGGAACTAAAAGCTGGGTCACATTATGAAAAATATTTAATGACATATTTGTAAGCTGTAGATAATTTTTGAATCTCTTTTAAGAAGCTGTCCCCAGCAGGCCCACATAGACCAGCTCCTGGACCTTGACCTCAAGCCCCATCCAGTATCTCTGTATTTGCCAGCCCTTCAGCTCATTAGGTATTTTGCCCTGGATCTTCAGTGGTAACCCACAGGAAAGATAAATTGCTCCTCCTCACTAGGCACTGCCCCTCCACCCCAGGAGTACAGTCTCAGGCCAACTCAGGGAAACCCCCTCCAGCAAGCACACTTGTGACCCTCAGTCAGTGCCCCCTGCTCCTTGGGCAGGCCCAGAGGTGAAGGCCTGGGGTGGGGCAGGCAAGTGGAGTTAAGCCAACAAGTGACACAACAGTGCTCTTTGATACTGTTGTCCCCATAAATGCTGCCCTTATTCTATAAAAGAGATTTTTTTTTTTCCACCTCAGCCATGGTCTTTCCCATCCTTCATTTCTATCCTACTCAATATAAACACTACTCTTCCCCCAAAGACTTTCCTCACCACCCCACATCTTATAATGGGAAATCTCCTAACACTTCTCTTGTGTACCATTATTTTTCATTTAACAGGCCATAATTTTCTTTTCTCCCAAGTGTGTATGTTTTCTAGCTTAACTTTTTGCATGTTTGATTGTTACATTGCAAGGTTATCTCATCTCCTTTATTACCCTGGAAATCCATAGCATGATCCTTTGCACATAGTGAGTTTTGAATTAGAATGTGCTGATTGCATTTCCTCCTAGAATCATTAATTGGATCCCAAGGAACATAACCTAACCCTGCTAGGCATCCTTCCTCTGACTCACCAGGGCTTACCAGTCTCCCCTTATTCTTTGGAGGCCAGGCTCCACATTTCTCACCTTGCTCAGCACACATGATCATTTCAATTATCTAGCCAACCTCAAGTGGCCTTTCTTTCCTTCCCTGTGTTTACTCTGCTTAGCTAGACGAAAATCACTGGCAAATTTGAATTTGCATTTTTAATCAGGCATTGCATCAGAGTTTCAGGATTTTTACTCTATTATTCTGAGTTCCTCTTACAGTTAAGATACTGTTGGGTCTATGGGTGGCAGCATTAATGTAAATAAGTAATTTGCTTCGCTTCATTTTTTAAAAAATAATTTCTAAACCTTAGAGAATCTAAGGCAACATTACTTTTTCTTTCATGCATGGAAGTGTTGCCAGATATTTTTAAGGTAAAAACAAAGACTCCCCTAGGACAAACACAACTATTCAAACCCCTTTCTAGAAACAAGCGCCACAGTAGTCCCCCTTATCCACAAGAGATACATCCCAGTGGGTGCCTGAAATTGCGGATAGTACCAAACCCTATATATGCTGCTTTTTCCTATGTATGCATACCTTTTTACTTAAAGGGAGCAATTTACTACTTCACTTTGGCATATCTGAATTCCAGAATCACTACTCTTGCACTTTGGGGCTATTATCAAGTAAAATATGGGTTACTTGAACTCAAGCACTGCACCATTACAGTCAATCAATCTGCTAACCAAGATGGCTGCTAAGTGACTAAAGGGCAGGTAGGGTGTACAGTGTGGATCCTCTGGACACAGGGATGATTCACATCTTAGGCAGGATGGAGTAGCATGCCATGAGACCATCATGCTACTCAGAATTGCATGCAATTTATAACTTATGAATTGTTTATTTCTGTAATTTTCCATTTATTACTTTTGGACTGCAGTTGATTGTAGATAACTGAAACCATGGGAAGTGAAATGTGGATATGGGAGAACTACAGTGTTTAAATTCAGTTAGAACTTTTTCCAAGGGTATACTCCTGAGAGGATGGAAGCAGGGCTCTGTTCTGCTGTTGTCCACATTGCTTCTACCCTACAATGCTTAGCCATCACAGCTTGTCTCTGATGCTAGAATGGGGTGTCTGCTTATGTCCTACATGGATAAATCTGATCCTGGCACAGAGCTGCTATAACCTTTCACTTTCCCTGTTACAGTCTTACTTCCTATGCAACAGGATTCTCCCACTCCAAGGTGTCTGGCTTCCTCTATCAACCGAGGGAAGCACACAATCTAATTGAACCTCAAGTGTTTTCTGCTTTTAGGCTCTTTGTTGTCCTCTTCTGATGTCCTTTGACACTGACATAACATTCCAGGAACACTATTTCTATAACAGAGTGAAACACAAGGTCTCTCTGACTTCATCTTGGTCAAGTCTGCATTGTCCCCATTCCTTCAAGCTTTAGTTATGCTAATAATTAAGATGAATTCAACTTGGGGGCTTGCGGTATGTGTGTGTGTGTGTGTGTGTGTGTGTGTGTGTGTGTGTGTGTTTAAATGATGCCTCCCGTTTTCCCTTCCCTTGACATAAAAGAATCCTGAACTCTGTACTTTCTGTACCTTCTTAAAATGGATTAGGGCTCCCAGCTTCTCAGTTGGCACCTTCTCAATCAATAAACCTTTCCTTACTCCAAATTCTAACATTTTGAGTTTGGGTCTTTCCAAGCATTGGCACATAGACTGGGATCAATAACATCTTCTCTCTCTGCTACTCCACTCCTAAGTCTGAAGCCCTGAATGATCTCAGGGTGAACCTAAGACTTTGACGATCTGAAATGGAATACATATCATATATGCACTTCAAGTTAAATGAGAATATAAAGTGACTCCAAACCATAAACAGAAAGACAGTGGGACAACCAATAACATGGGAAATTGATGGAGGTCTACAAGGAGCTCACCTGGAGGGAGTGGAAGAAAACGATTAATGTACAAGCTCTCCAGCTGCCACTTGTGATTAGTATCTACTTATGCCAAGTTACTTAGCCACCTATGCTCCATCTTTCACATCCACACAAGTATAATATCATCTCTGGGCTATTTTAGTAAGCAAATAACAAAATTAGCACTCATATTATGCTAGGCACTGTGCTATTACATATATTTCATCTTTTAACCCTTATAGTATCTATATTCCATATTACAGATGGAAAAAAATAATATAATGGCCATGGAGGCACTTTTTTTAATGTTGCAATATGTTGTATTTGACTGAGATATTGACTTAGAACAATATAAGATGAAGCCAAGAAAAAATAACCATGTAGTGAATATATCACAAGAAAAATAAGGAAAATGCAGCAAACAGAGCCAGGGATGGAGTCAGAAGGTCTTGAGAGGTAGGGGTAGGGAAGTTCTAGACATTTTGGAGCAAACTGAAACTCAGGAGAGAACACTCTGGAAGTCATCTGGAAAAGGCATGCATGTAGTGTTGCATTGAAGAACATAGCTGTGGGTCCAGGCTTCCTATATCTCAATTTTATTTTGGCCAATTATTAGGTGCCTCCTGACACTTAATGTTATGGAGATCCCAGTAATGACAAAACATACCTTATTTGATCTATTAATATAATAAAAAGCATAATATGCAAATTGACTGAATAGCCAAACAGCGGACCAACCATCAGGATAACCTTCCAGATGAAGCCAGGGCTGCGAGGGCCTACCATTGCACAAATTTCATACATCAGGCCTCTAGTTAGAGATAAAACACTTGCAGAATGTGTGGTATTCCGTAAATGCTCGTTATTACTAATGGTTTATCACTTGTGAATCTGCACAACTTTCCTCACAGCAGGGAAGATCAAAAGTCACAGCACCAGCAAGTCATTTCATCTGTAACTAAAACTGGGATGTAGGGTTATGACATTTTTGAGAATCCAAAGGGTACAGCAGTTGCACACATGTGTACATAGGTCATAGTACATGGAACATTGGATGAGATAGTCACAGCCCCACAAGTGTCTAGGCTAAGAGAAAGTCCAGTGGAAGGAAAATTGGAAAACTGCAGTTTCCTTTCCTTTCTGTTCTTACACACACACACACACACACACACACACACACACACACACAGTATATATTACCCAGGTAGACTTCCTCTTTGTATGGATTTGCTTCTTGCCTCCTCCCCTGGGCCACCTTCACATTCTAAACAGAGTTCTAAATTTTGCTTTACCCAAGAACCTTGACAAAGCATAAGATCCCAAGCAGCTAACAAACAATAGATAAGGCCACTTTATTTGTGGACATGAGGTCAATAATTATTGGATACAATGGTGCAGAACTGGATGGGAACCATCTTTCTAGAGGGTAGGATTTATTGAAACTAACTCTTAAAGCAAAGCTTGGCATGTATCTGATGGCCCAAAGATAGCTAGCTCCCTCTGCTTTTCATTTCAGACCAAGGATGAAGACAAAAGGACTTGAATATTTCTTGAAGTTTAACTTTGCCAGTGTAGTTATTTTTGTTACTCCCTAGCTGTTTTTTTTTTTTTTTTCTATAGTGCTTCACAATAAATCCTTAAAAGAAAAGAAAAAAGAGCAGTGTGGATATTTTAAACATAAAAAGAAAGAAAGAATGAGAGAGGGAAAGTAGTACATTTTTATCTTCTCCACATACTATTTACTCCTAAATGGATTTCCTTAGAAAATACCTAGCTTCACAAACCAGGGAGTGCCTGGTGGCCACTGAAGATGTAATCTTGCCTAGGAAAAAGTGCAGGTGGGTGTGAGGTGCAAGAAAGAAACTTCTCTGGGTTTTAACAAGGAAAACTGGCTAAACTTTCTCTGGCCAGAGCTCAAACTATACACCATATTGGACTGTCTCTATTTTTCCTGCCCTTTTGTTTGTTTCACTTCTAGATGGACAGGCACTGAAGTCTTGGGGAATTAGCTTCTATTCACGCTAGGTCTGTTAGGTTGACTCCATATAGACAGCTGCAATCTGCTTCTCTATCACTCTTCTCTGGTGCCTTCTTCAAAAACTCTTGCATTCATTGCCTCTTAAATTTCAGCTGGAGCTTCATTTGAGAAAAAACATCACTTCCCATGCACTACAGACTTTGTTTTCCTATGTGGGCCTTTCTGCCTGTCCTGGCTGAACAACATATGGGTGACAGAAGGACTTTAAATCATTAGAAGCAACTTCACATTTTGAAAAACCCTGGTTCCTTCCAATTTTTAAATGATTTATTTTTCTCAGGATCCTGATTAAAATCATTTTTTTCATGCTCACTCAAGTTATATTAATTCAAAAATGTTTCATAATTTTAAAACTATATTGGAGTACAAATACACCTCCAAGAACTGCAAGTCTTAAATATTCAGAGCAATTTCTACTTTGAGTCAGGGGAGAGCCCTGATCCAGATCTCCATTTATCTGATTTTCCCTCAGAGACCCAGAGGCCGCCATTATTCCCAACATTAACTGTGTCTCAGTCCCATTTGTGAGCTAGGCAAGACTCAAGTTAGGCCTTCCTGTAAAAGGAGCACAGGGTGGAGCTCCTTGGGGTGAGCTCTCTTGGTGGGTATAGACTGAGGACCCCCTGCAGAGAGAGAGAGCGCCTTGAGGCTCTCTGGGGAGGAAGATGTGAAGTTTGGAAGGGTTCCTTTCAAGTGGATGAAGTCTTTTTGGATTTAACTTTTTTGATGTATAGACATTGTGATGCAAGATTTTTTAAAATACAGTTTATCAAATATTCCATTGTTTTTTAACAGAGTATTATTCCTTCCGCATCCTGCTGTTAAAGATAAACTGAGGCACATTACAATCTCCATCCATTGGAATCCGGTAGCCCCAAACTGGAAGTGGTACGAGTGCTCCACTGACAGAGGCTGGGGAGGAAGGCAGAGGTTTTTAACAGAGAAGACCTGGAACAAAAGCAAGGAAATCTCTTGGTTGGCTATAGCTTAATCAGTTGCCTCATTTTGGAAAGCCTCCTTGGCTGTTTGTGGTTGTTACGTTCTTAACTGCACGGACTCTGGCTTAGGTTTTGGGTTGCTTATAACATCTACAAAGGCAACAGTCACCTCAGCCCACTGGGCCTCGTTGCTCCGTTACTTGAACATGACTTAGAGATGATCTGAAGCTCAGGATGCTTGTTGTGCTTACTTTTTAGTAATTAGACCCAAATATCTTTTTTTTTAATGGTAGCATGAAATTAGATCTTTACAAATCCCTTGCTCTGTTCTTGGAATTATCCAATCAAGGTAAATCAAGAGGCAGTTTGGGGCAAGTCAGTCCACCTGTACTTTCCTTTGCTAAACCATCTGACAGAGAAGAATGTTTCCACTTCACCTGTAATTTCATGCCACCTCTGTCTCCTGCTTCTTTTCCTACAGTTCTAACCATTTCTTCTCAGCCTTCAGTAATGATTCCTTATCTTTTTCTCAGAACATAGACATAAATATCTGATGTTGTTTCTTTTTCACTCCGTAGACTTCCCAAGGCAATCTTAAACACCTCAACTATTGTTTTATCACATACATACCTACATCTCTCAGTCAATTCTCCAATTCTCCATTTCTCACTCAACTTTCTATCCAGACTTGTATTTCTAATTAGTATTTGCTAAAAGATCCCCAAAGCATTGGGCTCTTGATCTCTTTTGGCTCTCCTTTCCTCCTTCAATCTCTAGAATTCTCAAATCTAAATCTTCATCTTTGTTCCTTCTGCTATGGTACAAGTTTTTGTTTTCATTATATCTCATTCAGTGAATTCCATGATGTAAAACAAAAATATGTTTTTGTTTAAAAATAACTATTGGCTTTACCCTCATTACAAAAGTAATGAAAATAAATTGTTGACTTTTTATAAAGCAAAGATTAAAAGTGAAACAGAAAAACCACTCAAAATTCCACCATGCAGAGGCAACTACTAACTATTTTGCTGTTTATACGCCACAAGGTTGTCCTTCAGGTTGGTATTCCCCCCAGAAGCTGCTTCTGAGAAAAGGACTTGAATAGGATTATTTCATTTGGGAGGTAATTCCAGAAAGTACCAATATAAGACTAGGAATGTGAGCCAGGGAAAGAAAGAAAACCAAAGGGGTGCATTCGGTAGCAAATTACTGCTGTGGGCATCTGGGCTCATTTCCACTGGAGAAATGCGGGAGATGGTATTAGAATACGTTTCAGCTGTTTCGTTCAAAGGGCAAGAAAGCTGGGTCACTTATTCACCAACGCATTTGGGCATCTTTGGTTGAGGGCTGCTTCCCGGAGGTTAGTTTCCTGGTACTTCTTACCTGCTCAGGAGTGAGCCAAGCACACTCTTGCAGCCCAAGAAGGCTCTTGGGTGATTGCAGATGCTTTCATAAGAAGGCATCAGCATGCAGGAAAGGGAGAAGCAGTAGGAAAGGGGCAGGACATAAACAGCACCTGCTGAAACTCCTCTGCTTAAAATCCTTTGGTGGTTTTTCATCAATTTCAGATTTATTCAACCTCCTTTTAGCTTACAAACTCTTTCCTCAATCTATCCTTGGATTATTATCTTCTACCACTGAATCCCCGACAATGATATGTAGACTATGTCCCACTCTCTCACAGCTCCACTCACTTGTTTGTGCAGTTGCTCCAACCTGGTACCCTTCCTCATTAGGGCCTAACAAACATATCTTCTCCTTCAAAACTAATTTCATAATATATCTCTTCATGTGTGTGCATGTGTGTGTGTGCATATTTCATTATAATATTCTTTTGTTTTTAAAATACATATGTATGCATAATTATAAAATTGATAACATCTTAAATTCAAGTAAAAAAGAAATGAAGAAAAAAAAGTGCACTGAAACTCCACCTCTAGAGATATCTTTATCCTACCAGACAGTTGTCTGTTTCTTCACAAACACACAGATATATATAATCACAATTTAACATAAATAGGATCACTCTCCCCTATGCTATTTTTGTGACCTACATTTTTTAAAATTCAATAATATGTGATACCCATCTTTTCAAGCCAGTAAATGGAGAGCCATACCTTCATATGTAATGGGTTAGATGTTTTTTATTATAAGTACGTACTCTAATTTATTTATCTAAGCTTCTACCTGTGATTCATTCAAGTTGTTTTCAATTCTTTACTATGATAAGCTACCCAGTAAGGTAAGTGCTTATTTATCGGTTTCCCCTACTGGCCTACGGATTCTCCAAGGCAGTGATTACATGTCCGCCTTGCTTCTCAAAAGACATCTCTTCTTCTTTGGCCTAGTTTTGTGTCTTTGAAAAATATTTTTATATCAGGCGAAAAGTAGGCATTCATAATCCATTAATGCATCTTCCTTGTCTTCTCTTACTCAATTAAATTAAGAAAAGCCTCACAACACTTTAAGGCAGTGAGTGTAAACAGTTTTGACCATGATTCACATTAAGAAATACATTTTTTATTGTGAATCAGAACATACTTTTATAAAAACAAAATTTTACAGAATTCGTAAACTATGCAATGCATTCTGATATTTTATGTTATATTTCATTTTAAACATACATTTGAAATGAATATGCTATTATATTTATTTCTTCAAACCCTGAGGTAGACCACTAAATTGATTTCATGAGTTGCAAATGGGTTGTGACCCACAGTGTGTAAAACACTTGTGTAGGGAACAAGGAGGATTGCCGAGGCACAGTAGTCATGTTGCTGTTGTTTTGGCTTTGCAGCTTCAACATAAGCACCCAACTCTGAAATAATATTTTCTTCTTTTTACTGCCCAAGGCATTGCATTTTAAACACCAAAATCCTCCATCACCATTACCACTACACAACTACCTACACATTCATTCTCAACCATAGAACTGGCTTTCAGCAATAAATTTTTAAGGGATTATACTAGTACATATATGCTAATTAAAATGATGGTATTATGTGTATACACACACACATGCACTCAGTGGTCCAGGAGGCAAGGCAAACTGAAGCATAGGAAATAGAAACCCTACCTCTGAAGTGGATTCCATCTAATGGAAGAAAAAGGATAAACTAACTTCAGATAGCTTGAAACCCTAGATCCAGTTCTGGGTGTGTGACTTATGCTGATATCGGAGATGTCTGGTAAGGGTTTCAATAAGCAAAGTTTCTTTCACTCGGCCCAAAGGAGTCATTGCCTAGGTGCAGTTTTCCTTCACTATTAAGAATCCACCTCACCTCCATACTGCCCCCATCTCTCCACACCCCCCCACCCCCAGCATAGGAAAACTCATCTTCTATCAGTTCCTCTCTAGAACAGGCCAAGGGATCTCCACAGGATGCCTCTTTTCCTCACTGACTAGGTAAACTGTGATGGATGGGATTATCCCTCCCCTCCAATTAGCAACTTCTCTAATGCCCTTTTTCACCATAACCTATTCATCACAAATTATTTTTCAGAAGAGGAATTTTAAAGATTTGTAAAAGTAACAAGTATATTTCTTTTTTGGTCATTTCTTTTAGCTTCATTTTTAAATGATAGCTATGATATAGGGGTAACAGATGAGTTTATCTATTTGTTGGTGTTATTCTATGAAATAATAGCACCAAACAGGATTTCATATACCCTTTTTATATCATGGGAACCTATAGATTCTCAAAAAAAAAAGAGAGCCAGAATTCAGATCTTTGGTGTAGCAGAACTGTGAAACTTTGAAAGGATAAATATATATATATATGTATATATGTGTGTGTATATATATATATATATATATATATATATATATATATATATATATATATAATAAAAGTGTTGTATGCAAATTGTCCCCTCAACCAGGGGAAGGGAGAGAGGGTTCAGCCAGTGGTGGCAGCAGCAGTAGCAGACAGCCAGGAGAAGGGAGAGAGTAACTGGCCAGCAGCCACTAAGGACCCTACCTGTGCACAAATTTCATGCACTGGGCCTTATATAATATAAGAGGCCCAGTGCATGAATTTGTGCATGGGTGGGGTCCCTAGGCCTGGCCGATGATTAGGGCTGGTTGGAGCCATCTTGCTTAGTCCCAATTTGCCGGGAACCATTTCCAACATGTCATAATAACAAGAGTTTCACCAAAAGGTTGGTGAAACTTGGGGAGCTCAACAAGGGTTGAGTCAAATGCAATTTACCTGTTGGAATGACTAAATGGCACTTCCCCGAAACCTGAATAGGATGTCTGCTGCCAGACATCTCAGGGCATTTTATTGCCTCCTGTTGGCCAAACACCTGAATAGCTATAGGCAATTCCCCAAACTGACAATGCTTCTGTACCCTTTGATACCCTGCCCTTTGAAGTATTTTATCTCCACCTTGCCTTAGAACAAATTGTGTTAAATATATAGCAGGGGGTCCTTAGATAAGAGTAGTCTTCAGTTCCTTTAGCTGAAGATCCTCTGACACCCCCCCCCCCATGCCTTTCAAAATTATCTTTCACATCCGGTCTCTTTAATCATCTGTGCAACAGCCCCTTTCTCCAGAATGCTGAACCCTTTTAAAGCTGGAAAAAGAACCCTGGCACCAATTGGGGCTGGGTCAATTTGGGCCTACCAGCCAATGGGGGACCAGGGACCACAGGAGGTTGACCAGCTCAAGGCAGTGGCTGCAGGAGGTTGGCCAGCCATGGGAAATTGGCTGTGGGAGCTCATTGATCACCAGGAGGCAGCTCTTGCATTGAGCGCTTGCCCCTGGTGCTTAGTGTGCATCATAGCAACTGGTCGACTGATCATTCCAGTTGTTCTGGCCATTCTGGTCATTTGGTCTTAACAGTAACTTAAGCTTTTATATAAAAGCACTAGAAGCCCAGTGCATGAAATTTGTGTACTTGGGAGAGGAAGGGCCTCAGCCCAGCCTGCACCCTCTCACAGTTCGAGAGCCCTGTGGAATGTCCAAATGTTGGCTTAGGCCTGCTCCACTCAGTGAACGGGTTTAAGCCATCAGTTGGACATCCTTAGTGTTGCTGTGGAGGTGGGAGAGGCTTCTGTTATCGCTGCTGCACTCACCATCTGTGAGCCCAGCTCCTGTGAGCCCAGCTGTGAGCACTGACCACAGGGGCATCTTCTGTGTTGAGTATGATCTGGCCAAAACTGGCTCTTCGACATCTCCCAAAGATCTTGGATTGTGAGACCAGGCTGAGGTATCCCACAGGTGCATAATTTGGACTTGGAGGGATGAGAGAGGTTGGCCAGCCATGAGGGACCATGGAAGGGCTCCATGTCATGTCCTGCTCATCTCGCTTAGTCCCAATCAGCTGGACCCTAGCAGTGAGCAAACCTAATAGTTGGAGTATCTGCCACCCTGGTGGTCAGTGCATGTCACAGTGAGTGGTTGAGCAGTTTAGCATATCATTAGCATATTATGCTTTTATTGGTTGCACAAATGACTGAATGACTGAACACTTAGCATATTAGGCTTTTATTATATAGGATATCCCATTATAGGAACTTTTTTAAAAACTTGTTTTTATTTTTTAAAAATTTGCTGATTTATGTATTCTCTGGTTTTGTTTTTCTACTTTTAATCAGACACATTGCTGATATGCATGCATAAATTGATCTTTTAATGTAATCAATTGATATTGAGTGTCTGCTGTGCTTCTTGAAGCTGTAGGGCATAATTTAGTTTCTGTGAGAAATACAAAGGAGTGATTAATGTCCTCCTGGCCCTCAAGAGAAAAAAAAAATGGTTCGGTGAGAAGTTTAGGGTATATGTATATGGAAAAAAAAAAAAATGTGTGGCACTTAAAGCTAAAGACAAATAAAGTAATTTAAAAATTTTTTTTTTTGTTCTGGCCAGGTAGTTCATTTGGTTAGAGCATCATCCAGATGAGCCATGGTTGTTGATTTGATCCCCATTCAGGGCACAAACAAGAAGCAACCAATGAATGCATTGGTTAAGTGCAACAACAAATAAGTGTTTCTCTCTCTTTCCCTCTCTCTCTCTCTCTCTCTCTCTCTCTCTCTCTCTCTCTCTCTCTAAATCAATAAAATTTTTTAAATAATTTCTCTAGGAGTTCAAATCAGCTGTTATAAGTAAATGTGGGCTCTATCTGGGGAGATAAAATTTGAGGTGAATCTGAAAGATGGTTAGCATTTAAACTAGGGGTGTCGAACTCAATCAGAGAAGGGGCCAAAATCTAAAATCCAGCCTAAATCGCGGGCCGAATGGTTTACTGAACAGTCATAAACTGTCATTGTGATGGAAACGCAGCGGAGTGCAGTGATGACAGCGCGGTGCGGGCCACATTGCAAGGCCTGGCGGGACGGATTTGGCCCGCGGGCCTTGTGTTTGACACATGTGATTTAAACAGTCGGTGGCATGGTGCATACATATCCTGGACAGCTCACTATAAGCAAAACAGCAAAGAGAAAATATGGTGGGGTTTGGGAGAGCAGTGAGTAAATCCCTCAGGCAGCATCAGGTCCTATAACTACCTTGAAGGTCAAGTTGGGGGCTGGGCCATGAAATCTGTTTGAGGCCCAATAATGCTGAATACTTAGGTTACAAAGACATAAATAAACCCTTTGAGTTTTCAGTCTGTCATCTTGTTCCCTATTTTTGATAAATTTTTGAATGCTATCTCTAACCATACATTTCTAAAAGCTCTCCAGATAGCAATCCATGTTCAGTTGGCTCAGCACAGAGCATTCACTGGAATCTACAGCTAATGAGGGATTGGAGAGGGAAGGTGAGCAGCCACTGACTGGTGGTCACGTGCAGGCTCACTTGATAATGCTTCAGGGACCACAGTGTTGTTTTTAAATCCTTCAGCTTTCCCCTGATAAATTTGTTACACTGCTTATAATACGCAGCCCATAGTCTAATTATCAGAGTGTTTATCTCTTGCACGAGGAAGGCAGCATAATGTAAAGGAGAGCACATCAGCGTAGGAACTGAACAGACCCGGGGTTTTCAGTTCCCTCCCTATGCAACCTTGGGCAGCAAGTCTCTTACCGCTCCCAGAGCCAAATAATCTCATCTATAAAATGTGGGTAATGCTCTCCATCTCCAGTGACAGTGATAATCAATTTAAGGAAAATATATACAAAAGGACTTTGCAAACTCTAAATCACTGTGTAAATGTATGCTTGTTTTTGCCTCATCCATCACTACCATGCTAGTTTGTTAAACTGCTAATTGATGATGTTACAGAAATTCATCATTAACTTTTTTTCCATCAAGTGCCAGAGCAGCGAGTCTGAACTTTATGAGGTTGTAAATATAACTAAAAAAATAATAAAAAGAAAAATAAGAATTATGACAGCTACTATTTATTAATGCTAACTGCATGGGCAGGCACCGTTATAAAGCTTCCACGTGTATTATATCATTAGTTCTGGTAACTCCATTAGGTAGATACTACAGTTATCTCCACTTTATAGATGGGGAAAGTGAGGCTTAGAAAAGTTAGGTAATTTGTCCAGCAAATAAAAAAACTGGGATTCCCACCCAGGCATCTGTTTCTGAAGTCTGTGTTCTAAACTACTACCTCTTTCCTAAGTAAACAGAGACACTCAAATGTCATCATTTCCCTAAAGGTCTGTGGATTACACATTTAAAACTCCCATTCTTGAGGAAAACAATAGTCCACATTTAGCATTCTTTAGAATGTATGATTCATTTGTACATTTCCCCCCTAACACGGTAGCTATATTTCAAGAGACATACACATTATAGAATTTCCTGTTCCTTACCTTTTCCCGCCCTCCTTTTTATCCTAATTCTACATGAACACCTGTTAGAGAATGTTAAGGGTAGAGATCAGAGTTCCGTTCTGTCTGACCAGCCAGCTGGGCTTCCTTTCTACCACCCTGGCCAGGTATGTCCTTGCTGAGAACAGCATGAGTGTTTGTAATGTCACTCTGGCTGGACCTTAAAAGTGACTATTGTTTGGATGAATGTCCTCCAACTTCAGAAATGAAAGAGCCTCCTCCAGCGCTGGCAGCAGAGCTCTCAGAAAGATTTAACGCGCTGCCATAACCGGCAGGGAGACCCTGCTGCGGAGAGAGCTACACACGGAGTAAATGTACACTGTTGCTCAGAACGGCCATCATCACAGACAGCAATTCTCAGACTGCAAACACTCCTCCAGAATGTTCTTCCACAAAGAAGATGTGTTAGAAGGCACGTGGGCAAGACTGCAGACCTGAGGTCAGTGCCCCAGCCTAGAGGATCCTGGAGGCTTCTGAAAGTGTCTGTGGGGGTGCAAGCCAGAGAAGGGAGTCTGAGATCCTAGCTTCCATTCTTTAGCATTTTAGATTGCATGTGCTTTGTTCTTATGTAGATCTTACGGAATGCAAATTATGTGGATTTTACAGAATTCATCAACATACAATTCAGCATTCCTGCTCCCCCATAAAGCCATCATGGAAGAAATACTACATTCCACAGTGTGGGCTTCCTACCTTGACAGCAGCTCCCCAGGTAACATTACAAACACGTCATCTGTAAAATCAAATGACATTTGTTTTAAACTTCCTTTCTTGTTCTCACTTTTCCCCCCAAAAAAAATAGAGTACAGCCGAAAATGGTTTGGCTCAGTGGATAGAGCGTAGGTCTGCAGACTGAAAGGTCCCAGGTTTGATTCCGGTCAAGGGCATGTATTGTACTTTGGTTGCGGACACATCCCCGGTAGGGGGCGTGCAGGAGGAAGCTGGTTGATGTTTCTCTCTCATCAATGTTTCTAGCTCTCTATCCCTCTTCCTTCCTCTCTGTAAAAAAATCAATAAAATATATTTTTTTTAAAATAGAGTGCATTTTATAGTTTGGGGATAGGGAGATATAATATTTGGACTTGAGCAATACAAGTGTGTGGGGAAGGAGAGAGATATTAGAGGCCTGGTGCACGGATCCATACCCCTGTGGGTCCCTAGGCCTGATCTGTAGGGATCGTGCCGAAACTGGCTCTCCAACACCCCTCCTGGAATCCTGGATTGTTAGAGGGTGCAGGCCAGGCCAAGGGCCCCCACCCATGCATGATCAGTGCCAGGGAGGGAACACAGGAGGGCTCCAGGGTGTGTCTGGCCAGTCTTGCCAAGTCCCAATCAGCCAAATTCCAGCAGCAAACTAATCTACCAGTTGGGCATCTGCCCCCTGGTGGTGAGTGTGCATCACAGCAACTGGTTGAACGGTCAGATACTTAGCATATTAGGCTTTTATTATATAGGAAAGAGCATTTATTATCCTATATAATAAAAAGGTGATATGCAAATTGACCATCACTCCAACACACAAGATGGCTGCCTCCATGTGGTCAAAGATGGCCACCCCTATGTAGACACAAGATGGCCACCACAAGATGGCTGGTAGGGGAAGGCAGTTGGGGGCAATCAGGCCAGCAGGGGAGAGCAATTAGGGGTGACCAGGCCTGCAGGGAAAAGCATTTAGGGGTGACCAGGCCTGCAGAGGAGGGCAATTAGGGGTGACTAGACCTGCAGGGGATGGCAGTTGGAGGGGATCAGCCCTGCTGGGAAGGGCAGTTGAGGGGTGGGCAGGCCTGCAGGGAAGGGCTGTTGGGAGGGACCAGGCCTACAGGGGAGGGCAGTTGGAGGGACCAGGCTTGTAGGAGAAGGCAGTTGGGGGGGGACCAGGCCTGCAGGGGAGGACAGGTGGGGGCAACCAGGCCTGCAGGAGAGGGCAGTTAGGGGCAATTGGGCCAGCAGGGGAGCAGTTAGGTGTCAATTAGGCTGGCAAGGAAGTGGTTAGGGGGTATCAGGCTGGCAGGCAGAAGCAGTTAGGGGTAATCAGGCAAGCAGGCAGGTGAGCAGTTGGGAGCCAGCAGTCCTGGATTGTGAGAGGAATGTCCAGATTGGAGTCCAGATTGGAGAGCAGTCCAGATTGGAGAGGTTTTGGGCTGAGGGATACACACCCACCTGTGCATGCATTTCATGCACTGAGACTGTAGTAATTTTATCAAATAACTTTATCATGTAAATACTATTAGGTGTTTGTTTTTTGTTTTGTTTTTTCATTTTGTTTTTTCACTAAATTTCAGAGAGTCTATCTTGTCTAAAGCTAGTTATTAAGAATGTTTGAAGCCAGGCATTCTGGCTCCAAAGCTACTATACTCTACTCTCAAAATCAATTTACTGTTTCTAAACAAGTATCTGCAAATTATTTATTCTGAGCATGTGAAATGGAGGAGGAAAGAAATAACTCCTTACAATATTAACTTAATGACATCATTTTATCCTTATCTTAATTCCTCTTTCATTGTTTAATTTATAGAAATAAAAATGTAGAGATTAAGAAATGTGCCCAAGGTCACTCTGTTAGTAAGTAATGGAGCCAGCATTCTGGGACGTTGATACAAAGAGGAGCACAGAGATGGATGCTAATAGAAGGAGCCTCTCGATGCCTCTTTGCTGCCCCCTCTCCTTCCACCCTTTTTTAGTAACATGTGGACATTCTCCTTGGAGGAGACTAAGATACAGGGGGCTGTGACACACATCTGGCATGATTCTGCATGTCCCTCTGTCACCTTCCCTTGTTTATATTGCAACTTTAAATTCGCTTCTGAACTTGGACTTGCTCAGGCTTCCTACATCAAGCTCCCTGCCAGTCTGGTCCTCCGAATTGCTAGCCCAGTTTGTCCTCCACTAACTTCCCAGCTTTCAGATAGATACCCACACTCATCCTGCCCACTCAGGCTCCAGTGCAGCCCCTGGCCACTGCTCCTCGCTCATGCTCCCCGCTCAAATGTCAGAGGCAGAGGCAGAGAACCTGGGGTCTGAATGCTTCCCCTCCGAATCTCACAGTGTAACCAGGATTTCAAAACACCTTTGTGAAACTGGTAACAATAAGACAGCCTGTAAGCAGAGAACATGTGTAAAAACTAAACCAAGAGGTAGAAAACTCAATGGCATTGAGCATAAATCCGGGCTATTTTCTAAGAGTGCTGGTGACAGTGGAGCTTTGCTCTGGCTGACAGTGTCTAAAGGCTATGCAGTCTCCCCAGTGGCCAGTTTTAACTTTCCGTGAAGATCAGCCAACTAACGACCAATGAACAAGTGTTATGCTTTTAGCAGGTGGTTCAGCAAAACATGCCTGCAGAAGGCTGTGCCCCTGGCTGGGCAGCGTGCCTCCCTGTGGAGGGTGGACAGTAGCGTTTGTCCAGCTGCAGACTCCATGATACCTATAGAAGTCCAACCTAGCCATGCCACCACCCTCCTTCCTTCTCTTACCCCAAAATCATTACCCTAAAAAGAGTCTTCACTTTGGAAAGCGACCTTACTGAGCTGAAGTTTTGAGAGCTCCCTATGGCTTCATTTTGAAAAGTCACCGTAGACATTAGATTGACATTCTCTTGAAGACCCCTTAAACCTTGTTCATTTGGGAGCACAAAAGAGAAGGTTTAGGAATCCCAAGGCTTCAATTGCCAGCTGTCTCATTTCTCTGCTCACAGTTTTTTCTCCTCCCCAGCAAGATTAAGATGACTGAAACCATTTCTTTCCCTTAAGATATCATTGTCACATTCAAATTTTCCATTACTGTCAATTTCTTGGAACTTGTCTTATTAGCATTTTCAGAACAGTTTAAAAAAAAGCCTTTCATCAAAAAAACAAATGTGCATGATCTCTAAATGCAAGTACGTTGTCACGGGATTTCATTAACATAGTTTTGTTCTTTCTAGTCTTTATTTCTGCTTTCTCAGTTCCTCTTTTATATCTTAGAGCCAGGGAACCATACCCAACTCTCTTTCATTTAAAGAGTTGAAAAGCAGTGGCCTAGATTACAAAGCAAAGTGCCTTGGTCACAAAATATACAAAGGATTGTGGGCTGTTAGATCACACCTCATAGAACTTCTCAGAAGAAAGGGAGATGTGCCAAAAGCTCAATCAAAGTAAAATAACTAACATCTAGAGGAAATCAACCCATGACTCCAGGGTTTTCTGCAAATTCCACATGTTTTTCATGTTTTTAAAATCAAGGAAGCAGAACAGGTTAGTGAGCAAACCTGAGGAGTCTCTGGTCTCCTTATCACCAATACAACTAGCAGGTAAGAGCTTCCTGGTGTTCTCTCTTGGTGATAATGACCTAATCAAGTCTTTATTTCTCTGAACCTGAAAGCACTTTTGCAAATGCACACAGATTCATATTTAGAAGCTAATTATCTAGTAAGTTGAGATCACCTTTTCAAAGGGTGAAAAAAGAAGTCTCCCAGGAGCAGCAGCGGTTTTTTGTTAGCTGTTTTTTTGTTGTTGTTTGTTTGTTTGTTTGTTTGTTTTTTGCTTTTAGCATTTCCTGAAAACCGAGACCTGGACTTACTTGGAAGCTGTGTCAGCAAACTGAGCCTGCATTCTCTCCTGGGAACTGAGATGTGAGATAGGAAATGTGGGTCTTCTACCCGTGTTTCCCTGAAAATAAGACATCCTCTGAAAATAAGACCTAGCGCATGGAAAGATAAGACATCCCCTGAAAATAAGACCTAGTGCAACTTTGGGAGAAAAAAATTAATATAAGACACTGTCTTATTTTTGGGGAAAACAGGGTATGTGGCAGGAGGCAGAGAAAGGCGTGCAGACTGAACAGCTTTCAGATCAGAAACTCAGAGTTGGCAAAACCCAGAGGTGTGTGCTCCTTAGCTCCTATGTGATTTTTGATACATCTCCATTTGTTGGAAATCATACAGTACTCATGAGATTTGGAAGGTTTTGCTGTTCTATCAGGGGAATCAGAATTTCAATTCTCAAACCCTGCCCAAACCCTCACTTTCAGAGAGAGGGCAAAACCCAGAGTGGGCATCATTTAAGTCAGAGAAGGTGACTTTCTGGCAGGGCTTTCCAAACATGGAGAAAATGAAGTTGAAGAGGATTTTTGGTCTTAGGCCTCTGTCATTTCAGAAACGTTTTATTTACAAACACCCGTTTCTGTTGTTGCTTGTATTATCTGTTAATCAACATCTTTTCTTTTTCCTTTGATTTTAAGTAAAATCCCCTTTGAAGTTTTATTTTGTTTCACAAATGAAATTAGTTTCTCTGAAAAGGTTTAAAAAACTCATCTTCTAAAATCCATCATAGGCTTTAAAATTTTTCTCCTTTATTAAATCAATAAATTGGGTTGAGAACCACTAGCAGGGTCGCCTAAGGCCATCAGAAAACACAGATATTTACATTTCGATTTATTAACAGTAGCAAAATTATAGTTATGAAGTAGCAACGAAAATAATTTTATGGTTGGGGGTCACCACAACATGAGGAACTATATTAAAGGTCGAGGCATTAGAAAGGTTGAGAATCACTGAATAGTGTATTAGAAGATTAAAAAAGAGGCTTTACTTCAAATAGTATGATGATGGGACAGCCTCACTCTATATGAAGAGGAGAGAGCTTGCAGGTTATAGTGGCTGGGGCCGGGGATTGGGGTGGAGGGGATGCTGTTAATTGATCTAAGAAGAGGGAACAGAGAAAGTAAAGCACCTGACAAGATTTAATGCCTATAGCCTGCAGCAAAACTGGGGCTGATGAACAAGGTAATTAAGTAGCAACCAGGTCATGGGATTTTGCAGATCATTGTAAAGGCACTGACTTTAAGATGCTAACTTTGACATTGCTATTTGCCAGTTTAATAATAATGTGTCTTATTGGTCTTTTTGGGTTCATCCTGTTTGGGACACTGAGCTTTTTGAACTTGTGTCAGTTTTCTTCTTCCCAATATCAGGGAAAGTTTTTTGTCATTATTTCTTCAAACAGGTTTTTATTCCTTTCTCAGGCTCCTCTCCTTCTTGCACCCCCATTATTCAGATGTTATTTCATTTCATGTTGTTCCAAAACTCCCTTAGGCTCTCCACCTATTGTTGTTGTTGTTGTTGTTGTTGTTTTGTTTGTTTATTTATTTGTTTTTAACTTCCTTTTTCCAGTTGCTGCTCTGTTTGTGTGTTTTTTCCTACTTTGTCTTTTAGCTTGCTGATGCAGACCTCACTTCTTCTAGACTACTATTGATGTTTTCTGTTGTGTTCTTTATTACAGCTGTGTGTCATTCTTCATTTCTTCTTGATCCTTACATATGTTGTTGAATTTGTCTCCCATCCTTTTCAGCATCCTTATGACCATTCCTCTGAATTCTTTCTCTGACAAATCTCTTGCCTCCATTTCATTTACTTCTGGCTATTTCTCATTTTCTTTTATATGGGAGGCTATTTCTTTGTCTCCCCATTTTTGCTTCTTTCAGAGTGTCTGGTTATGTGGCTCACTCTCTACCATGTTGACCGAAAGGCACAAAATACAACTCGACTCGACATGACACAGGGGGAACAAAACACAAATGTATTCACAAAACTGGTAACCCCAAATAAAGTTGACCACCAGAGAAAAAAGAATTAGGGGAGAGAAAAGAGCAAAAATATTATATTGAGAAAAGGAAAAAAGGTAAGAGAGAAATGAAATAGAAGAAAAAGAAAGGGAAAAATATACAGATACGGGGAGAAAACTACATGAAACCAGCAAATAAACCAAAAAATGCAAACCACAAATACCCAGAAAAAAAGGGGGAGCAGCGGGGGGACTAAATCTGAAGAGGCAGAGCTCATTTCCAGAAGGTAAGGTAAAGAAATTGAATGAATGGGTAGAATGGTCAGGGTTACATATAGTCTATAAGAAGACAAATAAAAAAAAATAGAATTCTCAATAAAAAAAAAAAAATATATATATATATATATATATATATATATATATATATATATATATATATATATAAAGGCAGTGCCGACTGCTGGGGAATGGAAGGCCTACTCTTATATATATATTCATCTATTTTTGGAAAAGGAGATTAGAGTATAGAACAAATAGGCTTGAGTTTGGTGAGTGAAACTAATTAAGCTATTAGTAGAAGAAGAGAACAAGGAGGAGAGGGAGAACAAAAGCATAAAATAAAAACAAACAACAACAACAAATTGGCTAGGAAAGAAAGAGAAAAAGAAAGGTGCATGGATTTGGAACAGGGGAGAAGAAATTAGGTATATGAGTAAGCCAACAGAGACTACCATAATAGTCATGTGTCAATAAAGCAGATAAAGAAGACCAATTTTAATAAGGAGTAAAACAAAAGGAGAGAGAGAAACTAAAGCAGGAACAGGAGAAGAGAAACGAGATGAAAAAGGGAGAAGTGAAGAAGAAAAGGTTGGCAAAAAGGAAAAAAATGAGATAAAATAAAATAATGATAAGAAAATAAAAATAGAATGTAGTACACGAATCTCCCAAAAAATAAAAGGTTAAAAAAATAAATAAAAATAAAATAAGAATAAATTGGAAAAAAAAAATTCTTACGTAAAAGATAAAAAATAAAGAAGTGGAGTGTCATTGGCTTCAGCTGGATTTTGATGTCCCATGGAGGCTGGTTTATGACCCCTCGATAATGTCTGTCTGCCATGTCTCAGTTTCCTGTTAGGCAGTCAGCACCATGTTCAAGTTCCCAGCAATCCACCACTCCTCTGCGTCAGACTCCACTGCCTTGGTTTCAGGCAAGAGGGATCAATCTGCCTCTTCGTTTGTCCACTTGGTATCAGTCGTATTTATACAAGCATCTATTTCTGACATGGGCTCTAGGTGACGGTGATGCTGTATTCGATTCCAGGGTCAAATGGCCCCTCACCCAGTCCCTGAGGGCTCCCTGGGGGTGCTCAGAATCCTTGTTCCCCCTGCTGAGCTCTAGGCTGGGTGTGGCTGAGCTGCTAAGAGGGGCCTGGTCTTCAGGAGAAAAAAGGCTGCTCAGGGCTGGAGGGACCTCACTGTTCCAGAGCTGGCTTCCTGGTGGCCTCTCCCTATTTTGCTCCCCAGCCTCCACAGGGAAGCGGTGCCGACTGCTGGGGAATGGAAGGCCTGCTCTTGTATGCATTTTGTGTATTGGGCCTATAGTATAACATAAACAGAGTGTGGCAAAAGTAGGGTTACAATTGTGAGTATGCAAAACAAGGAATTTATTCTTGTATTATTATTTATTAATTATTGTATTGAATTATTTTTTCATATGAACAACTGTAAACCTATTTTTGGCCCATCCTCCATTTATATTCCACAAATGCTTCCCTTTGACTTCCCAGATGTAAATCCTTTTACCAAGTTACCTTTCCCTCTTCAATTTCCCAATTTGAAACTAGATCACTTTTCATAGAATATTCTATTGGACTTCTTCTTGCTCTTGAAAAAGTGGAAAGAAACTATAACTTTAAGTCCTTTTCCTTAATGCCAAAAGAAAGACAATGTTAGTTTTAACTGAAAATTTCTCCAATAAGAAAGAAGATAAGCACCTTTAGAATGCTAAATAATATTCTAATGTCCTTTACAAGAGAAAATATCTTAAAGCATTCTTGGCATTAGACATTCTTAAGAAACAAATTCACTGACATAGATAGCAGTGACCATTTTTTTGTAGATGGGAATAGTGTAGGGTCCCTGGCAGTCACCATCTCATTTTACAGATGGAGAAACAGACCCGGCCATGCAGCTAAGAAGTGGCAGAGTTGGGACTTCTGCTCGGCTCTCTGTCCAGCTAAAAGCCTTCATTAATGGGCTTCACTAATGGTTTCTGGTTACATTGAGTATTTGTGGCTTATCCTCTAGGAAGCATGTTTTAAAGCATGTCAGACATTTTAAATTACCTGTTTCTTCCATGTTCTACACCTTCTTAGAAAACTAACTTCTATCCCCTTCTTCAAAAAACTGATAGGATGTTTGATTGGCTATAAATATGGAGAGATGAATTGGAAACAGAAAGGCTGAAATGTGTAGTGTTGGGAGTCAAGCTGAGAAGCCTGGAGACCAATGTTTGTGCTCCTGAATTACCTAATCACAGGGTGAGCAGGGGACCCACATGCCCAATCACAGCACCTGAAGATGAACCCAGACCGGGAAGCAGCTGGGTTTGTGTTCCCTTAGTCTCAGAGGGAGTGAATTGAAACAATTTCCTTTATCCTGAACTACCGTGTTTCCCCGAAAATAAAACATCCTCCGAAAATAAGACCTACTTACAGGTTTCCTTCTGAGTGAAATATAAGGCATCCCCGAAAATAAGGCCCCCCCTAGGCTCTGTCTCAGAATGAAAATTAATTTACCGTAAGCTGGTCGCTAGGGCCACCTAGCAACCAGTGATATTACTCTGAGTCCTGAAGTCACTGCTGTGTGGAGGCAGAGCGGAGGTCAGAGTGAGCGGTGAGCACGGGGCGGGAGAGAGGAGGAGACTTTCACAGATGTGTGTAGAAGAACAGGAGGATTAGAGTGGACTGGATGCAGAGAAGGTGGTGAGTGCTGGTCTATCTCTGGTGACACTACCTGATGCTTGCGGCCGCCCTCATGATGACTGAAGGTTGTCAGTCAGTGGCAGACCCTGCTCCAGGCCAGATCCAGGCCCCAGCGAGCCCAGTGACAGTCCCCAGTCAGGCCCCAGGGGGTAAATGTCTGATAAAGGGGTAGGGGGGATGTCTGGTAAAGGTGTTCAGTGGCACAGGGGTGGGGGGGATAACTTAAAATGACACGGAGGATCAGAGGGGGCAATCAAAATGACACAGGAGAATCAAAAGGGGTTACTAAAATGGTAATCCCCCCTCTGATTCTCCTGTGCCATTTTGATTCTCTCCTCTGATCCCCTCCATGTCATTTTAAGTGACCCCCCTCACTCCACCTTGATTACCCCAATTCCTTTTTTTTACCCCTAGAAATGAGTGCAAAAAGAAAAAGCTACTACGTGGAGTACAAGAAAGGAATCGTGGAAGACTCTTGGGGCCAAAATCTTACTGCTTTCTTCAAAGAGAAGATGTTGAGTATCCCATTGGTCTGAAAATGGCGAGCAGAGTATGGTAACCTCATTGAACAAGTGGACAAGGGAAATGCTAAAAAGTGCAAGTGTGGATCAGGTCAGCAACCATTATTTTCTGAGCTGGAAGACCTGATCTGTGAATGGGTTGTAGACAGGAGAGCAGAGGCTTTGGTTGTGAATAGAGCTCAGATTCAAGAATTTGCCCTTGCAATGGCACCACAATTTGACATAGCCCCCGAAGACTTCAAAGCATCACAATACTGGCTGGATAATTTTCTTCAGCGAAGTGAACTATCTTTAAGAAGATCTACAACATTGTTTAGGTTGGAAGATACTCAAGTTATTAAGCAAGCACTTGCATTCAAGTCCCTTATTGATGATGCTGACTTCTCTAAATACAATCTTTCCAACATGATTGTTATGGATGAAACTGCAGTGTTTATGGGCCAATCATCTCAAACAACAATTGAACAGCGGGGTGCCTCTTTAGTGTACATTCCCTCCACTGCTCACAAAAGTGCACATGTTTCCTGTATTTTGGCAATTCGTCTGAATGGCACTAAAATCCCACCTTTAATCATTTCTAAGGGCAAGAAGGAAAAGATTGAACGTGTAGATTGAATGTGTTTTGGGCATTTTTATTCTTGAAACTGAAAAAGCCTGGGCCACACAAGCAGTTATAAAGAAGTGGGTCGATTTAATGCTGCTGCTTATTATGCGAGGGAGCCAAAGAGGTCTGCTAGTCTGGGATGCAGTCAGCACGCACTGAGCTAAAGACATGAAGACATTTCTTCACGAAAGAAAAATAGATCAGATAATGATCCCCGCAGGAATGATGGCCTATCTCCAGACTCTTGATATTGCAATAAACAAGCCATTCAAAGACAATTTACATATGGAAATTAATGACTACATTGAAAATAGAATGGAGAGAAATCAGCATGGAAACTTTGTGAAACCTAAACTGCAGGAAGTTGTGACTTGGGTGAAGAATTCATGGGAGAAAATCACTGACAGTTGCATTGCAAATGCATGCGAGCAGGCTACCTTGACAAGAAGTACTCATTTAAAGACAGTGCTATTGCTAAACATGAGAGATTTGGTCCACTGATTCTGAAAGAAATGGAGTCATAGGAAATTCAGGAATTGGATTGTTATGCTGTTCCAGAAGATGACATGATTGTCGTTGAATAAATGAGTAAATTCTTGATACTGTAGGATTCACAGTTTGTCTAGTTTGTGTTGACAACTACCGTACTACCATACCATATACAGGTAATAAATTTCCTTTATTTTCATTTAACAATAAATGTGTACTGTATTCTTCTTCATGAAAAAATAAGACATCCCCTGAAAATAAGACCTAGCACATCTTTGGGAGCAAAAACTAATATAAGACACTGTCTTATTTTCAGGGAAACAGGTTAACAGAGCTTAAATATTTGGCCAGTGGCTGTGGGTAAGGAGCAATTGATTGTCAGAAAAATAAAAAAAGCCAAGCACTTGGAAACAGCTCCAAGTACAAACAATTTCCCTCTGAAGATGCAGATATCCTTCTGGGTAAAATCAGTCAAACCTGACCTTTAAAACGGAATGATTGGCTAATTATTGTCAATACTTTAAGTCAATCTTTTACAGTCTAAATAGAACAACCTCCAGGAGAGTCTAAAATGAATTTGAATAGAAAACAACAATTATTTCAAAGAGTGATGCTCAGAGACCCTGCGGCCTTGTGTAAGACTCACTCATGAGCCTGATGGTCTCACTTGGGACACACAGAAGGCAAAGCCAAGCAGGCAGCAGCGGATTTGAAACCAGTTGCCCCAAGGAAACAGAAGTTGAAAAGCTTTCAGCCCCAGGTTTGCTGGAGAGCTCTGGGAGACAGGAGCCTATGGGGCTTTGCTGGAGAGGCCACCAGTGGCCTGGGAGATAGGAGGCTAGAGGCACCTGATCTGGGAACAAAGCTTGGAGGCTGTGGGAAGGTGAGTTCAGGTGATGTGGAGAGTAAGCAGTTCCCAGGAGCTGAGGCTGTATAAATGCTGGTGGAGCTGAAGGCATGAAGGCCACCTCCTCCTTCTGCTACTGCCCCAGAAGACGCCCACAAGGAGATGTTTTGTACAGGCTGCACGTGAACATTATTCTAAATAGGAAAAAGTATGCTTATTGCCTACGAAAACTATCAGAATATTGATTTCTCAATCTTTTCTCTCTCAAACTGTCATCTATATACACAAAGTATTTGACCATACAGACACACACATACACACACAAAAAGATCAAAATAGAGTTTTCACAGTTTTAAGATATGTGTTTTCTTACTCTTTGTTGTTGTTGAATTGGAAAACGAGTGACTTGGTTCATTCCCAGGATAGAGTGGATAAAAGGGAGGAGTTCACCAAGATTGATCTGGGTGTGGACACCCTGGGTGGCTCTGGGCACTTCCAGAAGAAGGCATTCTGGAGACGGGGCATATGTTTAAAAATATCTCCCTAAACACCAGAGGGAAGGGAAGGGAAGGGTGAGGAAAGAAGTCAAGAAAGAGGTAAGAGCCAAATAGTTCAGAGTTAAAAACTTTTATCAGGAGATTATTCTTTCTGTATTTGCTTCCAATAACATAATTATATGTCTAAATATGCAATCTTAAGAAACAAGTTTTTAAGCATTAAAAATCTTTATCACAAATAGCTCTTAAGACCAAAAGCATGTTTTTATTTTAGAAGAAAAGTGCCTTATAAAATTGGCAAATATAAAATGTTAACAATAACAACAAATAAGTTTTATTACTTAAAATGTAAATGGCTACAAGCCTTTTGAAAGGCATTTTTGTAAGTATGTCAACAATCTTAAAAGTATGCATCTCTTTAGTCCAGCAATGCTACACTGGCAATATATCCTATGAAAATAACTTTAAACATCTAAACATTGTTATTAAAAATGTTATGATAGCACTTGATAAAAATAATAGTAAAATGCTGGAAATACCTTAACATCTAACTCTGAGGAAATGGTTAAGTACCTCTACTTGCTATTATAATAATGCTTACAAATTTTACATGGAATACTTTTGATACAACCTTGGGTGATTTATAAGAAACCCTGACTTCTGATTTGACTTTTGATCCTGGCAGTATGGCACATTAGATTTTCTCAATAACTTTCCCACTGAAAACAATAAAAATGCTAGGTTTCTTTTCTTTAAAACAATTTTGGATATATATAAAAAATAAATAAATAAATAAAAACAGGTGAGTCAGGCATTGCAGGGAAAGCCAGGGTGTGGCCAGCCATTTGTTTTCCTGGCATTTTGCAAAATCCTGGGAGCCTGAGCTTCTGATGTAATAGTTGCTCAGGGTCACCCTTCATGAGAGACAGAAAATAAAACCTAACCCACCTAAGCACAAACACCTAAAGGGAGATTCCAACATTAAGCTGGGAGCCCAAAGGTCAACATTCTCAATGTACAAATAAAAGAAATAAACTCACTGTGCAGAAAAAAAACAGCAAGGTAGAGGGTAAGTAAATCTCCCTTGAGGACAAATAACCACAAACCAGTTTCCTCACAGGTTGATGGTCAGAAAGATTCAAGCTGAAAAATAATGTTATTTGAATTGCAGATTAGTAGGATCTCAACCAATATCAGGAACAAAGACATCTCCTCTCTGCAGGGACTCAACTTCAAACCAATCTTCAGATAATGCCGACAAATAAAGTTCCAAGGAATAAGCTCATGCAGTCAAGTATCAGAAATATCATGAGGAATTGCCATCCAAAAAAACTAGCAGCAATATCAATGTTGTAAAGAATTCAGATATCATCAGACAGAGCTACGGTTAATGTAGCTAAAGAAATAAAAGAGAGGTTTAAAAAATAGGGACAAGGAAAAATTTTTAAAAATCAACACAGACATTAGTGTTGTCAGTCTAGGGGGTGTGGGGTGAAATGGATTAATGGGGGGAATGGGACATCTGAAATACTTTCAACAAAAAGATAATTTTTAAAAATAAGACAAATAAAAAATACAAAAGGAAAAAAGAAAGCAGCACAACAGATGTAAATAGAGCCAAATACATTTTCCAGAAATAAAAAATATGATTTAAAATGTTAATTAAAAATATTAAATTCAAAATTAAATACCCCATAAATAAAACATTCAATGGATGGGCTACTGATTAGACATGACTGAGAAATATGTCAGTGAAATGGACACAGATCCATAAGAATTATACAGAAAGCAGTAGTGTTAAAAGGACTAACTATGAAGGGGCTATGAGGGACACTGAAGATAGAGAAGTTCTAACATGTGTCTAATTGGGATTTCAGAAGGAAATAAAGAGAATGTGTTGGAAGCAATACTTCAAGAGATAATGGCTCCAAATTTCCAGATGTTATACGAAAACAAAACACACTGATCCTCTTATTTGGCAAGTCCAATAAATGTCAAATATAAATAAAATAAAAGGCAGTATAAATAAAAATAAATTTCCACCTAGATATAAATTATAGTGAAACTTCAAAACATTAAAGGCAAAGAGAAAGGTCTGTGAAGCAATTAGGAAGTAAGATGTTTCTACAGCAATAATGAAAACCGGAAGACAACAAATGATATGTTTAAATGCTGAGGAAGAAAAAAAACGTAATTAATTACAATGGAATGTATGGTGCAATTTTCTTTCACAAGAGAAGGGGGGAAATAACATATTTAGGTGAAAATGAAACAAGATATCAGAGTTTACCACAACCAATTATTAAAAATTCTCAATGATGAGTTTCAAGTAGAATATGAAGTGGAAAGTCACAGATGCAGAAAATTTCTGTAAATATGTAGGTAAATCTAAACAAATGATAACTGTATAAAGTATCAATTTTGTCTAGTTAGAAAAAATAAAGCCAAATACTAGACAGTAATCTATATACTAGTATGTGAATATGCTAAGTGTCCTTCCTTCCATTCAACGAGTTGCTATGATGACACTGACCACCAGGGCCCAGACGGTCAATGCAGGAGCTGCCATGACACACAGAGAAATGGCACCTTGGACTTGGCTCCCACAAAGCAACACTTGGCTTCCCACAAGTGGGACACAGGCTCTGCCACCACCTTTGAGCGACAGCCCACCAAATCACAGCCAATGCTGCTGAGACCCCATGCTATAAAATGCAGCCAATAGTCCAGCCTACCGCCGAAAATGGCTGCTGTGGGCACCAAGTAATGATGTCACATAGCAATGCCTGGCTTCCTCTACCTAGCAACTAGCCTCCTTGCAGTTTCTTCAGCCCAGAAACATGACTTGCTGTTAGCCAGGTAGAAACACTTTACCCTGTAACCAAATGTCTGTGAAGTTTTTTCCCATGACTCATCTCATTTGATCCTCACAGAAGTCCTGGAGTAGGTAGATAGGAGACTGGGTGGAATCCTATTTTCTTTTCATTAGCCAGAAAATGGAGATTTAGAAAGCTTAGAAACTTGACCTGAGAAGAAGTAATAAATTAGAAACCTTGAAAATGACTTCAGGTTTTCTCACTGTGTAGAATATTATAGTCAAACACTGCTGCAGTTAAATATTTTTCTTTTTGTTTTCCCTGTTTGATCTACAATAACAATCTGCTTCATGTCGATATTTTCTACTGTGTTGCTGACCATTATCTGAAAGAGAAGTTAGGGTGCTTCTCTGGGCTGGAAAAAGTTTAGCTAAATCAGGAAGCAGGTCTAAGTAGGCAAGTTTTTTCTCTATATATGAAAGGCTAAAATGATTTCCACATGCACAATACATATAAAGTCCCACTGGCACCAATTGCACGTGCATGTTGCCACCTGTCATTGTTGATTGTGAATTTGGTTGACACTTCTATTATAGAGAAAGGGAAAATAATGATGTGAAAATATTTCTTCTAATTAATTTCCTTTCAATGTGCACGAATTTGTGCACCAGGCCACTAGTAGCATATAATTTTAGAGAAGAATGAATAAATGTGAAGCTTTCTGATGTCACGTTAGTTGAAAAGAAGGTAAAGTTATGGACTAACATTAGACTTTTTAAGTATCCATGTTAAAATATCTAAGTAACTATTAAAAGAACGGATATGGAAAATATAACCACCAAATGCACAGAAAGCAAAACAAAAAAGGAAATAAGTCAAATCATTCATGAAAAATTTAATCTTATATAGTTAGGAACATACATGCATATAGACACAAAATATGTGTTTATACATATACTAGAAGCTCGGTGTATGGATTTGTGCACCAGTGGAGTCCCTCAGCCTGGCCTGCACCCTCTTGCAATCTGGGACCCCTCGGGGGATGTCATCCCAATCCCAATCCCTGCAGGCCAGGCCAAGGCTACCCACCAGTGCATAAACTGGGCCTCTAGTATGCATATAAGATAGTTGGTTAATCTCTTCCTGCCCTCCCCCCTTCCCTCTGAGATTCATTAGTCTGTTCCACGTTTCCATACCTGTGGTTTCCACTAATGTGTTGAGCATCATAGTTACCTGCTGGTACAGCCAGTTGGCCAGTCGCTTAGGCTTTTATATATATAAATACGTGTGTATATCTGAATATATATATATATATATATATATATATATATATATATACACACACACACACACATGTCTCTGTGTGTGTGTGTTTATGTTTTAAATGATTTAGGGTATTTTATTGAGATACAATTGGCAGAATAAAATTACGTATATTTAAGGTGTACAGCATTCATTGGTTTGATAACTTTATATTTTAATACAGTTGCCAATGTACCATTAGCTAATACTTCTATCACATCACATAAGTATTATTAATTCTAATGGCAGGTCTTTTAGAAAGTTTATTGTTTACAATAGTTTCATTATCTATAACCACTGTACTGTGTATTGTATCAGATCTCCACAACTTTTATCTACTAGTTGAAAGTATGTACACTTTAAACATCTCTCCCATTCTCCTATACCCCCAACCCCAGGAAATGGCCATGCAATTCTCTTTGAGTTTTGTTTATCAGATTCCATATATAAGGGGTATTAAACAATGTTTGCCTTTCTCTGACTTATCTCACTTAGCAAAATGTTCTTAAGGTCCATCTGTGTTACATGAATTCTCTTTTTCTCATGGCTGAATGACATTCCATTATATGTATATATTCCACTTCATTATAATGTGATTTTGTATATATCACATCTTTTTTATCCACTCATCAGAACTTAGGTTGTTGTTTTTGTTTTGTTTTGTTTTGTTTTGTTTTTGTTTTGTTTTGTGTGTGTGTGTGTGTGTGTGTGTGTGTTTCATTTCTAGGCTATTACGAATAATCCTAATATATAAGGAGTCAGGTGCCCTCACAACCAAACGGACAACTTGTCACCATGAAGTACATGGAGCACCTCCAGGTCCCCCACCCCTTAGCCCTCAAGCCACTCACCGTGGGGGTGGAGTGGCGGCGGGCGAGACTGAAGACTATTGAGTGGCAGGCGGTGGGCTACTTCACGGGTGGCAGTGAGCTTAGTGGAGCAGTCACCAAGCACCAGCGAGTTTCACAGAGCAATCACTGGGTGAGGGGAGTTTCACGGGACAGTTGTGGATGGGGAAAGTTTTGTGGAGTGTCCTGTGTTGAGTTTCGCTGGGTGGCAGCAAGTTTATAAAGCAGTGTGGGGAGGGGGAGGAGCCTCGTGAAGCAGTCCTGGGGTGGGCGAGTTTCGTGGAACAGTTAAGGGGCCACAAGCTTTGTGGGGCGAGAAACTTCATGTAGCATCACAGGAAGGCAGAGGCCATACTAGGCCTAGGGACTCTAACAGTGCATGATTTCCTATCTGCTGGGCCTCTAGTGCTTCAGTAGACATGTGAGTGCATACATCTTTTCAATAACCTCTTTTCGTTTTGTTTGGATAATACCCAGAAGTAGGATTGCTGGATAGTATAGATCTATTTTTATTTTTGTATTTCTATTTTAATTTTTTGAAGAACTTTCATACTGTTTTCCATAGTGGCTGAACCAGTTTACAATCCCACCAACAGTGCATAACTTTTCCTTTTCCTCCACATCTTCTCCAATGTTGATCCCTTGTCTTCTTGAAGATAGCCTTTCTTCCAAGTGAGATGATATCTCATTGTGGGTTTGATTTGCATTTACTAGTATTTCCATGATGATTAGCGAAGCTGAGCACATTTTTATGTACATATTGGCCAATTGGATATCTCATTTGCAAAAATGTCTATTTTGCCCATTTTAATTGGATTGCTTTTAATTTTTTTTTTTTTTTGCCAGTGAGTTGTGTGATTTTTTAATAAATTTTGAATATTAACCCCTTATCTGATACATGTTTTGTAAATGTTTTTCTCTCATTCTGTAGGTTGCCTTTTCATTTTGTTATTTCTTTTACTGTGTGGAAGCTTTTAAATTTATTGTAGTCCCACTTGCTAATTTTTTTTATCTTGTTATTTGTGCTTTTTGGTCTCATATTAAAAAAAAAAAAATCATTGCCAAAACCAATTCTAGAGCTTTTTACTTTTTAGAAGTTTTATAGTATCAGGTCTTATGTTAAGTCTTTAATTCATTTTTATATAATTTGTGTGAGATATATGTATAAGATAAGGTCTAATTTCATTTTTCTACATGTACTTATTTAGTTTTCCCAACATCATTTGCCTAAAGAAACTACCCTGTTCCCATTGAATACTCTTTGTTTTGTTCTTGTATCAAATATTGAATTGATCATATATACCAGGGTTTAACTCTGGGCTCTGTATTTTGTTTCATTGGTCTACTCATCTATTTTTATACCAGTAAAAACTGTTTTTAAGTTCCATAGCTTTGTAGTATGAAATAAGTTTGAAATAAGGAAGTGTGATGCCTTCAGTTTTTTCTTCTTTCTAGTAATTTCCTTGACTATTAAGGGTCTTTTGTAGTTCCATACAATATTTAGAATTTTTTTCTATTTCTGTGAAAAATGTTATTGGAATTTTTAGATAAATTCCACTGACTCTATAGATGGCTTTCAGTAACATGAATATTGTATAATATCAACTCTTTCAGTACATGAACATGAGATGTCCTTCCATTTATTTGCTGAAATTGAGGAAGACACAAAGGCTTGTAGTTTTCATTGTAAAAAACTTTCATTTTCTTTGTTAAATTTATTCCTAGGTATTTTATTGGTTTTCATGCTTATTGTGAATGGGATAATTTTATGTCTATTTCAGATATTTCATTGTTAGTAAATAGAAATGCAACTGCTTATTGACTTTATATCTTGCAACTCTACTGAATTCATTGATTAGATCTAACAGTTTTTCAGTTGAGTCTTTGTACTTACAATATATAAGATAATTTCATCTGTAATTAATGACAATTTTACATCTTTCTTTCTGGTTGGATGTATTTTATTTCTTTGTCTTGTCTTATTGTTCTAGCTAGGACTTCTAATACTTTATTGAGTAATAGTGTTGAGAGTTGCCACTCTTGTCTCGTTTCTAATCTTAGAGGAAAAACTTACTTCTTCTCCATTGAATATAATGTTAATTATTGGCTTGTCATATATAGTCTTTCTTACGTTGAAGTATGTTTTTTCTATACCCAATCTATTGAGGGATTTTATCATGTAAAAAAATGTTATATGTTGTCAAATATGTCTTCTGCATCTTTGAAATGACCATATAATTTTTATCTTCTACTGTGGTGTATCATACTTATTGACTTGTGTATGTTGAACAATCCAGCATCTCAGGGACAAATTCTACTTGGTAATGGGGTATAATCCTTCTAATGAGTTCTTTAATTAAGTTTCCTAGTATTGTGGGTTTTTGCATTTATGTTTATCAGGGATATTGATTCATAGATTTCTTGTACTGTTCTTATCTAGTAATGCTGTCCTCATGGAATGCGTTTGGAAGTATTTCTACCTCTTCAATTTTTTAAAGGAGTTTGAGAAGGATTGGCATTGCTGCGTTTTTAAATGTTTGCCAGTGAAACCATAAGGCTCTGGGGTTCACTGTGTTGAGAGGTGTTTATTTACTGATTCAATCACCTTACTATTGGTCTATTCAGACTTTCTGTGTTTTTCTGATTCAGTTAGGTTCTAGGAAGTTACCCCTTTCTTCTAGGTTTCCTAATTTGTTTAAATATCATTTTTCATAGTAGTTTCTTATGATTCTATGTACGTACTTATGTCGTGTCAGTCATAATTTCTCTTTTCTGATTTTATTTGAATCGTCCCTATTTTCCCTAGTCTCACTAAAGGTTTGTCAATTTTATCTTTTTATAAAAACAGCTCTTAGTTTTGTTGATATCTGTTGTTTTCTCTGGATACTATTTCATTTATTTCTACTCTGATCTTTATTATTTACTTCCTTCTGCTAACTCTGAGCTTAATTTACTATTTGTCTAATTTCTTGAGGTATAAATTTCAATTTAATATGTAATCTCTCTAATTGATTAATATGTGTCTTTTATTGCTATAAACTCCCCTCTCAGAACTGCTTTTATAGCACCCCACAGGTTTCTATATGTTGTATTTTTATTTTCATTGTTTAGGAATAGTCTTTGATTTCCTTTATATTTATTCTTTCACATGTTAGTTGTTCAGCAGTCCATTGTTCAGATTCCACATATTCATAGATTTTCAAACTTTCTTTATGTTATTTTTTATTTTTAGTTTCTTACCATTGCACTTGGAAAACATACTTAGTATGAGTTCAATGTTCTCAATTTTGCTTAAACTTGTTTTGTGTCCTATTGTATGATATGTCCTTGAAAATTCTCCATGTGCACCTGAGAAAAATGTATTTTGCTTCTGTTGGATGGAATGCTCTAGAGATGTCTATTAGGTCCATTTGGTCTAATGTATAGTTCAGAACCACCATTTACTCATTGATTTTCTGTCTGGATGATCTACCTTTTGTTGAAAGTGGGGTATTAAAATCCTCTACTATTATTGTAATGTCTATTTCTTTCTTATATCTGTCAGTATTCAATTAAAATAGTTAGGTGCTATAAAATTGAGTATATATTTATGGTTATTATACCTTCTTGATGGATCTACCCCTTTATTATTATATAATGACTTCCCTTGTCTCTTGTTAATGTTCTTGGTTTTAAGTCTTTCTGTCTAATATAAGTATAGCTATGCCCACTTTCTATTGTTTTTTTCTTGGATGGAATGTCTTTTTCCATCCCTTCACTTTGAGTCTATGTGTGCCCTTATGGCTGAAGTGGTTCTCTTGTTAGCAGCAGTTAGCTGTGTTAAGTTTAGTTGATATTGTTTATAAATTTATCTTTATTGTTGAAAGTATTACATAAGTCCCTTTTGTGTGTGTGTGTTTTTCTCATTGATCCCCTCCCAGGACTTCACCACACTAATATATGTGTCCATGGCCATGCATATATGCATATAAGCCCACACCCTCAGTTAATCACTCTCCACTTACCCCACCTTACCTTTGAAATTCCTGTCTGTTTTAACCCATACAGTTACTCTCTGCCATTTGACTGATGAATTCATATCAATTTACATTTAGAGTAGTCATTGGTATTTAAAGACATCAGTCCATCAGTCGGACATCCAGGGAGGCGGAAGAGGCTCCCACCACTGCCACTGCACTCTCCAGCCATGAGCCCAGCTTCTGGTTGTGAGATGCTCCCCCTGTGGGATCACACTGATCACCAGGGAACAGCTCCTACATTGAGCATCTGCCCCCTGGTTATCTGTGTACATCATAGTGACCAGTCATTCCACCATTCAGTTGATTTGCATATTAGCCTTTTATTATATAGGATAACTTTGCCAAATAAAGTATTCTTGGCTGGCAATTTTCTTTTCAACACATTAAATATATCATAATATTCTCTCCTGGCCTGTATAATTATACTGATATCCTGATCAAGATTTCTTTGTAGGTTACATTTATTTTTTTTCTAAATGCCTTTAAGATTTTTTCTTTATCATTAAAAACTTTTGTTGCTCGAAGTCCTCACCCAAATATATTTTTTGCCATTAATTTTTTAGAGAATGTGGAAGAAAGGAAAGTGGGGCATCTTTTCATATGCTTCTAAGCTATGTTCTAAGTACTTTTTGTACCTAATTTTGACTATCAATCTGTAAGCATTCAATTCTACCCATCTATCCACAATATCCAGTCCAGATAACCTTTAGATGCTTGCCTTTCTTGCCATACATTGGCATTCCTTCATTCACCAAGAGAGTTTTTGAGATTCTGAGGATTCATCCTCCAAGATATAATTGAATTCTAGGTTAGTCTTTAATTGTCAGTTATATCCTATTTATTCTATTACTATTATAGAAACAGAATGAAGACAAGTGTGGGGACATAGCCTTAACTTGTCTAGGGAGCAAAGACCATCAGAGAACAACTCAAAGGATGGTAAAACAGGAGAAAATGTGTGGGAGAATATGGAGTAGATTTCAGAATGTATACATAGGCTCTTATTAAGACTCTTGAAAAAAAATGCCTATTTACCTGCCCCTCTTCAGCAGAAGGCAGACAGCAGTACTTTAACCTATCAAAGTTATCTCTGAGCAGAAGCCCTACCTCCTCTTTTATTTTGCCTAGCTGATAGCAAGAACTGATTATCATTTGGATAAGTATATTTAGGGCAATCTCCTGAATTAATTGTTGTGTAGGTTGTTAAGAAAGAACAAAAGTACTTCCCCAAATACAATGACCACTCACTTTGGAGTTCAGTTATAGCCACTCAGACTGAAGGGGTTTGGTCGTGGCTGAATAATACGTTAAACTACTGATAGTCAACTCCTTTCCCAGGCATTGGTATTTAGTGATATCCAGCTAACAAAACTCAAAGTGTCTGTCATCTGAAACAAGGAAAATCAATGAACTGGTATAAAACCTCTTTAGACAGCCAGGAAAAAAACTTTGATTTGATAATTTAATGGAACATTGGATGGTTGAGTCACCTGTTTCAGAACACTGAAACCTGACCAACTTAACTATCAATACTTCCATATACAGCTTCACACATAGAGAAATAAAAAGATCTTTATAGAAAAAAAATATATAAGTTCTCCTCTTTTGCATAACCTTTAGACTAAGAACATATAGGAATAGCCATTCCTATAAGGAGAGGGTAAGTTCTTTGCCATTGTCTTTTAAATAGTTAGTGGCATAAGTGCATCAGTGTAGATGACCCTGTGCCCAGTAAAAGGCACCTTAGCATCCTTTAACTGTTCTTCCACCCAAGAAAGGCAGAGCTGAGGAGTCATTTGCTGTCATGCATGTCACTATATCTAAAACAGCCTGGAGCTGTCAAATGAGTAGCTCTCCATCACAGTGGGGTCACAACTAGAGATAATTCTAGATTCTGTAGTTTAGAGTTTTAAACTTAATTTGTTTTTTTTTTCATTTTCAGTGTAATATATAACCTTGTCAAAATGTTATATGTAGTCTAAATTGCTTTTAAATACAAGGAAGACTTGAAGGAAAATACTCTGTATTGCCTTACTAATGTATCCAAGTTTCCTTGTACAATAGCATACAAGCATGCCTGCTTCCATATTAAGCTTTGAGCCTGAGGCTCTGACTTCTGCTGGGCATTGAGTCACAGCATATGGCTGAACTTTCACTGAAACAGAGTCAAATGTAGGAATACCAAATATAATATATAGGAATGGAAGATTATTTGATTTTGGGTGGTGGACACACAATGCAATGTATAGATCACATATCATGGAAATGTACACTTGAAACCTATATAATGTTATTAACCAATGTCACCTCAATACTATATGTGTGTGTGTGTGTGTGTGTGTGAGTGTGTGTACACATAAAACCCTAATATACAAATAGACCAAACTGCAGAACAACTGAACAACTGGTTGCTATGATGTGCACTGACCACCAGGGGGTGCACGCGTAACATAATGGGCGTCAGCAGCAGGCAGCAAAGCACAGAACATGATGGGCATCAGCTGCAGCGGGATGGTGGAGCAGGTGAGTGAGGATGCCAGACCAAGGCAGGGTGCCAGTTACTGTCATCGGAGCAAGCCTCTGGTGGTTACTAAAAATCATTTGCTCTCTTGCACAGGTGCAAACCTTCTGGGTTCTTGCACCTGCTGCCAACATGAGCCTGATCGTCCCTCAGGGCTTCTCCACCTACCCCTGCTCCTGAGGGGCAATTGGGGCAGCAGCCATGACTTGCACCTGTTGCTGGCACCAGCCCCAATCACTCCATGCTGTCACAGGTGCCAGTGGGGCCAATGCCATCAGCTTGTGGAAGTGGCAGCAGCTAAAGCAGGGTTTCCCACAGACAGAGGACTAGGGGGCCACAACAGGAGGCGCCAGGTGGAGATATGGAGGATGGGCTCTGGGCCCACCACAGCCTTGTGGCCCACAGTTCCTTTCAAGATACATGAACTCATGCACTGAGCCCCTTGTATGTATATATAGGGTAATCTCCTGAATTAATTGGAAGAGGAAGTTCAGTAGTACACAATGATCAGGTATAACACCTTTATTGTTCATTTTTGTGCCCTCTATTTTTCACCAAAAGCATTGTTGATAAATTTAAGAGAAATTAATGAGGTAGGAGGAGAATAGTTTAATGTGAAGATAAATTCCTTTTAAGATCATCTCAAGGAATGTTTACTAATATGAAGTTTATTAAGTCTTTCATAGCCATTGTCTCCTGTACTCTAACCCTCTGAAATAGGTATGTTCTTATTTTTTTTTTTTTTTTGCAAATGAGAAAACAAGAAATGAAATTTTCCCAAAGTCATACAAAATAGTTTTGACGAAGGTAAATCCATCCTAAATCTTCTGACTCACAATCTAGTGCTAGTTATTTATTTATCTACTATCTATACTCATCTACCAATCTATCTATTTATTTGTTTGAATTTTTATGAGTTTATTTGAGCCTTACTGATGATAATTAATTGCTGAGAAATAAAAATCTCAGAATGTTTTTTACATGAGGACATCTTGCCTCTCCGTCCTTTGGATTCTCTCAGGGATCCATGTAGATCTATCGTCTGTGAACTTATGCAAACACTCATAATACTGTGAAGTACAACAAATCAACCCATGCTAATTTAGAGCAACCAGTTTCTTAAGATTACTTTTCACAATGGAAAACAGAACTTTTCTCCTTTCTTCCTTTCTCCTTCCCCCATCATACCTTCTTCCCCCACCCCTTTATTCTTTCTCTTTTGGGAAAGAAATGCTCATGTATTGCTCAAAGGAGACCCTGTTTCTAGCATTTCTCCATTTCTTCTTTTGAGAAAAAGTTTGAGCTCAACCTGTTCCATTTATCTTTATGAATTTTGGGTATATCTTTCTTGGGCATGGGCTTCCACACTGTTAAGATTTTTACTTAACCACTGAGACTACCTTCCTGCCTCTAATCAAGGGCAGACTTTGCTTAGTAGATTGCTGACAGCTACATACATGATCTTTCCTTAATATTGGTACCTCCACTCCAGAAGTTTGGAGTTCACCTCAGGCTCAGCACACATAGCACTTCTATTTGCCTGCTTCTTCATTTATTCTCTTGCATTATTGAAATATATGTATGCCTTTTTCTTTTTAAACTCCTTATGGTTGGGTATAAAATTGTATTTCTTTCTACTTCTTCTATAGTACCTAGCCCAATGTCTAAATTAAGCTGGTAAAGAGTACAATGAAGAATTCTCCCCTTGCTCAGACTGAGATTTCTCCATCTCTTTGGCCATTTTAACATCCCTCTTTCAGACATGCTCTAGTTTTAAGGTCTAGAATGATAGAGAGCTGTGTAGCCGAAGATTGCTGCTGCTTTGTACATCTCTATGGGTGCTATAGTTCAGCTTTCTTCTAAGCCCTACTAACAATGCCTGACTATTTGTCTTTATCGCCACATGGCTCAGATAGACTCATAGGTGTAGGTTGCCCCTCCCCCCAGGGTGTGGTTAGTAGCTCAGAGCTTTTTTGACCTTTCACATATATCTATACAAGTAAGTGTTTTCTGAAGTGCTTTCTCACACTTGTTCTCCTCAAAGTCTGTGTACTGTTTTTTCTTCCAATCCCACAGCCTATGAGGCCTTCCTATCATATATTGCAGTTTCCAGGTGTTTCACTCCACCAAAGAATTAAGTGTCATATATAAAACATTCCCTCCTGCAGATAATTTATCAAAAAGAAAAATTCCAGATTCTAGGTGACATCAGGGCTTACATTTCTCCCCTAAAACACCCATTCTTCTCTCTCATTGACCTGAGACTTAGAAGATGAGTTTGCTCTGATTCCCCAGAAAACAAAAATTTCAACCTATCCAAAATTTTTCATTTATTAAATTTTATTGAATTTATTGTGGCAACTTTGGTTAGTAAAATTATCTAGGTTTCAAGTATACAGTTCTAATACATAATCTGTACATTATATTGTGTTCACCACCAAAAATCAAGTCTCCTTCCATCACCATTTATACACTGTATATACTATTCTACCTCCCTCCACTCCCTTTACCTTAATCACCACCTTGTTTTCTGTAAGACAAATGCCATATGATTTCACATATATGGAATCTAACAAAATAAATTAACAAACAAATAGAAACAGGCTCATAGATACAGAGAACAAACTGACAGCTATCGGGGAGGGCTGTTGGAGGCTGAGTAAAAAGGTGAAGGGGCTAAGCAAAAAAACAAACAAACAAAAAACAACAAATCATAGACACAAACTATTCTACTTTTAAATACAGATACAGCATAGCATGCTATCATTTTATTCTCAGATTTATTAAAGGTGGTTTTAATTTTATTTCTTGTCTTGAGTAAAAAATACAAAGCCCTATTGATTTAGATTTATAGAAAGTTCTCAACTACGTACATCCAAATCTTCATGAGAGAATGTATCTGATAATTGTTAGTGCTATTTTTGACAGATGTTCAATATGTAATAATGATCTGCTGCTTTGACTAAGCCAGCCAAATCCACAGCTTTAGGCAGAATCCAAAGGCCAGTTTGGGAGCACTGCCAATATCTATTCTAAGGTTTCATATAAATCCTCAAATGAAAAACAGTGAAGGAGAGAAAATGTGATTCATCAGACTATTAAAAAAACAAAAAGGCAAAATAAAAATATGGCCAGTATAATAGTTTGTAGGCTCAATATTTGCCAGTTTGTGTACCATCTGAGCTATTCCCTTTAATCACCCATGCACATGGCACTTTTATTCTCAGGGGACATTATCACCATGACAACTTTATCAGACTAAACACTGAAAAGCAGCTCTTGAGGTGATTGCAATTTGAATATGGTTTAGAATACTATTTATGTTACTCCTTTGTCAACATCCTTGGTGTGCCAGAGATGAGGAAATTTTTTAAATGACTATTAAGATCACAATAAAAAATGTAAAAACTTTACAAAGAGAAAAGGAATAAGCCATTAGGCTGAAAAATGGTCAATCAAAGGAGCTACTGCGCTCGGCAGATGGAAAAGCAGCAGGTGCCCTGGTGAGATGGGACCTTGCTTCCCATCATGCACGCTCTACAATGATGCAGGCTGACAGGGAAGGGAATTAATGTGTCGGAGCAGGTACTTTCTGTCCATTAGCGGATTCCCAATACATCCGCACGGACTGCTACCCCTGGCTCTTTGATAAAATGGTTTACAGGATATGATTCCAAAAGCTGTATGGAGAAGGACAGCTGGGAGTGACCCTCCCTGCGATGCCTCAGCTCAACAGTATGTGAGTGACCAAGTAAACATTGCTCCACCCCAAACTGGGATTAGTGATTTCAGCCCATGAATAAGTTATTTGAATACAGATGCTTTGAGTACATCAAGGTGGCCAAGAGCCACAGGCTCTCAGTGTGGGGGATGGAAGGGCACACTAATGAAGAGAATTCTCAAGGTAACAAATTAGCTCTCAAACAAATGAGTCTCAGGGAGGGTGTGAGAGCACACTCACCCTGCTGCTTTCAGATAAAAAAAAAAAAAAAAAAAAAAAGCCAAATTATGATGAGGCAATCTGAGTTGGTGGGTCAGTTAGGCAGATATAGAACATTAAGCACAGAAAATACTGATGTTCTGGGGTTTTGTCCTGTGCCAGGCTCTCTCCTTCCTCCCTCTTTCCCCCACTCTCTCCCCTTTCATTTTTCATCGCTATTTTTTCCTTTCCTTTTCCTTCCCTCTCCAAGCCTGAATTTGTTGGTGCTCCAAATCAGTAATACAGCCACCTGTGAAACTTCTAAATGAGAGTGAAGTAGAAGCAGAAAGCTTAAAATTAAATTTCTACAATTGATAAGATAAGCCCTTTCCAGATCTTAGTCTAATAAACGAATTGGATTGCCAAATTGTTTATTAGCCTTGGCTGCTAAGATAACTAGATTAAGAAATAGACTGTATTTTTTTTCTATCCATTTTCATGACTGAATTGGAAATCCAAGGCTAGTTATCCCACTCATACTGGGTCATCAAAGGAAGGAAATGACTGTGGGATGGCATTTATGTTTTTACCTTAGGAATTATATACACAACAAAGGAGCAATAACTATCTTAAAGATTCAATTCTTCCTCATCCCTGCTTTAGGTAAGGGATATGTTGGTGGATTTCAAAATATTCTGGGTTGTTATTTTTCTGCATCCTTAGCATGTTGGCATTTATAAATAATTTTCATTTAATGTCTGTCAACCCTCATTAAAGTCTAAAGACAGAGAAACTGGATGTTTCTTGCCTTAGCACTTTCTACTCACCTGGTAGGAGCTCAGTAAAGACTTGTGGAAAGAAAAAAAGGGAGAAAGAAGGAGATAAATAATGTGGGATGAAAAGAAGAAGGAGACCTAGAGAGGACCCAAAAGATGGGAAACTAAATTCAGAACTTTCTATTTTATTTATCTTCTTTAGAAGCTTCTATAAAAGCTTTAAATTTGTTGAGATGACTAAACAAACTTTACACTAAATAAAAAAGATGAGAAAGAGGATGGAGGAGGAGAATACATCTCCAATACGTCAGGGGTCGGCAAACTCATTAGTCAACAGAGCCAAATATCGACAGTACAAGGATTGACATTTCTTTTGAGAGCCAAATTTTTTAAACTTAAACTTCTTCTAACGCCATTTCTTCAAAATAGACTCACCCAAGCTGCGGTATTTTGTGGAAGAGCCACACTCCAGGGGCCAAAGAGCTGCAGTGTGGTCAGTTTGCGGACCACGGATATGTTGATAATTATGTATCTTATTGAATGGAGGTATGTGCACCCTTGATCTCAAAATTCATTTCATGAAGAAAAAATGGAGATAGAAATATTTCAGCCAGAATAGAGCAAAAATTTGCCTATTTAGAGGCCATATCCAAGAACCTAAAATTATCCTTGGATATCTTGTGGGTTTTATCTCAAGTGTTTGTCAGAGCAGGATATTCTACTTGGATCAGATCACTCTTTTATCCACATTCCTCCTTAAATCAGGTCTGAATATACCTACTATGCAGGATTCTACAAGGCAGTGATATTTTTAATGTGAAAGAAAACAGTGAATTCAGTAATTCCTTTGGGAACTATGATGACCATTAAAAATAACACCTAAAGTGTACAGCACCTAATAGTTTCCAGAATGATTTAATATCATTTAACATTTAACAGTTAAGTTCCTTCACTTCTCTGTTCTCTAGTTTTCTCTTCTGAAATTGTCAAATAGGGTTGATCAAAGATTAAATGGGATAATGCATAGAAAATACTATCCTCACTAAGTGTTGGCTATTATTAGTGGTATTATTATTATTAGTGGTAGTAGTAGTAGCACAGTCAACACTAACTAAAATTTACAGATCATAAAATAACCTCAAAAAGTTACACGATTTCATTGCCTTTTAGTCTGTGGCCCCAGAACACTCATGCCAAATTCTGAAATCATCACACTCTTTACGGTTGACTGATGTGTGGCCCCTTTGGAACTCTTTCATTACAGAATCCTAGGGATAGTGACTTGGTATGAAGCCAATACATCAAGCCAGCAGGATCAGGGACCTGGAGGGCAGGCCTGCTGAAGAGGTCACTCAATATCAGCTCTGCCCAAAGCCTCCAGAGAACCAGACACTTTGGCTGTCCTTCATTTTAGCTCATGTCAGTTTCAAAAGAGCCCAACTTCTAGAGCTGAAATTGATGTGCCTGTGTGGCCATTCCATGCTGCTAAAATTGACAGAGGCTGAAACTGATGAAAGTAACCAATTTGTCAATTTCAGCAAAGGAACAGCCTTGAAGGCAGAGATGGACCAAATCCATACCTTTCCTGCCTGATGGAGAAAATTTAATTTTTCCTTCACTTTAAAAAAGCTCTGTGATTACTTTCAGAAATTATTTTGGACTGTACTCTAGATACAACCTGAATAGGCCTGACAGTTTGAGCAGATGGTCAATTCAAAATTCAAACCAGTGTCTTATCAGAACATTGTTTTACATCAGAATGGTTGATCCATTTATTCAAAAATAGTTTTTAAAAATTGTAAAATGTGGAATTACTCTAAACCCTGCTGCTTGTGAGTTTTGATGCATCCCATGAAAATCACACAGCTCTGACTGGCATGCCAGTCAAAAACTCAATCAAATCAGCCCAGAAATCCCTACTGCATCTATCAATTATCTGTTTGATAGATGTTTGACTATATTTTCTTTTACTGATTTAAAAAAACAAAATGGTTGGTAGAAGCTTAACATTATACCATACTAGAGGAGTTAAACATACAGTGTTGCAGTTCTGCTATTTTCCAGTTGTGTGATCTTGTCCAAATTACCAGCTTTGATTCTAAGCCTTTCCCCCAATAAAATGAGTTTAGACAATAATAGCATTTGTCAACATGTGTTCTTTGGATAATACTACTTTCTTTCATCAGATAAGAATAGGCCTAACAAAAAAGCTCATGATTAGATAACTTTGGAAAACATTAAATATGTTTATTGACAAGAGGACATCCCAGAGCCTTTATCATCTTAACATGTATAATGGCTATGAATCTGTCACAAACCTGGTGTACAATAAAATTTTATTTTCTAGAATCCATCCTGCCAAACTGATGAGAATCTTCTCTATAGTCATGTTGGGGGTCTTGGTTCTGAAATCTCTGTAGATGGAAGATTTTGTTTCTGGGACTGTCCATATTAGGAATAAGCAAGCTTTTTCTATTAAAGGAAAGATAGAAAATATTTTAGGCTTTGCAGGTCATTCAGACTCTGTTGTAACTACTCAACTCAGTTTTAGCATTGTAGTGCAAAGGTAGCCACACACAATATATTATATGTAAAACAAAAAGTTCTTTTTTAAAACCATTTTAAAATGCAAAACCTAATCTTAGCTTGTGGACTATATAAAAAAACAGATGGTAGACTGTATTTGGCTTGCAGGCTGTGTAGTTTGCCTTTCTCTAGCCTAAATGGTCAGCTCTCTGATATTTCTGTGCCATGCTTGTACACAGGAACCTTTGCAAGATTTAGTCCCACCTGCCTAGCCATTCCCTCCTGGAGTCATAAGCATCACAACTTTATCTCTAGGACAGAGGTTCTCTTTCTTGTATGACCTCCAGGTCTCTCTAACTGTATCCGCCAATATCATCACCTTTTACCTCCTTCTCAAGCCCCAGGAAATTCACAGAGAAATTTGTCTCCTTTTGCATTTTTACAATAACTCCAAGCCTTCTTCCCTTTCTGGGGTATTTTTGCTTTCTACCCTTTACAACCACCCCTGAATTAATGAATTTGAGACTGATTCAAATGTGAAGCTATAGGAAAAGAAAAAAAAGTTAAATCTCTCAAAATGCCATCATTATCACATATGCACTATGAATCTTTAAATGCTATGAAACATTGTCTAAATGGTTTTGACAATGGTATGCCTTTTAAGGACATTTTGTGGAAGAGTTTTTCAATGACTGCATTTTGGGAAGCAATGATCTAGGGGTTGTCTAAGGTTGCTTAGAGCCAGCAACTACTCTGATGAGGGCCTCATCCTCTGCTGAAGAAATTATAGATTAGATTGGGCTGATGTTGCTATAAATCTAGAGCTTGCATATTATCTCTCTTTCTATTCTAATCCAAGATTTTCTCCCACATTAATAGCTTTTGCATATTTGGGGCATGTTTCTTGTTGGAGAAAATGTTAAGATGTTCATGACTCTTTTTTTACTGCCACTTATATATTATATTAGCAATTTTCAACCAGTGTGCCATTTTTAAAACATGCAATATCTGACTATTTAGTCAGGGGCACTGGGCTCTTTTCCCTTAGATTGTCAAATTAAGAAATGACAATAGCCAATGCAACAATAGCTTTCAGATGTGAATGAATCAAAATAATAGCTATTCTTTGTCAGATCAACAAAATATATAACATATTTTTGGTGTGCTGCAGAATTTTAGTAATTAGTTTATGTGTGCTATGAGATGAAAAAGGTTGAAAATATCTGTATTATATTATAGCCAGATTGTTGGATGATGAATGAACTGGTTTTCCCCTCTTTAACTCATTTGTCTTCAGCCTCTCTTATAAATCACTGCTTGATCTGACACATTGTTAAGTCTTTCTTTCTGAAGAAAATTTTCTTCAGCTAGATATTTTATTTGGCTAGTGTGGCTTTTTTGTAAACTATCAATCTGTGCTCAAAAGAATGACCTTACCAATCATGGTACCTAGACCTCTGGATAATGAAAACAAAAGAAACAACCTCATTCTTGAAATAACTCCTTTGGTTTCTCTGTCATGATCTTGTCCTCTGATCACTGCTTTCTGTCCTAACCAGGTCCCCCTTCCCACCACATATATGTAAGAACAAAGCATCTGTGGCTCTCTACCACCTTACAGAATCCTCCACACCTCACAACCTCAACTTTGTGTAGCTGACTCCAAATGTATCCTTTTTCCCTGAAATCAAGATCTTTTTCATTTATTATTTTAAAAAATATATATTTCATTGAATTTTTACAGAGAGGAAGGAAGAGGATAGAGAGTTAGAAACATCGAGAGAGAAACATTGATCAGCTGCCTCCTGCATGCCCCCTTCTGGGGATGTGCCCACAACCAAGGTATATGCCCTTGACAGGGATCAAACCTGGGACCTTTTAGTCTGCAGCCAACACTCTGTCCACTGAGCCAAACTGGTTTCTGCTCATTTGTTTATTTATTCATTCATTTAAAATTTATTGAATGCGTACTAAGTGTCACAGTGTGGGGTACCCCAAGATGAACAAAACAGACATGGCCTCTGCCTCCATGGACCTTAATGCTTAATGGGGGAGATGGATATTCCACAAGTACATGAACAAAAATGTAGCTTAAACTAAGTAAGTGCTTCAAGTAGATTTTACCTAATAATGTCCTGGCAAGGCCTGAATTCCAGGAAACTTCTGATTCCTGGGCAAACAGGGAAGATTGATGGGATCCTACATGGTTAAAAGCTAGGTGCTATGAAAGAGTAACACAGAGGATGTACTATACATTTCATAACCTGGAAACCTTTCTGAAGAGGTATAATTTAAACTGAGAACTGGCATTAAAAAACACACAAAACAAACAAGAGAAGCAAAAGAAAGGGATGCCAAGCAAAAGAAAATCTTTTTACAAAGAACTTGAGGTGTTCAGAAAGCTGGAAAAAGCTATTTTATTTTATTTTTTAAATGTATCTTTCATGTTGAGAGTATTACAGATGCCCTTCTATTTCCCCCAGTCACCCTACTCTTCCCCTCACCCCACCCCCCAGGCCTTTAGCTAATGTATATTAAACAAGGTAGGTGGCAGATTGAGATAAAATTTAAAACAAACCAAACAGGAATGGCTCATATCATAGTCCATGGTAAGGAATTTGAGTCCCATTTTAGTGTAGTATAATAATAAGTAAGCCATTGTCTGACTTAAAAAGAAGAATTTCCAAATATTGGAGACCCTAACCCATGGGTATAGAAACATTCATAACAAGTTTTTCAAGACAGACATTTTCTACTGGAGAAGACCATCATTGATGTAACCGACTGTAAATCAGGTACTTGAGTGGTAAACAGGTTAAACAGTCAAGGAGGGAAATTCAGAAGTAAAGTATGTGCTTAACCTATTCTTTCCACCTCAGGACTTCTCAGGCTCTGCTTCCTACCTCTGCTTCAAATTTTCCGACAGTCATTTGGTTTCTCCACTTTTGTATACATTATTTCATATTTCCATGTGTCTGCTCTACCAGGACTTACAGACTGGTGATTGTGGTAGATAATCTCTTTGCAGTTAATTTACAATTCTCCCAGATACTGCCCTTTGATGCCTTTCTTTGATCTAACCCACTGCAGCCAGGTAATAGGAGATTCCTATCCTACACACCCTCAGACTGCAACCAGGCCCCTGGGCCATGCTGCTCTTGGAGGAGAAAGACACTCTAATGCAATGACTCAAAGCATCTACCAAACAGCCCATCCACCCATCAATGTTTGAAACAATAAAGAACAGAAGGCCAACAGTTTGACAACAGGAGGGTGGAAACATATGTGGGGAGGGGTTTCAGATGGGAATGGGGGATGAGGACAATTATGTGATACCATAGTCAATAAAGAAATTAAAAAAAAAAGAACAGTAAGCCTTCACAAAAACCTAAAAGAAATGCTACAGGCTTTGGCCTAGGTCTTATGCAGGAATGGTGCATTAATAAGTATGGTAACTATAATGAAGTTATTGACAGATATTTCCATTCCATCAGAATGAAGGGGAGTGTGGTTAACTACCATGTTGTTAGGACAGGAAAATCAAAGTTATTTTTGTTCCATGAAAAAAAAACAAACACTCTCATTTAAATGCCAGAACATTGCTCTCAATCAGATCCAAGGATCAGACTGGTTCACAAATTTTCTTTTGGTTAGTATGATAATGAGACTTCAATTGCACACCAAGTAATTGTACTTATTAAAATTTATGATTGTGCATTAGAAAGTTCAGTAGTATTCAGGAAATCTCAAAGTTATAACCTAGAGCCTCAACTTCACCTTCTTCAGTACATTTTATTTTCTAGAAACTGTTATTTAAATGCAGATGGTTATATAAATTTCTACCCCTGACCTAAAATATTTCCAGGAATATATGCTATGATTAATTAGCACCATAAATATCCTCTTTTTTCCCCAGGGATTATCTGTTTTTGAACCTTTGAGATAGAATGATAGGCTCATTTCTAAAAATATACATTTTCTATGCAGCTCCCAAAGACTAGCAATCTAGCAGCAGTGGTGGGTACCTGCTCTTGATGCCCTATCTTGAGTCTCTAAACAAACTGTCTAATAGTTACATCCAATAGTCAGCCAAGCAATCAGCTTGGGAAGGCCACTTTCCCTGAGTTGAGCGTTTCTCAGTCATTTTTACTTTCATTATTAAAGGCCAAACTCATAATCCCTGACTGTGTTCATCATGGCTAAGTATTGACAAGCCACAAACACTGTCACTGACAGTAGTTAAAAATGCAGCTCGGTTAATGCTGACACACTGCTGTCTTCTGAGGGCTGGCTGATGTGTGTTCATTTATAATCTAATTGCATGTCCACTCTTAAAAGTCAGCTCCCAGGGTGGAATGGATAAGAATACAATTACCAAATGATATGCGTAATCATTCAGTGCCGTTAGTCCCAAAAGGTGATATTGCAGTGACATTGAGAGAATTAGATCTATTCTTCAAACAATTATATGGCTACACTTTCACTCTAATGCCCTTATAATTGGGAAGAAGCATTGAAATGTGATGCTGGATACATTTCACACTCTAATTATCACCGAGCAATTCATTCTTAAGATAGGTTTCTGGGAAAGACAATTCCTTGCCAGCGTGCTTTGATAGTCCCAAATGTTTATTGTTGTTTTCATGTCAGGTAAATCTTCTTTCCTCCTATAAAATTTAGATTGCCACTGAGAGTTTACTAGAAGTAAATATTTGGGTGAATGCCTGAAATTTATTTAGTCAATTTTTGTCTTTGAAAAGAAAAAATTCTCCTTTTATTTGCAAATGGGGTCTCAGTTAATACTTGCCCCATATTTTTGAGGGTGGTTGATTTGATAACAAAATCGCAGGTTATTTTGTATAATAAACTGTTACGTTATCCTATCTTATAAAAGGGTAATATGCAAATTGACCATCTCTCTAACACACAAGATGGCCACCCCCATGTGGTTAAAGATGGCTGCCCCAATGTGGATAAAGATGGCTGCTACAAGATGGCTGGCAAGGGAGGGAAGTTGTGGGCAATCAGGCCAGCAGGGGAGGGCAGTTGGTAGCAACTAGGCTAGAAGAGGAGGGCAGTTGGAGGGAACAGGCCTATAGGGGAGGACAATTAGGGTTGACCAGGCCAGAAGGGCAGGGGAGTTGGGGGCAACCAGGCTGGAAGGGAAGGGCAGTTGCGGGGGAATCAGGTTAGTAAGGGAAGGCAGTTGGGGGTGACCAGGTGTGCAGGGGAGGGAAGTTTTGGAAGACCAGGCCTGCAGGGGAGGGCAGTTGGGGCAGACCAAGCCCACAGGGAAGGGCAGTTGGGGGTGACCAGGTCAGCAAGGGAGGACAGTTAGGGATGTCCAGGCCAGCAGAGCAAGGCAGTTAAGGGTAATCGAGCTGGCAGGGGAGCAGTTAGGCATCAAACAGGCTGGTAAGGGAGTTGTTAGGGAGTAATCAGGCTATTAGGCAGAGGCGGTTAGGGGCAATCAGACAGCCAGGCAGGCAAGTGGTTGAGAACCAGCAGTCCTAGATTGTAAGAGGGATGTTCAACCACCTCTTTTGGCCTGATCCCACCAGGTCAGGCCTAAACGGGCAGTTGACCATCCCTGAAAAAGTCCCAGATTGGAGAGGGTGAAGGTTGGGTTGAGGGACACACCCCCTTCTCCTTCCATGAATTGCATGCACCAGGCCTCTAGTTACTGTTTTAATTATTGCTGCTTATTATTATTATTGTCATTATTTGTCATTAGGTATCAGAACCTGACTTAGTTGCCTTTGTGGCCACTGCCTATAAAAAATTATGAAGTCAAATGTATATCTCTGGCCTTAGTTCAGTTGGATCCTTGGGATACAAGTTAGTGGTATCTGAATACCTGGACATTTATTAGGGATTCTCCTCCATTCCCTATTTTTGGAATCATAGATTTATAGAACAAACAATACAGCCAAAGTGACATTATACCCCATCAGTTATTTTACATTAGGCTATAAACTCTATGAAGGCAAGAGCTGTGTCTCTTCGTAGAAGCATTAAATAAATAGCTGCAGGAAAAAAAAAACACACCATTATTTTACATTTCTTTATTCTACATGAGCATATATTCTTATGTCATTGAGCACAGTTATAATAACTGCTTCAAAATTCTTGTGTATGAATTTCAACATGTGGGTTATTAGGTATCATGGTATGTCTCCACTGATTTTCTATCTTTTTAAAAATATTTTTTTTATTGATTTTTAAAAATATATTTTATTGATTTTTTACAGAGAGGAAGGGAGAATAGAGAGCTAGAAACATTGATGAGAGAGAAACATAACAAGCTGCCTCATTGGGGATGTGCCCACAACCAAGGTACATGCTTTTGACTGGAATCGAACCCAGGACCTTTCAGTCCGCAGGCCGACGCTCTATCCACTGAGCCAAGCCAGTTTCAGCTTATTGATTGTTTTACAGAGAGAAAAGGAAAGGGATAGTTAGAAACATTGATGAGAGAGAAACATGGATCAATTGCCTCCTGCACAACCCCACTGGGGATGTGCCCACAACCAAGGTACATGGCCTTGACTGGAATCAAACCCAGGACCCTTTAGTCTGAAGATTTGACACTCTACCCACTGAGCCAAGCCAGTCAGGGGTTTGCTGATTTTCTTTTTTCTTGAGAATGGATCAAATAGTCTAGATTTTTAAGTAGATTGTATTCTGTATAATTGTGGAGACTCTGGCTTATGCTATGTTCTTGCAAAGATTACTGATTGTTTTGTTGTTATTTTAGTGGGCAAGTTGGCTTGCCTCAAACTGAAAACTCCCTCTTGGGGAGCAATTCAAATACCAATTCGGTTATTTTATTGGTAGTTGGGCTGCTTGCAGTATGTCCTGTGTGTGTATGATGCAGAAGTCAGTTAGAGATTTATATAGAATATATATATACAACATGATGCTTATCATTTCTGGCTCTCTCCCTTTCTGTAATCCTCCTACTCTCTTTTGAGTGACAGTGATTGATTCTTTTTATTTTAAATGTAATACTGCTTATTTAACTTCCAAAACAGCTCAACGTTCTAAACATATAAAAAAATTACAAATTGTATTTTAGTACAGAAGGTTCTTGAACTTTCATTTATGCAATGGTTCTTCACTTTGCTGGCAATGAAGAGTTCTACAATTTGTTTAAAAACAATTAAAAATTATTTTTTAAACTAAAAGAGATCCAAATACTTCTTGTGCCAGCTGACTCCCTTTTTCCAAACCTAAGAAAGGCAGCAGAATGATATGTTACTATTTACAAAGACCAGGCAACCTGAAAGTTAAGTGGATGCTCACTACAGTGTCCACAGGTCCAGCCTCACAGTGCACGCCCTGAGCAATGGGCCCTTCAAAAGGCATGTTTCCCACAGCCTCACCACCAAGCATTAAGAGCTTGTCTCAGTTGTCTTGCTTTTTTTTACAAACGATAGATATGTATAGTTGATAACTCAGGATTTCCAGCCAATAACCATATAATTAACACCACCTTACAGATTAAAAAAAGAAAATGTCAGAAACATCTTTAAATGCCTTGTCACAATAAAAAAAAAAAAAACTGTACAGAGTGAAGAGAACATGAGAGCCTTTTCATTTTAAAAATGTTTGGAAATATGTATAACTTTGATATAGTTTCAGGGTGCTCCTGGTTTCCATGAGCAGTTCATGTAAACCACTGACAATGTCCAGAGCACTGTGAGAGAGCAAATATGACTCTGGTCCAATTGTGTAATGAATCCCAATGAGGGCAGCTCACACTTCTCAAATAAGAGCTGTTGCTTATGGCTTTCCCCTACTCTAAGGTATCACAAGATACAGATTAAGCAGGTTTTCCCCACCCCCTGCTCCTTGTCTTCCTCTCCCATCTTTTTCCAGGCAACATTAGCAGGACACTGCACCATCAAACTTTCCTTTGACTTACAGTCAGCGACATCCTTCCATACTTCTCTTTGAGCCTTGCAGCTGTATTGTTGTAAGTAAGGCTGCTTTTCACTATTGCCTATTATTTTTTATCTTTCTGAGCTTCTTTGCCATATCTCCAATAGAGATGCCAGGGTTTGGGGATCTGATCATGAGGCAGCATTCCAAACAGCAGAAAGAATCCAGATGGTGGCCTTTGGGCGGCATTGGGTTCCTCTTGCCTCGCTTAGTTGGTCCATAATCCTTCATTTCCCCACCATAGCATTCTTTCTTTGCTTTGTCCATTTCATCAAATTTAGACTTCTTTTTCACAGACATTCTCTTCCATCTCTCAGAGCATTTCTTGGGAAATTCTGCAAAATTGACAGGAATATCTTTTTATTTTCTTCTTATGTTCCTCTCTGTTCATCTGCACAAAGAAGGCAAAAGCAAACATCTTGCCCTTTAGTTCCTTGGGATCAACTATAGCCATCCTGACAGCATTGTTCATTACTTTCTGTGATTGGTTCTTTATGCCAAAATAGTGAAGTTTTCTAGGGAAGTTTTAGCTGCCCTATGTGTGCTGACTGTATCCTCCCCTTGGGCTGAAAGCAGTAAAAATTGGGAAACTCATACCATGATTCCATGCCATTTCCTTCCTCCAAATGTTAACATCTCTTCAAAATCTGCTAAAACTTTGTTCACTCCTCAGCGTTTTGTATTTTTCAGTTTTTAATTTTTATCTATGAGAGGATTTAAAAAAAAATATTCTATATGGTAAAAATTAGTCTCAAAGAGGTAATATGACTTATCCAAGGTCATAGAGCTGTTTTAAATTCTCTGGCCATGACCATATAAAAACAATCATGCAGATACTATCTTGTTTGATTCTAATCCAGAATTTCTTTGATCCCAGAATACTGTCATCTCAGTCAATGTAGCTTGCTGAAAGTGGCCTCTCTCAGTTTCAGCCTACTCTACCATAAAGTTTAAAGATGCCCAAATGGGTCAAGCTGCTTTAAAGATACTTCTCTTTATTACCAAAGATTAATTCAAAGTTTAAGTTACTACCATAGTAGTTCCCAAACATGCAACCAACAATTAGTGGTCACCTACGATGAAGAGATGATAAATCCAAGAGACAAATAACAACAAAAGCAAATCTCATATCAACCTCCTAATTTTAAAGAAATGTACTGGCCTATGAAATCCAGAAGTCTAGTAATCACTGCACATTATCATAGTGAGTAATTTATAGACCTAATTATTTTATAATTGAAATCCTATATAACAAAAGGGTAATATGCAAATTGACCCTAATGGCCGAAGACCAGGAATGACCAGTTGCTGTGTGACATGCACTGACCACAAGAGGGCAAATGTTCAACACAGGAGCTTCCCCTTGGTGGTCAGTGCAACTCCACAGGGGGAGTGCCACTCAGACAGAAGCCAGCTCATGGCTGGCCAGCATCAGTGGCGGGAGCCTCTCCCCCGAGGGCTCCCGGGCTACCAGAGGAATGTCTGACTGCCAGCTTAGGCCCAATTCCCCAGGAAGCTGGCCTAAGCCAGCAGTTAGACATCCCCCGAGGGCTCCCAGACTGCAGAGGACACAGGCCGGTCTTAGAAGAGATCTACCCCCTCCCCACCTCCCCCCCCCCCCCCGCCCCCAGCGCACCGGGCCTCTAGTGTTATTTACATCATCTCTCTAGGTTCAGGTAGCTCAATTATTTTATTATTTCCACAAAGACAGTTATTTCCATTTAGACTGTCAATATTCATTCAGGCTGCATGTGTGAAAACTTAAGGAAAAGAGACAGAAAAACAAAGTTTGTGAATCCAGTGAAAGGTGTACTGAACTTCTAGGATTAAAAAAAAGTAATAATCTTTAATTTTAATCTGTTTTCACAATGCTATGGTGCTGCAGTGCAGATACAATAACAATCCCTTTTAACTTTTGCTTTTCTAGGAAATAAATTAATGTCCCTGAATCTTCCTTGAATCTTTTTTCTTGGCAGGTTTCTCCCATTATCTTGAGCATCTGGTTATCAAGTACATATTAGTTATTGGATTTAAATAACTACTAGTAATAGCTATAATGATGAAAGAATAATACATATACCAAACTCTTGGGTTATTCTGATAACTCTATAATTTGCAGCCATGTACTTAGAGGGATAAAGTAATATTATAGGTCCCAGAAACTTATAGACAATGGTATATCTCTGAGAGTTAAATTGAGAGTTATTTCCATTTAGACTGTCAATATTCATTCAGACTGCATGTGTGAAAACTTAAGAAAAAGAGACAGAAAAATAAAGTTTGTGAATCCAGTGAAAGGTTAGCACTTAGTGGATGAGTGAAGCTATCCTAAGGAAGAGCAAAACTATGGAATATTCTTCAAAATATATAATTTTGCAAAACAAATCTAGCATTATAGAAAGCACTGTTTATTGAAGGCATAATCTGTGCTGGAAATTTTAGATAAATTATTCTCAAAAAACCCCTTTGAATTAGAGGGTATTGTCATCTGCATTTTTTTAGATTAAAAAAACTTAGGCTCAAGGAAACTTTGTAAACTGTCCAAAGTCATTTGCCCGACCAGCATCAAAGCCAGGAATCAAATCTCACTTTGTCTGCTTCTAAGCCCATAAACCCCCTTTTTACTTGTTTCAATGCCTCAGAATACTCATACCATGATAATAAAAATACTCTAAAGAGGAAAATAACAACAGGGAGTGCTTCATATGAATCCAAAAGAAAAAAAGAAAATCCAATGAGAGCTTATCGGTTGTTTTAAGAGACCAATATTACTCAACTTTATTCAATTTTGTTGCATTATTATTTGTAGCCCAAGTCTGAACTTCCAACTGGATGCCAAGTTCTCTTCCACATCAGAGACAAATCTCATAAAACATTGTGTCCTTGGCATTCTTGCTTTGTAGGTATTGGTTTACATCCAATTACTCTTTGAGCCTTCGAGTCTGTTTCCCAGAATGTTCTTATCTCAGCAACTGCATCTTTATCCATTGCTCCTCTGGAATTGATGCCAGACTTCTGCCTCTTTTTTCTTAACTTGAGCTCTAATTCAGTCATCCTTCTGATGCTGTGAATCGGGTCTAGTAATAATTAACGTCGTTTTTAAACATTCGTTTAAAATCTTGCTTGGCGTTGACTTGTATTGACATAACCTTCAAACACGTGGTATCTACAGAACGTGTGAAGTGCAATTAACAAGTTTTTCTTGAAAAAGTTTGTGTTTGGTTTGGTTTTTGTTGCAAAACTAGGGCTAAGAAGATGGCGGATGAAGAGCATATTCGGCACTGCCTGCTTTACGAGTTCCAATTAGGAAGAAAAGCAAGTGAGGCTGCAAAAAACATCTGTAGTGCTCTTGGTCAAGATGCAGTTAGCGCCAGAAAATGCCAGCGTTGGTTTGAGAAATTTCGCGAGGGAAATTTTTCGTTAGATGACAAGAGTGGTCGAGGCCGTGTGTCCAATTTTGATCAAGAAGCTCTTTAAGCTCTTTTGGTGCAAAATCCTCAAATTACCCAACAAGAGCTTGCAACAACTTTAAATTGTTCACAGAAAACAATTTCCAATCAATTGCGTGCACTTGGCAAAGTCCAAAAGTTTGGAAAATGGGTTCCTCATGAGTTGACCGACAACAACCGTAATCAAAGAGTCACAATTTGAAGTTCGCTCCTCTCTCGTCAAAACCGTTTGCCGTTTTTAGAGCAAATTGTTACCGGAGATGAAAAATGGGTGCTGTATGTTAATTTGAAAAGGCGGCCTCAATGGTTGGACAAAAATGAGGCTCCGCAGCCCACGCCAAAATCTGACTTGCATGCGAAAAAAGTGATGTTGTGTGTTTGGTGGAATTTTAAAGGAATTCTTCATTATGAACTTTTACCATCTAACCAAACCATTACAAGTGCAGTGTATAGTGCCCAATTGGAAAGGTTAGCCCAAGCTTTAAGAGAAAAAGAACCCGTGCTGATTAATCGGAAGGGTGTAATTCTTCACCACGATAATGCAATACCGCATACTGCAAGAATCACTGCTGAAAAACTGCGCCAGTTGGAATGGGAAGTTCTCCCTCAACCTGCATATTCTCCTGATATTTCCCCTTCCGATTACCATTTGTTTCGTTCTTTGCAAAACTTTCTTCTTGGAAAAAAGTTTAATAATGAAGAATGCCTCAAAAATGCATTGACCGAATTTTTTGCATCAAAATCACAAGAATTTTACAACAGAGGGATTAAAATGCTTCCTGAGTGTTGGGCACGAGTAGTAGAAAACAACGGCAACTATATTGTTGATTAAATTTTGTTGTATTGTTTAAATAAATTTCATTTTAAAAAGTATTAGAAAACGACATTAATTATTACTAGACCTAATACTTCCAACAAGGGATAAAACAACCCAGGCTGACCCAGGCCTACCCAGACCAGCCTCTGAGACCCCACCACAATGTCATCTCAGTGCTGCCAGACTAATCTTCCTTAAACATCAATCTCACTTTGACCTTTAAGCCTATCTCTTCATTTGTAAAACAAGCTGTTTGAACTAGATGGTCTTAAAGATCACTTCTTGCTCTACAACTACAGTATATAAGTTCTCTCATATATAAGTGTGAATTGTATTCAAATATTCTAGAGTGAGGTGCAAAAACATGTTTTCCTTGTATAAAAGTTCTATAGAAATAAACACTTTCACTCAAGGTGTCAGTTATTAAAAGCAGTCACAATATAGTTTGAATGGAAACTATTTAATCGCAAAAGTACTTTTAAGTGACTTTGTCATTTCCACTCCATTTGATTTGTTATAATTTACATCCCTTGTACTATAAAAGGTGCTTTCGGAATGTGTTTCCTGTGCTTAGTGGATCCATGGGAAATGTAGAATTCCTTGTGAAATGTAAACAGTTTCCTTTACCAGTATTCAATTTTGTTTCTATTTTTAGGTTACTGTAGTGTCAGAATGCCCCCACCCTCAAATCTTGTTGTCATTATAAAAGTGGCATTCTATTTCAAGGAGTTATAGCTAAAGGAAGACAATTTCAAAAGGGTAATGTTAATTTTTATATAAAAATTATTAAGGAGCTGCCCATCCTTTCATGGAAGTCAGTTTATTCCACATGGTCAACTACCTTCACCTGAGGATTTGGGAATTGCATGTTGAATAGGCTTAAACTTCCTGATCTGATTCAGACATCTCAAGTGGCTAATTTTTTATAATTTATTGTATACTAGCATTAGGGTTCTTTAAATTAGATTATTATATATGATCAATTGCAGCATAAACAAATATCAACTAGTCAATATGATTAATAGCCCTTTGCATAGTTGACAAAACCATCCCTGGTATATACATACATATGTAACTTTAGTATAAACTATTATTTTCATTCACCTGATATAAGCCATTTCCCAAGTAGATTCACTAAAAGCCCCTTCATAAAGAATTCAATTGGTGAACTTAGTTTTTTTAAAATCATCATCTCTACTCTCAGGACTATGCATCACCAATTCAATTTTAGATAACTGTGACACAAGTATGCAAGATATAACTTATGAATTAAAAATAATCACTATAGATGTATTATATATAAGCTGGTTTGAAGAATAAAAGATAATTGAGGTTGGTTTTTTAAATTCTTCTTTCCTTTTAAAACTACTAGATGCTGTTTTTATGTTTGCCTAAAGGCAAGGTTCAATTTTATTCATTAGATTGTTTACTTTTGTTACTTTTTTTTTTTTCCATCTTATTTCCCCATCTCACAATTGTCACTTCACCTCTCGGCATTCTTTGTTCACTCCTCAGCTTATTGTAATCCTATATTATTGATCTAAAATATTATATTTTTTGAAGTTTTCCTGAAAAGTAAATTCTACCTATGAACTTTGTCTATCCTACATTTTTTGTTACTACCACTTCCTAGTGGTTTGGCTACTATTGCCATGTTTTGATATTTTCTCTCTCTAGTTACACTAATTTTAGACTATTAATCCCTTTAGCACAAGACCTCCATCTATTCCTCAAAGCACAAAGTACAATGCTTGTGTTTCTGACAGGTACCTAAAGAAATTACTGTGCATGTAGAAAGCATTAGATGTGGGGGTCAAAAGGGGGGTTATACTAAGCTTTCTTAATACAACTACATCAACCAACTTATTAGATGCTGAACTCTAGCATCTTAAACAATGAAGAGGCTTATTACTTAGCCACTGATCAAAGAGGAAAACTCCAAGACTCACATGAGTATATTCCTATTCCAAAGGAAATCTCCTAGGAGCCCCCTTATCTTGCCCAACCCCATTTGGCCAGGTTCTCAATAGCCCACTGTGGAGACCCTGACCAGAGTACACTGGAGGTTAAAGCCCACTTGTCATATGCATGCCTGCAGGCAATGACACAGCAGTATTACTATGTTAAAGGCCCCTTTGCCCTACGCATGCATTAGGGCAATGACTCAGTAGTAGCACTATACACACTGTTCAGATACACCCTTATAACACCTACTTACATTAATGTAGTACAGATGTCACTAGTTGGCACGAGGCCTCTTTTGTTAGAGTGAGTACAGAAGGTGCCACTGACCAGCAGGTTGTTGGCTGCTTTGTTCACAATAAAGCAGGCCCCACCTATCTATGGCCACTCATATGTTCTTCCAATTCCCAGGGTCCAAAGAAGTCAAGTCCCTGGCAGAGGAACTTGAACCCACAACCACCTTCCTCAAATTGTGACATCAGAAGTGGGGTCTTACTTCACATAGGTTTATTTAATCTAAGATGCATACATATCAAGCTGGGTCAACTGTGCCTAGAAAAAATTGCTAAAGTTAAGAATTAAAATATTGTTATGGGTTTTTCAAATTAGTGTATGGTTCCTTTTGCTTGTTCCACTCTGGTGTGTATGTCTTTATCTGAACATTCTATTCCATTCCAATGATTTATCACCTATCTTTACATTAATACCATATTGTCTTGACCACTGTAGTTTTAAAATAAGTCTTGAAGTCAAATAGTACAGTTCCCCCAAGTTTGGTCATCTATTTCAAAGTTATTTTGGCTATTCTAAGCCTATTTCATTTTTATAGAAGTTTTAGAAAACTGCTTATCAATTTCTAAAAAAAAAATATCCACACAGATTTTGTTTGCAGTTACATTGAATAGGTTGATCAATTTAGAGAAATATCTCTTTTATTTACTTGTTCATTAATTCCTCTCAACAATGTGGTAGTTTGCAGTATACACATCATTTGCCAAATTTATCTGTAAATATTTAATACCTTATATGTTATTACAAACAGTAATGTATTTTTATTTCAATTTCCAGTTGTTTATCACCAGTATATAGAAACATATTAGTTTCTGTATATTAATTTTGTACCCTACAAACATGCTAAACTTATGTGTTAGCTATAGTGGCATCTTTATAAATTCTCTAGGATTTTTTATTTGGATCATCAGGTAGTCTATGAATGAAGATAAATCTACAGGTTTTGTGCCAATCTAGATGACTTTTATTTAATTTCTTGCCTTAATGAACTATCTAAACCTTGAAAACAGTGTTGAACAGAAATTACAGGAATAGTCATTATGGCCTTATTTCTGTTCTTAGAAAAAATAGTTTATTTTTTACGGTTAAACATTATTCTAGGAGGAGGATTTTTCTTGATGCTCTTCATTAGATTGAGGAAATTCTCTTAAATTTCTACTTTTCTAGGAGGTTTTATAACGAAGGATATAGGATTTTGTCAAACTGTTTTTTACAACTTTCTAAGATATGTGTATGCTTTTCTCTTTTAGTCCAGTAATATGGTAAATTACCATGAAAATTTTTAATAGACTTTATTTTTACAACAGTGTTAGAATTATAGAAACATTGGAAAGATAATTCAGAATCCCCATATGCCTCATATCAGCTTCTCTTGATTTACATTGATGTGATACATTTGTTATAATTAATAAACTAATGCAGGTACACTATTATCAACTCTATTCACAGTTCATTTATATTTTATTAAGTTTTATCTGATGTCCTATTTCTGTTACAGGAGCCCATCTGGGACATCATAGAACATGTAGTTGTCAAGTATCTTTAGGCTTCTGCTGGTTGTGGCAGTTTCTGAGATTTTCCTTGTATTGATGACCTTGATAACAGGTGTTTTGTACAGTTTCTAGAACATTATACTAATATAATTTTCTCACTATGGAACTGGACTTATGGGTTAGTTAAAAGAAGATCACAATGGTAAAGTCCATTTTTCATCACATGAAGATCAAGGATACATCAAAGCAGCATATTACTACTGTCAACCTTGATCACTTGGCTCAGGCAGTATTTGCTAGGTTTCTCTACTAGAAAGTCATTGCCCTTTCTTTTATTTCTTGCTGTACTCTTTGGAAAGAAATAGCTAAGCACAGGCCACATTTAAGAAGTGGGGAGTTATGCTATACCCCCTTGAAGAAAGAATGTTTACATAAATTATTTGAGATGCTTCTTCACAGAAGATTTGTGTTTTCTTCTCCATTTATTTATCCAATCATCACTCTATAAATATTGACTTATGTGTATTATTTTATTCTTTAGGTTATAATACAATACTGCTTTATTTTCTTGCTTGGGTTGTCATGGCTTTGGCCACTAGGGACACTTACAGTTGGTTCTTGTCTACCTTGATCTAACCCCATCACTGTACTTGGGGGTTTGAGCATTTTCTAGCATTAATACATATTCCCACTCATCTTCCGTAGTTCCACCCAAGTCCTAAAATAAGCTATTTCTCCAAAAGATCCCTTGCTTTTTTTGTTGGAAACTGATATTGGAAACCAAGATCTGAGTGCTAGGTGTGCTTTTGCTTCTATTCTCAATAGAAGTAACAGAATCATTTATTCTATTCTCAGTTGACAGAGCAAGGAAATATTAATGCATATATTAAACTGTTACACCCAAAGGTATGTTGTATAAATTCTCTACATAAAACTTCGTTTAACTTCCTCTACCAGTGTTAAGCTAGCCATGAGTTCCTACAGATGTCTCTCACTCAAATTCATTATCCCTAGATCATTCTATCCCCCTCCTCTTTCTTACTTATAAATTAACAGTGAGAAATGTGATTTCCATCTTCCACTGTTCATTTACTTAAATGCCCAGCTCCAGTATATATGTATAGCAGTATCAGAATTATTAATTTGTACACTACGGGAGACAACTTTATAAACTACAACATAGTTGCTTATTTTCAGTTCCTTTTGCTTTTAATCTTATAGATTCCACTCATTTCAAAGTTACATAGGTCAGCATCTTTCCCTCTGATTTCTTCAGTTAGGTTGTTTCATACATTTGTAATATACTTAGATTCTCTTCTCAGTCAGCAATCCTCCCTTGGGTCGTTTAACCTCCTAAATAGTTTTTTTTTTAACTACATACATTAGGTTTTCCTTTTTGTGCTGTGAAGTTTTATGGATTTTTGAAATGTCATAATGCATTGTAACTACCATTACAATACTAAATTGAATAATTTTATTGCCTTGAAAGTCCCTTGTATCTCACCTGTTTATTTATCTCCCTTCCCCCAATCTACACCATTTTATAAATAGGTTTTTTCAGAATATATATATATATATATATATATATATATATATATATATATGAGCCTAATATGCAAATTGTCCCTGCATGAGTTCAACTGGGAGACAGATCACTAGCTGTGACATGCACTGATCACCTGGCAGTGGCATGGAATGAAGGGATGCCCCACCAGCAGCTGGAAGAAAGTCCCCAGTCAGCAGTCAGAAGGCCCCAGTCAGCCCTGATTGCCAACCAGGCCTAGTGACCCTACCTGTGCATGCATTTTGTGCACCAGGCCTCTAGTGTTATATAATTGGAATAACAAATGACATAGCCTTTTAGACTGGGTTCTTTCACTTAGCAATATATATTTAAGGTTTTTCTGTGTCTATGATTTGAAAGTTCATTTTGTAAAATAACTAAATAATAATCCATTATGTGAACATACCAGTTTGTATATCCATTCACCCATTCAAGGGCATCTTAATTGGTTCCAGTTTTTAACTTAACATTAATAAAGCTTCTATATGTTTCTGCATGTAGGGTTTTGCATGAACATAAGTATTTAGATAAAATGGATACTTAGCAGTGTTATTGTTGGGTTACATACTTTAGAAGAATACTTTTAGTTTTGTAAAAAAACAAAAAACAAACAAACAAAACAAAACAAAACAACAACAAAAAACCTGTCAAAGTAGCTGTAACATCTTGCATCCACACTATCAATGGCTGAGAGTTCCCATTGCCCTGAATTGTCACCAGCATTTGGTAATGTCTGTTTTGTTTTATTATATTTTTTTAGGATTTTAGTCTTTCTAATAGATGTGTAATGGTGTGTCGTTATTGTTTAATTTGCAATTCCCTAATGACAAATGACATTGAACATCTTTTTATGTGCTTATTTTTTATTTGCATATATTTTTGCCAAAGTGTTCAGATATTTTTCCCATTTTTAATTTTTTGTCCTCCTATTGTATTTTAAGAATTCTATATATACTTTGGTACAAGTCCTTTTTCATATATATGGTTTAGAAATATTGTCTTCTAGTCTGTGTCTTGACTTTTGATACTCTTAGCAGTGATTTTTGAAGAGCAAAACTTTTAAAATTTTGATAATGTCTAATTTATAGTGTAGTGTTCTTTCTTGCATGGTTTATGCTTTATGTGTCACTTCTAAAAACACTGCCAAACCAAAGTTCATCCAGGTTTTCTTTTTTTATTTATTCTAGAAGTTTTGTGGTATTTCATTTTACATTTAGATCTATGACCAAGTTTAGTTACATTATGAAAGGCATAGGTCTCTAGCTAGCAACTTTTTTGTTTGTTTGTTTCTCACCTGAGGATATCTTTTTAAAATATATTTGTATTAATTTCAGAGAGGGAGAGGGATATATATATATATATGTATATATATATATATATAGACATCAATAATGAGAAACAATCATTAATAGGCTCCTTCCTGCATGCCCTTTACTAGGGGATCAAGACTGCTACTCAGGCATGTGCCCTGACCAGGATTCAAACCATGACCGCTAGTTTGCAGGTTGATGCCCAACCACTGAACCATGCTGGTTGGCCCTGAAAAATTTTCCAACTGATTTTTAGAAAGAATGGAAGGGAGTAGGGGAGAGGCAGAGAGAGAAAAACATTGATGTGAGAGAAACACATCAATTGGTTGCCTCCCAACCAGGGTCATGGATTGAGCCTGCAATTGAGGCATGTGCCCTTGAATTTAACCCGGGACCCTTTAGTCCACAAACCCATGTTGTATCTTCTAAGCCAAATCAGCTAGGGCTAGCAGCTTCATTTTTTTGCATATGGATATCCATTTTCTCAGCAGCATTTTTTTTTTTAATCCCTGGGACTGAAGTTCAGCATTTGTTAAAGAAATGGGGTGTAATCTTCACAAGTGTTTTCCCCAGCTTTTTTCCTTCTTAAGTGAGATAGAAAGGCTTTTAGAAGGCTGAAGTTGAATAATATCCATTCCCTCACCTCAGCTAAGGTTCTGGCAGTCTTTTCCCTTAGTGATCATGAATTTGTAATAGAGAATACTCTGGTCATATTTTGAGTTTTACTTTTTTCTTAAAATATGAATGGTTTTTCATGGTTCTTCATCATCCGTAACTGAGTATCTTCAAGTAAAATCCACAAAAGCAGGGCACCCCCTAGAACTGCTGCCCCTAGAAGTTTCTTACTCTCATGCTAGACCATACTTAGCCTCAAGCAACTCATCTAGATTACCATTCAAGTGTTTCTACCAGTTTATGGATCCAGCAGCTTCTTTTCTAATCAAGCTGTTCTTAGCTGTGATTTCCTTTGTTTGTTTCTCTCCAGATTTCAGGGTGGCAGTTTGTCCTGAGACCTCAATTATCTGATCAGTCTAAGGAAACGCATTGATTATCATTTGGTAAAGATGGCTCATGTTTTCATTCCCGCTTCTCCATACAGCTCTATGGCTAGTAATGGTCACATCTGAACCGGGTTTGGGCAGGCATTTCCCATCTCACTTTTGTCTCCATCGGGCCATTATTCTTTGATATGGACCATTAATCTATTTTAATAATATTTGAATAACTAGCTGAAAACAGTTCTAAGTGATATCTGCCTCTACTTTTCCCTCCTCTTTCTACCAGATGATTGTGTATAAGGCCCTCTCATATAAGAAATCCAATGCTTTCTCCAGTGACTTAAATTTAAAATATGAGCAACTGTGCCAGTAAGTTACTCATTGATCTTGGATAAAAACACATTAAGAGGGATTGTAATTAAGTTAACATCGTCCTTAACGAGATGCTTGGGGAATAATAAATTGAATGTAAAGTCATTTTTTGCAATAGTGTACAAGAAGACGTGCTGGATGTAGGCATGTGGTTATTTTGTGAAGAGGTATTTGTTTAACATGTGCCTGTTTTGCGAAGAGGTGGTTACTTTTTGTTTTTCTTATTATTCAGGAACATAAAGAGGCTGAACCTAAAGGAAATCAGGGGTGGTTTTTCACTTCATGGGAGACTTCCAAGCAAAGGCCATAAATTGATTTTATCCTTGAGTTTCATTTCATGTAGTATCATAAAGAATTAATACCCAGATCTGAAGAAATGTTGAAAACCCAGGAAAATAATTATTTTTTTTAATTTATAAAGAGGATAAATGAAGGTTAATATACAGAAAGATATTAAAGGTGAACAGGATTTACTCCACAGGAGCCACAGTCTTCCAGTGGTTACCATGCAGGGCTCTGGGACATTGCTCGATCTGTTATGGGCTAAGATTCACCCCAACAAGAATGCTTATCTCCTCATTTACTTCCTCTATTTGTACACTGGTACATCCTTTTAGCTAATAAAGATGAATTACTGATTTTAGGAGCTCTAATTTTCATTTGAGTGTGGACTCTACTGTCCAAGTTTTACCTACTCTTAATATTTTGCTTTCTAAGAAAAAAGCAAACACTATTTTATATCATGATTTGACTATGAGCTTCCTGAAAACAGCTAACTTTCCTTAAATATATCTATGCTGCTAGTCTTTCCTTATAAATATCTGTGTTGTTTGCAGTGCCTACCAAGTGCCTTGTATATGCCTGAATTAATTGGTGGGCAAATTATTTTTGTGTGTCAAGTTTTAAATTATTGTTCTTTGGCTTTAATTTTTGGTTAGTGATTTTTTAATGTGTGTACTCAAAGATAAATAAGCAGGTGAAGAGCATGTCAGATATATTCCATTTGACTGTCCCAATTCACTTCCCATTCTTCTCCAAAATGATCCCTGTCCCAGGTGGTTTCCTATTTAGATCACATCCTCATGCTCTTTCTGTGCCCCTGTGGGTTCTAATTGGGTTGGGTTATGAAGATCCCTAGCAGGAGATAAGAGATGGATCCTGGGTACTCATATGTGGACTGCTGAGGAAGAACGCAGTGTATGTGAAGGAGGAGGATTAGGTCTTAATGAGCTTTGGCAATAGAAGTCCCCTAATTGGTGTACTCTAAGATGTCTTACTATGCCACTGAGGGTTGCTTCTGCAATACTTCCTGACAACTTAAAGGCAACAACAGAGAGATGATCTGCCTGAGCACTGAATAAGGATAGCTCACACAAGAGTCAGTTAATTAATGAATAAAAGCCACTCTCCCATCTACTCTGGATGTACCACCATAATAAGCTGAGATTCTAGGACAGAAATTGATCAGACCACGTCTTCATATCATATTTCATTGGAGGTTTTAATAAAACCCATAGAACATGTTGAAGAAGCATAGCATTGCCCAACTTTAAATGTGCTATCCAAAGTCTACATCTTATACTATGTACCCTGGAGGAACTTTTTCCACTGTCAATCAAATGAAAATTTACTTTTTAAGGTAAACTTTAGAGATCTTATAATAAAGACACTCAGTGGGATCCAAAGAGAGAGAGAGAGAGTGTGTGTGTGTGTGTGTGTGTGTGTGTGTGTGTATACACACAGGGGTGGGGCGTGCTTCAAGCAGCCACAGTGAAGCTCAGAGCATGCCCCTGGGGGGTGGCAATGGCAGCCTGAGCAAAGCAGCCCAGGTCCTGAGTGCTGGAGGGAGGCTGGTGCCTGCAGCCAGGGGAAGGAAGGCCTGTTCTTACACAAATCTTTGTGCATTGGGCCTCTAGTCAAATAATAAAAGCATTAAAGTTAAGAAAGATCTTACAGTTTAGGAAAAAAATAACAAGGAACTAATATATGTTAGGTCAAAGATGATCTTCTGTAAGACAAATCAGAAATGACGGTGGAATAGGGGGAATCAGAAATAGAAGTTTCGGGATAATGGTGACAAGGGGAATAGGTGAGGGTTTTATGAATTGGCTAAGGACCCTTTCATCCTTAAGACCCATCCCTGAACACCAGGCTAGAAAAAATACTGAAAGAACTTGTATTCTCCCCCAATTACTTAGTAGTATCCTTCACACAGTAGGTACCAAATAAATTTTTGTTAAAAGTAAACAATGCTAAATTTGCCTGCATGAGACTCAATATTTGGTGCCAAGAAGCAGAATGAGCAATTCAGTGGACATCTCTCCAGCTGAGTTCTAAACCCTGCCAGTTCTAGATGAGGATGTGCTATTATTCAGGTCAAGATGGACCACAGAACCTAATGAGTTTCTCATTAGGAACCTGGGAAATTAGTTCTGCATATTAATGACTTATATTTCCCTCATTTACCTATCACTTAAGCTTCTATCATGCTGTAAAACTGGGGAGAAAAACATGTCTTCCTCCAGTATTTCAGTTCTCCCGGGGTTGAGATTAGAGAGCAAAGTGGATGGCAGTGTGAGGTGCTTAGACAGACGAGATGGTATGATGTATAGGGAGGAGGAGAAACCATTCATCCCAGTTTAAAGGTTTCCTTAATGTGTAATGTCCTTTTTTACTGGAACGTGGTTTTCCGAAGGCACACATTTAAATTCTAGGATAACTATGAAGCTTGAAACCGCAGCACTGTACTAAATTACTGGTGAAGTGGCAAAAATTAAATAAGGATAAATGGAAAGTGATTTGTTTGTCTCCTAGAATAAGACCCCAGTACTCCTCCAAAGTTGTGTAAAAAGCTGAGGAATCTGTGGTACAAATACTTTAATTAGCTGACAGCATGTGGGATGAATTACATTTGATCTCTGTTCAAGATGCTTGTATAAAAAAGGATTTAATTGTTTCGTGTGTTTTTTTTACAGTATAATGGATAGATGAAGGAGGATAGTATCTTGAGAATTCGTTCATTTTAAGAAGTGATTGCAATATTGTTCTGAAAAGTGGAATATGACATGAAGAAGGTTGAAGAGAAAATGTGTAGGAGTCTTCAGTCTCTGGGGGTTCTTTGTACCTTTGCCCTCCTGCCTGGTTGTGAAGCTGACATCTCACCATCAAACAGCTTAACTTTTGCCACCAAGAATGTAATAGCTTCTGAATTGGTCTCTCTGCTTTGCGTTTACTTTCCACATCCTTCTTCTCCCCACACCCCCCCCCCCCACTCTGTATCTAGGGTGTCCCACCAATAATGATAATCTGACTGGATAATTTTCTATTTAAAAACATTTCAATGCTGCCCTACAAAATTCTTCATGTAGCCCTGGCTTGTGTGGCTCAACTGGTTGAAGCGCTATCCCATGCACCAAATGGTTTCCATTTCAATTTCCATTCAGGGCACATACCCAGATTGTGAATTAGGCATAGGTGGGGTATGGGAGGCTAATCAGTTTTTCTCTTCTTCCCATCCCGTCCATCCTCCCTCCTTCATTTCCTCCCAATCCCGCTCTCTCCATCCCTCTCCTTCTTCTCTTTTCCACTCTCTCTCTAAAATCAATAAAAACATATATGTTTTTAACAATTCCTCATGTGGACTTGAAACGCCCAGGCTGGCTCTCCAGTCTCATTTCCACCTCTCCTCTTTGTCTTGCATGTGATATTTCAGTATCACCTGACCACTGAAAAGTCCCTGATGAAATCATACATTTTCTTCCTGAATTTCTGCTATGCCATCCCATCTCCAAGGAATGTTCTTTTCCTCTCTCTTCTCCCAATTTTTATATTTTACCTTTAAGAAAACTTGGTCATTACCTCTTCCCACCTTCTCATCTTCCTCAATGGTGCCTCAATTTGACACTGTAGGTTTTCTATCAAAACATTTATCCCACTGCATTAAAAGTGTCTGTTTATGTGTGTTAGAGGCCCAGTGCATGCAATTCATGCACGGATAAGGTCCCTAGATGCTGCCAGCTGCTGGTCATGGTCTCCCTTTCCCCAGCCGCCTGCTACAGCAGCACAGATGAGTGGGGCCAACCAGGGGAAGGGCCATGGGTGGTTGGCTGCCCCTCCCCCACTGGTCAAACTCCTGGTTGAAGGGACAATTTGCATATTAGGCTTTTATTATATAGGATTCCCCATTAGAGGGAACCTTGAGAAAAGGTTCCATGTCTTAATGACCCTTGTATCCCCAGCCTCTAGGACAGGACATAACAGGTGCTCATTAATGTTTGTTTCATGAGTAAATGAAAATGTTTTCCTCTATTCTTCAAAAGTATAGTAAAAGTAATGCTTTACCAAATATTCAAGTGAAGTAGGTGTAAATAAATCATAATCACACACATGGCTAATACATGTGGAATGAAATGCCACAAAGAATTAAATAGCTGAGAAAGGGATTTGAACACATACACTATTCAATGTAACTGTTTGTATTAAACATTTCACTTAATGACGCCATTATCCAAAATGCCTCTTTGCCCCACTTTTATTATGGTTTAGGGAACCTGCAATTTATTCACTTACGTTTAAAGAGGAGGAAGGTGCCTTATATAAACAAATCTAACCCTAGCTCTGAGCTAACACTATTATACCTAAAAATAGACTGGTGATCTGTTTAATTGGAGATTCTGATTCAGCAATTTTAGAATGGTATTTGAGACTTTGTAAATCTATTAAACTTCCAGATAATGTTGATGCTGCTGGCCCGGGGCCCTCACTGCAAGTGGCAAGGATGGAAAGCACCTCAACTTCATGTAGGGTAACAAGGCTAATGAAATCAAATGTTAAAGCATTTTATTGCTTTGCACATAACTATAGAGAAAGTTTCTGCTACCTTATATTAACATCTAGGTAGATTTCAGCTGATATTGTTGACCAATAGTTTGATGATCAAGTATTTTTCATTAAATTGAGTTCTGAATATTACAAGTATTTTTCTCATAATAACTTCAGGAATTGTATTATTTTATTATTTTGTTTTATGTTATATTATTTCGCACAGATTTTTCAACAACAAGCCGTAGTTTCTGACCTGTGAATCACAGAGCAGGCCACTCTAGATCTGCAAACCATACTGATGAGTTGAAACAGCAGTATTTGAAGAAAGATCTTGTTCAAATAGAAACTTGATGGAAAATGGCCCAAATATTATAATATTCAAGATCATAAAAAAAATTCAACAAGATTTAAAAAAAATGAACTTTAGGAAATATAAACCAAATCCAGGTCAATCAAAAGGGAAAAAAATATTAGAAAAAAAGTCTAAAAGGCGAATAAAATTAATGTGTTTACAAGGTTGGTGCTTTAAGGAAAAAAATATTTAAAATTAAATGTGAGAGGAGAAAAGTTAATAAAAAGAATAAGAAACATATTAGGCTAACCCTCACATTTCACTGAGTTTTAAACAAAGAGAATAGATTTATAAACTACAATAGAAGAAGCAATGACAGTGGCTGCCCATGTGCCACCTCCTCCAGGCAAAAAAAAGCATTTCTATCTATCTCACCTCATTCAATTTTCTCAACACCTTGGGTGGGGTAGGTCCTATTAGTAGGGCTTGATGACTAGAAAGAAATAAAGCTAAATGCTATTTAACAAGCCCTTAGGAACTAAAAGGTACAATAATCTACTTTTTAAAATAGTCCTTTCTGATACTCTGTAATGAAAATAAGAATTATTTATTTTATTAACAGTAATTGAGCAAGTAACAAGAAAGCACATTTTAAGGATATTACATGTGTTATTTAATTTCAATAATAAGCCTATGGGTTAGAAGATACTGTTATTCTCATTTCACTGATGAGGTAATTGAGGTTTAGTGAGCTTAAGCACTTGTCCAAAATCACCCAACTAGTAAGAAACAGAACCAAGAACCAAGGCTCAAAGTCCTCTTGACACTCTTTGGTTCCAGTTCTGTAATGTTTTTTAAAGGCAGGATCCATGCACATCTTGATGTACAGAAGTTTCTTCAGGTATATTTCTATAGGCGATATTGATAGATCATAGGAAATACGCACATTTAACTCTGCTATGAAATAGCAATCTGAATTTCACAGAAATTACAAAATTTACATTCCCTTCAAATGTGAATGAGAGTTCTACCTTGCTAATACCTGATATATTCTGAAAGTTTTAATTTCTGCTAATTTGGTGGTAATTTTATTTTCCCTGGTTAATAATGAGATTGAATATTTTCAAAGATTTTGAATCATTTTTGTTTTATCTATAAAGTGCCTGCTCATTGATTCTCTACTCCACCACCATTTTTCTATTGGTTTTCTTTCTTTTTAAAAAAATATATTTTATTGATTTTTTACAGAGAGGAAGGGAGAGAGATAGAGAGCTAAAAATGTCGATGAGAGAGAAACATCGACCAGCTGCCTCTTGCACACCCCCAACCGGAATCGAACCTGGGACCTTTCAGTCCACAGACTGACCCTCTACCACTGAGCCAAACTGGTTTTGGCTGGTTTCCTTTCTTTTCTCCTTTCTTTCTTCCTTTCTTTTTTCTTTCTTTCTCTCTCTCAATATACAATAATTCTTTGTTATTTATATGTGTTGTAAATATCTTCTGTAAGTTTGTAACATTTTTATTCATTGTCTTTGAGTGAAGAGAAATTATTGAGTATTTTCCTTTATGGTTTGTGCTTTTTGTATCTTTTTAAAGAAACCTCTCTCTGCTACAGGGTCTAATAAGGATAAGGTTGTCTTCTAAAAGTTTTATAACTTTTCTTTTCACTCTTAAGCCTGTAATCTTCCTGAATTTCATTTTTGTGTGGATGTGAGCTTAGGATCTGTAACAGATATCAGAGTCACCCTTTTTCCTTAATCCAGCTCAGAGCTTTAGTGAAGAAGAGGCCTACATTGACTTCTGCCTCAATATCTGCCTGCCTAGATGGGCTCTGTTTGGTCAGCTTCCTCGAAGCTTTGTTGCTCTGGCTGCTGGACCAGGCTTAGGTCATATATAATCTTGGCTGAAAGAGACAGAGTCAATGCCTCAGGAATGGTCTTCAGAGAGGAAAAAAGAATGAGTAGGAAAGATGCTGCCTCACCCATAAATAGATTAATTGTTAAATATGTTTAATACAGTCTTTCAGGAAATTTACAGTAGATTTGAACCCTACTTGCCACAGTAATAACCACTTATTATTATAATATACAATATATTATTTTTCCCTTCCCGGTTGCATTTCCCCACTCACTGAATTGCTTCCTGAGATCACCTCCCAAATAAATATTTTTTTCCCCAAATTGTTGGTACAGGTTTGGTTTTGGCTATAAACCAAACTGTCCCAGAAAACCTATCCTCAGGGTGAAATTCTCCAACTAGATCCCTTGCTCCTCAGGTGACAAAGTCTCCATCACTGGTAATCAGCAGGTGGTGCTGGGCGCTGGAACCTTGCAGCACCACATTTAGTTAGGCTCTCCCTATGGTGTCCTGGGAGGAAGCATTCTGGAAGAGGAGATATGGCTCTCCCATAGTTCCAACATTGAATTATATAAGAATAATGGTAATCAAGATAGTAAAGTTAGCTGGGTTTTGTTAACTATCATGGAAGCATGAAGAAAGAGAGACAGGTTCATGTCACTCGAATATTAACTTAGGGAGTGTCATGAGAGGCAGAAGGCCTCTATTAGATATTTAAAGAGACCCTTATCTTCTACAGCCAGAGGGCAGACCGTACTGAAAATTAGGATTAATATTTGATTGCACAGATGGCAGGAGTTCAGAAACAGGTGAATTAATAGCAATGGCAAGTCTCTGATGCAAAAAAGAAAAATGTTGATAAAGAAGAATGGGACTATGAATATGAAAGTCCGGAGTGGAAATATGTGAAACCCTGAGCTCCCAGATTGCTCTGAACCCTATGGGTCAGCAGAAGAAGCCCCCACCTCCTTGTGCGAATAGATCAGACTTACTTTCCTTAAAAACTCTGAGGTGATGATTCACTTGGTTCTCGTCCATACAAAACAATTACATAAAAATCAATATGATATAATAAAATCAGTGTATTGCCTCATTGATTATATTTAAATACTTGGAGCCAGTCCTGGATACATGGCTGGAATGGTACCATGTAGCTTGGAAATGATGCTTCCACAGCTCTCAGTGTGTGGTCCACAAACCCTGAGGGTTCCTAGAGACCCTTTCAGAGAGTCCACAAGGTCCAATTATCTTAATAATAATAACAATATTTTTGTTTATTCTGTTTTGTTGACTTTCCACTGGCAGTGTCAAAGGAATGGTGTGTCAAATTGCTGATGCCTTTGAAAACAAATTAAGGCAATACTATTCTCCGCTGCCAATTCTTAAAGTCAGTTTTCCTAGAGATGCTCTTGAAGAAGCAGTCAGAATTATTAGTAATTTAAAAAATCTTGATAGTTGAGTGCATGTCTTTTTAATATTCTATGTGACAAAATAGGAAGTGCACACAAAGCTTTCGCTGCGTACCAAAGCATGATTGTTCTATCAAGGAAAAGCACCTCTGCAATTATTTCAATTGAAAGCTGAACAAGCCTCTTTAACAAAATTGCCTTTTCCTTCAGAATAATAACTGACATCTGAAACATGCTTATTCAGACTTGTTTGTTTGGTAGTCATTTTCACAAAAATTAACAAAGTAAGCCTGTCATGTCAAGGAAATCAGCTGACAGTGTAAGTTGCCGATGTTGAAAACTGCAGTTTTAAGCGAAAGTTTGAATTGTGGTAAATATGTATGTTATACCTTGCACTTCACCACTTTACCAAACCTAGACTTTTTTTTAAATTAAATTTGTAATTTTATTTAAAAAGGTGATGTTTTTAACATTGTATAATGAAATGAATCAACATTTAGAAGGTCTGTTTGACTACACAAGTTAATACTTTCTAAATAGCCAATGCACGATGCTTCAAAGATCATGCATAGCCAAAAGATTTATTTCAATTGCACAGTTGGCCAATAGATTTTAATGTAACGGGGGATGGACGTTCATGGAAATGACATCTGACCCTTTCCACTCTGGGAGGTGCAGCAATTCATCCTGATTGGAATCATATACATTCTGGGAAAGAGTGTCCGTCCCTGCTCACTGTGCCGCTGCCAGCACAACTGTCTGAAGGATCTAGTTTATTAGTATAAAGTGCTATACAAGGTTGTTTCAGAAAAAAATGGACTCACTATTTTATCAAAGGAGATAGAATAATAAGAACACTATCACAGGATCCATTCTCTCTCTATGAGGATGGATAGGCATGGCTATCATATATCATATCTCCTGGCAGCCATAGGCCTAATAAAGTTTAGAATACTAGTATGGAGATGACATTTTGTAAATTTAGAAAGGGGTCCTTCAAGTTGCAGCATCTATGATAAACCATTAGCCATTTTATTTTCTGTCTCCCAAATACTGAAATTATATGGTCCCAGAAACTATGGGATAGAAATAGGATTACTCTCCCTTGCCATCATTCCAAGTGACCCTATTGGCAAATTTGTCATTTCGATAGCCACAATTTTCGGCTCTTTTAGACTACAGGTCCTGGTTCCCAAAGATGTAACATTTCTACCAAGGTGAGAGGAAGTATTCAATTGAACCCTAAACAATGACTGCCATCTGATCATTGTGGGTTCCTCTGGTCAGGAGACCAACAGGAAGAAACAAAAAAAGGAGTTAATATATTAAATAATTTATCCAGTAAGTTAGAAGCAAGTTAAATGAGAAGCAAGGATTGCTGCTTTATATTAGGGGCAGAGAGAAGAGGTCTGTAACTCTGTGGAGTCTCTGGTGCACCTCTTATGCCTGGTGATAATAGTAAATGAGAAAGTGCAATAAAGGGGCCCAACAATGGCAAGGTGGTAGACATAGGTTGAGGCTTTGCAAGAATGAAGATCAGTTCCATTCCACTAGGCAAACAGCCTATAAAAGTAGAAATTCTGGATGAGGATAAGGGAAGGGGAGTTATCAACATTAATTTCATTCTTAAGATTGACTCAGTAAGAGTGACTTGACCCTGTCTCACTGAACTCCTGTTTTAAGATATTATTTTTTGGAGGTTGTGAAAGGCCAATACTTGAAAGACTCAGAGATAGGATATAATGAACTTATAGTAGGGCACAGGTATCTCTGAGTGACACAGAGGATGGATTAGAATGTTGTTGGGATCTTGCTCATGCCAATTGTTCCTACCCCAGAGGACATATGACACATTTCTGTACATGCCAACAGTGGTTTGCCTCAACCATTGACACCTCCATACTTAAGATTTTTCTCTGGCTGTGTGAACATACCAGCCTATAAAAACAGGTAGGGCAAAAATTCCAGAGAAGTGACACCTTTTATAACTCTAACAAGTGGCCCGGTGAATGAAATTTGAGCTCGGAGGGGGGCAGATATCCCTCAGCCCAGCCTGCACCCTCATCAATCTCAGACCCTTTGGGTAATTGCCTCTTGTTTCCTGCTGGGCAGACCCACATCTTGGGGCCCTGCAGAAACTCACTCTCTGTGGGTGAAGCAGATCCCAGTCACCAGCTCCCCACCCTGGCCCAAGCCCTCTATGGTACACCCCACCTTGGCGCCTCTGCACACCTTGGGCAGCCTGCCTCCTGGCTGGCCACTTTGCTAAAGCCATGGCACTCACCCAGGAGCTGCCCTTCAGGTGAGGCCTGTCCACATGCCTGCAGAACCCCCAACCATGGCTCCTGGCCTGCTGCTTCACTGAAGCTTCCTCTTCCTTCACACATTCTCTTCAGACCCCGGGAGCCTGGCTCCAGTGGCCCTGCCCCTCTGTGGCTCCCTGCAGACCCCTCCCCCCTCAGCTCTCCCTAGCCACCTGCCTAGCAGGATGCTGCTGGGGCAACCTGCTGTGGGCAGCGCGGGTCTGGGTAGGGGGTAGGGGTGTTGGGAGAAGTTCAAGTTAAGTTTAGTAAACCCCGGGTCAGTATTGGGATTCGGTTGTGGGCCATGGGGAATCTGCCTAGATAGGACAAAATCTCACTTAGACCTGGAACGCTGCCCCATGGCCCCATGGCCCCGCAGCCCTGCCCACCCAGTGAACAGTCATTATGTGATGGTGTTCCAGACAAATTTGCATATTCCTCCATTATATATAGAGAAGATGGCCACAAGTTCTTTGAAACTCCTCCCATCAGGAATTGGGGCCTCATCCTCCTTCCCTTTTATCTGCACTGGCTATGGTGATTTGGCTTTGGTGAAATGGAAGTGATGCCACATGATCTCTGAGGCTAGGTTGGCATTAGCCATGCAGATTCTACCCTTTGCTCATTCTTGGAGCCATGAGTCACAATGTTAGAACATCCAAGTACCTTTACACTCCCAGGACGGACAAGTGGAAGCTGAAGCCATACAGAGAGACCAAAGTAAATAGAGTTGTTAGCTTCAGCTGATGCCAGGCTTTGACTCATCCCAGTTCAAGTCTCAGATATGATGAAAGAAGCCCCCCAGTGATGCTGGTCCCCTCTGTTTGAGTTACTCACAGTCATTTGAGTCTTCTTAGTTTAGTCTCCAGGCATTGTAAAGCTCAGACAAACCATCTCCAAATTTGTCCTATCCAAATTTCTGCCCAAGGAACTTATAAGCATAATAGTGTTATTTTACAACACTGATTGTTAGGGTGGTGTGTTTCAAGCAATTCACAACCAGAACCTGCCCCTAGAATCAACATTCAACCAGGAAGGGGTAGGAGAGGTCAATAAATACCCTTGGGTCTTTATCACTTAAATTCCAAGGTGTGTTCTTAAGAGCTTCTCAGGGATTTCTCTGGAGGACTGAGTCCCCTTTGTACTTGGAGACAGCAGATTCATAAAGACTCCTTTACTTGCTTTCCTCTTTTCCTTGCTTTGTTTTCTCAGTCTCTAACTCTGCTTTCTGCAGTTTATCTATCAAACTACTTACATCCAAATCCTTGCTTCAGTGTCTGATTTTTGAGGAACCCAAATCAATTTTGTTTTGCTATTTTTTGTTTTTATTTCTATGTGGACTGTAAGTGTCCTTCATGCAATTTATTGAAAATCCATTCTCTCCCCTCTAACCAGTAGTACTACTTACTACCTCTGTTACATAGCAGGTGTCTACTCATAATTAAGAACTTATGGGATAACTATCCTATTTTATTGATTTATTTACTATTAGCTACCCCTGCACCAGTACTAAGCATTTCTATCTGTTAAGGACAGTTCTTTTCATCTGTCTTTATTTTTATTCAGGAGAATAAGTGAATATTAACTTCTATGTTAATTTTTATAATAAGTTTGATAATTTAGACAAAATACATATTGGGTTTTCTGTTGGGATGGTATTTAGTCTAGAAATAAATTGGTGAATAGTTGATACCTTTAAGATATTGAATTTATTAGTTATCAATATATTGCTTATTATGTAATGAATTATCCAAAGTATAGTACCTTAAATCAGCAATTACAATTATGTATATCTCACATAATATCTGTGGGTCAGGAATTTTGGAGCAGCTTAGCTGAATGGTTTTGACTCTGGGTCTCTCATGACTTTTCAGTCCAAGATGTCATTCAGGACTTCAGTCATCTGAATACTTGACTGGGGGAAGGACATGCTTCAGATGGCTCACTCACATGGACCTTGATCAGAGGGCTCAGTTTCTATGAAGGCCCCTACACTGGGCAGCTTTGGTGCCCTTATGAGATGACAGCTGGTTTCCATCAGAGTGATCATGAGAAAGAGAGTAAGAAGGAAGCAGCAGTGCCTTTTATAAACTTCTTAGTTACACACTCTCACTTCTGCCAGATGGTATTCCTTAAAAGCAAGTCACTAAGTCCAATTCACACTCACAAGGAGGATGGTTTCTATATTTTGAAGGGAAAAAATAGCAAAAATTTGCAGACATTTTAAAAATATTATATTGTATCTTGACAATCCCTGAACATAATACATCTTCTCAGGTTTAGATTTTCTAAAATTTCAACATAGATATGTCATTTTTTCATAAGGTTTTGGAAATGCTTTATTAGTTTTTTTTAATGAGCTACATTAAATGAGTTGATTTTTTAAAAGCATACTTTTTAAAGATTGTAATTTTCTATTTCTAAATTTGGTATAGAAATGCAACTTTTGGTTTTCATACTAAATATATGACAACACCTTGTTTATTCTCTCATAGATTTTATAAGTACATAATCATGTTACTTGTACATTAATGAAGGTCCCAGTGGGAAGTAGATGACACTCTACAACTGGGTAATTGAGAAATTAACAACATTGTGACTGTTTACAAAGAGGGCAGCATTTAGGGAAAGCAACAATTTATGTTGCAAAAACCAGAGTTAGTAACTTAGTGATTCCCATCCCCAGGCCTGAAGAAGCAAAGTGGGGGAGTGCTTACATGAACTTCAAGAAGTACTGCATATGAGGAAGGCAACCTGGCAGGATTTATGGCCTTTGTTAGAGGGACAGTGGCAGGAGCCCGGGAAATACATACCCCAACCTTTCTCTCCTCTTACCATCAAATATTCTACTGATGTCTCTTATTGGCTGAATTCAAACAAATGCCAGGAAATAAAGACATCGATATACTAATTCAGGTCAGTCTCCTGGAGCACAGAGCAGAGTAAAGTAGTTGGAATGAAATTTCATGGGGAAAATAAAAGGTATCAAGCACAATCTATAAAAAAATATATATATAGTTTTATTGCTTCCTTCTTAATTCTTATTCCTTCATATGTGAATCTTTGGTTAATATGCCTAGTTTTTAATAGAAGAAAAAGTGTCAGCCAAATGAAATATGTATTTTTGAAATATATATATATATACACACAAATATATATATATATATACACACAAATATATATATATATATATATATATATATATATATATATATATATATATATATAACTTCCCAAATAATTCACATATTACTAAGAGATCTTTACATTGCCTTAGAAAAAATAATTTGATAAACTTCTTGGGCTGAGGGACAGGGGTAAAACTTTATCCTATATACACATACACAGGGCATGTTGAATGAACCACAGATGGTGGAAGGCCATTCACATGCCATCAAATGGATGAAACTAATGGTTCATAAAGCCACTATTTCACTGGACAGGCTGTGCCTTCTTAAAGCAAAATTGCCCCAGACAATAGGAGGATGACCAAGACCGGCCAGAAGCACCAGTCTTTTCCCTGTTTCCTCAATAAATGGTGTTCCAGGTTGCAAAGAATGGTTGCTTGATACATTTTCAAATCATTTTATTTTCCAGAATGCTTCTATATCTTGGTCTGGCCCAGGTCATATGATACATTTTCCTGAGGCTGGTTGTCAACTGTCATATTACTTAGATCGGCTGCTTCTGTGCTTGTTCATTCTTTATGAACAGTAGGATGTTCCAGGGGGGAGAGAAAGTAGGAGTGAAAATAAACAGAAAGTAAATAAGACTTTAAAATGTCTCTCCCTTGAAAGAAATTTGGTGAGAGAGGAGGAGAAAATAAGTAACTCATGTCTATATGTGGCATGTGCCGGCCATGCATTTTCCTAGCAGTGGAAGCCTACTCTACCTTTGCCCTCTGAAGAGTCAGGATCCAGAGGCTGGAATTGTGTCCTGATGGTTACATTTTTACTTTTCAGCACTCTAAGTCACAGAACAGTGTGACTAGACTAGAGAGAGGAGGGAGTGGTCCTGCAGCCACCAGTTAGAATCCAAGAATAGGATGAAATCCTTTAGGAGTATGTAGCTGCTGGACCAAGGCAACTTGAGGGAAGGGAGGGGATGCCTGTTGGGACAGTTTTGGAAACAAGCTTGGAGATCCTTTGCATTTGAACTTTGCTTGCATTCCCTGATATTAAGCACTCCTTTTGGGTTAGTGGGAGTAAAATCTATCTCTGGCTTATCATCAGTTACTCAATAAACAAAGACTCCGTTGTTTATATTAAAAATCAAATCTAAAACCAAACATTCCATTAGCTTAAGCACTTTTACATTACATTATTAATAATATTTTAAGTTAAAGTATAGTTGACATACAGTAATACATTCATTTCAGGTGTCCAACACAGTGATTCTGCTTCTATATAGCTTATGATGTGATCGCCACAATATGCCTAGCAACCATCTGTCTCCATACAAAGTTATTACAATATTACGAACTTTATTCCCTGTGCTGTACACTGTGTTCTCCCGAAATAGTATGTCTACTGTTACTAGAAAATTGAAAATTCACATAAAGCTCCTGGACTTTGGCTCTCTTATCCATAAAATTGAAATTCTGGACTTTGAAAAAAGATTTTCAGACTTCATTTTGCCAAGTGCCAAAGTTCCTTTGAGGTGCCTCAGTTACCGCCTCATGTGGAGTCTCCCAGAACACTTTGCCTGCATCAGCTCTGCTTGTATCAATTTTCATGTCAGGATTAATATCCTATCTAATAAAGAGGGAATGTGCAAATTGACTGTAACTCCATGACAAAGATGGCAGTGCCCATAGCCAATAATGAGGGAATATGCAAATAAAGGGTCACTCCACGACAAAGATGGTGGAAGCCTTGCCAGGACGCTTGTTCGTCACCACAGAGGCGATGCAGGCATTCTGCCCCACCTCACCTGCAGAGGGCCTGTGGGCATCATATAGGCACAGAGGAGCAGAGCAGCCAAGGTGGGACAGGATGCCTGACTTCATCCCCAAAGCAATGAAGGCAGGTGTCCCGCCCCATCCTGCTGTTCTGGGCCAGTGGGCCACATGCACAGGTGCTTAGTGACTGGTGGGCAGCGTGCTCCGGGCTGGTGGGCAACGTACATGGAGAGCCTCTGGGCAAGGAGGCAGGCCAGTGGAGGGCAGCCTGTACTCCCCACATGGCAGCAGTGGCAGCCGTGAGTGTGCCAATTGGAGCCCGCGGGCTGAGCTGAAATAGTGCCATCAGCACCTAGGAGTGGCTGTGCAAGTCCCGCCTCCTGGCCCAGAAGGTGTGTGATCACAGGGACAGATTGATGTCCTCCTGGCTGCACCACAGGGGTTTGTGGATCTGTGTAGCCTCAGGCCTGAGGTGTGCACATCGTCTCCTCCCCCACTGGTGTCCCAACATCTCCCAGCCCGCTATCACCCACGTGTTCCTGCAACAGTCCCAGACTGTGGCTCTGCACAAGTCCCCCCACTCCCTGCCCATCTGCCACACTTCCTAAACCTCAACATGACTACATTCCTCACAGGATGTGCACACGTCCCCTTCGGTATGCTCATGTCCTTTGGAGAGTGTCTGGGTGTTCTGGGTGCTGAGGGTGGGTGCCTGTGAGATGACAGAGGGCAGAGTGGTGACGTCCTATTCCCACGGAGGCCAGTGCAGTGAAGAGATCACCTCCATGGGGCTAATGCAGGTGCTGAGGTTGGAGTAGGTGTGGACAGGCACACCTGGTGGGCACAGGCAGCCCTCACTGAGGTGCCTTCAGTCAGCATTCAAGATCAGGAACCCAGAGGAGGTGAGGAATTCCATCCTTTCAGTGAAATGGTGGGTAGCCAGGGCGACTGCAGAGGAGGAATGTGCATTCACCTGCATCATCTCTGTGGTGAAGAACAAGCGTCCATGAGCAAAGGCTTTCCTGACTGAGCCTCACTCGCTTGAGGCCTAGCACACTCCTGCCAGGCAGCGGGTGACAGGACTTGCTTTTCCAAGTTAATGAGAAAAAACTGATTCTCCTGCTGCCCATGAAATTGGAAAGTGGAGTTGGGGACACATGCTGGAAGTGAGCGGGTTCCCTGTCTGGGGGTTCCAAACCCATTGTTGGTTCCTTTCACTGCTGACTAGAAATATATAGGGTGTCCCCCCAAAATGTATACAAACTGAATACCTACTAATTCCAATGGGTTTAAGCATGAAAAGAAACAACAATGGAGTTGTCATCTGTTAAAAGCGTGGGCACAAGCCAGCAGTTGGAAATTCCCTGAGGGGTCCTGGATTAGAGAGGGTGCAGGCTGGCTGAGGGGCCCCCCTCCCACCCACCCTCACGCATGAATTCCCTGCACCGGGCCTCTAGTTGTATCTATAATAACAAAAGTGTAATATGCAAATTGACCAAATGGCTGAACAGTGAAATGACCCTCCAGATGACCGTGCTATGACCCCCACTAGCATCAGCCCAGCTAAGGCAGGTGTGATGCAATTGGTCGGGGGGCCCCACCATTGCCTTCCAGAGGAAGGCCCAGGCCACTGGCTGGCAGAGCAATCAATTGGGGGGGGGGGGTCCTTGATCACCCCAAAGAGGGAGGCTCAGGCTACCCAGTGGCAGCACTGTGGTGGGTGAGTGAGGCCTCCCTCTGCAGGGGCGATCCATTGCAGAGCCCAGATGGGTGGGCAGGGCCTACCTCTTTGGGACAATCGATCATGAGGCTCCTGGACTGCAAGAGGGCACAGGCCAGGCTGAGAGACAACCCCCTCCAGTGAATGAATTTCATGCATCAGGCCTCTAGTTTAATAATATGATCTTACTGCTTACAAATAAAGATTGAATATATTAAGCTAGAGTATCCCTGATGTTCCTGACAGTTTTGATTTTCTTCAATTCTGTTAATTAACCAAGAACTACATATATACCTCATATATCATATGGGTTCAGTCCCAGATTAATGCAATAAAAAGAATATCTCAATAAAGCAAATCGAAATCTTTTTGCTGGTGGAGGGTCTTGCATTAAATTGGAAAAAAAGCACAAAATCTGTGAGGCACAATAAAGTGGAGTGCAATAAAATGAGGTATGCCTGTATTGAACCAGAGATCAGAAGGCGAAGGTGTGATTTGATTCATGTCTTCAGTAGCATGAGAAGTTTCATGAAGGGAAAGCTTATTGGCCTTTTCATATCCGCAGGGGGCCAACATGAAAGAAACAGGCTTAGATAAAAAGAGGACTATCTCTATTTGAATTTAAGACAAAGGCTTTTGACCATCAAAATGACGAAGAAAATGGAGTAGATAAGCATCAGTCTGAGAGAACCGGGAACCTTTTCTTCGGCTGAGGAGTTAATTACCTTGAACAGTACATCCTGGCCACATGATGAGAGACGTCAATAACTTTAAGAAACTGGTGGGAGACCGAGACATCTATTTGATGCCAGGATCAACCTAAACCTTTACTGCCTAGGCAGCTCACAGCAGCCTCATCTTTCTGTGCAGTTCTTTGATGTTGTCTGGATGCAAAGAACTTGAGCACAGTTATCCCACAGGTAAAAGAGGGATGGGTAGTGGTTCTCAACTTTGGCTGCAAATCAAAGTCACCTGGGGAATCTTTAAAAGTAATGTGTGCCTGGGCCCCACCCAAGTAGGGATCTTTTTGTGGGGAGTGACTTGTTTGTGGGAGGAAAGTCACGGGGCTATAACCCAGGCATATGGATAATTTACATAACCAAGGAGAGAGGGTGCAGCTGGGCTGGTGCTAGTGTTTTATATCAAAGCAAGAAATCAGCTGGGAGGCTAATTGCAGAGTGAAAGGTTATTTCTGTGTTGGAAGGAAGAAAACGAAACTAGTGTGGATTGAGTGGCTGTTTGGGAAAGGTTATGGGGGAAATGGTGGGAAGTTATAGAAAATATAGGAAAGAACATAAACAAAATGAGAAGAGTCCTTCGTGGGATAACAAAGGTCTACTGTGAAGAAGCTACTGTTAGAGGGCAGCAAAGGAGAGAGCAAGGATTTCAAGAGGGGGAAATGAGAGGAACAAGAGAGCAGCTTCATGGAAGTAGCAGGCATCCCGTGTTAAATGAGAGCACAGGTGATGTTGGAGCAGAGGCAGGGTCTACCCTGCCAGGCCTGAAGCCAGTGAGGGGAGTAAAAGCTGCAAACCAGGATGCTGCTCAGAGCAAGGAAGTTGACCTCAAGGGCGGGAAAACAGTCTGCCTTAAGAGCAAGCCTTAGGGAATAGAGGGATTTGTTCAAGAGGAAAGGACAGAGGAAAATGTCTCCTGAGGAATTAAGAACCTGCTGGGAAAGAAATAACTAAGGAATGACACCTGTTGAGTCACCTCTGTGAGGAGATCCTAATGAGAAAAGACAGATGGTCTAAAGGTGCAGCTGCCCTGGACTCAGGAACAAGGGAGGGAGGTGAATTTAAAGACTCTTTTAAGTGAAAGGCTTAAGAGGGACTTGTCTAGGTCCAATGGTAGAATAGCGCTCTCAAGCTTTTAACTTAGTTCAGAAGTAAATATTTTTCTGGTGGTTCCTCAAGGAGTCCAGGCTTTTCCTAGTGTAAGGCCTGAAAGACCCCCGGTCCAAAGGATGAGCGGCGACCCCAAATCAAACGCAGAGCCCGAGTCTTGATGCAAAGAGCAGGAGGTTTATTCCAAGCGCTGCGCAGGGACCCACAAGCAGCAGTCCAGAAAAAGACTGCCGCTTGAGAGCCCTGAACAGAGGTTAGTTACAAGCTTTTATAGGCAGAAACCACACGCAGGTGGCCTGGGGAAATTGGCCTGGGGAAATTGGCAAATTGGCCTGGGGAAATGCAAACATAAGGTTGAGATTGCAATCTCTTGGCCGTTTCCCGGGCAGTTAGAAACAGGCCTGACCTTACACTAGAAGCTAGAAAAATCAGGAGGGAGCTAAGGAGTCCAGGGCTGCTGTTTTCTAGGGAATGTATGTACCCTGTCTGCTGAAATGGCTTACCTAGGAAGGACTTTCATTGTTCCTCCTGGGATTTCCTGACAAAATTAGAAGTTAGTGGGTAGCTTAAATGGGGTACAGAGTTATTCTGAAGTGGAAGAAAATGGTTGCTTTAGCAATTACTGCTTTAAAGAGGGATGGGAAGACTCCTGAGCCTTTCTTTCGACCACTCAGAAATGGAAACACAATGTGACCTGGGATTCAGCCTTGCTTCCTCCTGGCCTTGGCCATTCCTTTTTATTTGCTTTGATATGTACCTTCTCTTACTGTAAGAGAAGGTACATATCAGTGGTTCCTCATACATGTTTATACGTGTCTCTGTAGATGTCAGAAGGTACAGTGGTTCCTCATACATGTTTATACATGTCTCTTAACCCACTCAAAGGGATTGAGGTCTCCGGGAAGATAGAGGTCTCCTCTATCTCTATTATAGAGATAGAGGAAGGGAGAATGAGAGAGAGATAGAAATATTGATGAGAGAGAAACATTGATTGCCTCCCATAGGCCTCCTCCTGGGGATCCAGTCTGCAATCCGGGCATGTGCCCTGAGCGGGAATTGAACCAGTGACTTCTGAGTGCATGGGACTACACTCAGTTCACTGTGCCACACCAGCTGGGCAGGAAAGCAGATTCTTAATCTGCTCTGGAATAGAGGAGCTTCAAAGTATCTTAAACATAATAGAAAATATGTGTATATCCTCGAAGAAGGCCAAAATAGAAGCCCAAATAGTTTTTGAGGTCATTGTTTCAGCAAGTAGGAACACCTGCAGTTGGCCTGAGCATCATTCTGCACTCTGTGTTATAAGAATTGATGTAGTTGAGCTGCTTAGAAAATACAGATAGATTAAAAGATTTTAAGAATGGGACACATTGACTCTCTCTGTGTCCAAGTAAAAGGCTCCTGGTTTCTGATTAACATGATATTGGGAGGTTTACATTTTGGCCCTCCCAGGGTTTTCCTTTCAGAGAAACAGTTCTTGCTGATTGATCTATCACAAGATTTTCTCAGTAACATGGTTCCCTGAAACTTGAGCATGAAACACATAGTTTGTATGAAGAGTTCTGATACTATAGTTCTTGAGTTAAGTACAATGTGTGGAGAATAAGTGGAAAGATTAACTAAAAACTTCAAAAGCATTGTCTATCAGTCTTAGGACAAAATTCTTTTTATTAGTCTGCCATGGCAGGATTAGGGAATGCAGCTTTGTTCCCATAGTCAACTTCCAGATTTGAAGCAGCATTTCTGCTCCCCACGAGCATTGTATCTGCCTTTTTCCAGACAGGACAGAGTGGCTGGGGCAATACTGCTGAAAGGAGACAGGGTGGAGCCATCCAGGAGTGTGGAGAAGGAAATTTAACTTTCTCTCTCTCCAACCCGTTTTTATTCTGTAATCCTCCATGTTCTTCTCGGTCCTCATTCTCCTTAGGATTTCTTCAGGATGAGGAAATCCTAGCCCCAGTCCCTTCTTGAGGGCTGAGAATGATCTTTTAGGAGGTAGTCAGTGGAGTTAAGGCCCCTGTAGTCTTGTATTGCTTTGGGGGAAGGTTCAGGTTGGTCCCACTAGGTATTTCAACTCCACTTCAGCCTACCAGTTCTAGCTTCAATAATTCAGACCTAAATTTTTTAAAGGCAAACATTCCACTACTGTTTATTCTGGCAACCATACAGTCTAGACTTGAATGCATCATCTTCCCAAGAATAGCTTTCACTATTCCTTGGTGAGGAGCTCTTGGGATGAAAGGCTCACTCTGCCTGCAAGTGTTACTTGCTAAACAAGAGGTTTTCATTACCTTGTTCTGTCAACCCTCATTACCTTGTTCACGGAGGACAGCTGTTAGCCAGGAATGCCTTCTAATCTTGATTCAGTAATAAGTGAAAATAGAAGTTGGAAACTTACCTATTGAGTATGCCTTGAAATATGATGTACACTAAATTATATGGCAAGAACCAGATTATCCAAGGAAAGAAGCTACTCAAAATGTTTTTGTTTGTTTGTTTGTTTGTTTGTTTTTAAATGAGGTAGCACTATAGCATGCTAAGACTTTGGTAAACTCATTACTGATCCCTATATACCCCTTATTCAGGTCTGTATACTGTAGCTCACTGTGACTCAAAATGTTAAAAAAAAAAAAAAAGTGACAAATCTTTTAATACGTCATGCGTTTTCAGTAATAAACAGAAGTTGCTGATAATTTCTCCCCAATGAAGCATTCTGATAGCTAATTTGTACCCTGAACCTCAGTTTTTGTCTCACTACAAAGACATATGTGAAAGTACAAGTGTTACCCATTGACTTAATTTTCCATTGATAATGGATCTTTTGCCAGTAACTCATTTTGATTTTTCTCTGAGCATAACCGCTTGCTATTAACTCACTAGTGTTCTTGCACGTTCTCAGCAGTAGGGTCTGTATCTGTATTTTCTATAGCAGGATGTATGAAAGGACTTGCAGTTTCAAATGTTTCTACTTCTTAAGACAAAAATCAGTAATTCCATGCTAGAAAACATTATTCCTTTTGCCAGGAAAGAGTAAGTCGGCTAGAATGCTGGGCCTTAACTGAAAATGGTGTATAAACTTCTGAGACTTTATGCAAACTTTTTGACAAATAAGGAACTGTAGGCACACTGCTGGTCCAACAGCACTCAATTTATATTTTTAGTTCTTGCCACTTTTTTTAGCTGCTTGAACAAAATAATTACTCATTCTCCCATCTCAGCACATAAAACTGACATCCTATACTTGCCTGAAGGCCTATGTGAAAATTCCTTAATAATGTTTTAACTTGCAGAATTTCATTTTCATTGTTATGAAAGTATCATCGAGTATCCATTTATTTAACTGGCGATAATAATAACAAAGCTAACTTTAACTGCAGCTGTGTGCCTGCATGTATGGATGATGTCTGTCTCCAAATGTCTTTATCACCATCCCCTGAGCCAGGCGGAGGCCACCTCACTCTTCCTGCAGTCTCCAATCAGATGTTTGATGACAGAGAAATCATGTCACTCCAGGAATAATTACGTTCTGCCTTCCTCTTTCTTGATACCACCCCGGCCACAGTCAGGCAGTTCAGGGATCTGTGTATGATTTAAAGGCAGACAACAAAACAAAACACTTTGCAGTTGTACTTCCACAGTGCTCCAGGTGCTGGATGATGAACATAGGCCAGAGCTAAATATTCTATGAGGCCATGAATTTTAATGGAGGCATTTGGCATTTTGAAATTCAAAGGGAGCATTTTGCATTTTCTGCTGAGCAGTGCCAAGGCCCAGGCTAGGAGTTTTGATTAGTTTTCAGACATGGTGGTAATTGCACCACAGAGACTACAACCAGATTCTTATTGATTTCTCAGCAGTCTTACTCTTGCACAGCCAAGAACTTATTGTGTTCCTGATGTGTAAGATCTATGCCTTTCCTATGCCCTTAAGTGGGAAAGGTGATAAAGTTGGGAAAGTAAATTAGTTGATGAATGACTTCAGATCACAATTGTGGCAAAGTCATGGCCACTTCTTTCCCAAACAGGATAGGAAAGCAGATGCTCACAGAAGCAGGGGCCCATAAGTTCTTGATTTCCTGCTCAGAGAGGGGGGGAATATCCTTTCCAGAATCAGACGTCTTAAGATGAAGCCTTTTATCAAAGGCTCTGTCCTCTATCTTTTTGGTGGGTAAAAGAAAGTTTTGTCTTATCTCAATTTTCCCAAATGCCATATTGTTAAGAATACAGATATTCTGTATAATTACTAGTAAGTAGGTATCCCTCTCCAAAGAACCGCAGCAATATGGAGGTGAAAATTAATTTTTTAATGAATTTCCTTTGTGTTTTATATATTTACATCTATATATTTATGCATATATACGCAAAATCTATATATATGTCCATGCAACCTGACTATATATACACATACACATGCAATTCAATTAAATACATATTTAATCAGGTTACAATCAAATCATATGTATATATAATCAAATCTATGTATATACAATCAAATCTGGTGCATAGTATAAGTTATATAAAATCAAATTTACATATGAAATCAAATTATGAATATGAAATCAAATTATATAATTACATGTATATTATCTGTGGTTGTGTATGTTAACATTTTATATATTTGTAACAGTTTAACCATCTCATTTTACATTGTTCTTAACTCACTTTAATTTGAGGACCTCACTGACTTCATAAAATAAATGAGGCTTCCAGGTCCTTCTGCCATGTTAGACCTCGCTCCATAAGTCAGCAACCCTATGTGTACAAACCATTCTTCTGATAAAGATTTGAAGGGAAAATAACCAAAATATGGGCCCTGTAAGCCTACTGCAACATGGACTTGTATCAGGAGTCCATTAATCAAATAATATGCATAAGCCTCTTCTTAGAACAGAGGATCATGTTGATTTTTATGTTTCAAGAATTCAGTGTTATATCAAAGCAAATTAATATTTTTCTTTCTCTGACGCACAATCAACCAACCTCATAGAAAACACTTTTTGAGAACCAGCCTGCTCTTCAATCAAGTAGCTCTGAGTAGACTTTGGGAATAATTTAAATTTTAACTATTGTTGCTACCGTATTATATAGAACTATACCATTTATGTTTACATGGTTATGATATTTAAAGTATATACTTTATCTTTAGAGAGTCTGTGATTCTTTAGCTATTTCCACAAATACATTTAAGTCAAAGTTCTCAGTATTACTCTATCCTGATGACTTAGAGAAACTATAACCACCTTTACTTTAGATAAGTTCCAAAAATAAAGTATGCTTGCTATCTTGGGCTTTCACTATTACTATAAAACTAGGGTATCTTTTCAATGATGTCATTTCTGGATTAAACAACAAATTTACACACAGATTTCAAGAATGCTAGTATCACCCTACTAATGAACCTTTCCAAGAACAATAGTTAAGATGAGACTGAATACATATTGTACTTATAGGTGGACACCATTTCCATCTTCCTGTCTACAGAAGAAAATGGGGTCCATTCTTTATTATTTTAGGCAAATTACAGGATTAGACCCCCAAATATGCAGGCATTCCCTTTAGGCTATAATTAACAAGCAGAGAAATGGATAGGTATTTGAGTCAATATGTTAAATAACAAAACTTAGGTGAATATCATCATATTGATGAATTTGTCATGACTAAAGTTTATTTTCTTCTCTCGGGCCAAATCCTGTATTATTTTGTTGCATACATGTACTCAAGGCTTTTTCCATGCAACACATGAAACTCTTCAGATAGCTCTATGTTCTCCTGAGCAGACTCAAATTTCCCCAGGACCATGTTAAGATGTAGTTCTCATTTTGCGTCTGGAGCAATGAGGGTGTGATGTTCTTCAAACTGCTTTATACAGAGGAAACCTAATTTCTTTAGATGAGGAAGAGGCTGTTTTCCCAAGCAAACAAGAGTTGGATTCTCAGCCTCTTTTGTCTAATCAAATGCTCTTAATATCTCATCTCGTTCCAACCAATGGCCTTATGTTAGTGTAAGATTTGACAAAGTAGTGCATCATTATATCCAGTACAACTGGTGTTGGATGTAACGCTGAACCATATTTCCACCTCTGGGTACATAAGGTGATGGATTCCTTTATGGTTTCTAGAAAAGCTTTCTGAGATTCTTTATCAGAAAGTTCAGTTGAATGTTTAAGCCTGTAGCCTATTGTCCTTTAATAACTTATTCAATACATTCAAAGATTCTGTGTCTATAATCTTCATACTCACCATTGCTCATTTGCAATCAAGTAGTTATCATCATTTTCAAACTAATTTTCCTAGACTGACATTCCATCACAGACACCCATCAATAATATTTTGAAGAACTGTGATGTCACTGAATGCTGTATATGGTCAGTGTCCCATTGTCCTTCTGGAAGAAAGATATTCAAATCTCCTCAAACCCAAAATCTCACTTAAAGGTTTATCTTCTGGGGGCTATTTCTGATTTAAAGGAATGCTTTATCAGTAAGAATTTAGGCTATAAGTAGAAGGCATACCCTGAAAATATTCTAAAGAGAACTTAGTGAAGGGGCTATTATAGATCATCCTTAATTGAACACTAAAAGGATGTTGAAATACTCAAGAGTAAGGAAAGTTGGGGGGGAGTTATCATTATGGCTGTGGAAGCCATAGAATTGTAATATTATCAAAATTTAGTAAGAACTGGAGGATGGAAAAAATGCTTTTTCCCCACTCAGGCTAAGTTAACTTGCACCTGGTTGATGGAGTAGAAGCAATATGGAGAAGCAAAGTCAGGTTTTGAAGTCAAGCCTTTTCTTGCAAAGCATCTATTTAAAAGATACTTGCATGGACTCCACATTTGGGGCTTCTGCTCTATAAAAGTTCTTGGTTTCCCTGTTCATTTGCTCCATCCATGTGTCAGGGCTTTATGTCTATCATTGGGCCCTACGTTTAACTTAGGAGAGCTGTCTTTTGTGCATTCAGTCTCTTGCAATTTCACCATACTTATTAGTAAATCAGGAACCTGCTTCTGGCACAGTTGCCTATTGCAACAAGAGATGAGAAACTAAGGCTCAAGATATTCTGTATTTATAGTTGGCTGATAAGAATCTGTGTTTTTTAAATAATTTTTAAGTACTTCTAAGTCAGTTAACAAAAACAGCAAACTCTGCAATCCTTATTAACATCACCCCTCTGCCATTCAAGCAATAGGTTTGCTGTTGTTTCCCTTTTTACCTCTCCATCATCCTAATTAACCAAAGGATTGAATCGAAGTTTTGAAATGCTTGTAAGATCGCCAAGAATTATTAGAAACTTAGCCTAGGCTATGGGGTTCCTTTCACTGTCTGACCATCAAGTGATTTAGAATCTGTTTCCATTCCTGTGTTTCTGCTTTCTAATACCACTTCTGACCAATTGCTTTAAGTATGGACTGAGACAAATACTTCAGTATAAGTATTTCATTTGAGAGTTTATGCCACAGTAGAAGATTGGGGAAGGATAAAGAAAGTAATGAGAAAAGCCAATGTAAGAATACATTTTTAAGGTGACCAATATGACCTATGCCCTATAATTTTCTGAGACTCAGAGAATCTAACCCAATCTAGTTGTACTATTAGAGGCTTCACCATTGATCCAATGACTCTTGTCTCTAAATTGGTAAAAGCTCCCTTGAGGGTGATAACCAACACTTTTGGTCTACACTTGCTTGGGTACACAGCAAGATTATTTGGTATCAGAAGGCAAGGGACACAAAGTGGGAAAATGCATGGCATCCATTAGAGTAATGGGTAATGTGCTCTCAGCAATAGATGCCTGGGTTTCTTTACACCACAGTTGAAATTAAGTGGCCAGAAAGGATATAACAGGAGCACCAGCATGATCTGCACAGATGAGTAACTGAGCAGACAAGGCTATCCCAAATGTAAACGTGATGAAGAGTCACATATCTGCTTAAGAGTCTAAACATTTGGAAATACAAGTCTCTAAGCAGAGGATTCTTCTGAAGCCTCTTAAGTGCAACAGTGTCATGTTCTTGATCTTAAGGAATACATATTTAGCTTTTTCGTGTTGAGTACAATTCTAGCTGTGGGTTTGCCATTTATGACCTTTGTTATGTTGGGGTATGTTTCCTCTAGTCCTTGCTAAGAATTTTTATCAAAAATGGATGCTGAATTATGTCAAATGTTTTTATCATTTTGTTTATTGGCATATAATTTTTATAGCATTATTTTATAACCCTTTGTTTTTTTGTTACCTCTCTTTCATTTTTTATTTTATTTGGGCCATCTCCTTTTTTCTTGATGTGTCTGGCTAAAAAGGTTTATCAATTTTGTTTATCTTTTCAAAGAATCAGCTCTTGGTTATATTGATTTTTTCTATTGGTTTTAGGTTTCATTTTACTTATTTCTAATCTGATCTTTATTATTTTCTTCCTTCCACTCACTTTGAGGGTTGTTGTTTTTCCTGTTCTTTTTCTACTCCTTTAGGAGTAAGATTAAATTATTTGAGATTTTTCTTATTTTTTAAATATATTTTATTGATTTTTTTACAGAGGAAGAGAGAGGGATAGAGAGTTAGATCATCGATGCTACAGAAGCATCGATCAGCTGCCTCCTGCACACCCCCCAATGGGGATGTGCCTGCAGCCAAGGTACACGCCCTTGACCAGACCCTTCGGTCTGCACGCTAACTCTCTATCCACCAAGCCAAACCAGTTTCGGCTTTTCTTATTTTTTAAAGTAGGCTTGTATTGATATGAATTTCCTTCTTATAACTGCTTTGATTATGTCTCATAAATTTGGAGTCATATTTTCTTCCCCCCCCCAATCAGGTAGCTTTTTATTTCTTCTTTGTTGTTAACCTATTCATATTCTAGTAGCATGTTATTTAGCCTCCCCATGTTTGTGTGTTTTTCTGTTTTCTTCTTGTATTTGATTTCTAATTGTATACCATTTTATTGGATAAGATAATATGATTTAGAATTTATTAAATTTATTGAGATCTGTTTTATGAACTAACATATAGTCTATCATCAAAAAATCTTCCATGTGCACTTAAAAATAATGTATATTCTGCTGCTCTGAGGTGAAATGTTCCAAAAATATCAATTAATCCACTTGATTTAATGTGTCATTTAAGGCCAGTTTCTTCATTGATGTCAATGTGGTGTTAAAGTTCCCTACTATTATTGTATTACTGTTTATCTCTCTCTTTATAGCCTTCAATATTTACTTTATATATTTAGGTGCTCCTACATTGGGTACACAGATGCTTACAAGTTAAATTCTTTGGTTGGACTGATTACTTTATCATTCTGAAAGGCCCTCTTTTCCTCTTGTAACAACCTTTGTTTTAATGTGTATTTACCTATAAGTATTGCTACCCCAGCTTTCGTTTCCATTTGCATAAAACAATCTTGTCCATTCCTTTACTTTCAATCTGTAGGTGACTTTCAATTTGAAATGGGTCTCTTGTAGGAGGCATATGTATGGGGTTTTTTTAGTCTATTTAGCAACTCTGTGTCATTTGTTTGGAGCATTTAGTCAATTCACATGTAAAGTCATTGATATGTATGTAGTTATTACCATTTTATTAATTATTTTCTGATTGTTTTTATACTTCTTTGTTTCTTTCCTATTCTCTTATTCTCCTATCTTGTATGTTGATGACTTTCTATAGTGTTAACATTTGGATTCCTTTATATTTATTTATTGCGTATCATAGATTTTTTTGTCTGTGGCTTCCATGCACTTCATATGTACCAAGCTGTGTTTGTAGCAACCTATTTATTCAAAAACAGTCTATAATTACAACGATTTTTACTCCATATTTATGTTTTTGACATCTTTTTACTTTTTGTGTGTGTGCATTTGTGTGTATACCTTAACTTATTGTTATAATTATATAAGATCTCCCTAATTTTGTCTTTTAAACTTTGCACTAGCTTTATAGTTGATTGATTCACTGCTTTTATCATTAGCCTTTTTCATTGAGAGTTTCCTATATTTTCTTATTCATATTTTTATATTTTATTTTCTTCTTAAATAATTGGTTTATTGGAAACAAACTGCTTTAGCTTTTTCTTGTCTGGAAAGCTCTTTTTTATTATAAAAATCATAGGTTTGCTGTGTAGAATAATCTTGGTTGCAAGTCTTTGCCTTTCATCACTATAAATCGTGCCATTCACTTTGGCATGCAATTTCTATTGAGAAACCAGTTGACATTATGGGAGCTCCCTTGTACATAACTAACTGCTTTTCTCTTGCTACTTTTAAGATCCTCTCTTTGTCTTTAATCTTTAGCATGTTAATTATTATGTGTCTTGATTTAGGCCTTTTTGAGTTCATCTTGTTTAGGACTCTGAGCTTCCTGAACTTCTATGTATATTTCAATCCCTTGCTCTCTCTCTTCTCCTTCTGATCCCCCTATGATGTCCATGTTGGTATCCTTGATGCTGTTCCAGAGATCCTTTAAACTATCATCTTCATTGTGCCACCATGCCCTTCTGGTGTGTTTGTGGGGTTTGTTGGGTGGTATCCTAGTGTGATCTGAAGCCAGCCAAATAGGTTTCTTAATTCTGGGATCTCTTGGGATGGGATGGGATTAGGTGCAGGTCAAGTTCAGTCACCTCTTGCACCCAGGCTGGAGCCCCTTGATAGGAGTTACAAAGTGATCTGAGGTTGGTTGCCACTTGTTCTGGACTTAGAGGTAATTTGGAAGAGGCTATTTGGTGAATCAATGCTGGCTGCCAATTGTGTGTGGCCATTTTATTGAGACTACATTCTAAGTCAAAACTGGCCACTGGCTATGCCAGACTTTGAGCTACCTTTTGGGAGTTATAACGCAAATTGAAACCAGTCACTACTTGTGCTAGGCTTTGGGTAGCTTAGCAAGGTCTAGGACACTGAGACTAGCCATGGTTTGTTTAGGATTTGTGGATCTTTGGGAGCTTTTAGGAATGTTCTCATTATCTGAGGTAGACTGCTTGTGTGGAGGAATCACTGGAAAAGGATGAGCAAGGCATGCTAACTGGGTGGGACAGGTCTTATGGAATCACTAGGGAATGGGGAAATGATTTAGCCAGGTTAATTGAGCTAGTTTCTATAGTATTGAGTCCAGCAAGTGTTATATATGGCAAACCAACACATTAATATACTTCCTTGGTTTGTTTGATATTCTTAAGACTTGGGAAACCCAACATCACATATTTTAAGAGAGTCAATATATATACAATCAAATTTGACTGTGGAGAGAGAAGGATTATACATAGTTCTGACTGATCTTACCTTTGGAGTATTTTCTGAGGGCAGATATGCAAGAAACTTGAGTAATGATTAAATTTCTTTGTAATGTGAAATCAGGTGAAAACATATCATCTTGGGCAATGGGATTGGGACCCAGGCTTTCCTTACTCCTGGGGATCCCTTTTCCTTTTGTTGGAACTGAAGGTAAAAGAAAATTCTGCATTTACCTAAGGCATTTTCCTATTTTAAATAAACATCAGCTACCAAGAAACCATCAGTTATGATAAATTGTAATATGGAAAGCTACATATTTACATGCTAATATTTTAGAATTTCTTTAACAGTTTAAGATGGAATAAAGTAGACTAATTAACTTGGCAACAGATATCTAGCTTCACCAAGAGAAGGTGCCATTATACATGGAAAAGATAGCTAGTGAAAAGTTGTGAGTCAAGAGCCAAAGTTGACCTATTGGATGACTGAATAAAAATCTTGCTGTTTTTCTGTCTATATAATATTTGACACACTTGGTGTATTCTTCTATATGTAGGTTATATAACCATCCATGAACCCAATATACAACATTTCAAATATCTTTTATATTTCCTGTTTTTCATTCCTCCCCATGTCTCTGCTTCCATTTTCATATTCCACTTGATAATCATTATCTGAATTATTTCCTTTTGAAATAACTATGGCCTCTAGTTTTGCTTATTTCTGTATTTTCTAAAATTGTCACAGTGTGGGTTCATCTAGAACTTGCTTGTTTTCACTTGACATTGAAATTAATTTATGTACTTTCACATACATCTGTAATTTATTTTCACTGCTATGTAACATTCCTCAAATATATTTTCTTCTGGCATTTGGTAAGTACTTTAGTTAGTTTCCTTATAGAAACAGGATAATTTTGAGTAGGAAAAATGATTGTATTTCATTATAAAGGTAAAACAAGGCCTATCACACAATTTTGCCTATCTGCCTGACCTTTTCACACACATACACTACCCATCTCTTCTAGAGCTGAGAATATTTTTATCTTAGGCACTGCAGTATGAAGCTACTTGATATAAATTGTTTTAATATACCTTTGGAAGTTGGATGTCTAATTTTTTATGGCTCTACTTAATCCTCATAGTACTTAAAGACCTACTATGATCTGTATGAAAGTTAATTACAATATGAGTTGGAACCTACCAAGCCAGAGCCAGATAGAACAGAATAAATAGCCTTGAAGGAAGGAACAGCAAGACCATAAAATTCTATATGGTTGAGTTTGTCCTGAATACTGCCTCAAATTCTGTGTTAACTCAAAACAAACCAGATAAAAATTCTATTATGGTAATAGCCAGGCCAGTTTCCCTCAAGAAATGCTACCATATATGGTCTTGTACTTCAATCGCTACAGTTCTTTGAACACTTTCCATGTCACACCTTGGCCACTGTCAGTAGCCATAGTGATAGCAGAGGAAATAGTATATTAAGAAAGTCAAGTCTGATTACAGTGGAAGAAATTGATTTGGATGGAGAGGCATGAGATGTATGTTAATCGAGCGGCAAATGTTTCTTTTATGGATCTATCTTTGAGGTACATCATAAATGTGAGCTAAAAATATAAGCCACATTTTTCAGGGTGTCAAAGGCTCTCCATATCAGGATTCAACTTGGAACTCTGATAATAATAACAGAAAAACTGAAACTGGCAACATAGTCTATTTCTAAAGATGAATTCAACACTATATTATTGGGGAAATGCTATATATCAAGTTCTGTACTAGGCTTTATAGTCTTTTATTTCTAGAATGCAGCAGATATCTAAATCTCTAAGGGTTGCAATGACTAAAGGAAGAAAAACTGAAATTCTTATCAAGTAGAAGTAGTTGGTTTCTCTTACTTCAGTGACCTTGGTAATTCTGTGCAAGTATATGAATATCCTATGAAATAAAGAGGTAGTATGCAAATTGACCATCACTCCAACACACAAGATAGTTGCCTCCATGTGGTCAAAGATGAGGACACAAGATGGTTGCTACATGATGGCTGGCAGAGGAGGACTGCTGTGCACGATCAGGCCAGCAGGGGAGGGCAGTTAGGGGTGACCAGGCCTGCAGGGAAGGGCTGTTTGGTGTAACTGGACTGGCAGTTGGGAGGGACCAGGCCTGTAGGAGAGGACAGTTAAGGGCAATCAGGCCAGCAAAAGAGAGCAGTTAGGGGTAACCAGGCCAGCAGGGGAGGGCAGTTAGGGGCAATTGGGCCAGCAGGGAAGCAGTTAGGTGTTGATCAGGCTGGCAGAGAGTGGTTAGGTGGTGATCAGGCTGGCAGGCAGAAGCAGTTAGGGAAAATCAGTCAGGCAGTTGGGAGCCAGCAGTCCTGGATTGTGAGGGGGATGTTCGATTGCATATTTAGGCATGATCCCAGGGGGCAGTCAGAAATTCCTCAAGGGTTCCCAGATTGGAGAGGGTCCAGGCTCGGCTGAGAGACACACACCCCCATGCACAAATTCCGTGCACTGCGCCTAAATACACATACACACACACATATACACATATCTGACATAATAAAAGCCTAGGTGGCATCATGCCTCACATAGTGTCATCACAAGTGAAGGCAGGGCCTGGCAGCCACTCTGTGTGGTGAGACCTGGGGGGCCCACAGCTCTGGACAGCATGGAGGAGGTGGATTCCAGTGGAGGTTGCTGCAGGGGGGGAAAGAAGTTGTGGGCAATCAGGCCAGCAGGGGAGAACAGTTTGGGTGAACAGGTCTGCGGGAGGGGGAGGGGGTTGGGGTGAACAGGCCTGCAGGGAAGAATAGTTGGGGGAGGGGGGTCAGACCTGCAGGGGAGGACAGTTAGTGGCAACCATGCTGGCAGGGGAGGGCAGTTGGGGGAAAGATCAGGCTGGCAGGAGAGGGCAGTGGGAGATGATCAGGCCACCAGGAGAGGGCAATTGGGGGTGATTAGTCTGGCAAGGGAGCAGTTAGGCATCAATCAGGCCAGGGGAGTGGTTAGGGGGTGATCATACTAGCAGGAAAAAGTGCAAATTAGGGGCATTCAGACAGACAGGCAGGCAGGTGAGCGGTTAGGAGCCATCAGTCCTAGATTGTGAGAGGGATTTGCAGTAAGACATCCCTTGAGGGTTCCCAGATTGGAGAGGGTGCAGGCTGGGCTGAGGGGCATACTCCTGTGCATGAATTTTGTGCACCAGGCCTCTAATATATACATATACATGTGTGTGTGTGTTAATATCTAATAGTCTGGATATGAGGGAAAGGAAATGACCACTACATTCTAAATAGGCACTTTTTTAGCATGTGAATACTAGACAAAACTGACTGACCTCCAATTTGCTACTCTTCCCTTTAGGAGAATAAATGAGATACCTGTTTCCCAGATAAAGTGCAATAAATATCTGAAGCTCCTGAAAAGTCTGAAAAGATAAGGCGGAGGAGAATGAAGTTTATTCCAGACATCAGTGCCTTAAATATATCCTCCTTGTTCTGGATAGATTTTCTCCAGAGACTTGGTGAAGATGGAGACAGTCGAGTGGCTAATGAATCACTTCCAATCTCAGCAAGGTTTGCATTTCATGCTCTGATAATCCTTTGGTCTATCTATCCTCGTGTCCTGAGATCAGTAAAATGTCATAGATCCCCCTCTGTGAGTAAACATAGAGAAGTATGTATAGGGAAGAGAACAAGCTTTCCTTATGCTCAGCTAGTTGTTTGGAGAATTTTCTGATATGACATATTATATGTAACTCAGATTCTGATGCAGCCATGCATGAGACCACTCAAGTAGTACTGACAACCTCATAGGACTTAGAATGCCAGACTGAGAAGGAAACTGTCTTTGTCTCTTGAGCCATCAGACTCAGACAAGCAAAATATCAACTAGTTAGTAACTGCAAAAGTCAGGGGCTTCTCCTCAACTCTAAAAATCTGGAAATGACAGGCTGAACAATAACTGAATCAGTCACATCAGCAACATAAGCTTCCTTCCCAGTTCTTGTTATTACAAGCTCATTCTAAAGCAAGACAGGTAGAATAATAAATCAGGAAAACATCTGACTCTGGCAGGTGTCTACTGTATCCTCATTGCTGCACAGATGTTGATATCCCCAACATTCTATGATATTTTTAATTATAAGTACCCCATTTCCAAGTTTACTATCTAGTCTCAGGGCAAGGAGACATTCTAATTGATTATAAATCTCATGATTCTGATAGGATAAAATTTCAGCCTTTGATGGAGCCTCAGATTTGGCAGAGGAATATTCCTTTCAACTTAGCCAAGCTGCCTTCCTCGGGCATCCATGCCAGCAGTGCTACATGGCCTCAGAGAATGTCCTAAAGCAAGAAAGTAGAGGTCATAGGCAATAGGCATTAAACTTCCTGCTGTGCTTAGATCGGGGGGGGGGGGGGGGGGGGGTGGTATAGGGGAAAGAGCTCCATTCAACACAATGTTCTGCTATAATCCTGCAGAACAAATGTGGAAAAGGGAATCTAGTTTAACAAGTTTGTTATTTGGGAATATCTGAGCTCTGAGGCAGTAAAATATCATTAGAAATTCAACATAAATGTCTAATGTATTTTAGATACATATAGTTCTGGCTTATTCCCTTTGTAATGCGGTCACCATGTTCTGAAACTAGTCCAATTCTGCTTAGGCCTTTGAAAAGAGCCAGTGCTGTGGCCCTCATGGGTGTGGATCCATTGCTGGGCAGGTGATGGCAGGAAAAACTCTTCTGCTGATTGTGATCTATGGCCTATTTAGGTTGAGGTGTATTCATCTATATCAACTTTGTTGAGTCTTTTTGCATAAAAAAAATAATTTTGTCTACTGCTTTTTCTGCATATATTGAAATAATATTTTATCCTTTATTTTGTTAATATGCTGTATCACATGAATTGCTCTGTGGATGTCGAATCATTTGGTCCCTAGAATAAATCACAGTTGATCATGATATAAAATGCTTTTAATGTAATGTTGAATTCAGTTTGCTAATATTGCACTGAAGAATTTTGCATCCATGTTCATCAGGGACATGGGTAGTGTCTTTGCCTAAGGTATCTGAAATCACTCCTGCATAATATGAGCACCGTGGCATGGCACATTGTCTTGGAAGAAGCCATCTCCATTGGGATACACCATCAACAAGATAGGATGAACTTGATCAGCAACAATACTTAGACTGTTGTGCTATTCAGACATTGTTCCACATGAATTAAAGGACCCAAATCACACCAGGAAAACATGCCCCAAACCCTAACACTGCCCCCACCAGCTTGAAGGGTTATACTCATGCATATGGGGTGCATGCTTTCATGCTGTTACCGCCAAATTCTCATTCTGCCATCTGCATGATACAACTGGAAATGTGATTCATCGGGCCACATTACTTTTGTCCAATGCTCGACTGCCCAATTCTTGTGTTCCTGTGCAAATTGGAGATGTTTTATCTTGGTAACTGCAAACAGCAAAGGTGTTTGAACAGGCCTTCAGCTTCCATATCCCATATGATGCAGTATATGGCTAATTTTCCTACAAATGTCAGTTGGTCATAATAACATGGCCACTCAGTGTATATGCATATTTAGTTTTAGTCTCATATAATTGTGATTGGAAAAGATGTTAGCCATTGTTTCAATCTTTTTAAATTTACCTACTTGTTTTGTGGTTTAACATTATCCTGAGAATGTTCCATTTGTGCTTGGGAAGAATATGTATTCTCCTGATTTGGATGGAATGGTCAATAAATGTTAAACTCACCTGACATGTCCTTTAAGACCAATGTTTGCTTAATGAAATTTTTTGTCTAAGTAATCTATTCATTGATGAAAGTTGGGTATTTCAAGTCTTCTATTATTCTAACACTGCTTATTTATCCCTTTATATCTGTTAAAATTTGCTTTATATGTTTATGCAATCCTCTATTGAGTGTATAAGTATTTACAACTGTTATATCCTTTTATTGGATTGACCCTTTATAATTCAATCTTATTAAAGTGTATCTTCTCTGATATAAGTATAGCTACCTAAGTTTTCTTTATTTTTGCTTGGAATGTCTTTTTTCACACCTCTACTGTGTGTTCTTAAAATTGAAGTGAGTCTCTTGTAGAGATCATATAATGGGGTCTTGGTTTTTTTATCCACAAACCACTCTGTCATTATTTGAAGAATTTATTACCTTTATAATTAATATAATTATTGATAGGTATGAACTTACTATTGGTGTTTTGTTAATTATGTGGCTGTTTCTTTGCCATTCTTTTATTCCCCACCTTGCTCTCTTATTTTTGATTTGATGGTTTTCTGTAGTATGAATAGATTGGTTCTTTTTGTATCTACCATAGTTTTTTTTTTTTAATAAACATTACACTTAAATTAAAATATAACAGTCTGTTTCAGATCAAATGCATTTTAAATTTCTACATTTTTATTCTCCCCACATTTTTTTCTGTCACAATATAAATCATTTTATCTTGTGTATCCATCAACAAATATTTTTGCCCTTAAAACTTCTTCACTAGATTTATAAGTAATTAATTCACCACCATTACAACATTAGATAATTCTGAATTCTACTGAAGATTTACTTTACCTGTGAGATTTATATTTTCATATGTTTTCCTGGTACTGGTTAGTGCCCTTTTGTTTTAGCTTGAAAATGTCTCTTTAAAAGGTGAAATAGACCAGCAAGTCCAGGAAGTGCAGAGAACCCCAAATAAGAGGAACCCAAAGAGGACCAAAACACATCATAATTAAAATGCCAAGAGAAAAAGACAAAGAGAGAATCTTAAAAGCAGCAAAAGAAAAACAGTTAATTACCTACAAGGAATTACCCATATGACTATCAGCTGATTTCTCAACAGAAACTATACAGGCTGGAAGGGAGTGGCAAGAAATATTCAAAGTAAAGAATAGCAAGAACCTACAACCAAGATTACTCTACCCAGCAAAGATATCATTTAGAATTGAAGGTCAGATAAAGAGCATCACAGACAAGAAAAAGCTAAAGGATTTTATAACCATCAAAGCAGTATTATATGAAATGCTGAAGGGTATTTTTTTAAATATATTTTATTGATTTTTTACAGAGAGGAAGAGGGATAGAGAGCTAGAAACATCGATGAGAAAGAAACATCGATCAGCTGCCTTCTACACACCCCCTACCGGGGATGTGCCCACAACCAAAGTACATGCCCTTGACCAGAATCAAACCTGGGATCCTTCAGTCCACAGGCTGACACTCTATTCACTGAGCCAAACCAGTCTTGGCTAAAGGGTATTCTTTAAGAAGAGTAAGAAGAAGGAAAAGGTAAAAATTATGAACAATAAAGTGACAACAAATACATATATCTATTAACAAGTGAATCTAAAAATCAAGTGAATAAAAAATCTGATGAACAGAATAAACTGGTGAATATAATAGAATCAGGGGCATAGAAAGGGAGTGGACTGACAATTCTCATGGAGAAAAGGGTTGTAGGGGGTGCAGAAAGAGATTGGACAAAAATCATATACCTATGGACGAGGACAGTGGGGGGTAAGGGCATGGGGTGGGGTGGGAGTTATGGAGGGGAAAAGATGAACTGTAATAATCTGAACAATTAAGATTCATTTAAAAAAATATATGTGGGTACAGTCCTGCTGGCCACCAAAGCCAGGTTATCAAGGAATGAATCTTGAGGACAGTCACCCTAATAGCCAGATGCCAAACATGTGCAAAATTTCTTTTTCTGAGAAATGGTAACTTATGGCAAGCAGAGTAGGGGGGAGGGGGAGCATCTGCAGGCTTTCCCCATCTGTGGAGAGGATTGTATTCAGCCTCTAGATGTGTATTAAATTAGATAAGCAGTAGGCTTCTCTGCTGGAAAGACTGGACATTTCAGGCTGCTGCCTCTGAACTATACCCAGGGGGAATAGCTTATAAAAAATGTATTCTCTCTGTGTTACAGTTTTATGGGATCCATAGACATACACCCTGCTGACCACCAGAGTCAGGCTAACAAGGTATGTCCCCTGGGCAGCAGCCACAAAAACTGGGATGCCCAATGTATACATAATCTCCTTTTTAGTAGATACTGGTGACTGGAAACAAGGCAGAGGGAAACCACAAAGATGGCATCTAACAGCCTCACCAGTCTGCTCCTCAGGGCAAAACTTTTAAGGTAAGAAAATAGGTCTCTTTCATGAAATTACTGGGCATGTTTTATTTTCCTACCTCTGTACTTAGTCATGCTGGGATAGCTGTAGTGCAGTGGTTGGCAAACTGCAGCTCGTGAGCCACATGCGGTTCTTTGGCCCCTTGAGTGTAGCTTTTCCACAAAATACTATGTGTGGGCACGCAAGTACAATGCGATTGAAACTTCGTGGCCCATGTGCAGAAGTTGGTTTTTGACTCTCAAAAGAAATTTCAATTGTACTGTTGATATTTGGCTCTGTTGACTAATGAGTTTGCCGACCACTGCCATAGTGAGTCCACATAAGCCCTTTAAAAACTGTTTTAGCCTTGTGGTTCTCATAGATTCAAGCCCCATTAACTTTTAGAACTAGGTATTTGGGTGATTTTTTTAAAAAATTGGGGCATCAAATCTGTAGGTCCAAACATTTCACTTCTCAGGAAGAAGCTGGGGGTTGAGTTCCCTCCCGTTGTCCCCCTACCAGAGGTGGGCTTATTTGTGAAATTGTTTGACAAGGTGTTTTTTTCCATAACAAATTTCTAGGAGTTACTTGAAAGAAATTCAAAAGCTAGTCAAGGGAATTTGGTCTGTCTATAGCTGTATGTTTGGAGTAGGTGAATTCAGGTGATATTTCCTATATCACCATCTTAAACCAGAACCTCATAAATTATCAGACTTAATGTTGTCTTTTGAACTAACAGCATAATTGCTATTATATCTGCAATCTATTGACATGTGACTTTGGAATATACCATTAACATGGACTCTGGAAGACACTCTGTTATATTCCATTAGAAAATGTCCTTCTTCCCCCAGGTGCCTGGGACAAAGTATACATACAACTTATTACTCTCTGTAACTTCATAAAAGTACAAAAATTCCCAGGATAGTTTTGTGCAAGAAAATGACAAGCAGGTAAATATGTGTAAATGATGTGACATTTAATATTGATAAGGTGTCATTGGTATATGATTAGAGGTTAAAACTTTACCCAACTATATTAGCCCTTCCACATGAAAAATACATGTACCCAAATAAGTTATCCCTTTCAGGGCTGACTTTGATATTAAAAGTTGTCATGGATGAGAGCTAGTAATTTTTTTTAAAATTACATATTGAGGCTTGCAAGGTATATTAGACATTTTTTTGAATAATAGAGGTAGCACATGAAAATATTTCTTTAGATGAATCACATAATAAACAACTTTATGTATGTCCTGCAGTAGAGTCAAGCTATATTTGTTTAGTTTAAAGGTCAAAACATAAATATAAATAGGGCTGAGTATATACAATGGATTAAACTGGAAAAGGTGATGCAATGTATATAAGGCAGTCATTGCCTAGAGAGAAAACCAAAGAGTGAGTTACAGTCACATCAAAATAGTTGTCAGACATTTTTCTCCCTGTGGTAGCCCCATTTGACAAGCGAGCTAATTCATGACTTTGCCACTTTGGCAGGTGGCTGACCAGAAAGCCTTGCTGGAGCACCGGGGAAACTGCTGGCCCAGCAGCCCAGAGCCCGGCTAGAGGCTCTGCTTATCTGCAGAGATAAGCCAGAAATCTGCACTGAGCGTTTTATGAGCAGGTCTGCTGATTATCTCCCCAGATAAGAGTTAACTTCCTATATGATCTGATTAGGTCCCCTTTCCAGGTGGGCTGACAGTTGTATTCTGCAGTGGATTGGGATACAAATTATTTTCCCAGGCAGAGACCCTTGTAAGTGGCAAGGCTTTGGCTTGTGGATCACAACAGGTAGAACAGTGTACCAAGTTCTTTGGTTTGACACATACAGATAGTGGGGGGAAAAGGCAAAAAGATATTTTAAACAATATAACATACACTTTAAACTAAAAATGGTAGAGACAAAGTATGCCATTATAAACATTCACAATATATTGACCCCTTTACCAATTTATGCACCCAACACAGAGCAACTAAAACAAATAATAACATAGCTAAAAGGAGAAATAAATAGCAATAAAATTGTTGAGAGTGGATTATTAAAGTATCCAACTAAGTATAGATCATCCAGACAGAGAATCACTAAGGAAACAGATTTGAATAACACTATAGATCAAAAAGACCTAACAGACAGACATTCTGACAAAAACAGACTATACATTTTTCTCAAGTACACATGAAACATTTTCTCAGAGAGACCATATGTTAGGCCATAAAACAAGTCTTAGCAAATTCAAGAACACTGAAATCATAGCAAATAACTGGAGGAAATTCAGAAATAAGAAAAATAATATTTAATTTTTCTCTTGAACAATCAATGGGGATATGGGAGGGCTAAATTGAGGGTGGAGGGATTGAGAAAAAACTCATCGATAAGGATAACAATGTGATGATTACTGAGGGGGAGAAGGGTAGAGGAGGAATAAATGGTGATTGAAGGAGACTTGGGGAGGTGAACACACAATACATTTTGCACCTAAAACATATAATTTTGTTAACCAGTGTATAAATAAATTAAATAAATAGGGAAATAAAGTATCTTTAGACAAATGAAAATACAATATAAGAGACATCTATGGCAAAGAGGGAAGTTCATACTAATAAGCACACATTAAGAATCAAGAAAAACCTCAAGTAAACAACCTAAATCTACACCTCAAGGAAGCATAAAAAGAATAACAAACTAAGACCAAAGTTAGAAGAAGAAATGAACTAATAGAGAACAGGAAAACAATAGTAAAATTTAAAAACTAGAGTTGGTTCTTTGAAAACAAAAATTGACAAACCTTGAGTGAGACTAACCAAGGAAAAAAACAGGACCCAAATCAACAAAATTATAAATAGGGGACATTAGAACTAATACCATATAAAACAAGGAATCAAGCTACTACTAATAAGTATATGCTCACAAATTGAACAGTCTACAAGAAATAGAAAAATTCTTAGAAGCCTGAACTGCCCAATTATTAGCAAAGGCACTGAATCAGCATTCAAAATTCTCCCAATAAAGTAAAACCAAGGAACAGTGGGCTTCCTTGGTGAAGTCTACCAAATGTTTAAAGAAGAATTAATGTCAACCATTCTCAAACTCTTCTTATAAAATTAACTTCATTCTATGTCACCAGCATTACCCTGATACCAAAGCCAGAGAGGCACCACAGGCAAATAACCCTGATTAATATAGATGTAAAATACTAGCAAATGAAATACTAGCAAATCAAATTCAGCCACACATTTAAAGGGTCATTCACCATGTCCCAGTGGAAGCTGTTGCTTATCCCCAAGATATAAGGATGGCTGAACATATGAATCGCTAAATGTAAAAAATAAAATACATTAATATAATTAAATAAAATCATACAATCACCTCAACAGATGCAGAAAAAGCATTTTATAAAATTCAACATCCATTCTAAGAAGGTAGATACAGAATGAATATACCTTAACATGATAAAAGTCATTATGCTAAGTGAAATAAGCCACTCAGAGAAAGGCAAGTACTATTTGATTGTGCTCATGATAGAAATAAGAGGACAGCTGTTGGATGGGGGAGGGGGGCAGACCTGGGTGAGGGGGGGGGGCGGGGAAACACCTCATAAACAAGAGTAGTGGTTGCTGGGGGAGGGGATATGAGGAGGGTTTAGTGGGAATAAATAGTGATGGACAAAGACTTAACTTGGAGTGGTGAACAGATGACATGTAGAGTTGTGCACCTGAACCCTGTGTAATTTTGTTAACCAGCGTTGCCTGAATAAATTCAATAAAAAGGAAAGCAAATAAAGGCCAAATATGACAAGCCCAAAGCTAACATTATGGATATAACTTTAGAAGCCACTGAACAGTCTTGATTTGAAAGACAAAAAGCTTCTCATTCCAATCAACCATTGTGTAAGGAGTATCCTATTAGCCACAATTTAATTCACTGCAGTGAAGAGTCCCTCAGTGATTAGAGCTTCTTCGGCCTGCGCACCAGAGAGTCACAGGTTTGATTCCCATTTCTGGTTGCAGATCTGGTCCAAACCTCGATAGAGATGTATGGGAGGCAACCAATCAATATGTCCCTCTCACATCAATGTTTCTTTTCCTTCCACTCTTTACTCCTCAGATTGGAAAAAAAAGCAATGGGGAAAAAAAAAAATAATAAAATAATAAAATATATATATATATATATATATATATATATATATATATATATATATATATATCTCTCCTCGCTTCTCTGGTGAGAATTAAAAAAAAAAACTAATTATTTTCTATACCTTAAATCACAGCTTTAGGCAGGTAAGATATTGCCAGCAGATTACTATTGCTTTGGTAATGCCTTAGGGGCTAGACTCCCCTCCCCCACTACCTCACACACGCCCCATGCCCCTCCTCCCCATCCCTGCCCTGAGATAAGTTCTTAGGTAAATCAAATAGAAACAATATAGATTTCCCAGTGAGCTTCATATTGAGACAAAATATTGGCTGTACCATGGGGATAGTGCTTTTAAAGCAGCTGCAAAAGAAGTCATCCCCATAAACTGTATTACTGAGGTGGGTAGAGAGGGGAATGAGAATCACCCCAAAGTAAAAAAATTACAAAAACTTCTAAAAAATCACATGCTTTTATCGAGATTCAATAACTTTTCTGCCTTCTAAGTGGATTGGTTGAGCTGAAGAAAGGCCCACCTTCCACAAGGAGCTGCAGCAAGGAGGAACTAATTCAGTTGGCTGAGACTCTATCCTATCTTGGTTCATTGACAGCTAGAGAAACAGAGAAATCTGTAAAACTCTGGACATGGTAGGAACCTCAACAAATGATCAACAATATTATTTTAGCCTGAGTAGTAGAGGAGAATACATAATTAGCTACTTTATTTATTTTTGTAGCAGATGCTATTGGAATTCTGGGCAATATCCCTCCTGCTGGACGGGCATTTGGGTTGCTTCCATATTTTGGATATTGTAAAACAATGCTGCAATTAACCTAAGGAGCATATATCTTTTTGAATTAACATTTTGGATTTCTTTGGATACGTCAACTTTAATTGAAAATAAAGTAGAGAGAGGAAAGATTTCAGCTGGAGAGTGGACCCTGGCAAAGAATATAGTGGACCTGGGGAAGAATCATGACTGTTCATTGGGAGAACTGTGTTCATGTGAGGGCAGTTGCTCAGTTGACTTTAATTCTGAGTAACAGCTACTTAAAGGTGCCACCTGAAAAACCACTTTTTTGTTGTTGTGACAAACAACTGAACAAAACTGAAAATGTACCTTTCTAATATAAACAGGTTACAGACTTGCCATTTTGCAAAACACTCCATCATTTTGTGGGTAAAGAGTAAGCCAAAATAAAGGTTTCTTTAATTTTTTACAAAAAATTTTTACAAAAAATTTTTTACAGAAAAAAGCACTATCTAAGTTATATACTTTTGCAGCACTGCTTTAAAAGCACAAAATTCTATTGGGAGAATTTTGAATGCTGATTCAGTGCCTTTGCTAATAATTGGGCAGTTCAGACTTCTAAGAATTTTTCTATTTCTTGTAGACTGTTCAATTTGTGAGCATATACTTATTAATAGTAGCTTGATTCCTTGTTTTATATGGTATTAGTTGTAATACCATATAATTAGTTAGCCTTCTAAGGCAAAATGCAAAAGTGCATTCTGTTGTGTGGGGTTTTTTTCTTTACAAGAGATTGGGTAGGTCTGTGTTTATTTATATTTCTATTTTCTAATTACTATGTGAACTTTCCATTCGCATATAGGAACAACAAGTTTCTTCTAGTGTGTAACATCACTGGCAAATGAAGAAACCTTTATTTTGGCTTACTCTTTACCCACAAAATGATGGAGTGTTTTGCAAAATGGCAAGTCTGTAACCTGTTTATATTAGAAAGGTACATTTTCAGTTTTGTTCAGTTGTTTGTCACAACAACAAAAAAGTGGTTTTTCAGGTGGCACCTTTAAGTAGCTGTTACTCAGAATTAAAGTCAACTGAGCAACTGCCCTCACATGAACACAGTTCTCCCAATGAACAGTCATGATTCTTCCCCAGGTCCACTATATTCTTTGCCAGGGTCCACTCTCCAGCTGAAATCTTTCCTCTCTCTACTTTATTTTCAATTAAAGTTGACCTATCCAAAGAAATCCAAAATGTTAATTCAAAAAGATATATGCTCCTTAGGTTAATTGCAGCATTGTTTTACAATATCCAAAATATGGAAGCAACCCAAATGCCCGTCAAGCAGGAGGGATATTGCCCAGAATTCCAATAGCATTTGCTACAAAAATAAATAAAGTAGCTAATTATGTATTCTCCTCTACTACTCAGGCTAAAATAATATTGTTGATCATTTGTTGAGGTTCCTACCATGTCCAGAGTTTTACAGATTTCTCTGTTTCTCTAGCTGTCAATGAACCAAAATAGGATAGAGTCTCAGCCAACTGAATTAGTTCCTCCTTGCTGCAGCTCCTTGTGGAAGGTGGGCCTTTCTTCAGCTCAACCAATCCACTTGCCTCAGGCATCTATACCAGTGAGTCACATCGTCCCTCAAACTCTGCTGGACAAGAGTTTAAATGGCTACATAAAGGTTTACTTCCAGATTGGTAGAGTAAGCACCTTAGTGAACTTTCCCATAAAAAAATGACAAGCAAAGAACAAAAACACTAAAAATCAACCATTTCAGGACTGTAGAAAATAATCAAAATCAGAGATTGAACTGAAAATAATTGACCCCAGAAAAGTTATTGAATCTCGATAAAAGCATGTGATTTTTAGAAGTTTTTGTAATTTTTTTTACTTTGGGGTGATTCTCATTCCCCTCTCTACCCACCTCAGTAATACAGTTTATGGGGGTGACTTCTTTTGCAGCTGCTTTAAAAGCACTATCCCCATGGTACAGCCAATATTTTGTCTCAATATGAAGCTCACTGGGAAATCTATATTGTTTCTATTTGATTTACCTAAGAACTTATCTCAGGGCAGGGATGGGGAGGAGGGGCATGGGGCGTGTGTGAGGTAGTGGGGGAGGGGAGTCTAGCCCCTAAGGCATTACCAAAGCAATAGTAATCTGCTGGCAATATCTTACCTGCCTAAAGCTGTGATTTAGGTAAGAAAATAAGAGCCTAATCACCCCTAACTGCCTCTGCCTGCTTGCCTAATTGCTCCTAACCCCTCCACCTGCCTGATTGCCCCTAACCACTTGCCTGTCAGTCTGATTGCCCCTAACCACCTCTGTCTGCCTGCCTGAAGGCCCCTAACCACTCACCTGCCTGCTTGATTGCCCTGTCACTCCACGTTTCAGTTGCTGGGCTTTTATTAATAGGATGCTTCATAAAATGGGTTTATGATGTCATGAATCATGCTACATAATTAATGTATTTTATCCAAGTCATCGCTATAATTAATATTGCCTCTGCTGATTTATTTTTATTTGCATGTCAGAAATCTTTTTGCCCACAACTTTATTTTTAATTTGTACCACTTTGGTTAAAGCATTTCTTATAAGAAGTATATAACTGGACTGTCATTATGACAACCTATCTTTTATTGATAAAAGTCCAATAAATTTAAAATATAGGCAAAAGACATGAATAGATATTTCTCCTAAGAGGACATACAGATAGACGTGAAAAGATGCTCAATATCAGTAATCAGAAAAAAGCTACAATGAAATATCACCTCATACTTGTCAGAATGGCTATCATCAGTAAGTCAACAAACAACAAATTGTGTTGGTGATGATATGAGGAAAAAATAACTTTTGTGCACTGCTAGTGGGATTAGAAATTGGTACAGTGACTGTGGAAAAGAGTATGGATGTTCCTCAAAAATTAAAAATAGAAAAACAAAAGAGGAAAAAATTAAAAATAGAACTACAAAATGTCCCGGCAATCCCACTTCTGGATCTTTATCTGAAGAAATCCAAAACATCAATTCAAAAAAATATATATGCATTCCTATGTTTATTGCAGCATTATTAACAATAGCTAAGATACTGAAGCAACCTAAGTGTCTATCAGTAGACCAATGAATAAAAAAGAGGTTGTATATGTAGTGGAATATTATTCAACCACAAAAAAAGAATTAAATCTTGCCATTTGCAACATAGAACTAGAGGGTATTATGCTAATTAAAATAAATCAGGTAGAAAAAAATAAATACCATATAATTTAAGGGATTAGGAAACACAAATTTACAGTTATTAAGAGTCATGAGGATGTAAAGTACAGCATAGGGACTATAGCCAATACTATTTTAATAACTGTGTATGGTGTCAGAAGTACAGTAATTTAATGATAGCCTAGAGAAATTATTCTAATAGTTCCTAATTTGAATACTTATTGGGGTGATCACTTTGCAAATTGTATAATTATCTTATTACTATGCTGTACACTTGAAATTTATATTATATTATATATCAACTATAATGGAAAATTAAAATATTATTATTTTAATCTTTATTGTTGAAAGTATTACATATTCCCCTTTTCCTTCCCCCATTGACCTCTTTTAGCCTGCTCCTGCTCTCTATCCTAGGCCTTCACCACCCTATTGTTAGTGTCCATGGGTTATACAGGTATACATACAAGTTCTTTGGTTGATCTCTTACCACTCACCCACCCTCTCCTGCCTTTCCTCTGAATATATTATTTTTAAAAGTCCAGGAAACTTAGTATAATAAATACTTAACTTTTCCTTTCATCTTTATATTATTTTTCCAACATTTTATATTTGACCAATTTACTATCCTATCTAATAAAGAGGTAATATGCAAACTGTCCATCACTCTAACACACAAGATGCCCACCCCCATGTGGACACAAGATGGCTGCGAGGGGAGGGCAGTTGGGGGGAACCAGGCCTGCAGGGGAGGGCAGTTGCAGGGGGTGGGGGAGGACTAGGCCTGCAGGGGGGCAGTTGGAGGTGACCAGGCCTGCAGTGGAGGTCAATTAGGGTGACCAGGCCAGCAGGAGAGGGAAGTTGGGGGCAATAGGGCTGATAGGGGAGCAGTTAGGCATCAATCAGGCTGGCAGAGGAGTGGAGAAGGTTCAGGCTGCGCTGAGGGACACACACACACACACACCCTCCGTGCACAGATTTTGTGCACCGGGCTTCTAGAATTCATTATATACTTGCCCAGTTCACTAATGCTTACCATTCTCATAAACTACTATGAAAATAAGAATAACTTAGTAGAGGGAATAGTTGCTACCCAGTGTACTTTCAGTTCTACCCCTCTCTCCCTTGCTTTTGACTGACTCCCCCCTTGAGAATTTTGAATGATTTTACTTTACCTTTTCATTGCTGGCATCTTCCTCCAAGCCTCTCTGACAATATCTCAATTTTGCTGAGATAGTATAGTAATTTTAATAATAGCCTACAGCAATTATTCTAACAGTTTGTCCTAATTTGATATGCATGCTATGCATTCACAGAAAGCCTAACGTCCATTCAGATTTATTTCTATTTCAAGGTTTATTATTCACTATTGTTTCCTTTCTACATTGTACCCCATGATAGTCTTCCTGTTTGCTCAGTGCTTTGAAGATTTTCTCAGATATTTTCCTCAGAGGTAGTAAATGTGTGATATCAGTAAATGTGCCTAAATTCTGAGATTATATCTTTCTTTTTTTCTCTCTGAGATAAAAGGATTGCAAGCCAAGGATCCCCTATGGAGCAAAGATTCTACTGTCAGCCTGGTAGCTAGGAGAGAGTGATACTACAATACATCTACAGTATTACTACCTTTTTCTTTTTTTCTTATTTGTTTTTTCTCTTACAATTTTCAAAGAGGCTCTTATCTTCTACAATGGAGGAGTGGGCCCAGCCAAGGAATGGACTAAGGATCTGATAGTTAGGATTGCTGAGCTTCTAAGATGATTGAACACCAAGCCAAAGCAGATCTGTTAAGGTTAGAGCCTTGATTATGAAAAAACAAACAAACAAACAAACAAACAAACAACTAGAAATCTGACTGGGATAGGCATGTCTGGGTAGATGTCCCCTGTCTATTGTGCCTCTTTGGACTTCCCTAAACCTCCCTCCAGAACTAGTGCAACACTCGTTTTTGGCATTAGCCCCCACCCATCTCCATCCCCACTCTTCTCCCATATGTGGAAGCAGCAGCTCCCATCAGAAATTTCCCCCAGGTGTTTAGTTAGGGTTTTCCCATTATAATAAGGCTAGGGACATCTGGGGCATCAGGAAGAGGCAGATTACAGCTATAGGAAAAAGTAAGTTGTCTTCATGTGCTGGCCAAGGAAGTATCCGTAGCACTGGATTTTGAGATTCTTGATCAAGAGGACTGGAATATAAAACTGAAAAAGCAATAACTTATTGACTTTGGTACATAAGATTTAACACTCTTTCTTTCCCCCACCCCCATAGAAAATAGGAAGAGGCACTTAGAAGCCTAGAGAAAATGATAACCCATGCTGAGCAACATTAAAATGCCTGAGTTTCCACGGTAGATTATGGGGTGCCTCATTATATTATGGCAAGAATGAGTTCTGAAAATGACTATATATTACTGCAAACTCAGCCAAGTAGAAACCATAATTGTATCTGCTTGCTGGAGGTAGTATCTTTAAGAGAGCAGATTAATGAGTAAATTATATATAGCTATTGATTAGGTGAATGTATTTTTATGTCCAATTTGGGTAAGACTATTAAAAACAGCCCTGGGAAAAACTTTATTCAAATTAATTGAGGGGGGGAAAAAGCATTTGTAAGTTCTGATAACCCTTCCTTGCTGTCATAATATACTCATAAGAGAACTGGATCATGTGAATATGTAAAGAACCTCACATTAACCCATGACATCCATGAAAACATGCTGATGAGGCAAGATGTGTGAGGCTGCTACTATACTAAAGGCTTTGATAAGAATAATGTTCTCTGGAAGAGAAGAACCCTTGATTTTAATCAAGTTTTTAGATATCTAGTGTCTAGGAATGTACCCAGACATTCCCAAAGTAAAACACAAATTGCTGCCTCTTGCAGGCCTTGTCACAGGAAGGAAGTCCAATGCCTGTCAGCCTCTTTGGGTCCTGGGGACACCAAATCCCTCACCTGAGATACTGGTCTGGCCTATGAATAAGGGGTCACAAAATATTGCCAATTCTAAATGGGGTCCAGAGCAGAAAGGTGCTGTTTGCTCTCTTACAGCACCATGCCTTAATGAAAGCAGCTTTACCTCTTCAGTCAGATGACTCAGCAGACATGATTGTGCCAATGGTGAGAAATGCTTTCTTGTACAGTTTTTGGAGAAAGCTCCTTGGGTTCTGAAGCAAGGCCAGGTCACCTGCAACAGAGCCTGGTGGAGATGGAATGCTTGACCTGGGACCACCAAGTGACCATTTGTCTCCTTTGTTACAAGCTGGGTTATTGCTGACTCAAGAAGTCACAATGGGCTATTGCTCAGCTTATCCAACCTTACATGTTATAAATGGTACATTTAGAACTGATCCCAAGCAGGAGGGGTGCTGGTACAGCTTACTTTTTCCTTCTACTCCTGACCCATACCAAGAGTTGATGAGGGTATGGAGCAACTTTAGCTCTCATACACTGCACATAGGAAGATGAAATTGTACAATCATATTGGTAAAAGGTTAACAGTTTTATTTTAATAGTTAAACATATACTGACTTCACAATCTAGCCCTCCCATACCAGATATTCATCCAAGATAAATGAAAGCATATGTCCAGACAAAATCTTATATTACAAACACTCATATTGGCTGTATTTATAACAGCCAAAACTGGAAACAACCTAAATATCCATCAACAGGTGTGTGGATAAACAAACTATGGTATACCCATACAGTGAATAATATTTAGGAATATGAAAGAATAAACTATTGATTTAACAATATGAACAAATCTCAGTGCAATTATGCTGAATGACAGAAGCCATTACAAAAAATTTTTCATTCTAGAAAATGAAAACTAATATATAGTATCAGAGCAAAGCAGTTGGAGGGTGGGGGATTGCAAAGAAACAATAAATTTTTTACAATAATGAATATGTTCATTATTTATATTGTGGTGACAGTTTAACAGGTGTATACTTATTAAATTGTGTACATTGAACGCATAAAGTTTGTTATAAATAAACCCTTCAATAAAGCTGTGAAATTTTTTAAATATACCAGGAAAATATTTTTCTGAGCTCTAGTAAAGCCATACTAACCAAGTTTGAGGCTCATGACCATGCTCGGTGCCATTCTTACTAGACCCAAAAAGAATTAGATGAATAATCAGTAACTGAACACAGGAAATGAGGCTGTCCCATTCACTCTGGCACACCAGGCCAGACTATGTCAAAAGCCTCCTATAGTTCTTCACAAATCACTCCTCTGTCTCCTAGTGAGAATATGCAAAGAAGCTGAGGGAGCAAGGGAACAAGTTATGGCCCAGCTCGTTCCCCTAACACAAGTAGTCTGGGGTTATCTCTACTGCCAGACCCCTGGAGAGATAATCAAGCCCTGTGACTACAGCATGCCCAGTACACAATTGGCCCACTCTAAGGACAGAAGGTCTAGACCTCACTCTATCCATATTGGATTTTCTTTACCAAGTCAGAAGCAATATATAATAACTAGAGGCCCAGTGCACTAAAATCCGTGCATGGAGGAGGGGGGTGTTCCTAAGCCCAGCCTGCACCTTCTCCAATCTGGAAACCCTCGAGGGATGTCCGACTGCCTGTTTAAACCTGATTCTAGTAGGACAGGCCTAAATGGGCAGTCAAACATCTCTCTCACAATCTAGGACTGCTGGCTCCCAACTGCTCAACTGCCTGCCTTCCTGATTGCCCCTAACTGCTTCTGCCTGCCAGCCTGATCACCCCCTAACCACTCCCCTGCCAGCCTGATTGATGCCTAACTGCTTGCCTGCCAGCCCAATTGCCCCTAACTGCCCTCTTCTGCCAGCCTAGTCACCCCTAACAGCCCTCCCCTGCTGACCTGGTTCCCCCCAACTGCTACCCCTGCAGACCAGGCCTCCCCTACAGTCCCGCCCCTGCTGACCTGGTCATCCCTAACTGCCATCCCCACCAGCCTCATTGCCCCTAACTGCTCTCTCCTGCTGGTCTGGAACTCCCCTCCCAACTGCCCTTTCCTGCAGGTCTGGTCCCCTCCAACTACTCTCCCCTGCAGGCCTGGTTGCCCCAGCTTCCCTCCTCTGCCAGCCTGGTCACCCCTAACTGCCCTCCCCTACAGGCTTGATCACCCCCAACTGCCCTCCCCTGCAGGCCTGGTCCCTTCCAACTGCCCTCCCCTGCTAGCCATCTTGTGTCCACATGGGGGCAGCCATCTTGTGTGCTGGAGTGACAGTCATTTGCATATTACTCTTTTATTAGATAGGATTGTAAGGTACATGAAGAGATAATAGATGCCAATTCCTCTACAGAGAAGAAGGATTCAGATCTCTTGAAGTAAATGATCCTAGCCTTGGTCATCTTTTAATGTACCCCTTTTTAGCCAGGCCTATAAGATTTTTGCTCTACAAGGTATGTAATCAAAAGTTATGTTATATACTTAATATCTGGAGTGGCATTCAGAGGTAATGAAGATTTTTCTGAGCCAAAGCAATCCTATAAACTGATACCATTGTATAGGATCTTGAGGTAACATCTCACTGAGAGAGATATATCAGAAATTTGTTTGCACCAAGTTAGGTAACTGGACATTAACTCATGAACTGTTTGGTCATTGGGAGTTACTTCCTCCACTCACTGATTAATAATTTAAACTTGATATTCATAAGACAGGGCTAAGATGGGAGAATCACTGGTTTAGCACTATTACTAATAAACGGTCACTCCTAAGTGTTTTATATTCCCATCACCTTCCATTTTTGGTATATTTTTAAGTGAGGAAATTAAAACTGGCTTCTATTTCTTATTATGGAGATATTAGAGGCCCAGTGCACAAATTCGTACATTGGTGGGGCCCCTTTAGGTGGCCAGCAGGGATCAGGCCAAAACCCACAGTCCGATGACACCTGCAGCTCCTACCTGCTGCTCCCACTCATCCTGACCCCATGTGCCTGCCATGGGCTTGCACCCAATCAGTCCCAATCCTGATAGGCTCAGGCTGCTGCAGCAGCGCTCACCAGCCATGAGCCCTGCATCTGGAGCCCTCCCAAGGGGAGTGGCCTGTGAGATTAGGCTGAAATCGGCTCTCCAACATCCCCTGAGGAGTCCTGAATTGCGAGACGGTACAGGCCAGGCTGAGGGACTCCACTGGTGCACAATCAGTTCAGGGAAGGACTGCGGGAGGGCTCCAGGCTGTCTGGCCCATCTGGCTCAGTCCCAATCAGCCAGACCCCAGAAGTAAGCTAACTTACCAGTTGGAGCATCTGCCCCTTGGTAGTCAGTGCACGTCATAATGAGCGGTTGAGCAGCCTTAGTATTAATATATCATTAACATATTATATTTTGATTGTTGTTCGGTTGTTCTGCCATTCGGTCTATTTGCATCTTACCCTTTTATTATATAGGATTGGGGATGTCATAGAGACCAAGATCTGAACCTAGGGTTAGACTGACTCCAAGGCCTTGCTCTACAAAGCTGCCCAGTCTTTGAGGAAAAAGCCATGTTTGAGAAGTTAATTATGTTATAACATGATATAGAAGCCAGTCTCCAATATCACACTGAAATATACAAAAAGTATGGTTTAATATTCAGAGGTCCAAATGAGGCAGTAAGTTCACTGAAAATTCATTCTCTTAAAAAACCTGGATTCTTTGAACCTGGTCCTACAGGCAGGATGACAAAGAATATAGACAAATTTCAGACTGGTCTTCGCCTTACAGCAACAGCAGCAACAAATTCATGAATTCCTGATTTTTCTAACCCAGTTGAATGGGAGAAGCTGTCATAAGGCAGATGAACCATGTTTTCATTTCCATGCTGGCCCAGACGGAAGTCTTATTTATCTAAGATTACTGGCATAAGGACAATTGTCCAGTTTGACCCTCCATTTTCTTTCCATCTACTATTCCAAAGACTATATAACGTGAGTGACCCATCTTCTCTGTGGCCATCTGGGGAGACCTACTGCCCATAACAACAGATTCTATCAGTGAAGCCCACAAAGCATGTTTGCAAACTGCAAGGCCTAAGGATTTTGACTTCTATATTCTATTATGACCTGATTCTACAGGAGACCAGAGATGTTTCTGGTGGCTGGTTTAAAGCAAGGTAAATTCTCTCCATAATCTGTCTCTTTCCCAATGCTATAGAACAGCAAAACCCAGCCTCAGCTAAGCACTGGTTCTTTGTTGGGGATATAAGTGTAGACACTGGGAATTTCTTTTCAGCTTAGCCAGGTTTCCTGCTTAGGGATCCATAAAATTCATCTCAAAGGCTTATGGTTCTCTGATGGAGAACTGGATTACAAGCTGCTGCATTCCATGCCTTGCTGCAAGCCATACCCCAGTGCTTCAGAAACCCAGGAAAGAGCACTATGGGAGCAGGAATATTGAAAGGATTTATGGATTGATAGACTATCCCTGCCTGATTCTTAACTATTCACTTCTTAGGTACATGACAGATAAATGATCAGAGAGGAGACATTATCCAGATGAAATATAGATATGGGAGACAGAACAGATGTTCAGGAAGAAACTATAACAAGGGAAAAGAAGTAATAAGTAAACAGACATACTTCAATCTATAAACAATATAAAAATTATCCTAAGGAAGGAGAAAGATTTCCTTTCTTCTTTCACCAACCCACCAAAAAGGAGCGTGTAAATGCTCTTACCTAAAGGGGAAGGAAGGGGTAAGTTTATAGAAAGGTTTATTATTCCTTTATATGGATGAACTGAGCCTTTTCCCTAAAATTAAAGAATCAAAAACCAAAGAAAGGGAAAAGAGAAAAAGCCCTTGGCCCTGAATAAAAGTGTATACACTGTGGAGGTGAGGGAAAGTGTCACAGAGACGGGCAGTTTGAGGGCAGATTTCAGTAAGTGTTGCTATGGACCATGGCTTTTCATTTAAGGTTGTTCAAGAGTAGAGGAATTACAAAGGATAAAATTTCTTCTCATTACTTATGCCTCTGCAGCAGGTCACTGTTAAGATTTGAGTCATGTTAGTCTCCAATTTAAGGTGGGTTCCGCTCATCTGCAATCTGAGAGTTTCCCAAGAATGACCTTCAGTGTCCATTCCACTGTTTATTACTTCTAATGATTTTCAAAATTTATAGCTTCATTGCCTTTTCTTATAAATGTAGTCATTTCATATCTATCTTTTTTTTGTATTTTCTTACTGTTCCATAAAGTGTCTATTTTCTCAAAAGTCTAATCTAGAATGAATAGAATCATGGAAAATGTTTAAAGTTGCACAAGGTATATGCGATCTGTGTTCTAGACTAGAAAGACATTGCATAGTCCCTGACTGAATGATTTTTGTGTCCACCAGGGGAAAATAAAGGATAATTATTAATTCCAAGAATGAGAGATGAGTGGTACTAAAGGATGTTCAAAATGCTTTGGGAGCACAGGGAGGAGGTTAAATCTAGGGAGTCATACTTCACCTCCCTCGGAAGGCCTTCAGACAGTTGAGACCTCCTGAATGAGTGGGTGAGTTAGGTGCTTTGTTGTCAAATTCATACATCCTTTTAAAAACTTATTCAATATTTAATAATTTATGGAAGAAACATAAAGATATAAAGATGGATAGATTGTTTCCCCCTCATTATAGTCTATCATTAGTAGCCTAAATATCTTAGCTCTATGGGTTTCATAATTCTAATTTTTCACTTAGACAAAAACGTCAAACTAATTGTGTTTATTGGTTAGGGAAATACCTTTTCCCCCCAAACTCTTAGCTTTACTGAATCTCATTTATAACATTTGCCTGTTTAATCCTGAATTAATGAGAAATGATCAATAATTTGTATAACAGCTCTTATATTAAGAATAAAGTGAGGCATAAGACTAGTACTTTGAAAAATTCTAATTTTGCATAAGTGACTTTAGTTTTCTTGGATTAAATAGATCCAGCCATTACATTTTCCAGAAATTTAGATCTTTTAACATTCTTCTGTTGATGTTTCCATTAGAACCTGAGCCTGAGGGAAGTGAGTGTATAAACAGACTTTGGTTGTGTGGCTTTCACTGTTTCTAGTTGCTGTGCCAGGGTTAAATAGCTTTCCTAACAATTCTGTTGAACTCTAAGGTTCACCCTCTTCCTAGTAACCTAACCATATTAGGAAAAAGTATTGCTGGTTTTGACTTAAGACTGAGCTCCCATTTTCCTAAGAAGTCATTGCTATTAATTCACAATAGTAAGGCAGTGGCCAATCTTGACTTCCATTCCATCCCATCCCATTGGTTATAAGCTATCAACAATTTCAAGAAATCCACTTGATGTCATGTATTCCTCTTTACCTGCTAACACTACAGACTTTTCCTTATTTTCATCTCTGGTCACTTAAGTGAGGTTTTGTTAAGGGTGGGAGAAGAGTTTCACCCCTGAGTACATCTGCCTTAAAAGCCTCTGAAAGCTAGTTTGGGATGAATGTACAAATCAGGCTCAGTTTGATATGTCCCTTTTCTCCTGTTTTGTACATGCCTACTGGGAACTTTTAAAGAGTTTGAGCAAGTGCAACCATTCATCCATACAAAAGTACAAAGGATCAGTTCTCCTCATTACCACCCACAATGGTGCAGTTAGGGAAGCAGAGAATTATCTTAACCCCAACTAGACTCATGGCCCCAACTCTGTGGGCATGCTTTCAAACATTACTATACCTCCCTTACTCTCCAAGATCACAGCCTGCTAGTGCAATCAATTTCTGAGAGCACGATTGACCTATTTTTCTCTGCCATTCAGGCTTTCTCTAAGCAGGCATACCTCTAACCCTTGGCATGTAAGTTTTCTAAAAAAAAAAAATGTTTTTATCGAGATACTTTACAAATGGCCATGTTAAGTGTAAAATGGAGAGAATTCTTTTTATAAAAACTGTCAAATGGGGAAGGCGTGGAAAACATGGATGTTACTACTAGGATACCAGACATAGCGTGAACACCTAATGCTGTCTTTGGATCTTGCAGACTTAAGTCTAATCCTCCAGGTGACACTGCATTTGGAGATTCAGATTCAGCTTATATTTTCCTTTTACCCTCCTGTGTCTCATTCCATAGGATACTCCATAGGGTTGAGTTTCTTTAAGAGAAAATGATAACTAAAGCAAGAGAGAGACATGAAGTTGTTCATTGTATTTCTTTCTTTCTCTGCTTTCTGGGAACTCAATCTATAAGAGGTAGGGTCTCAGATGGAGATTCACAGGCAGGTCTTTTAGAGAGTGCTCTTGGGATCCTCCACTGGGCAGGGGAAGCAAATAGGACTAGGAAGAAGAAGAAGACATCAAAGTATAATTCTGTCTGGAGAGAAGATGTCAGCCAACTCCTGTAGGAAGATCTTCAGAGCTGCTCACAATGGGGACAAGAGAGCTAGGCTTCTGTACCCTGGCACAATCTTTTATTGGATACAGTCCCTCCAGGAAAGAGGCACAACTTTAGACAAGATTGTTCCGTGCCACCGAGGAACAAGAGAAGGCTGATTCAGGGCTGTCTGCCTTCAGCGCTCTCAGCAGCTTGGGAATCAGTCTATCATCCCTGAGTGAGGATCTGGGCAACATATCACATCAGCCACCACACTGCCTCATGTAATACCTGTAGAGATATTTGTTTTCAAGTTCCCAAAGATTTGAACTTGTAGTTTGAGACAAGTGTAGCATATTCATGTGCAAGCTGAAATATTTGTGAATATTATTCACCAAAAAGGAAATGATCTCAATTCTGAATGCATTCCTGGTAGGTACAAGGGAATCTGAGTTATCTTATAATAGATTGGACCTCTCTAAATATATACCCTAAGGCAAGTATGTATTTTAGGGGGTCACTTCCCAAATAATGTACTTATATCCAGTAAAGTAGAATAAAGAATGAGACAAAGTGACGGAAAAGGGAGAAGATACACTAAAGACTGTATTGCTGAGTGAGCTACTACTGAGTAGCTAGAGCTGACCTGCTTTTAGGGATCCCTGTAGAATATGCCCTGTCCACCACGGGGGCAGGAAAGCTAGGGTATTTACCTGCCAACTTCCATTTCTCATTGGTTGATGGTTCCCTTGGGAACTGTCTTCTGGGCTGCTCTGTACATGTGTTTATTAAGCTCCCAGAGAAAGCCCTTAGGTAGAGGAACACAGATGCAAGTATTAAAATGACAAGCTATCAGTATGCATAGGAACTATCCACCATTGCTCTAGATAAACTTAGGGCTCAAGGTTATAGGGCAGAGCTTTAACAATATCTGCCATTCTAAGGTTTTAAGCTTCTCACTCTCATCCATCCCACAGACCCCTATCAGAGCCCAAAACAGGAAACTTATATACTACTATTGTATTGGAGAGGATGGTCCTAGAGTAGGAATGAGTGACAAGGGAAATGAAGCAGGAAAAGAGAAAAACCCAATATAAACAAACCTATGGCTGATTTCTCAAACCCAGGGGGCGCTCCCAAAAAGTGATATAAAAGTATTTAGGGACCTTCCATAGAAGGAGGGAGAAAGTGGAGCTAGTGGTTAAGTATTTGACTAATGGGAATGAGCAAAGGTTTGCCCTTTGAGGTGTTAACTTTCTATTCACCCAGGATGACTATGTGAGGGTCCCAAGAAGGGTCCCAAAGTGGGAAGCAAGAGGTACCTGGCCCACAATGAGATGCTGCCAGGCTGCATCTGTGTAAAGTCAGATAAGGTCCACAGGAGCTTGTTGTTGCAGGAGCAGCTGATGTAAGACAAATGGGACTGAGGTGTGAAGTAGTGCATGAGAGATGTCTGACCAGGAGGCTAAACAGTATAGAACTAAAATATCAGCAATAACATGGGAGGTGAAAAGAAGACGTATTAGAATTCTTTTGATCTTTACCTTCCTCCTGATCGACACACAATCCAAGATAAATCTTACTCTAAGTCAACATGTATGATGACACATAAAGGTAAATACTAAAATACTAAAGATAGAATCAATAAATTCCAAACCAGAAAAGGAAAACAGGAATAGAGGATTCAATCAATCCAATAAGTCAACAAAAGAGGGAAATAAAAAACAAAAACCATAAAGCAGTGGTATCATCAAATGTAACTATTAAACATATGTTTAAAAGACAGATAATCAGAATGGCTCTCTAAAAATTACTTATCAGTTTACTAGGGTAAGAGATACACCTAGAAAATACTAAATGAAAGATTGCTAGTATCAAAATGTGAATGTAAGATTGAGTAGTGGTATGTCAATTTGTGCTGTTTATCTCTAACAATGCATTTTTACTCATGGAAAATATACCATGAATTTGTTTGCTTACAATATCACCTCAATCTAAAGAACTGACTGATTTTATTGTGATTGTAGATTTTTATATTTCTCCTTATATTCCTCCCAAATTGACTTAAATAAATAGGCAAGTATAGAGAAGATCTGAATAATTAATATGATTATTTCAATAAACATATCTACAAGAACCCTGCAGCCAACAAAAATACAACACTGGTAAAATCTGATTTATATATGTGGATATATATTATTTATTTTTATTCAAATTTATGGAAAAAAAATTTTTGGTTTCCAAACAATTGTTTCTAGACCATTGTTTCTGACTGCAAAGCAATTAAATAAGAAGTCAATTAAATTTTTCTACAATAAATGTAAAAGATCTTTTACTAATTTGCCCATTTTTATGTTTAATGAACCCCGTGTACTCATCATTTATTAACTCAAAGCTAATTTTCTTTCAACTATACCCCACTTACTTCACTACTTCCATATTACTTTGAAGCAAATCTAATAAATCAGCTCTTGGAAACATACACTGAAATGTTTATGAATAAAATAAGCACTCCAATCTATAGGGTGTTTAACATTTCTGTGTCTTACAAGTTTGCTTTTATAGTTCTTTTGTTCTTTGTGAAGACTTAGAAACAAATATGGAAAGCCAACAAAGAAAAAATTCCATTCTTTTGATCTCTGCTCTTAAAAATATTTCCTTCTAATTTATTGAAGTATTTTTGCTAGTCTGAAATTATTTTATATAAATGTTTTAAAATATTCCAATGATAACTTGTTTTATTTTCAGAATTAAAACTTAAATGTAGTGCTTCTAAATTGTAAGGAGGAAATCACTAGTAAACATTCAGAATAAAACCTTATCTTCTTAAAGTAGACAAGCTCTAGTCTAACCAAATGGAAATAAAAAAGGATAACACAATTGAGATTAAGATTCATCATAAGAATACAATGAACAAATTTGTCCTTGCCATCTGTTTTCAAACCTATTAGCATAATTTATCTTGGTGTTTTGATAATTTTATGTTAGGTAAAAAACCTGAATTAATCAAGAATGATAAATTTTATTATAGATTTGAATGTTTTCTGAAAATAGCAAAAAACAACCAAGACTCTATTTTGGGTAGAGGAAATGTGTGTATTGGTCTATGGTATGAAGAAGGTAGGATCATGGAAAGCAGATAATACTCCACCAAGTCCAGATTTAAAAATTTTTTTAAAAATTAATGAAAGAGAGATTTATTGTTCTATTTATGCATTCATTGGTTGATTCTTGTATATGTCTGGACTGGGAATCAAACCTATAACCTTGGCATATCAGTACTCCAAGTCTAGACTTTTGACGGGAAAGCTTTACCAAATCTTTTCACTCATTTTGGCATTAAGTTTATACTCACTTCAATCTATATAAAACAAGGGTCTATTCCTTAAAGTGAGTTTCATTCTTTAAAAAACAGTTTTTCATGAGACCTGAATGTGAAAAGTAAAGCTGAAAAAATGTGTGTGTGTGTGTGTGTGTGTATATATATATATATATATATATATATATATATATATACATATATAAAAGAATATCTTGATAAACTAACTTAAAAGGCGTTCTTAGGAAAAACAAACAAAACTCATAAAGGAAATGTGTTTAAACTATTTGCTTTTTCAATGTAATAAATGTAATCACATTAAAATATAAAGCTTATAAGCCAGAGATCAAGGGAACATAATTGCAACAAGTACAGTACAGAATTATATTAAATTGTATTCAATTCCTAGCAATTGATAGGGAAAGACAGCCAATAAAAAAAAATAGACTGAAACAATGAAGAAAAATTCACAAGAGAAAATAAAAATGGCCAATAGCCACAAAAGATCTTCAACCCCAATAGTTATCAAGGAAAGTAAAAATAAATTTACCTTAAGATACAGAGAGACAGTTGTCAGACTGACAACACCTAGAGTTGAAATTTACAAACTTTGTTACCAAACTGCTCCAAGACCTGGAGAGTGAAATAGCCTCCTAGGAAAAATTACCAAATAGCTCCCCCCATACACACTTCTAGGAACATTCTCCAGAGATATGTGTCATTACTTTCATTATAGCAAACTTTATAACAGTGCAAAATAGAAAATCAACCTGGAAGTCAGCTTAAAAATGTATAATCTGGGCTGCAATCTATAATGCTGTATTCCCCAGTAGATATAGGTAGTGTATCTGTGTGTGTATATGCACACGTATGTGTATATGTGTACATGCATGTATATATATATATATATATACACAAATGTGCACATGGACACATATACCATGTATGCTTACATAAAGCATGAATAGTTCTTAAAAATTGTAGAAAAGGAGGCAGAAGGAAGCAAGGTCAAGAAGATACAAGAACAGTATGAGAACATTTATGTAAACTTAAAAAGAAACCAAGTAGAATGTTTAGTACATATGCTTATGCATCTGCTATATATATACACACACACACACACTAGAGGCCTGGTGACAAAATTCGTGCTTTCGGGGGTGGGGGGGTGTCCCTCAGTCCAGCCTGCATCCTCTTTAATCTAGGAGCCCTTGAGGGATGTCCAACTTCTTTTTAGGCTTGATCATAGTGGAATTGGGCCTAAATGGGCAGTTAGACATCCCTCTCACAATCCAGAACTACTGGCTCCCAACTACTCGCCTGCCTGCCTGCCCGATTATGCTCCACAGGAAAGCCCATTGCAAACACTATTTTCCAAGGCCAGGGGAATGTGCTGTTGGGAAGAGCACCAGCCTCACTAACATGTGAAGTGATAGTTTTATTCTATAGTTCAGGAATTATATTTGAGAATTTATAAGGTAAAGATAGTAGGACCCCAAATAATAGAAGCCAAACCAAAAGGTCTCAATTATCATGGTGAATGGCAAGAATAGAGTGGCAGTCACAGGGACTTAACTCACAGAAAAGCATGGAAATAGTCAATGGATGACAGCCATTATTCAACTTGTATCAGCAAAGAAAATCAATGATGGATGACAAGGAAGCTGATGGAAGGAAACCCATTAAAAAGTCACAATTCACTATGCAGTTTCTATTCCTATACCAGTTTTCAGAGCCAGAACCCTTTTATTGAAGAGGTGACCAGATATCCAGCATGAAGAATCCTATAAAGCCACAACAGGTATATATGGTAATGATTTCTTTACCAAAGGTTTTTTAGGCACACACTCAGGGAAACTATATATTGGGGGAAAAAACTCCCAATATTTTGAGAATTGTTGGAAAAGGGGTACAAAGCGATAACGAATGCTGGAAACTCAAAATATTCTGATGACCCCTGTTGGAGTCCCCTATAGGGACCAAATAATAAATGAAGTCCTAGATAAAGTTCAATTTACAATGGCTCAACTTGTTCTAATGGTTATTTTTCCATTTCCAGAAAGTATGATTTCAATTAGTATGTTTGACAAATGGTGCAACTCCTGAATGTTGGGGCCATGACCTTCCCCGTGGTAAAACTTTTATTTCCACATACTTAGTAAAAGCTCCTAAAACTACCCCACAAGTGACCATAGTAGCAAATCAAAAACAATATCACATTTTGGAAAGGGTGATAGTGGATATAGTATATCTTTAAGATTTCAAGGATCCAAGAATGATAATTTCTATTGTATCTGTGAAATTCACCCTATCAAACCTAGACTAATCTTTGAGGATGACTATAGACTATCAAAAGTTCAACCAAGTAACAGATGCAATCATAACCACTTATCCTAACTCTCAATGACTCAGTTGGGGAGGGGAGCCTAAATGTATGCTTCTTTTTTCTGTAATTCCTGGCAAAGTCACAACATGAAGAGGTCCTGGTGCTCAAAGAGCTAACACTTTCACAAAGGACATACTAGGCATCCCACTGAATTATATTCTATAATTGGTTCATGGGTACTTTGGCCTCAAAGTATCCAGGGACTAGCAAGCAAAGAAAACAGATTCACAATCTTGGCAGGAGAAATTGACCTTGATTATCAGAAGGAGATAGGACTGCTCTTACACAGGAGGATCACTTGGACACTTCTTGGGACTCAATTGTTCAAACTGTGACTATGAATAAGTACTACAACCTTAGCCCAAGAAAAGTATGGTAACCAAAAGCTCAGATGCTTCAGAGGAAAATATATGAATAGGTTAATGCTTTATAATAGTTATCCAAGACTTAAACTAATGTCTATGTTATGAATAATGTTACTATACAAATATTCTAGAACCTAGAACATAATATTGCATTGACTGCTTTTTGCAGATTTTTAGATTTAATGAGTATCTTTTTTCCCCATGAAGTTAATAGTAGAAGCATAAACATGGATTTATTCACTTGTAAACTTTATGACCTTTCACATCAAATCACCTCAGTTAAAGGGTTTTATTGTTCAGGAAAAGAGATCATCTTTAAGTAGGAGATACCACAAAAATGAGCTTATGCTATTGCCTATTTCTACCTCTTCTCTTTGAAGGTCACTGTAGAAACAACTAGAAACTCAGACTATGGCATTTGTATAAACACTGACCAGAGGTTTATCTTCTCTCTGAGGACAGGAAATGGGAGAGAGGACACAGTGAGGAAGAGGGCCTTCAGATACAAGTCTTAGATTCTACTGAGGCTTCATGAAGATGCTGTTATCTCTACTCCACATTGCATTTCAGGAATCCTCACCATTTGCTTCCATTCAAATTCCTGCCCTTGCAGTATGAATATTCTGCACACTCCTGGGGCATCCTAAAATTTGTGTCTCAGACCCAATGAATATTGACAATCTAGGGTCATCTCCCCTCTGTACTGGAAACACATGAATGTGCTCTCTCTAGGTTAATTTTCCCAGGCCCTTTATAGACGTTTAATGGGCGGGGATAATATACACATTTAATACTACTTTAAAATTATCTCCTGACTAAACTTTTATATCCCTGAAAATAGGTTCTCAACTTCTTTTCCTTGGCTTCTACCTAATTTTCATTTTTCTGGGCTCAGTACACCTTAAACACTCACTAAAGAATTATCATACAGTAATTTTATCCTTAGTGTTCTGTTTTCAACTTTAATAGCTTTCTAGTTCAAACAAGATTTCAACAGAACTCATGGTTCAAGTTGAATGGAGTTTGATTGAACAACCCTGATACACAGTGCTGCAAAAATATTGATTTCTATATCTTCAAATGGTAACATATTCAAACAATGAGCACTTATGCAAATGGCTTATCTGCAAAACTTCACTGACTTCTGCTTAAGAGTGAACTTCAAGGGGTAAAGTAACTTCAAAATATTGATCTTTAAGTAGTATTTTAATCAAACCAGCAAAAATGTAGCCTAAAACATCAAAGATGCATATCCTATGAATACCAGAATGATTAAAGACTCATACCTTGTTACTGATTTCTGTACCCTGCAATGGCAGAAAGAACCATGAAAGGGACAGGTGGCAATACCTCTCAGACTTTTGACAAGCTGTAATCAATAGTAAGGACACCCTGATAGTGTTACTATGGCAACCCTGCAAACAGACAAGATGGAAATGGAAGAGACTCTCAACACTGATAAGAGGTCAGCTATTACTCACACAAATCCTGCTTCATCAGTAAACCAGTACTCTCACATCTTTACCAAATTTTCAGCTTAGTGGTTAGTACAGGTGAATTTTAGTCCGTTATATTCCTTCTAAGTATCCTTCAATCAGAATACAATTTCAACCTGATGTTATTTAGTTAGAATAGGCTAAGACATAAGTATTCTGATTGAAGGATACTTAGAAGGAATATAACGGACTAAAAAACACATCTAACTTTGAAGCAATTTTAAATGAAGGAATACAATTTCAACCTGGTGTTATTTAGTTAGAATAGGCTAAGACATAAGGATACCATAGGCTCTCTAAGAATTCACATTTTTCTATTACTTTGAGAGATTAACTGACACATTTTTAATGCTCCTTCCTCAGCATTCAAAACAAATATCTGAATCCTTATCAGTGTATATATGTAAGTGATTAATAGCAGATAAAAATGGAACTCATTCACTTATTTCATAATTTGTTAGTCAGAATCATTTTAAGTATCAACAGATGCTCTTTTATGAGCTTCATCTATTCTATTAGCATTCAAATATTATCAATTCTCAGTACCTCGAAACTTTCTTACCCATCACTTCTTCCCTAAACCATCAGCTATATGCTGGAACAGACTGATACATGTTCTGCTGAGGCTCCTTGTGAATACAAGCATCTAACCCAGCGATTTTCAACCAGTGTGCTGAAAGAATTTGTAAAACATGCAATACTTGATTATTTAGTCAAGGCACTGACCTTTCCCTTAGACTGTCAAATTTAAAAAATAACAACAGCCAACACAACAATAGTCATGCAATAAAAATGAATCAAAAGTATACCTATTTTTGGTGTGTTGCAGAATTTTAGTAATTAGTTTATGTGTGCCATGAGATGAGAAAGGTTGAACATCACAGATCTAGCCCAAAGAGCATCAAGTGTTTGAGTGACATTTGGCACTTGGTAATATTTTTCTATTCACAGAATCATATAATGTTAAATGTAAGTGGATCTAAGGTTATCTAAGTCTATTTACCCTCTTTATGAAAAAGCTTCATTGCATGTACAGTGAGTGACTTTCCTTAGGTCAAAAGTTTATTGCATGGCAAATGTACACTAGAAATACAGGCTCAATCCTGAGACGAATGACAAACACTTTGGCATTTCTGAATCACATCTGAAATCCTCCAAGAAGTCATCCTCTGTATTACTTGAATGTGATTTTTTTGTAAACCACAACTGCATCTGCATGCTACAGAACTGCAAAAACAGATTTGCTTTTACTGTATACCCTATCTGTGGTACAGAGACTGCTCACCTGCTTCTCCCAGGCCAGCCTGTAGTGCAGATTTATGGTGCTTTTAAATCCTGCTTGCTAATCCCTTGCTACTCTGCTTTTCCAAATCAAATTCAGTCAGACTTATCTAGCTCTGTCTGAATGTGTCCCTTGATTGAGTGATGTTGGTTCAAGAAAAAACACTCAAATCAATTTAATGCAAATTCCCATTCACAGTCTGGTTGACCCATCAGGATACTGACAATAATAGATTGGAGTACTTAATTCCTCAGGCATTTGACTCATCGAAGGCTTAGTAATCAATTTCCATTGCAGCGACTGCATAATTCGTCTTGGCGCTCCTAAGCTCTGGAATACCAAGTGCCTGTTCATTTTTTTCAAGGCCCATACATTCGTTTCCAAATAGCAAAGCCCTTTCCATGTCTCTGCAATCATTTCCTTATCTAAATTTCCATATGCTGGCCCAGCAAGGTGTCCCACCTATAAAGGTTGTAGATCAATAAAAATAATTGGCATGTTTTGCCTCCAGCCGCAGATGCCTGGAATAGGTGATGTGCTACTCTGGCAAACAACGGAAAGATGAAATGGAGGCTGGTCACTGCCTCCACCCACATTAGTCATTAACTCTATATAGGACAGCCAGTGGGGAGTCTTAGAATGAACTCCATTTCCCAAAGGTCCTAATCTATTTTATACTCTAAGCATTGAAGTAAAGGGAAGCATATACAAATAGCCAATTAGCAGATGTCCCTTCCATTTGAAAAAAAGGCATGCTGTGTTTCATCTAGACTGCATTTATACCTGCATTTGTGTGTCTTTTCCTTTGACAAAAGCATTATGTTGAAAGCTGATTATGCCCTGGGACTTCTTCCTGGAAACCAGGTAAGTTTTTACCTCAATTCTTGAACCCACAGGTAAGGAAGTCCATAAGAAATTAGGTCAAATCAATCTGTAGAAGAGAAGCAGTCATTGCACTAACCTTTAATACAAGGGCCAAGTCCTTCCTCTTAATTTTGTTCTTACCAAAGTAGGAAAACAATCAGGCATGGTTCCTCCTCACCCATGGGAGCTACAGTTACCCATGAAGCTGTAGATTCCGTTAGGATGTTAATTCTATCCCTTTCTAAGTAAATACTACATATTATTACAGAACTATTTAATGCTCAGAGGCATTAAATATCATGTTTTTGAGGACGTGTTTCTCTCACACCCTTGGCCCTATCTCGTGATGTAAGCCTGCATCCTCTCATTTTATCAAGCAGAAACTGATGCTTAAAACAGGAATTAGAGTAAGACAAGAATGTTAGTGAGTCTTTAAGGTTCCTCTCTATTCTGAATCAGTAAGGAAAGCTTGAGAAGTTTTTAAAAAGTACTTATGGAAATACAAGGAATAAAATTGCTTCTCAAACTTCAGTAGACTCCATTAACTGGTAACATTCTTGTCACCCAACGTTAACTTGCAATTATATATTTCAATATGCACATACATACATTTTATATGCTCAGTCTATATAAGATATACATAATATTCTAAGAATTTAGCTAAAATTAAACTTCTTCCTCATAAAGCTTACTGCCATAGTTCAGGCTGCTATAAGAAAATACCATAAGCTGAGTTGCTTATAAACAACAGAAATGTATTTCTCATAGTTTGGAAGCTGGGAACTCCAAGATTAAGGCACCAGCAGATTGGGTATCTGATCAAGACTCATTTCCTGGTTCATACAAGGCCATCTACTTCCTGGAGCTTCACATGCAGAAGGGGTGAGGCAATACTGTGGGATCTTTTTTATAATTCCTTTCATGAGGACTCCAACCTCATGACTTAATCACCTCCCAAATGCCCCACCTCCACATGCACTCATATTTTGGAATTAGGTTTTAATATATGAATTTGGGGAAGACATATTCAGTCTGTAGCATTTACAACAGTGAGTATAAACTTAAGGAAATTTTTGTGCTACCTACTTGGTATTTGGTGCTAAACAAAGCAGTGTCCTACACATTATAGGAATTTAGCAAATATTGAAGACTTCTTATTCAATTATAAAACCAAAGCAAATTTATAAATTAATTTTAAAACCCTAAATAATAATATACTAATTAATAGCATTAATGTAATGTGATCATTTTGGCTTAAAAATTGTTCTACTATTAACCACATGGGAAAATGTGTACTTACCAACTTGACACTGGAATTTGAGCATGATGGACCATTATTTGTCATTGAAAAAAAGATAACTAATATCTTTATTATAACAGTAGATATGAAGTATATTGTAGACTTAATGCTCTCAGATATCACAAATTTGTACATATATGTGGAATTAACCCAATATGTTTGTTTGAGATGAGTGTGGCAATTACTGTATAAACTGGTTCATTCTTTTGTGTTTGTACATCAAAATTGACATTTCATTCCTAAAGATGATAGTTCTAATATAAAAAATGAACAGTCAACTACCCTTTAAAAATAATTTAATATCCTATGAAGTTCAGAATATCTAGACAAAGTTATATCATTACACCAACAGAAACAATATGATCCTACATTTTTCCAAAGGAGAGAAACAAGTCACAAAAAAAAAAAAAAAAGAATGAGAACCAGAGTGCCTTCAAAGCTCAACATCAACATTAGATGCCATAAGCAATTCCTTAAAAATTCTGAGAAAAAGTTTATAATTCTACTCTCATATTTTTAAAATATATATATTTATATTGATTTCAGAAACAAAGGGAGCGGGGGGAAATGGAAACATTAGTGATGAGAATCACTGATGCACTGCCTCCTGCACGTCCTTCTGCCTTGCACTGGGGATTGAGCCCGCAACCAGGGTGTGTATCCTGACTGGGAATCAAACCATGACCTCCTGGTTCATAGGTTGATACTAAACCACTGAGTCACCCTTGCCAGGCTACCCTCACTTTTCATGGGTGGTTTGTATAGGCACAGAAATCCAAGTTGAAAAAGACATTTTAGATCTAGAACTAAGATGAACTTTTCATAAACCTTTTCTTAGATGCTACCAGAAGATGCATTCTATCAAATCAAGGTTATAAACAATGATAAAAACAATAAAAAAATAAGATCTAGGATTCAAGATATAGGAGCTCAAACAATGTAGAGAAGAAGGAAGTCCCATATGAGTAAGAAGTCATGCCCGGAGAATAATAAATCCCGAGTGGTACTAGAATATAGAGGCTGCAAGAAGAAGTTATCTAGTAAATAAAGGGAATTGTTGGATTTGTATTTTGATAGTTAGAAAATAGATACATAGGAACCTAAACATTGTACAAGAAGAGAATCTTACAGTATACACCCTGCAGAAAGCAATATTTCTAGCATTGTAGATGATAGCTTGGTTTGACCAAAAATTATGATAATCATGTTGAGAAAACCATTGAAATGGGCAGTCAAAGGCCAGGGTTAGGCAGTTTTACACCTTGGCTATGTATAGACTTAAAAGTCAGGGCCTTAATAGGAACAAGCTGGAATACCTAATGAGGTACTCTATGAAGAATCCCTTTACTAGATATTCCTTAAATTATGGAAAGGATACAGGGAAACAAAATACAATCCATAATATCTGGGTCTAGTAACACAGGGAGACATTCCAACCTTAGGCCTTGGGGAAAGAATAGCTTTAAGAACCCAGAAAAGTTAGATAAAAGGAAAGTAATAGGATACATTAGATTTAACCCATGAAAAAGGGTTCCTAAAAAACTGCATAGTATGATGATGTGCAACCCTCCTGAGGAAGCAGCATATATGATGATGTGCTGGACAAATGAAAGCCTGGTAAGCATGAATAGATCCCTTTTTTTTTTTTTTTTTTTTTTTTTTTTTTTCATAGAAACTCCAACAATCCCTTGAAGCCAGCAAAGGGAATAGCCTTGTGATCTTAGGGATGTATCTATTTATTGATACATGCCTCATAAATACAAGGCCTCCTGAGAACCAAGAAGGAAAATAGTAGAGATGAAGATTGCTATAGACTGAAGTGTGTCCCCCTAAGACACATGTTGAAACCCTAAACTCTGATGTGATGGCATTTGGAGATGAGACCTTAGATGAGGTCATGAGAATGGGGCCCTAACGATTGGGGTTAATACTCTTGTAAAAAGAACAAAAAAAAAAAGGAAGAGGCACCAGAGCTTTCTGACATGTAAGTAACAAGAAGGAGGCTATCTGCAAGCCAGGAAGAGAGCTCTCACCGGAACCCAGGCATGCGACACCCTGATCTCAGACTTTCAGCCTCTGGAACTGTGAGAAAATGACCACTGTTGTTTAAGCCACCCAAGATGTGGGATTTTATGCTACAGCCCAAGTTGACTAATTCAATGATCTGACTGCTGCTTCTTTATACACAGCTATGGTGAAAGCACTGGATTCCAGTTCTAAAAACACTGCGCTGACCATGAGAATAAAATGTGGCCAGAGAATGCTAATGCCTGTCAGCTACTATATAACATAGGAATACTTCCTGGTACAAAAATAAAAAAAATAAAATTTAAAATTAAAAAAAGCTTGAATGTACTTTTAAAATGGAGGTTTATCTTTCTCACATAATAAGAATTCTAGAGGCAAACTCAATGATCATGGCATGGGCCCAGGTTCTTTTTTTTCCACATTGAGCTTTCAATTCGTGATAGCAAGATGACCTCCATGCATCTCATCTGACTTCCAGGCAGGAAGAATGAGGCAGGGGCCAGAGGCCCCTCTCTCCCTCCTAGGGCTCTGCTGAGGATGGTTCCATTTCTGAATTAAAGTGACGTGTTCCCCGATAGCTCATCTGCCAAGACTGAGCTGTGCTGCCTGCCCTTCTCCTCCCCCGCACTTCCATCAATCTGAGGAAATAGATATCCATGAGTGGTTCAGACAAATCATGATTCATCAGCTAGGATAAGGGCCTAAACTCCTTGAGTTCACAGATGGAGCCCTATCTGCTCTCTAAAAACAAGGACTTCTTTAAAAAGCAAAAAGTCATGGGTAGGAAGCAATATATCTTACAAGTCTACCTTCTCTGCCTGCTGTTCTAGAATAACCTAAGGGCTGATGAGCAAATACCTCATGTTCTCTCAAAGTAGCTTAAATTTCTATGTAGGATTCCCCACACACATCTGGTTGCCTTTTATAATTAAGCCCCCCCCCCAAAAAAAAATGAATCTCCAATGGTAATTTGTCTTAAGTTATCTATTAAAGCAGAGCAACATTTGAGGGCAATAGTGTAGCAGACAGCTAGCTGAGAGTGATGCAGGCTCCGAGGGAGAGCTGGGAGGAGAAAAGTATAGGAAAGGGAATTAGTACAGTCATTGCTGATGAATGCTGGAAAACCTACCCTTCTTTCTAGAAGGAAGTAGGCAGCTATCTAACCCCATCACTCTAGATGTATAACATCTATACTGGGAAGAAGAGAACAGTTGCACCATGTTAAGTACTTAGAACTAGCATGGCTTCAGCAAAGTCATACAAGATTTTCAAAAACGGGAAAATATGGCTATTGACACAACTGCCCAGTATATCTGCAGCTAAACCAAGAACACTATGCTGACAGTGAATCTCTTTCAAACTCTAATAACCACCTACTCTAACTTTATGTGTGAAGTCAACGAGTTTCAGGATTTGAATTGTGAGCTTTCAGAAACCTCGTTTGTAATATTTTTCATTACATTAAGTTGTGGGCAGAGAGATATAGAGGCTTTTATAATGCTTGGTGAGTGCTGTCTTGCTTTTTGATGGAGCTTCTGCAACAGCACTAGTTTATTACACCCTCGAGCTACATCCCTATCTGATATGGTACAATAATGAGATTTTTAATACTTATTAACCTCATGAATTTTGCAAACCATAAAAATTGAAAGAAGAAGCATCTATTGCATCACAGAGAGTTTACTCAACGACTCTGTGTCTAATGTGTTAAGGATATTGCTGGTGCCTCCTTTTTAAAGCTTAAATAATAATTTTGAGCTATTCCACTTGATGTCTTTTCAACAAATCCTTCTATCACAAAGTATCCTTCTTGGCATCCAACTTGGATACAAGTCTTCGAGGGAACAAAGCCAGTTGGCTGCACAAGTGACTGCCCTCCCAGCTGCTTTGTCGCCTCTCACATTAAGTGCCTAAAACTCCCCAAGCACTAGTGCTGCTTCATTTTAAAAGAGACTGGCTACTTTTGTTTTTACATCCCCTTGCAGAATCAGCCGGACTGCACAAGGTTAAAGATTAATGGATGAAATATTCATTTCCTGTAGCAGGTAATAATAAACGCAACCTCTCAAAGGATACATGGGGCTTTTCAGAGAGCTGTTGACAACCCTTTGTGGTAAAGTAGTTTACACTGAAGCCAAGCTGGTGAGGACAGATGAAATCTAAAAGTCTTTTGAGGGAGATACATACACTTATGCTGGATTTGGGGGGGGGGGGGCGGGGAAATGAGTTTAATGAGTTTAGTTTAATTGTAAATAGTGATTTGGAAGCATTGTCAATTGGGGTAAAGGGGAAAGAGGCTTTAGTTTAGAACCAGACCTGTAATGAAAGATATTCAGACCCTCTTTCTGTTCAAACATGAAATCAGCGGTCAGAACAAAAAAATGCAAAAGCCCTGAGCGAGATAATGGGATTTCTCTTAATCTGATTTGCTGTGGAGCATGCTGGCCTATTTAATACATCCATGTGGAGTTGCTGTTTATATTTTGGTTTCTAATTAGCATAGTCATTCTAAAGCCTCTAGCTGATGACCCCTTCCACATAAATCTAATTTGGCCTTGAGGAGGGTTATTAGAGCAGCAAAAGGAGCACAAACAAAGGGAAATGCCTGCCAAACCACAGGCAGACTCAATGCATCAGGGGCCGGCGCCCAGGCCAGCAGCCAGACTGGTGTGCTGGGCTGAGGCTAGTAGGAAAGGATCAAGGGAAAGAGTGAGACAATAAATCAATCATCAGCCTACCTCCTACCACCGCCCCCCCACCAAGCACGCCCCACCCTATCCTGAGTTGCCTGGTTGAAGCAATTTCATAATAAAAAAGGGATGCTATTGAGGAGATGTGAGAGCTTTAAAGAAAAGATTTAAAATTGATTTTGAAAGTTTCTAAACTAGGCCATAGAATGGATGGTCTGTATTGAAGTAAACACTCAGTCTCCCTCCTAAAACTCCTTGTAAAGAGTGACATTTCAATTTTCCCTGGCTTTGAGAAGCTTTTTTTTATTTTTTATAGTTCTGCAACTCAGTCTCTGAGAAGCACCTTCCAACAGTGATAATAAAGTATAGTGAGTGGGGATATGGACAACATTGATAAAGAGGCACTAATCCTTATTCTGTGTGAAAAATAGTCTGAAGGCAGATTCTATCCCAAAGGGGAAGAAAGAAGAATGCTAAACATGACTAGCAGTGACTTATTTTTCACCAAGCAATTGGAGCTCAAGTACATTTTGACTAAAATGTTGTTTGTGGGAAGAGCGAGGGACTTAAAACTCTTTGTAAAGGGCATTGAAGTACTAACTTATAATTTTGTGATAACTCTAAAGAAGAGAGATAAGGTTCTTTTGAGGTGATTGAGGGGGTCCACTAACATTGATCTGGCAGTCGTCTCTGGGATCTACATTTGCAGGTGGTGATTTGTTGTAGCTGGTTCCTGCATCCTTTACAAAGTTAGTAGAAACAGCTTTCAAGGGCTCAGCAAGCCTTGTTTGTAAAGGTCTATGAGAGCTCTGATGAGCATAACTTATTGCAAAAGTTTCCCTTACTGTGAGAAGCAGAATGCTAATAATGATCTGAATCTGTTCTTTATCCAGAACAGTGAGAACTACAGCTCCCCGTAGAACACATTGAAAAGTCTCTGGGATTGAACTTTAAAAAAATGCATGTCTGTCACATTATGAATATTCTATTTAAATACATATCTATCAACAATTTGTTGTATACTGACAGTGGTAAGAGTTGCAAACACTTGAGCTTCATATATCAGTATCTAAAAAAAGGAGAAATCAGACATGAGAGATGATGATAGATATAGATAGATAGATGATAGATAGATGATGGATGATAGATAAATATAGATAGATAGATAGATAGATAGATAGATAGAGATATCAGGTATATAGATATTTTTAAAAAATGTTTTGTAGGGGACAGTGAAGGTAAGGGGAAGAGATCAACCAAAGGACTTATATGCATGCATAAAAGCCTAATCAATGGACACAGGCAATAAGGGGGTGAAGGCATAAATGGGTAGTGGGGTTAATGGGGGAATAAGGACATATATGTAATACCTTAATCAATAAAGAAATTTAAAAAAAGAATAGATGCAGAGGCAAACAGTAGAGGGGGGTGGTGGTTAGAGAACAACCAACGGACTTGTATGCATGCATCTTAGCATAACCAAGGGTCTGGGGCAGTGGGGGCTTGCACGGGGTGGGAATGGCTGGGGGTGGAGGGGTCAATTGGGGAAAAGAAGACACGTGTAAAATGTTAGATAATTTATAAAAAGAAAAAGAAAAAATGTTTTGTAACTTGTAGAAATTTTTTAGTCTGGGGAGAATGGAGGAGAGGGAGTTTCTGGGGGTGGGGAAAGATAAATGGAAGTACCATTTCTAGATATTTCTAATGAGGATGGACACAGATTTCAGATGGAATAAGAGAGGAACATATCAAAGACTTTTTGTCCAAAGTGATGGTGGTAATATAAATAAAGAACTCTGCTATGAGTTCAAAACATCTTATTTTTTACTTTTCCTACTCTACTCAAATCCAGAGTTTGCTTAATCTTACTGTTCAACTGCCCATGAGATCAGGCAGGTTGCCTCACTGCCCTTGGCATCTGTTTCTTCATCTGTCAAAAAATGATTAGAGTGAATCTCTAAGGGGTTGGGATGGGTGCATCTTCTGGGGATTTTTTTTCTACCGGATCTCTGTTACAAGTTGGAATGTCTCAGGGGTCAGACCTAGGCTCCCATCTGTTTGCTTCTTACGCATCTCCTTAGAATAGCTTCTCTACAAGTTCAAATACCATCTACAGGTTATGTATTATCAGCTTTGAGATGCCTATAAATATGTGAGTAGAAATGTCAACTGGGTTAGAAAAGTAGGTCTGGCTGTCAGAAGAGTTCTAGGATAAAGACAATATGTCTAAAGTTGAATTCATGGCCTGTCTGCCAGCTCCTAGTGTCAGAACATAAACCTATTGCATCTCTAGATTCCCTGGCTCAGCAGGAGGCAGCATCTTCACCCTTGCTCCCTTAGAGGAAGTCTTGACAGTTTCCCCAAGCAGTTCTGGCCTTGTCCACAGTGCCTCTATCACTCCATCCTACCCCACTGATTTCAGACACATTTTATCTCCCATTCGACCACATAATGAGCTGTTCCAAACTTGTAATTTCCCAGCCATTCTCCACACAATTGGAGTGGTCTTTGTAGTATGTACATGTATCATCCTTTCCCCATTTAAAACTTTCAGTGGCTACCTGTTTTTCATGGGGATTTGGGGCATTATCCTAATTTGCTTTCTATAGGCCACCTGATTTGGTGCCCACACCTCTTTCTTTAGCTGTTTTCCCATGGCTCAGTGCACTCTCTTCACAGTTGTTTTCTTTCCACTCCTTCAACAAGTTCCTTTCCAAACTATACAATTGCCTATATAGGATTTTCCCCTTCACTCCCATCTTATTCCTTTTCAAAATGCAACCAAGTAAAAGCTTGTCAGACAGTGCTAAGTTCTATACAAAAAAAAATAAGACAGGGTGAAAGGGGAAGAAAGTGACTGAGGCAAAGAAGGGTGTTGTCATTTCATATTAAAAGATAAGGGAACACCCTGCTTAAAAGGTCACCACTGACAGAGACCGGGAATGCATGAGTGAGCTGATCAGCCATCTTGGTAAGAGCGTTCCAGACAGAGGAAACAGCAAAAGTAAATAACCTCAGTGGACATCAAAATACAGAAAGGAGGCCAGTATGGCGGGAGCACAGCGGGGGAGGCAGAGGGCAGAAGACAAGGTCAGAAAGATGGCTTATTGACACTGACCATTGTGAGGGCTCTGGATTTTACTCCAGTTTGGGAAGTCATTGAAGTGTTTGTAGAGAAGACAGACATGATCTGAGTCATATTTTTAAAGAATTACTCTAGCTGTTTTGATAAGAATAGACTGTGATGGGACGAGGGTGAAGCAAGAGAACATTAAGGAGCACACTGAAAAAGTCCAGGTGCTGAGATGGCATGAGGAAACAGCCGTCACAGCATTAGCAATGCAGGCAATTACATTGTTAAATGAAAGGTATGGGGTGAAGGGAGAGCTCGCTGGATTTACTGATGTGTTGAATGAGGGCTGTGAGCTTCCTACTCATTCTCCAGAAACAAAGCTGTGCCAGTTGCTCAGATGCCTTTCTGTCTTTCTCTACCAACCAATTCAGGCTTTCTCACTTACACATACTGCTCCCCATTTATGCTCATCCTCATAAACCTTGTCATCACTGTGGTTAAACAGCAATTATTTTAATGGTCAACTTATTCCCCATGTTACATTAAATACAGGAAAGGCCATGTCTGTCCCATTCCTCACGCTATTCTAAACAGAGGCACCTGAGGCAGTCATCAGATATTTTGGGCTAAACTGTAGTTGACTTCACTATATTAAAGTCCAGTCATACATAAATACACCTTCTATAATCATTTTTATACTGCTATTAAAATAAAAGTGGAGACCTTCAAGTCTGAAAAGGGTCATAATAATTATGGAAGAGCTGTTTCCTGGATGGCAGTTCTTAGAATGTAAATAATAGTGGAATGCATGATGGTTAGACAATCTGGAGTAATCAGACCTGTCAAACATTGAGCCAGTATGTATACCCACCAAGTCCAATTGATTGTAATCCATTAGAATGCATTATATAAGCAATCAGAAATTTATATTTATATATTATTAAGATACTAAAAGTTTTCAAGATGCAAGTTTGAGGCTTGTTTTTGTTTTTTTGTGTTTTTTAATTTTTTAAGCATCAGGCCTTCTGCTTCAGCCAACTACACCCAACACTAACTCTAAATTATCTACTGCCTATACTGCTGAAACCTGGCTACTGGCTATGGCATAAATATGGCACTATCATATAGGGCCACAAAATCAATTTTTGGATGTTGTATTAGTCTCCCAGGAATGCTACAACAAGTACCACAAATTTTAAGGCAACAGAAATGAACTCGTTCCCCATTTTGGAGGCTAGAAGTCTGACATCAAGGTTGTTGGCAGTGCCATGCTTCTTCCAAAGCCTCAAGGGAAGGACACTTCCTTGTCTGGTCCAGCTTTTGGTAGCCTGGAGTGTTCCTTGGTTTTGGCAACATAATTCGAATATCTGTCTGTGTCCAATTTTTTTTTTACGTATAAAACCACCAGTCACATTGCATGAAGGGGCCACCCTACTCTAGTATGAGCTCATCTTAACTAGTTATATCTGCAATTACTTTATTCCCAAATCAGTTCACAGCCATAGACAGGAGATTAGGAATTCAACATATCTTTGGGGAGAACACAATTCACCCCAGAACAGATGTGGTTGAAAGTAGAGCTAGGGCTAGTTTTATTCAGTGGACAAAGAAATAGGCTAAGAATCAGAAAACCCTGATCTGAGGTTAGCACATTAAAGGTGGAAGTAAGTTACTTTAACAAGTTAACCTCTTCTCTTCTTCTCCACTCTTAAAATTAGGGTGTTAAAAGAAATGACCTGTAGGTACTCAGATAATTTGGATCAGATGAAAATGAGACTAAAGTTAAACAGTGAATCTGCTCAAATCATAGAATCAACCATTTGCAGAACCTCGCTGGTCCTGCAAGTTTCCTTAAAGGTTTTTAACCATTTTGATTCTTTAAATGCCACTGCAAGGGGTGAGATTTTACATTTGACACTCACTAGCTAATTGAATCACATCAATGTCAGAGGCTCAGGTCTGTAACTGGTTACTAGTTAGATCTCCTGCATTCAATAAATCCTGTAACCCTGACACAGAGAGCATTTCAACACACTCTTTCAGAACTGAGGTCAGAATCTAACTACTCCATCCCCTTAAAAATTGCCTTTGATGATAGACTTTGTATGGCACATAACTCTAGTATTCTCTCATATGGCTGGCTAGTTTATCATTATTGACCCTAGTTTAACTCAAAACTATAAACATTTATGTCTTTTAGTTATCCCTCTAATGTTCCACTAGGAAACCAATTAAATTGCCCTATCAGAGTTTAAAGAGAAAATGGTTAACTAGACCCTCACCCGACCTCAAATAAAAGCCATAATCAGACAAAATGAAGCCTTAGACAGTAGTCTTAGAGGATATCATTATTGGTCTAGATCAGACTTATATCCATTCTCTTTGGATAATGAGAAGGGCTGAGTGAAAGTTAAAAGCAAATAAATGGATGTGATATCTGAAGATGGTCTATAAAGGTAGTGTGGCGTAATAGCTAATGCTTCTAGTACCTCCTAATGTGCCGTCACTGTTCTGGTTGGTGTTACTGACATGGGCAATGTTCCTTTTACCTGGCTATTAATTGAATGCAAGGTAATCTTGGGAACTTGCCATCATTTAAAAATCATAATCTTTACTATTGCTGAATATTCTCATCTTTAATATCTGGAGAGTATATATTACAGTCTAAAAATACTTGAATATAAAACCCTCCATTAATTTTCACGAAATACTTGTGAGTCAAAGGACTTCAGGATTAAAAGAGTCAGGCGATTTGCACAAGGTTGCATAGCCTGGACAAAAACTTGAGTCTTCTAGTTTTGTTCCCATGCTCTAAATGAAGTATGTATAGAAACACACACATACACATTTCCATAAAATTCTCATAACTCTATATAGCTGGTTAAGAACTATATGAAACTGTATAGAATGGATATAATGTGATTTATTTAATCATTTTCCTATTGGTAGAAATTTAGGTTGATTTCATTTTTGTCATACTTACAATACTTTATATAATGAGTTACCCAGGTATCTTTACATGTACTTCTCTAGAATTAATCCCTAGAATTATAACTGCTGTTCAAATAGATTGTATATTTTTAATTTGAAAGATTAGCAAAATTTACAATTATATTTTATTAGGATTTCTCTCTCTCATTAAAAGTGAAATTGGCCTATACTTTTATGTGTTCAAATTGTCTTATTTAGGTTAAAAAAAAAAGTTATGCTAGACCTACTAAATGAATTAAGAAGCTTTGCATCTTGCCAAAACCAGTTTGGCTCAGTGGATAGAGCGTCAGCCTGCGGACTGAAAGGTCCCAGGTTTGATTCCTGTCAAGGGCATGTACCTTGGTTGCGGGCACATCCCCAGTAGGAGGTATGCAAGAGGCAGCGGATCGATGACTCTCTCTCATAGATGTTTCAAACTCTCTATCCCTCTCTCTTCCTCTCTGTAAAAAATCAATAAAATACGTTTAAAAAAAAAAAGAAGAAGAAGCTTTGCATCTTACTCTATGCTATTTAAATAATATGAACAAAAGCAACAAAAAATGTTTTTTTCCTGAATGTTCTTTAAAACTGGTTACTAAAAGCATCTAGGCCTCATGCTTTAATTGTAATAGCCATCAATGATATTAGTGGCCATTACAGATTCTAATCTGCAGTCAGACTCAGGAGACACAATTGCTTGAATCCAACACTGTGTTGACTTAGCTGTACAGAAAGATGCAGCTCAAAGAATGGAACACATTTACCTCTCCAGAGGGCCAACAGTTACCCAGGTTTGTGATTTCTTTTGCCCTTCATACATAACAGGTGTATACAACTGCCCTGAAAAAGAGCCAAGGTGTGTGGGGGTCACCTTGACATATAGAAGTCACTGTTTCTAATTCCCACAGCTTTAACCACATTCTAGTCATGTAGGACCAAGGCCTGACCGCAAGTTCACATCTACAGCAGTGCAGAGTTGTCACTTAGATCTGGTTCACAGCACCCACAGTTCACACTGACCTTAACACTGTAGTTTCCAAAGAGGAACCCAGAAGTCAGGCAGGCTTGGATCAGATGTGATAGTAACCCATTAATCCCACTAGTGGGACTTCAGGGACTTTTCATCTTTTTTTTAGTCAATTTCATCCTAGAGAATTATGCATTTTATCTATATTTTCAAGTTCATTAGCAAAAAATTGATTTTGCCTCAGGAATGTCTCTTTATTGATGTTTTTAGAGAAGTGGCTCTCAAGGTTTTATTGATCATATATTGGTTTCCCTAATCTCTTCAACCCTAGAAATTACTCCTTTGTCTTTGATTTTTTACATCCATTTTCTTTGGTTTAATTCTTTCCCCTAGATTCTTGAGTTAAATGTTTATTTTTCTTCTGTCCTGTAATGAATAATATTTTAGAAAAATTTCTTCTTAGTTCTATTTTAACTGCATCCGTAAAATAATGTTCTCATTTTGTTAATTTCTGATGGATTTTTAACAAAATTTACACAAATTCACCTAAGTTATTTAATTTTCAGGAATTATGTTTTACTACCTATTAACTACTAAATTACTTATTTTTAATTAAATTTATTGGGGTGGCATGGGTAAATAAGATTATGTAGGTTTCAAGTACATAATTTTATGATACATTATCTGTATACTAGAGACCCATTGCATGAAGGTTCGTGCAAGAGGCCTTTCTTCCCCTGGCTGCTGGTATTGGTTTTTCTCCGGCACCCAGGCCTTTGCTCTGGCCGCAGCAGAGAAGCCAAGCCTCTTCAGTCCAGTCTTCAGTCATCTTCAGGCCAGTCTTCAGTCTTCACTGGAGCTGGAGCCTTCAGTCTTCGCTCTGAGCCTACATATGCAAATTAACCAACCATCTTTGTTGGGTTAATTTTCATACTCACTCCTGATTGGTTGGTGGACATCATGGAGGTATGGCAAATTTGCATATTTCTCTTTTATTAGTGTACATTGCATTGTGTGTCCACCACCCAAAGTCAAATCTTCTTCTGTCAATATATATATATATATATATATATAAACCCCTTTACCCTTTACTAACCCCCAACCCCTTTTCCCTCTGGCCATCACCATACTATTAATTTATTACAATGGAATTGAAATGTTACATTGTACTTTCTACTTTGTTTTTGAAATTGTTGACTTTCCTTAGTCAAATACTATATAATAAAAGGCTAATATGCAAAGTGTCCCCTCAGGAGTTCAACCAGGAGACTGGGAGTTCAATCACTTGCTATGACTGACCACCAAGGGTCAGCACAGAACAGGCAGGCAACCAGTGACAGTGGCAAGGCTCTGAGGGAGCCAGGGAAGGAGGAGGCGGAGAAGGCGGGAACCTGATCACCTCTGGTTGCCACAAGGCCTACGGACCCTACCTGTGCACAAATTTTATTCACCAGGCCTCTAGTTGTGTAATAAGGCAAAGTTGTTGTTTGATCAAATCATTTATTTTTTTTTCTCTACTTTGATCTTCTGGTTTCCAATAGAAATGTGTTAAAATTACAGTATGATTGGTTTTTATCAGTTTTTCTTTCTTTTTCCTTTTTCTTTTTTATTTAATTTACTAGAGGCCCAATGCATGAAATTCATGGACTGTAGAGTCCCTAGTGGCTGCTGGCTGATAGCCAGTACTCCCTCCCTTCCTCCTTCCCCCAGCCAACTGCTGCTGCCACCACCCACCACCACTGACCAGGATCTCCCTCTTTTTCTCCAGCCAGACACGTCTACTGGTTGAACTCCTGGATGAACTTCCAGTTGAGGGGGCAATTTGCATACTAAGTTTTTATTATATAGGATTGGGATAACACTAATTAATAAAACTATACAGGTTTCAAGTCTACAACTCAATAAATCATCAGTAGCACACTGCATCACACTTTGACCACTCAAAGTTAAATCATTTCCTATTCCCCTTAATCCCCCCCTTTGCCAACCTCTACCTCCCCAACCCAACTTTTCCTCTGGCTATCACCATACTGTTGTCTGTGTCTATGTGTTAGATTATATATATATATATATATATATATATATATATATATATATATATAGAGAGAGAGAGAGAGAGAGAGAGAGAGAGAGAGAGAGAGAGAGAGAGAGAGAGAGAGAGAGATTCTTTTTGCTTAATCCCTCACTTTTTTTTACCCATCCCCCTAATCCCTCTCCCCTCTGACAGATTTCAGCCCATTCTATGTATCAATGCTTCTGTTTATATTTTGTTAACTTATTTTATTGACTAGATTCCACATATAAGTGAAATCATCTGGCATTTGTATTTTACTGGGAGACTTATTTCACCTAGCTTAATAATTTCCAGGTTCATCTATGCTACTGCAAAAGGTAAGATTTTCTTCTTTTTCTATGGCCTAGTAGTATTCCATTGTGTAAATGTACCACAGCCTTTTTATCCACTCATCTACAGATGGCCAAAAATCTATGAAAAGATGCTCAAAGTCACTAATCATCAGAGGCATGCAAATTAAAACCACAATCAGATACCGCCTCATGTCTGTCAGAATGGCTATCATCAATAAGTCCCAAATGACAAATGCTGGCAAGGATGTGGAGAAAAGGAAACCCTCATGAACTGTTCATGGGAATTCAGACTGGTACAGCCATATGGAAAAAGGTATGGAGTTTTCTCAAAAAATTAAAAATTGAGCTACCTTTTGATCCAGCAATTCCACATCTGGGACTATATCTAAAGAAACCCGAAACACTAATTTGAAAGAATTTATTAACCCCTATGGTTTTGTTCAACTTTTTGGTTCCTAAAAATTTGTGTATTTTGGCACATTCTCTACATAAATAGTTGACTTATGTTGGTAGGATATTCAATTTACCTCTCAGCTTCCTTTAATACTTATACCTTTGTGATAGCATTAATATTTTAAAAAATTATTTGCTTCTTTTCTACTTATTTGTCTGATACTTTTTTCATATCTTTTTACTTTAAATTTTCTATGTCATTTATGTAAAGAATATAATTACATCATTTTTTCTTTTTTAAATTTGGATCTATTTTAGGTATTTTGTAAAGATTATATTAACCTTTACAACCATATTATCTATAAGTATTTAAATACTAGGTTTGATGTGTTTTTTTCTTCACTACTGTTCCTAGAAACTGAGAAATAAAAAATACACATCCTTCAGATTTGAAACATGGGATAAACTAAATCATATTTTCTAAATGTTCTATATTGTCTTTATAGTTAAATAATTTGAGTATAGAATTCTAGACTCAATCATTTTCTCTTAGCAATGTCCTTAGAATTTTCTTTTTTCATATATTTTGATTGCCACCAAATAAATTATATATATATATATATATATATATATATATATATATATATATATATATATCTTAACCTGCCTCCTCTAGAAAGCAGAGCTGGAGTCAGATTTATCTTTAACTGATGACATCTTATGGATGGTTCAAGGCCAGGGCAATAAAAATGAGGGAGGGGGGGAAAGAAGTATGAAAAGCCAGGACATAATGTGACAGGTTACTGGCTGGTCACCACCTCACAGTGTACCATTGAGAATTATCACCTGTCCCAATAGATGTGATCCAAATTTTTTGGGGGGGAAATTTGCATGGAAATATACTTTGAAGACGCAGTCTTCCTACAAAGTTCTGTTGCCCAGTTCTCTCCTGTTTCCTCACGGTGTAGGTCCACCTCTTGGGAAGCCCTTGCATGCTCTTCCAGGCGGCATCACCCTGACACTCTGCAGCCATGGGACATTGCCTCCAGGTCCGAAAATGCAGGGATGACAAAGACAACAAAAAGGCACCATAGCAGCCAAATCCTGCTTCATTTACATCTAAAATAAACCCATCTCTTCTTCTCTGGAAAGTTTCCAGATTTACCTTATATTTCCCAAAATAACCTAAATCATAGTCCTCCTAGGGAGTCTAATATCAGATTTCATTAAACAGATTTCAGAGTCACTATTTTAGATCCCAGGGAATTTTCTATAATTATAAATTTTCACTCACATTCTGTTTAAAGTAACCACAAGCCTCAAAAGTATTTATAATTTCCAAGTAAATGATTCTCCATTCTGTATCTGTGGTCTAAGTTTCTAAGTTACCACTTACTGAATGTGACCCTACTAAATTTTACACATAGAAAACAACAATTTGTCCCAAAAACAAAACAAAACAAAAAAACAACACCTTGCACTTTTGATCCTAGAGTACCCAGGACTTTTTCTGAGTTTCCAAGAAGCAAACCCTAAGGTAAGAACTTATGTACAAGTGACACATTAAGAAAATGGCTACCCAGACTGGCCAGTATGATGCAATGATTGAGCATCGACCCATGAACCAGAACATCAAGATTTGATTCCTGGGGATAACATATGCTCAGGTGGTGGGCTACATCCCCAGTAGTCAGGAGTGCAGGTGTGCAGAAGTCAGTCGATCATTGATGTTTCTATCTCTCTCCCTCTTCCTTCTTCTCTCTGAAATCAATATTTTTTTTAAAAAGACAATGCTACCCAGAACATATATGCATAACCTGTGAACAGACAGTAAAGTACGATGAAGACCTGGGAAGGGTATGGGAGTAGATGGAGGGGATCAATGGGGGGTGGGGGGGGACATCTGTAATACTTTCAAATATATAAATAAATAAAAAACAAACATGTAAACTCTGGGTGGGGGTGCGAGGGAGAAAATGCTCCCCAGAGAAACCAGTAGGAAATGGAGCAGCAGGTTAGGGTCAGGGAAGAAGGTGTCAGGGAACCATGATGGCTGCAGGACTATGAAAGCTCAGGTCTTTTGCTTCAAGTTAGGGAAAGTGCTGAGGAATAACTAACTAAGCAAAGCCAGCTTTGAATGAAGCTGGCCAGTAGAGGGTCTTATAGAAACAGCAAGAGGAATCCAAAAGACCTTCATGGATCACTGACAACTTCCACAATCTACAGCTTCCTTGTTTTCTGACAAGATGTTTTCCACTTAAAGAATACATGGCTCCTTGAAAAAGTAGCTAAATCCACTTTGTGGCAGGACTCTAGTCTTACCTAGGGCATAAGAATGGACCTGGACTATTGAGAAATTCTAAGAATCTGGGCAACGGGGATGTTGATTATTAATGGTTGATCAAAGTGTCTAGTTGGTGCTTTTCAATTGATAGAGATAGGAAATAGATATTTTTAAAGAAACAATCATCTTATTTCCAATTCAAGTAATTGGTGAGATACATCATGCCTTTCAAAATGGCAGCGTCCATCTAGTGTTAGATTCCCACATTAAAGTCCACCTCATTCTCCTGGCAAAACTGCTTCCCCTGCCTCTCTCTTTTAGATCCCCAAATAAACAAAAATTAGCCATCTCCTTCCCATAAGCCAATGAAACTTGATTATGCCCAAAGATCTGGGTTCTCAAATAGGCAAAGAACTTCCATTCCTCCACGCTGATTCATCTTCCCAAGGGTGATTGAGATGACTCATGTTCCTAAGGTGAAATATTCCCAAGTGGATAGGGCCTCAAAGATAATGAATTCTGTGGCCAAGAGAAAATATTCAATCCATAGGATTAGGTTTAAATGCACAGTAGTGACAAAATCTGCCTCAAGATAGATGCTCATGCTGAAAGAGCCATATTATCACTGTGTATTTGTGCCACCATTTAACTTCATCCAGTAAAGTTTGGCTTGGGGTTCAAAGGACCTCAGTCTGTCAGCATGACAAATTATAGTCCATATGAAGCCAGATTTTCTTCCTGCTTCAGTGTTGATTGAATCCTAGGGTCTAGCATATGTTGGGCCATAGAGATATACTAGTAAATTAGCTTTGAAAGTTGAAAGAGAAAAGAGTTTTGTGTGAGAAGTATTTGAAAGTGAATGAAATTGACTTTAGAAATGTGTCATTTCCACTCCAAAGAAATGAGGGCTCTCTGTTTCCCTTAACTAATCAAAGGGGAACTAGAGCCAAAGTGGAAGGAGAGCTGTTCTGTACTCCCATAACTTCCCTGGGATTGGCACACTCACTCTGAAGAAGCTTGTACCTTGTAAAATATCACAATCCTAAAGACATCTGGATTCTCAGCCCCTTAACCTGGACTCTGAAGTTAAATATCAGCTTATAGTGTGCTTCCCAGGGACTCTAACCTGCAATGAATATTAGCATGTAGCAGAAAGCTCTTGGGATCAATGCCTATGGAATGAAGGCAATACCATCACCACAGAACTTCAGTTGAAACTATGAGGCTTTCTAAACCTGGGATGATATTTCAAAGTTTTCCTCAATTGGAGCAAGAAGTCCAAGCCTTTATACTTCCACATCTAGGATATATTGAATGCTGGCCATTCTGAAAAGAGAGGATGACTTTAGGAATGTGTTCAATGTGAGCCAATTGCTGAGGACTCACTGTCTTTCCACAACACTCCCAGCAGCTATGGTAGTAAATCTGTTTTTCCTGTAGGGGACTGTGGATGGCACATGACCCCACTACATACATCTTACTACCTAGTCCCATAAACACAGTTCTATTCCCTCAGCCTCAGCCTATAGGAATAATTTACAGTATATAAATAAGCTGGATTAATCCATTCCACTGAAATATTAGCTGTACATGGCTGATTTGAGTGGCATCCCCAGTCCTACATCATGCCTAACCCTTTCTGTCTGCATCCCAATTTAACAAATATTTCCCTAAAATAAAGGAATGTAAATTGTATTGATGATCAGACAGAAAAGTTGTAGATCTCATCATACTGTCATCTGTTATACCCGTCTTCCCTCAACCTCTCATTGTATGCTTTTCCTTTCTGATTCCATTTTAGAACCTCCTGGTGAAAAAAAAAAAAAAAAATCAGTAAATCTGAAAAACTGACAAGTAGTAAATTGAACTCTCAAGGTAGTTTAAGTTCTCACTCAATTAGACTATTTCATGGAGGAGATTCCTGTTATCTGGAGCAAAGCATCAACAATGAGAAATTAGCAGAATCAGGGTAGACAGGAAGGACACAAAACACTAGTGAATTGGAATTATATTAGTCATACAAAGATTGATGAGACTTGTAGAATAAATGGGAGTGATCTTCAGCATCATCCTCCAACCCTGCTGCCCCTATCAGATCCACTGCTGTAGAGCTTGCTTTCATGCTCTCCTGGGTTCATGTCCACATCCTAAGAGGACAGTTTCCAGAATTGCTCTGGGTAATCAGATATAATCCACTGCGAGGACAGCATCAGATGGAAAAACAGACCAGATACTGATCTTTTCAAACCTTAATCAGGGGTACTTAAGGAATCTCAAGATGAACAGAAACATCCATAGGAAGAAGAGCCAAAGAATTTAAGACTTTCAGTGCTTTTTTATAAAAGCTGTAAAAGTGGGCCTTTTCAGAGTTTTAAGCAGTGACTTGGAGGCCAGGCATTCACATATACCTCTTATTTTTTACTATCTAGCACTTTGAAGCATAATTACCTGGCTTTAGACATGTTTCTTACTCTGAGAGAATGGGATTGGTTCAAACTCTCAAGAGATGGAGGTGTAATCCCATTGCCACAACTGTGATATGAGGCAGAGAAGGAATGCATGGAAAGGGGGAAGGAGGTAGCTGCCAAGCTGACAACAATTTCGGAATAAAATAATAAAGTAGAGCTCATTGTTAAGTCCCATGACATTTTAGACAGACCATGTGGAATAAACCACTTTACCTCAAAACTCAATAGAAACTAGAGACAGAAAAAAAGAGGCAGATGATAAATCCCATTCCTTTTTCCCCGCCAATGAAGTTTGTCCCACGGGGTAATAATAACACTATGCCTACATGTTGTTATCCAGCCACTCTGGGAAGCTACTGTAGAAGCCAGTTGCATTACCCTATTAGCACTGTGCTGTCTTGGAGTCCAGAAAAAGTGTGAGGAGTCAAAACCATTATGGATCTGGTTAGGTTGGCTCTAGATGCTTTAACCACCAAGACTCTTACTAAGGACTGCAAATCCTGGCCCTAACTCTGGTGGTGTTAGGAGATGAAAGAAAAGCAATGGCTTCTAACCACAGTGGCTTCTAGTCTTCCTATTGAGAAAGTACCAAAACCAGGGGGGTAAATGTTACCAAAAAAATATTGGAAGGACCAAAAGCTGGCTTTAATACAGCTACAAATTTAGAAATGAGTGCACAGTTTCCCAAAAATATGGGATTCACCATTGCCCTCATCATAGGCAGATACCAACCACATGGAGCCCCACCAGATTGAAAATCCATTTTCCTGTACCTGACGCCTGACATGCAGCAGCTGTCACTCCTCTGTGGGCCATGTTTGAGCTGCAAGGCAGCTACTTTCCAGCCAGCTCTGCCACCCTAACCCTCCAGATTGGAACAGCAATCTTAAATGTCATCCAATTAATGAACCCACAACAAAGACTACAAAATAAGTAACAGAACCTGATTATCGAATGAAAAATTCTACCAAGAAAAATGACATCTGCCAATATTTAAAGTGAAAATTCTGGTGCAGGAGTTATGGTCAGTTTGTAGGATAATGTAAAGAATTTATTCCAAAACTGAACCCTCTCCTGATAAGGGGCATATACAATTTTATAAAGAGAAAAACTTTTGATGAAATTTTAGGCTGGATATTACTTTTGAAAAACTTAATAAAATTCTTACCTGTATTTCTATAAATGTATGGTACCATATCTTGGAAATTACATCTCATAAAGATGAGCCTGCTCTTCTCTTCGAATACTTAAAACTCCTTTGCTTTGATTTTAAGCCCTAATTAAACTATGAATATTTTAGAAATATATATTTCATTAGGACACGAGGGTGATGCTTACTTAAATCACTGATTGTTGACAAGCTACCGCTACAGATGGGACAAACTCTGTGTGCTTGTGTGAGTGTATTTTGCTCCTGCCAATTTTTATATTAAACATACAGAGATGAGAGCACCACCTTGGTACATGCAGCAATACTCTATTCTGACTACAGGAAGCAAGGTGTGGGGAGAAGGGGAATGTTTCCTGGTTATTCCTCGATGTTACACTGCAGCAGTATCTTGGGTCATTCCTTCATCCAGTTGTGAGTGCCTCAAGTAGTGATGCAATAACAGTTACTATTATTGCTCTGACGCTGCCAAGAATCCCTGAGAACCATGGTCAACATCTTAAATGAACCATGGTGGGAATGCACAGCACCATGAGGTTTAGACATCTGGGTAAGTCAACCAGTTAGTCTTTCATATTCAACAGGCTCCCACAACCATCTAAACATCTCAATTTAGTCCATTCCACCTACCAGGTAATGTTGTAGCTTCATATGTAAGTGTGGTCAATAATGGAGTACTGTAAGAGGTCTAAATAATGTTCAGTGACTATTAAGCTTTCTGTTGAAATTTTCTGTCCTACTATATTGGAAAATCAAGGTAGCAGGACACCCTTTTCACACATCCTCTAACCCCCCTACCCTGTAACAGCTGTCAGTCTGTTACCTATGCCCACAAATTTGTTTCAATTTTATTTTATTCTACTCCAAATGTAAGTAAAATCATATGGTGTTTGTCTTTCTCTGAGTAGCTTATTTTACTTAGAATAATACTCTTTAATGCTGTCCCAAAAAAGTAGGATTTCCTTTTTATACCTGAGGTCTACTGTGTAAATGTACCACAGTTTGTTTTTATCCACTCATATACTGATGGAAACAGATAACAGTATGGAAATGATCAGATATAAGGCAGGTAGAGTGGTAGAAGATGGTAAAAGGGAGATAAATAGCGATGGAAGGAGACTTGGGTTGCTGTGGTAAACACATAATACAATATACAGATATATGATAGAATTGCATACTTAAAACCTATTAAACAATGTCACCCCAATAAATTCCATTAAAAATTAAAAACAGTAGCAGGGCATCACCAAGAAGAAATCTGTTGTTGGGTTATAGCACATGGTTCATAAAATAATCTCAAAGGATTTAAAGCAGTAGCAAGAACAATCTCAGTTGGACAGGAAGTATACTCAGAAAGCAAAAAATTGAGAGTGATCTGGAAACAAAAGCGAGGTTTCCAGTAGCCAGCTTGTTGATTTGTAAGAACCAGAGATGTAAATGCTTAAGAATTCTGTCACAGTTAAAGAACAGAAGGGGGGGAAAAAACAACAACAAATGTATCCAGTTAATTATATCAATGAACAGAATACCCCATCAAAGGCAATAGCAAGGGTTTAAGGAGGTATCTGTTACTTCAAATGCAAAAAATAGTAAGACAAATCTACAAAGAACACAAAAAATCAAGGAAATGTGTCATCACCAAAAGATAACGATTTTCCAATAATTGAGCTCAATGCAATGGAATTTTACAATCTAGCTCTAGCTGATATTCAAAATTACTGTTTTGAGTGGTGCAGCGGAAGCGTGCTGGGCCCATAACCCAGAGGTCGATGGATCAAAATTACTGTTTTGTTCCCCTGGAGAAATAATTGTTGGTATTAGGGCAGCGGTTGTCAGTGGTTAGATATAGGACAGTCCAGGAGAGGGGCAATGACTTATCATTGTCCATTATTGATGGGGACCCTAAAATGATAATGAAAAGTATCCATCATCTCAGCTATCTTTCTCTGATGAGAAACAGCATATTCCTAAAATATGTATGGTTCCTTCAATTCCTTCAGAGTTGAGAGAACTGCTTACATTTTGATCCTTACAGGTACCTAGGGAACTTCATATTGTTATTATTCCCATCCACAAAGAAGAAATTGAGACAGTGTATGGCAGAAACTGGCTAAAAGTTCTCCTAAAAAATCAATAAAATGACCTTTCTCGGTCTCCTTTCAGTTAGGATGTGGTCATGTATTTGGTTCTTGGCCAATTGGCTGTGGGCAGAAGTATAGAACTTACAGGCAAGCCAAATGGTATTCTCTGTTATTCTCTGTTCTGTTTCTTTACTGGTAGACCAGTTAAATGAGGATGATTCAGTAACAGATTCCAAGGAGATCCTTAAAGGAAAAAGAGCCTCCACATGAAAGGAAATTGGATCCCTGCATCACGATGTGGAGAGCCACCTGATCTTCATTGCACTGCAATGTGAGTGAGAAGTGAACATTGATGATGGGAAGTTGTAAGATGTGAAAATGTGTGCTTTTGCAGCATTGCCTATCTCAAGTCATACAAAGTGATTGTCACAAGGTCACCATGAGTGACACTTAGGTACACCATCCTCCTGTAACTCCAGCTGTGCAGTCCTTAAATAAGATCAGGAAATCCTGTCTCTGATTTCTTTGCAGCTCATCTCTATTTTGTGCTGTAGTGTCCTGAAGGCTGGGGGCTGGAATCATCTAATGCTCACTTCTCCTCCCACTCCTGCCAGATTTCTGGAGGTTAGTGCTAGCAGTTGCCTGGAACTTCTGCTGGGGCTGTTGGTCAGAAAACCTATATGTGTCTTCTCCTTGTGGTCTGTCTACTTCCCCACAACATGGTGATTGAGTTCCATGAGCAAGCATCCTAAGAGGACCAGGGGGAAGCTGTATAACTTTTTATGACCTAGCCTCAGAAGTCACACAGTGCCATTCCCAACCCAGTCACAAGGTTCAAAGGAAAGGACCATAAATCCCACATCTCAATAGAAGAGATGTTGGGGCATTTTAGGGTTTCAGCCATCGTAGAAAATACAGTCTTCCTTACGTGGCTAACCAAGACTCGCTGTAATAAGAAAAAGCCTTGGTTTTTCTAGTCGTTTCAGCTCAGTAGATATCGAATCAGCCTGTGAACTGAAAAGCACTGGGTTCAAATCTAGTCAAGGTCATGTATCTTGGTTGCAGGCTCCTCCCCTGCACAGGCCCTGGTTGGGGCTCATACAGGAGGCAACCAATCGATGTGTTTCTCTCATATCAATATTTTTCTGTCTTTCCCACTCTCTTCCACTCTCTCTAAAAATCAATGGAAAAATATCCCTGGGTGAAGACTTTCAAACAACAACAACAATAATAATAAAAGAAAGAAAAAGCCTGGTATCAGAGGTTTTGGTCAATTTCACTTTCTTATAAAGATTATTAAATATGTGTGTGTGATTTTTTAATTTTTTTTCCCAATCAGAGAACTCACTCATTTGTGGAATATAATGAACAACACAAACTGATGAACAAAAATAAATTCAGAAACATAGCATCATTGAACAGACTGTCAAACCTCAGATGGAAGGCAGGGGAGGGGGCACTTTGAGGGAAGGGAGGGCAAGAGATCAACCAAAGAACTTGTATGCATATAAGCATAAAGAATGGACACTGACAATAGGGGAGGGTTGAAGATCAGGGCTGGGGGGCAGGAACAGGCTGGGAGAGGACAATAGGGGAGAAGGGACATATGTAATACTTTCAACAATAATTTTAAAAAACAAAAATATTTTAAATAAAATTTTAAAATGCTGTTTTGACAAAATTCACAAACTACAAAATAATTCAAAAAAATAATTTCAACAAATTCATAAAAAAATTGAAGTTCAAAATAATATACTTTCTAAAGACATAGAAATTCTGGAGCTGAAGAACTCAACGAATGAAACTTTAAAAAAGCAGTAGAGAGCATGCAGTAAAGTAGCAAGTGGAAGACAGAATAACTGAGGTGGAAGATGGGAATTTTGAAATTACCTAAATTAAAGGAGAACAAAGGAAGTAGATGACTCTGGCAGCAATATGGAGGCTGGGCTAGAAAGACTGGAGAGTAGATGCCACCAGAACAACCTGGAGATTGCTGAAATAGTCAAAATGATAGGTTAACTTAAGCCAGACTTACTTTTATGTTGTTAATTTTTTTTATTGTGGTAAGAATACTGGAAATTTTTCTATTCTTGCTACAACTAAATAAGAATTATCTCTGTGAAGTATTTGGAGGCTGATTCTGTGAGAGTGATTCAGATAAGCTATTATGTCCAATCCACCAAGTCCTGGAATGTTTTGCAAAGACATGAACTAGGGTCAAAGTGTTGATAGCCAAATGCTATTTAATTTTGAGAGTTAACTATACATCATTTTCTGTCTCTGGCTCACAAAGAACTTTGGGTTGCACAATCTTCTATTCAACAAGTTGATTATATATCGGTTCCTTTTGCTGATAGCTGTACAAATTTACTCTTTGACTACAGAAATATAATCACTGGAAGCTTTGAAAAGAGAAGTGAAGATCAGAATTGTATTATAGAGAAATTAACTTGAACAACAATGGAAAAGTTCCACAAGGGAATTTAAGAATAACAAAGAACAAGCAGGCTTTAGAGCACTAATTAGGGATTTACGATTATTTCTGATAGTCTCTGGGGCAGTTCTTCTCAACTTTCTAATAAAACGTTTGTAAAGACACAGTCTATTTAGAGAGGGACTCCACCAGCGTGGAAGTAAATATAGGTTTTAGCATCCCCAAAGTCTGCCCCTAGATTATAGATTAAAGAGTCATATAACACTATTATTTAACAGCCAACTGCTTCAAAAATCATTACCTCCAAGTAGAGTATTGTGTCCCTCTTGGCCCCCATCAGTATCTATTTCTATATATATTCAAAAATGGTAACTCAAAAAAAATAATAGAAAATGAAAGTGTTAGAATGTCAGAATTTGCCAAGAGCTGAATGCTTCACCTCTCTTGCCCACATTCCAATAGATATATTTCTCTGAATATAAAATATCCTATAACCATGCAGTGAGGGTAGAGTAGGACACTTCTATAAAAATTGAACTGAGGTAAAGACAAAAATTTGAAACACTAATAGTTGGGAAGGGAGCCACCCTTATAACTATAGATCTGATCATGGGATTTGAGTAGGGCTGATGCAATCCACATCACACATTTAAATGTGTATTTAGTCAAGAAAGGTCTCATATTGGTTTCTTTATAACAAGTGAAAATCATACTGCAAAAAAAAAGCATATTATTATAAACTCAAGAGGAACAAACTCTAAAATTATTTTTTTATAAAATGTAGAATATTGTTTGAGGAAAAATGGTTTGTCATCCTCACTAAAAGATGTGAAAATGTGGTCCCTAAGGAACAGAAACAAAAAGTTATAAGAAATTCAACAGATGAGACAAGAATTGACCATAAAAAACTAAAAATGTAAAATAATTTAAATCTGCATTGGAAGGAGATCTGAATAGCATTAAAACTTTTGATAATGGATTTGGTGACATAGAAGACACACTTGTTATTATAGGTTTTCCTTGAATGCAGGAAAATGGGTCAAGGTAAGGATCAATAAGGAAAGAGAGTCAATATCCATTTCTCCCATTTCTATTATATATAATTATGCATATTATTCAGGAATAATGAAATAATAGCAGCAGTGAAATAACATAAATGAAAACTTTTCTGAGATGTAAACATTCATATGGGATTTAAAATATTCTTTAAAATGTAAGTAAATTAAAAGACCAATGCTGAGACATATTTGAACAAGATTTTATAATTCCAACTATAGGAAAATATTGTTTAAAATAAATAATATTCATATCTATTTCTTACTGGTGTACTTCAACTTACATTGGGTAATGTTCTGGTGATGGCTAGTGCGTTATTTATTAATTTATTGTTCTCTGAAAAATGGCCTTGACAGGTCTCTCTGAGTCTATCTCAAAGTCACACATATATGGGATAAATTCCAGATGCAAGACAATTGAACGAATAATTATCCCTGAGAAATTCATACAAAAAAATATGAGAGAGAGAAATGGGAATATAAAAGAAGCCCCAACATATATCTAACAGAACTTCCAGGAATGAGAAGTTAAGCAATATTTACATATGATGATATGACTTCCGATCTAAAGATGTGTTTTTCTTCCTTCCTAGCAAACTTTTAACCAAGGTCTAAATAGAATAAAAATAAATATGTATCTAGAAAAAGTACAGACTATTTATGATAGTCTATAGATTATCTTAGTTTAATTGCATTCCCAGAAGACATCACATAAATACATTATAGGAAAAAATAGAATTCTGAAGTAAATATAAAGGGTCATTTTTTAAAAATCAGCTAGATTACTACTCAAGAGTAAGAAAGGACTAAGCTCTTTCTTTCAATGGGATCTGGGGATGGAAACTCTATTAAATAACTGCTATAGGCAAGAGGACAAGAAGAAATGGAATGCAAAGCAAATGGTGAGCAAAAAACTAAGTAAAATATTGATCAATATAATAACTGAAATCTTATTATTTGATAAGTTTATAAAATTAATGGAAAAGACAAAAGGAGTAAATTTGATTTACTTTCTTTAGTTTCCTAAAGAGGAAACACCAGTACACTAATTATATACAGTATGACTATAGACTTTATTATAAAATATAATTTTAAAATGTTTAACATTTAAATCAGTGAAGGAAAAAATAGAATTTTATCAAGCCAAGAGAAGGTAAGAAGGAAAAGAGTAGTAAATAAAGACAATACAAAATAAGCTATTAGATATGTCTAAATATACCAGTAACTATCACAAACATAAGTAAATTCAACTCAGCTATTCTATCAATGAACAGCAGATAAAGCAGTATGATTCAAATAAGATATGCCTAAAATGAAGCAAATAAAATGTGATATTTTAAAGTCTTCTAATCCCACCTAAAATATTGCCCCCCCCCAGAAAGCTACTTTAAAGATATTATATTTTAAATTGCATTGTTTTAAATTCCGAGGTATCTACACCTAAAACATGGAAAATATAAGATTAGACACCGGGTGTTGAATCTTTCCGGTCATTCTTCTGAATAAGGGGAGTTTCAGAAAAAGATAAAGGAAGAAAAAGTTATTAAAAACACTAGAAAAGACTTTTTCACAATGGAAGGCTTGATAAAAAAAATTATCCATGTTGAAACATCATTGTTTAAGGATAAAAACAAGTTTCCACAAGCTGCTAGAAAAGAAGAAAGCCAGGTTATCTACTTTGGGGTAAACTTTAGAGCTAGTTTGTGAGCTTGTTAGTACAATTCCAATAAATATTAGGACACTACCTCCTATTTTGATTTTGCAGTAGAGAGTTCAGGAATATTTTTTAATCAGGTGCTACTTTCCTGGAGAATATGAGGAGGATAAATGAAGAGCTTGTAAACTATGGAGGACAAATGAGCCTTTTATTAGTACAGATTACCTGGATATATGCTAAGGCCACCTCACCTGCTCTCACTGTTTGTGCTGAACCACTTCAACTTTATGTGTGGAAGTCTGGACCTCGAGGGGGACAATTGTGCCTCCAAAAGTTCTGATAGATCCTTTCTTCTGAGAGATGTCATTGTCTGCATTTAGGTTACTCATGGCATGGGGGTAAGGAACTGTGTTTCTTTCTTGGGGAAGGTTAATAACCTTCCTTCCAAGTGTTGTCTACATTGAAAGAGAGAGAGGGAAAGTCAAGGATGCAGTATTAAATGGATTTACTGTTGTAGGTAGCTGATGCTAAACCTTCAGAAGAGTATAAGTTGTACATCCCAGAACTGCTTACCCAAGGGTTGAAATCCATTTATCCATTGACTTCCATCCCCCATTTGGTTGAGTATTGTTCCATAAGGCATCAACTACCCCACACTTCTGAGCTGAGAATGGAATGTCCAGTGGGCTCTCATAGTGTCCTACATGAATGACATCAGAAAACCCAAGCAGGAAGCAAGAGAATCACAGTGCAAACTTTAGATGATGTTGATGTTGGAGTGAAGCAGAACAGAGTTGGTGTGAAATTCTTGGCCATAGACATTGTTGGAATCAAGTGATCCAATAATAATGTGAGACTTTACACAAAAGGAGTCTGATACAGCAACACTACTACATTCCTTACCTGTGTCAACAATAGTTATGTAGTCATTATATGAAGTCTGTTGTGCCTACACAAAGGAGTGAAGACACTGAAATGTGAGTTGGCTCTTACAATGCCCTGGGTTGGTGCAGTGTTCCTTATGGTTCCTTTGTAAATAACCATTCCTTGAATTTTCCTTTTTTGAGTGTGTCATCTGATTTTTGTTTAGACCCTGATCTGGAAAGGTAGAACATTGTTCTGATGAAGCAAGTGAAGGATACCCTTCACACATTGTACTGATCCACAACTATTCTCTATGAATAAAGAAGTATGTGGCTCTGATTCAAGTGCAACTTCATGTAGCAATGCTCTGCTTTGTTATACTCATAACCATTTCCCCCTCGCTTACCACTGAAAAGATTTCTCCTCGATAACACAGCTCACAAAATGGGTTTTTAGTGATAAATGAAACAAAAAGCAGTGCCTGGTATTTCTTCCTTATGTGCTATATACATTTGCTGAAATTGGTTATGTCTAACCATAAAAGCAAGTTATTTGCAGCACCTAAGTGACTGTAAATGCTTTCCCACATTGTATGCCATTGATATAAGGCAATGCTCAAAATATCTTTTTAATAAAGAAATTGTATCTAAAGCTCATACAGAAAGGATAAGCTATATTTGTCAGCCTCATGGGTGATTTTACAAGCGTCTTCACAAAAGTATCACAACTTTGATGTTTCTGATGTTCTGATCTCTTTTCTTAGCATCAATTAATCAATTTTTTCTAGAAAATATTATTTTATATATTTCCTAATTTTTTTTTTGTTTTGCTAGAGTGGTCACTGTGCTTTTCTTAAAGAAAAAAAAACATGTAAAAGTTTTAAGCGTTTCTGCACCATAGTTCTATCCAATAAAATCAATATTCAAATTCATTCTTATCTTTCCTTAGTTGGTTATGGAAAAATCAGTACACTAACCAAATCGAGATTTTCAATAGATATTCACTTTTATATTCACTGGGATACTATACAGTATTTACAAATTTAGCATTACTTTGAGTTACAGTAATGCTATTTCATTTGCTTCTATTTCTTTATGAACTGCTTTTTCACTGCACTACTGTGGAAGTTCAAACTTTAGTAAACTGTAGATATAAAAACAGTGAAGATAGATTAAAATGTATTTATATTTAACTACAATGGGATGCATTTTATATAATTTAAGTAACTGTTTACAATTAATAGTGTTAAATATAAAACTTATGAAATATATGAAAAAAGTAATTAAAAATATAAAGCTCCCCTACGTATTATTTGATAGGAAACCAAGGATCACCAACAAAGTATGTCCACACAAAGAAACACTGGTCGAGGTGTTAGAAATAGGGTTCTGAAATTTGGATCCTGGCTTTTCCACTTACTGGCTGTGTGATCTTCAGCAAGTTGTTATGTGCCTTAAACACTGCTGTGATCCCCGTTTCATAATTAAAAAGCTCATTCCATTGTGTGCTACCTGATTATTGTTGTTTTTATTGTGCATACATGTGAACATGTATATATTAGAACACTATCTAATAACCTAGCCTGTCCTGATTTGTAAACCACAGCAAACTGAAAACTTTCAAAAGGTTTTATATGGCAAATGTATCTTTTTTTCTAATGCTACATATTCAGTGCAAATCAACAGGTAGCATCATTATCACTCTGAGAGCCAGATTGATTTTTTTAAAAATTCTCAATACTCCATAATCACTATGGTAAGATGGAAGAAATATAGAAAATTATGCCTTGGCCCATAAAACTTGTGCTTGATCCTTCCCACTTCCACCCATGTTTCATTGGCTAAAGTAAATCTCATGGCCAAGACTAATGTCACATATCACAGACAAGTACAATTCTAAGTCCCAGAAAGAAAGAAAGAATTTAATCAGTATTTATAAATTAGAAGAAATATTTATACAATGAAGTTTGCCCCAATATGTGTGATATTTTGGCTTTTATTTAAATTTATTTACTTGTTTACAAGTTTCTGGGATATGTATTTCTGAGTTTGTAATTTTGTGATATAAAATATAAGGCACTGGTACCATTACCCTCCCTAGTATACACACAAAATCTGGAAACTTATGGTATTTATAAACAATGACACTTTCAAAGAATCTCTCTTTTGTGTGTGTTTTATTTATTTATTTATCTTTACTGATGAAAGTATTACAGATGTCCCTTTTTTTCCCATTGACTACCTCCACCCTACACCCACCAGTCCTAGGCCTTCACCACACTATTATCTGTGTACATGGGATTTCAAAAAGACAAGAAGTGAAGTTCAGTGAAATTGCACCTGCACAAAGCTGGCCTGGGTGGAACTAGTCATTTCAGGAGTGGTTGGAATAAAAGGAGTTTATGAGTTTTTGAATGTATGTAAATTTTGCCTGATAACATCTTGATTATAAACCTATGAGTTATTAACTAAAATGTTGACAGCTGTCTGGCTGCTCATATCCTATAAATAGGAGCCTAAGGCCTTCATTATGCTGTGGGGGAAATAAGCATGCCTTGTTGTGGCAGGCTCAGTGAGGTGAATAGGAGGGAAGCCTCACAGACATAAGATAGCTGTAGAGCTTCTCATTAACTGGAGGAGTGTCCAGGATTAAACAGTGTTTTCTCCCTGTATCCCTCCAGTAGGAGTATAGTTGATTCTCAAAAAAAGAGGAGGTTAAAAGAGAAGAGCACAGTAGAGCCTCAAAATGGAGACCAATAGAGACAGGGATATAGAAGATGGGAAGAGATTAACCAAAGAACATATATGCATATAGGCAATAGCCCATGGACACAATAATATGGGGAAGGCCTGAGGTGGGGCAGGGGCTGGATGGAGGGGGGCAAAGGAAGGGGAAAATGGATGGGGGGCACTTATAATACAGTCAATAATTTTTGGAAAAGATATTAAGGATGATTTAAATAAATGTAAAAACATCCCATGTTCATGGATTGAAAACATATTATTAAGACAGCATAATTCCTCAATATGATCTACAGGTTTAACCCAATCATTATCAAAACTCACATTTGGATATTTTTGTAGAAATTAGCAAGCTGATCCTAAAATTCATATGCAAACACAATGGACTCAGGCAACTAATTTTGAAAAAGACAAACAATGTTAGAAGGTCACACTTTTCAATTTCAAAATCTGCTACACTAATCGAGTAAGTGTAGTATTGGCATAAGAATGAATATATATCAATGAAACAAAATTAAAAGGCCAAAAGTAAACCCATTTATTTACTACAAGGATAGCAAGACAATTCAATGAGGGAAGGTATAGCCTTTTCAACAAATGGTGTTGGAATAGATATACATATGCAAAATAATGAATTTAGACCCCTATCTCATATCACACACAAAACTTAACTCAAAATTTATCAACAACTAAAATATAAGAGCTAAAACCATAAAATTTCTAGAAGAAAACATAGTAGTAAATATGTGACCTTGGGTTAAGCAATTTAGATATGATAACAGCAAGTTAGATATGATACCATAAACACAAGCAGCAAAATTAATATATAAACTGAATTTAATCAAAATGAAAGACTGCTGGGCTGCAAACACCATCAAGAAAGTGAAAAGTCAACCACACAATGGGAGAAGACATTTGAAAAATATCTGATAAGAGTCTTATATCTACAATACATTTTTTAAAACTCTTATAATTCAACTAGTGGCCCAGTGCATAAATTTGTGCAAGGGGATGGGTTCCCTCAGCCCAGCCTGTACCCTCTCCAATAGAGGACCCCTTGGGGGATGTCCAACTGCTGGTTTAAGCCCTATCCAACTGGCAGTAGGACATCCCTCTCATAATCTGGAATGGCTCGCTCCTAACTGCTCACCTGCTTGCCTGCCTGATCACCCACAACTGCCCTCCCCTGCCAACCTAATCTCACCTTCAACTGCTCTCCCCTGATGGCCTGACCTCACCTCCAACTGCCCTCCCCTGCCAGCCTGATTTCATCCCCAATTTCCCTCCACTGAAGGCCTGATCTCACCCCCAACTGCTTTCCCCTAATGGCCTGACCTCACCCCTAACTGCCCTCTCCTGCAGGCCTGATCTCACCCCCAACTACCCTCCACTGCTCGCCTGATCACACTCCCAATTGCCCTCCCTGACTGGCCTGATCACCTCAACTACCTCTATCTCAACCCCCACCACAATGGCTTTGCCTGGAAGGAAGTTAAACATCTGGAAGATGGCAAGTCAACCTGATCTAATTAGTATCTTACCCTTTTATTAGTATAGATAGATTATATAGGATAGGATTACTTAAATAGAGGTCGGGGGAAGCCTTTTATAGCAGGAAGAGATGCTCTTGGCAGACAAAAATACATAATCTTTATATTTGGACTATTAGCCAGCCATATGCACTATACTGCCAAACCGGTTATTAAAAAATTGAACCACTTTCTTACACCTTACACCAAACAGCTGTTGCCCTTAAAAACCCTTCTTCAGTCCCCACCTTAGGTTCTGCCTTTGCAGTTCACCCAGATTAGGTTCTGATTAGTCGGTTTCTATGCAAGTCAGTGTCAAAAGCTCCACCTCCTAAGCAGCCATTGACTCCTTGCACTTCATCTAGATTTGGTTCTGAGTGGTCAGTTTCTATGCCAGTCAGCATCTCTGAGCCTATCTCCAGGCCTTATCAGAGAGGCGGGGCTGATCAGCAGCCCCCATGGAGGCCCAGAGAGAAAGAGAGACAAGGGTTCATCAACAGCTGCCACAGAGGCTATGGATAAGATCATGCTTCTCTCTCCAGGCCTCTCTCAAGCCCTGATCTGCAGCCCCCTCAGCAGTCAGTGCTGGACCAGACCCAGCACTGACTGAAGGACTGATTTCCAGGTGGAGCCTTTGGTCATTTTGGAAGTTACAGACCCTGGGTTTTTATATATTAGGGTAATAAACATAAAAATAAGCCAATTTAGAAATAAGCAAGGGATTTGAAAAGACTTTTATCCAAAGAAGATATCAAAATGTCCAATACACATATGAAAAAATGATCATCATTAGTTATTAGAGAAATGCAAATCAAAACCACAGTGAGATACAACTTTATATGCACTAGGATGGTTAAAATAACAGACAATAACAAGTGTTAATGTAGAGAAATTGCAACTTCACTAATTTTTAGTGGTAAAATGGTGCAGCAATTTGAAAAATAGATAAGTAGTTCATTAAAATGATAAAAATAAAGTTAACATACAACCCATCAATTTCATTCCCATGTACAAAGCCAAGAGAAAAGAAAACACATGTCCACACACAAATTTATTCACAAATGCTCATAGCAACATTATTCCCAATAGCCAAAAAGTAAAAACAACTCAAATATTAATCAACTAAAGGATTTAAAAATCTGGTACAGGATTTATTTTTAGGATAACAAAAGTGTTCTAAACTTAGTTGTGATAGTTACATAGCTGAATATACTACAAACTATTGAGCTGGATACTTTAAATGAGTTGGTTTTATGGCATATGAATTACATTTCAGTAAAAAGTGTTTTTAAAGGACACCAGACATAAAAAGCAGTTTTAAATTGCCATAAACTACATGAGGCAAAAGATTTATTATTAATCATCTTCACAATAGAAAGGACTCTGAGGAATGTCTCCTGATAGGATAATCAAAGCACCCTATGCTTGGGAAATTTGCCTTTGCCAACTAATTGAATATTCCTTCATTAATGTATCTTAGCCCAATAACTCATCTTAGCCCCAAGATCAATGGGACTGGACTATTTTTGTGTCTGGACTGGATTCCACCACTTTAAGCCCCATAAAACCTGAAACTGAAAAAAAAAATCCCCACCTTACTTCCCCATTGACTCATATGAGCTGATACGTAAGGATTTTTTAAATAAAAATATGTTGCCTCCCACAATAAGAGATTGGATGTAATTGTACTCAACAAAGCCCTAGCAGCCTAGCACTCAGGAAATTGTATAATACTTCTGGTGGAAGCACTCCACCCTGGAAAAACACCTACATAAATGTATAGGTGCTTTCTCACAGATGCAGTGTTAGAGTCACAAAAACTACTCTTCTAGCTCTTCTGTGGTGTCCTGTAGTGGAAAGAACATGGGTTGGAGAGACACACCTGATTTTGAATCCTTATTTTCCCAATGACCTTGGGCAAATTACATAGCTACTCAGAGCCTCTGCCCATCATGCCTACTGTTTAATACAGGACGAAGAGGGAGGAGTTAATTATGAAGATATATGTGAGCAGGAGGCACAAAGCTGCTTAATAAGTAATGTCCTTCAAAATTCACCCTCCATATATGAGTGAAACAAACTGAAGTAGTCAGATAGCTCTGGTGGTGGTGGTATGTTTGCTTGTGTGTGTGTATGGGGGTGGGGTGCTTTGAGGGAGGGACTGAGCAAAAAGAGAGAACTCATAGACACGGACAACAGTGTGGTGATTGCGAGCTGGGGCGGGGCGTGTGTGGAAGAGAACATAGAGGGTATAAATGGTGATGAAAAACATTAAAACTTAAAAATTTTTACAATTCACCTTCCCATTTAAAAAGACAATAAACTTCTGAGGAGGGATAAAGTAGTATATTTTCTTCCCTGCCCCTCCCACCAACATACTCTTCCCCAGAAGCATTTGGTACTCAGTAAATATTGTTCACTGAATTTTAATTCACTAGCATCCCGTGGAAAAACAGACTCTGGGGAGCCATATCAAAGAAATATTATAGTAATAACACCTCCAACCGTGAACATTTCTAGGTTTGCTTTCTAGTCCCTTGTCTTTCCTCCAAGCAAATTTCCTCTCTGGATGCACATGTAGAGCTCGGAATAGGAACCACACTGCTTAAGTGCTTGCCTCTTCCTTGAATTCCAGCAAGAGTACAACCCTGGGCATATTTAAATCTTTCATTAACCTTGTCTCTCTGGCTCATCTTAATATAGTTATAAAGAGTTGATTTCCAGGCACAGAAGAGCAAATACAGTGTTATCTTTACATCTGTTCAGATTCTGATTAAAGTGAAATTTTCTCACTTAACTGGTTTTGAAATGTTAGAGTCTAAAATTATCTTTCATATTCCTAGTTCAGGTTAGCATTCTGACCCTGTCACCTAAAACCTGAAATTTTAAGTTAGGGGGCTCTGAGCTACTGATAATCCCTCTATGTATCCAGAGAGATTCCAAGATGATTTGTTTATAGTTGTGTAAAGACATAGTTAAGTCAGAATCCTTGGCAAATGCCTGTTTCTTTAACATGAGAATAAGCCCTATGGCCTGGTAGAAAACTGGTATTAAGAACTCGGCCAACTGGGAGGAGTTATGAACCTGAGTGTTCCTTAATAGACCAAATTTGCCAAATACATGTTAACTTGATATTTTATTTATGAATTAAGTTTAATTAGCATAACAATAAAGGAGTGCTTGAAAGGCATTTTGAATAAATTTGACTTTTGAATGTTATTACCACCCTCTCTCTAGGCACATCAAAATCTTTTATTCAAGAACAAAAAGTACAAAAGTACATAGTATTAAATTATTTTGTACATGAATTTTTTCATCTTGTTTTCACAGCTAGAATAACTTAAAGATCACATTTTCATTTACTTTTTTAAAGGTTATCTTATTGACTTACTTCTCATTTTGTGTTAAATTGTTCAATATCTATGATAATTTTACCATGAAGAATTTGGGCCATGTACTCATTAGCTCCTTCTTTGCCAGGGATGAAAATTCTTATGCAATTACAAAAGGTGGTTTCAAAGCAATAAATTCTTGAGCATGTTATCAGTTGGTCATTGCTGTATGACAAACCACCCTAAAGCCTAGCAGCTTAAAAGTATATTTTCTATTATTCATGTGTTCATAGGTTATATGGATTTATTTTTCTGGTTTCTGATGGACTCATAAATGTGCAGCTTTGCTATCTTGGCTTGGTGCTCCAGTTTTTTATATGATATATCTCTCACCTCTCTCATCTCTCTCATCTCTCTCTTCTCACCCCCACACTCCTCTTCTGCTATGCTGTGAAAACAAGCCTAGACTAATCTGACAGAAAATAAGAGCAGAGCATAGATTCTTGAAGCATAGATTCTGAATTAACTTGTGTTGACCAATGACTGTGGCAGGACACAAGTCAATCCTGTTTCAAGGGGTATAAAAACTGCAATTTTTCCCATCAGTAAATAGAGTCTGTAAGTAATATTGCAAATAGTTTTGGCTAAAGGAAAGAAGCATTGACTGTACACTGGGTATTAAGCTATGAAAGTACCAAGATAAATAAGACTATTATTTTGGAACATTTGAAGTCATAGATTGTGAGGGAGTTAGGAACACAGCTCTAATAATATAGGTCACATGGTGATAAGTAATAAGAAAACAGTATAATTAGAGGAAGGGGAATCATGAAAGACTTCAAGACCCAGTTCGATTGCTTTCCTCCTGTGAAGGATTGGTAAGATTTTAAGAGGCTGGATGGAGCAAAGGCAAGAAAAATGTAAGAAATACATGATAAAATCAGGAAATTCCAGGAACTCAGTATGTGAAAGATAAGAAACTGGAGAAAAATTGCATTTTTAGAGGACTTTCAATTGAACCTCCAGTTGATCTTCCAGCATTTTCTCTTACAGAGAACAGCTGCTTTTTGGATCTCCATCTGCTCAAAAAGAGAGCAATGTAATTAACACAACTAATTTTTAGGCGGGGGGGGGGGGGGGGGGGGGATTAGGGCATATTAGAGACAGTTTCAGGGGCAGTGTTGTTTTTTTAGCCACTAAATTATTTAAATGAATAAATCTCCCTTCAGTTATTAGCAAAACCTACTATAAAATTAAACCTTTTCATACAAATTTAAGTTGGCGCATTCCACTGAGTAGGAACTCCTATGGGAGACACCTTTGGTTGTCTATGTTCCAGCTACTCTCTAAGAGAAACAGAACCCACAAGGAAAGAATGTGGGTAAAAAAGTTCAAAATGCCAGATCTGCATTTTGCCAGCCACCTTTGCACTAAAATATAAGGATATAACCCAATCTGAGCCATATTTTCCTGATGAAGAAATCATTACATAAGGCTCCTGCGAAATGTTTCTTCCTAAAAATTGAAGAACCTATAGTTTGGGGGGTTTCTGTTTGGGGAGTAGAGGTTCTTCCTTGAGAAAGCAGGGGGAGTTGACCAAATGTTATCTACATTTATTATCTGGATTGTGGCAGCCATGAAGGCTTGTAGTTATGCAAGAATTGGCCTAAAAACCCAGCCACAGTGTTAACGACTGTCAAAGAAAATAAAATTTTCTTACCAGCTCAGACAGGGATAAATAAATGAAAGGTTAGGTGAATGATTTTAGATAGCAGTCTATACACTTAACTTAGTTTGTATATAAAGTCCATCACTAAGAAGCTTGTGTCCTGAATTAACCACATGGGTGAATTCCTAACTCAGAATCCCCTCTGCCCCACAGTCCATGAAGCCTGAAAAACATTTTTTTTAAATGATACAAAGGCCAACAGATTTGATCAGAGTGTTCAGTGGCTGCTTGTTTATTTTAACATTGCCAATCAATAATTAATTAAGCACCACGTTTATAGATACGTATTATACTATCTTTGCCTTTCTATCTGCTAAAAGTATGCATTGTAAGGAACATAAGGGTGGGAAGTCAGATCTGAGATCAGTCCCTTGATCTGTCATGTTTGAATATTCATTTATTCAACAAATATTTATCAAGTCCCCATCATGTGTCAGGCAGTAGATACTAAGAATATCATTCTAAAAAATATAGATGCGGTCCCAACCATTGAGACTTTAATCTAGCAAGGGAGAATGAATTTACTACTAAATGAACAAGTAATTGTATATTTAAAGAAAATTCTATAGCACTCTGGAAAACAGATAATGGAGTCAGAAAGTCACCCTGAGGAAATAGTATTTGTGTGTAATTACTCAATGTAAGATTATTGTCTTACTAGAGGCCCGATGCATGAAGATTCATGCAATAGGCCTTCTTTCCCCTGGCTGCTGGCACTAGTTTTCCTCCAGCACCCGGGACCCAGGCCTTCGCTCTGGCCGCTGCCTTCAGTCTTCATTCTGGCAGGTGAATTGCTCCTATAGCTCCCCCCACCCTCCCCCTCATAGCAGACATCCTGCCCCGCCCAGCCTCTCTGAGCCTGCATGTTTGCTGCCCAGAGGCCTGGAACAGCTGGTGGGCAAGGCCACAGCCATCTTTGTTGGGTTCATTTGCATACTCACTCCTGATTGGCTAGTGAGATGTCATGAAGTGACAATTTGCACATTTATCTTTTATTATTGTAGATGTGTAAAGTGGACAATGCTTCACAGCATGAACAGGATTAAATAATAATTCAGCAAAAAAACAGAAGGCAGATTCATAATTTTCAAGTTTAGCTAGTATCTATTCAAACTTAGTCTCCCTTTTCCTTCAAGCCTTCTTACCTGGCCCAAAATATCTCTTTTGTATTTCTCATATGGTAGGTGTTTCATAAATGTTCATTTAATAGTAAAACCTTGCCTTGTTTTTAAATCTAATAAATTGAGCTTTGGGTTTCTGTGCCACTTGGATGCTAGTGGCCAAGTTAAAGACTCAGAAAAGAAAGAATGCCTGTTTTTCCACCCTGGCTTTCCTATGAACTCTAAAATTTAATCAATCTTTATTATGAAGAAATGTTCAACTGTGAAAAACTAATGAGAGATTTTAGTCCAAATCCCATTAAAAGAGGATGAAGGTGGGAAAACTTTTCATTGAAGTGCCATTGAGAAGCACACATTTTTGTGTGTCTAGAATAGAGGCTACTTTATTACTTTATTTCTTGCCTTGATAAAGTTTTGTTTGAACTATTCCTAAAGGGATCAGATGCATCCCACATTTAGCCTAAACCAGATAGACTTGCTGCTCAAGGACTTACCTTCTAAATAAGAGATGATTATGAATAAGTTAGAAGGGCCATGATTCTGATCTGCTAGCTCAATGAATCAGCAAAGATCATGCCGAATGTCATGAAGGGCCTTGGATGGCATGCTAAGAACTTTGAACTTTACCTTTGACACCCTAAATTTTTAAATAAGACAATGAAATAGTCACATTTGTGTTTTATTCAGGTAACTTCCTGCACTTAAACCTTTACCTCGGTTCTGCTTCTGGGCAACCTAGGCTCAGGTAAGATTCTTGTCACAGCCAGTTCCTAAGGGAGTGATGCCAGGAAACACTGATACGGGAGTGACAAAGGCTGGGACAGGAAGGGTATCATTGAAGTTTACATTATTGATAAGGTTAAAGCTATGGGCAACTAAAGTTTAAAACTATAGGGAACCTCTGGGAGACCATGTAACATATGCCTCAGAGTTTCCCAACAGAGTATCTACCTACCAACTCCAACCCAACAGTGGTTGATGGCTGCTACTGGGAGTATTAACTTCCCAGACGTTCCTGGAACACAAAGTCAGCAGTCTCCAGAGGCCAGAGAAAGCCTCAGACAGAGTTGCAGGTGCGCACTGTAACAAGCCTTTGGCAAGTCTGGGAAGAGTGAATGTCAAGGGATGTAGCAGTGCACTGACAGCATCTGCTACAAATCCACAATAAGTTATGAAGCTGCTGCTCTAGGCAGAAAATATAGGAGTCAAAAAAGTGGCAGTAGGATGGGGAGAAGAGGAAGTATTTGGAAATGAACTTGAGTCCAGAGGACTGGTAACCAAAGCAATAACAGTGATGAAGAACAGTCCTGAGCAACTCCCAGATTTCTACCTTGGGTGTTAAAGTGGGTGATGGTGCCATTAACTTGTTTAGGAAATACAATAAAAGCCTCTTTCCCAAAACCAATATTTGTGATTAACATGGATGATAGAAAATGCCCTTAAGTCAACTCAGGATAAAGGGAAGGGGAAGATGCAGTATTGGGCAGCAATGAGACTTAATGGAAGCCCCAGGCATCCCTATGGAAGGTTTAGAAAATGAAACAACCCTCACAATTATCTTCATTTGAGTGAGAGTGTCAGGTGTTATACCCCTATATTGATCAGCCATTGGAAATATTAAGCTTCCCCAGGAAAGGAACATGAAGTTGAGCGAGATGCCTCTCTTCAGCTTTTCCCTGAGGAAAGCTGTCCACTATAAACACTCCCATGACTAGAGTAAGAGGTGTTTTAGTCCTGAAAAAAAAAATCTGGACAATACAGCACAGTGTCCACCACAGGAAATATTATAATCAGAAATGTCTTAGCGCACAGAAGAAAAGTCTGGGCTGGCAGCATATTTGGAGATGTATCATTTTAAAACAGTGTTAATAAAAAATATTTGGCAGATGGTATAGAGAACAAATATTTCCTTCTACAGCACTCTAAATATGATTACTCTATGGTAAATAATCGTAATTCTCCCTGTTCAGAAAAGATGTAAATAAAATCATTATAACACTATATGGCAGGTTATAGATTATCTGTTGACAATAAAATGAGGAGAAATATAACTTAATGGCTTTCTTTCAAAGGTAGATAAGTAAAACAGTAGAAATGTTATGATGAACATAAGCACTTATAGTAGGGATGAATGTTTCTCTTTATATATATATATATATATATATATATATATATATATATATATATATATATATATTATTGCAAAGAAATTGCTGAGTTTTTCTGTAAATTTCACTCCAATATTAGATAACACCTATAAATGTGATTAAAGAAAATATGCTTTTAATACTCATGAAAAGTATAGCAATTTGAAACAAAAATGTGAAATATGTATCTATTAGATGCTATATTTTACATTATGAAAAAGTAAAAAAAATAATAATAAAAATACAAAAACAAGAATAAGTGTGAACAGTTTTTCTACGACACCCCAGCCTGGCACATACAAAAAGGAACTGAGATCTAAGTAGTAAAGCAGTTTCCCTAGCAATTGTCCCCCTCCTTCAGACCTGGGTCATCTATACTTCCTTCTAACAACTTCTGCAAATGAATTACAGGGTATTGGTTAACACTGCTGATCTATAAGTTAGACCCCCTCTTTCTCCACCTGCTAGACTTAATCATGAGATGTGCAAGCCTCTCAACTTCTCTATGTCTCCGTTTTCTCACCTGTAAAGTGAAGGTAATGAAAAGGTTTGCTTCTTATTGGTATTGCAAAACATTCATTGGCACATAGTAACTTTTGAGAAGCTATCACTATGGTGAAGGGTGGGCAGGAGTAGAGTGATGACTTGGAAGAGCATAGTATTTATAGGGCAGTGAAAATACTCTGTACGGAATGAAAATGATGGCTGCATATCATTATATATTTGTCCAAATCCATGGAATGTAAAAAACCAAGAGTGAACCCTAAGGTAAACAATGTACTTGGGTTATTAGGATGTGTCAACGTAGGCTCATCGATTGCAACATACCACACTGGTTGTTGATAACAGGGGAGATTATGCATGTGTGGGGTTAGGAGATATATGGAAAAGCTCTGTGCCTTTCTCTCAATTTTGTTGTGAACATAACTGTTCTTTAAAAAAAAAAAAAAAAAAAACTATTGCTGTTTATGTCATTACTATTTTTTATTTGGAAAGCAAAGCCACATGCATGCCTCACTTCTGCCCTCAGAGCTTTCCAGAAAATACTGTCTTCCATGAAGGAAACAAGTAGTGCTAAAGACCTCAAGATGCCAAAGCCACCTCTGCTATTAAGATCTCATATGCTGATGACACCTTAATGTCACCATACTAAAAAGCAAACATGGATTCCACACCCTGACAGAGTGGCAATGGCCAGAACAAAGGTACCCCAATAAAGCACCAGGTTTTCCTTTACACCCAACTCAGATGCCATAAATATTTAGGAATTCTGTCTAGGAGGCTCTCCTTTAGCATCTCCATCCCCTAGGGTCACAGGCTTTCATACGGTTGTCCACAATCAACACCAAACAACTTGAAAGTCTTATTAACAAAGCTCTCTCCAAATATTGCAAAAGTGCCTGGGTTATAAGGTAAGATCAAGTCAAGTTAGGCCCATGCTGTGTTCTCTGATTCATTTTTTAAAAAAAAAAAGGGGGGGGAGGAGTGGGAGTACCAACTGGTTTGACTCAGCAGATACAGCCTCAGCCTGTGGACTGAAGGGTCCCAGGTTTGATTCCAGTCAAGGGCACATGCTGGGGTTGCAGACTCGATCTCTACTAGGTGGCATGTAGGAGGCAGCCAATCAGTGATTCTGATCATTAATGTTTCCATCACTCTTTCCCTCTCCCTTTGTTTCTGAAATCAGTAAAAATATATTTTTAAAAAAGAATCATAAAACTGTATTAAGGGAAAAAATGTGATTATAAAATAAATAGAAGTGGGTGGCAAAACTTCCTTGAAGGTGGTATGAAGAGCTCTGTAGTACCTTGCTAAGAGAAACAACCATAAATGATGATATATGTACAGACAAATATACCTTCTCATATACACTGAGTGGCCAGATTATTATGATCTCTGAATGCAAAATAATCTGACCACTCAGTGGGTGTGTGTATAGATAGATAGATAGATAGATAGATAGATAGATAGATATAGATATAGATATAGATATAGATATAGATATAGATATAGATATATGAGGGCTGGTGCATAATTTGTGCATGGGTGGGGTCCAGCCAGCCTGGCCTGGGGGAGGGGACATTGGCAGTTAGTTGGCCTACCTGCTCGTCGAACTCCTGGTCAAGGGAACAATTTGTATATAAGCCTTTTATTATATAGGATATACATGAGTGGCCAGATTATTATTTGTTCAGAAATCATCATAATCTGGCCACTCAATGTGTATGTGTATATGTTCCCCCCACTCATTGACCTGCTTACAGAGCAGAGACGTCAGTGAAAGAAGCAGGCTGGAGCTCCCGCTCCCAGGAGAGTGGCACTGTATTTCTGTCATTGGGAAAGACAGGCAGTAATAACAGAAATTCAAAGCTTTCTGAGTGAGAACTGACTTTATTTGGAGCAAAGCAAGGAAGTTCAAGACAAGAGTGATGACAAAAACAATTTAGATTATGACAATGAGCAATTAACCAACTGGTGGTAGCTTCATAATAACAAGTAAAATAGTAGACCAACTAGTTTCACAGAGGGAATCAAGTAAAGAGACAGTTAAGAAGTTTTCCTGGGGTTGGAATAAACCTCAAAGACAACCCCTGCAAAATAGCCTTGACTTAATTGGATTGACTATAGAACAATTTATGCTTCGGGGTATTGTAGGAAAAACAATAGAAAAATTATCAGGAACTAGAGGCTAGATGATAGATGTGATAGCAACAGAGACAACCCAGTTAAAATCAGGTAACAAGGAGATCAGGATAAAAGATATCTATCTATCTATCTTTATTATTGAAAGTATTACAGATTGTCCCCCCCCCCTTTTCTTTTCTCCTTGACCCTCTTATTAATTCTATCCACTCAACCATTTTCAAGCCTGAGATGGAAAGCAAAGGGGTCTAAATGACTGTGAACATGCCCAAGGGTGTACCTTCTGAGAAACAATATTGAAGACTGCATACTGAGAGAACAATAAACTTCACTGAAATTATCCAGACAAGTCACTAAACAAACTAAATAAGCAAAATAGCAAAAACACTAAGCCCCAGAAGGGTGCTAGTGGAAATAAATATACAAACTTGCTACAATATATTATCTAAAACTAGAGGCATGATGCACAAAATTCATATACATGGGTGGGGTCCCTAGGCCTGGCCTGCGATCAGGGCCAATTGGAGCCTTCTGGCTCCCAGCCTGGGCCTTCCTTTGTTCCATGCTGCACCCTGATGGTCAGTGCACGTCATAGTATGCAATTGAACTCCTGGTCTCCCAGTCAAACTCCCGAGTGGATACTTTGCATATTAGCCTTTTTTATATATAAGAAGATGTCCAGATTTCAAACAGACATGATGAAATATGAAAAACAACAAGAAAGTATTACTCACATACAAGAAAGGGGAAAAAAGAAGGCAACAAAAATAGCCTTTGATAAGGAACAGATATCAGATTTAGCAGACTTGAAAGCAGCTATTGTAAATATGTTCAAAGGACTAAAGGAAATAATGCCTAATGAAGGAATATATGATGACAATGTTTCGTCACAAGGAATATCAATAAAGGTAAGTTATATTTTTAAAAAATCAAATAGAAATTCTGTAGGTGAAACATACCATAACTGAAATGAAAAATCTGTTATAGAGATCAACTATAGATCTGAACTGGCAAAATAAAAAAATCAGTGAACTTTTAAGGCATATCAATTAAGATTATGAAATCTGAAGAACAGAAAAAAAGAATAAACAAAAATTAACAGAGCTTCAGAGAAATGTAGGATACCATTAAGTATACCAATATACAAGCAATATGATGCCTTAAGGAGAGACATAAAAATAGTAAGGGGGAAAAAAATCTAAGAGATAATACCTAAACTATCCTTCAAAATGAGGTTTCCTTTCTCATAACTATTATTGAACAATATACTGAATTACTTGCAAATACAATAAAAATAAATAAAAAGTATATAGACTATAAAGAAATGAAATATGTCTGCAGATTAAATGATGGTCTCTAAAGAAAATCATAAAAAATTGACCCAAAAAAACCTAATAAGGATGCAAGGTTAATATAAAAAGTAAATTGTTTTCTGAAAACCATCAATAAAAAAGTAAAATTTGATATTAAAAACATATTACCATTTATATTAACACATTCCTCAAAATCAAACATTTTGTTATAAATCTATAAAACTCTGATAGAAATAAAAGCTCTGAAATTAATGAAAAAATTGTCCAAGCTCATAGATAGTGATAGATAACGATACTGTTATAATTAACTAGAGGCCCAGTGCACAAAATTCCTGTGCTGGGGGAAGGGAGGGGGGTGTCCCTCAGCTGGGTCTGCACCCTCTCTGATCTGGGACCCCTTGGGACATGCCTGACTGCCAGTTTAGGCCCAATCTCACAATCAGGACCACTAGCTCCTAACTACTCACCTGCCTGCCTGCCTTATTGACCCTAACTGCTTCTTCCTGCCAGCCTGATTGATGCCTAACTGCTCCCTTGCCAGCCTGATCTCATCCCCAATTGCCCTCCCCTGCTTGCCTGGTAGCCCCTAACTTCCCTTCCCTGCTGGCCTGGTTGCCCCCAACTTCCGTCCTTGCCAGCCCAGTCGCACCCAACTGCCCTCCCCTACCAGGCCATCTTGTGGTGACCATCTTGGGGCAGCCATCTTGGGCAGCCATCTTGTGGTAGTCATCTTGTGATGACATCACATGATGCCACCTAGGCTTTTATTATATAGGATAGCAGGAAAGGAGCAAAGGGAAGGCCAAATATTATAGGCATGTCATTTGGGCAGCTTTCCCAGGAAGCTACAACTTTACATTCTCCTAGGAGTCCAACAGAGGGGAGATAAATGCATGCCCAGTAATGTTGGGGTGACATAGGGAAGGTACTTTTCCGTCAGTCACACCTGGGAATAGGTCATGGCCAGAAGAGGCATGGACATTGCAAGCCCAAGAAATTTAAGATATTTAATCCTCTGAACAAAGAAGTTTACTCTCTTGGAATCTTATTGCAGGGGACATGCTCTCTTTGCTCCTTTACATTCCCCTACATAGCCTATGGCCACGTGAACCCCACACACAATGTACTAATAGACTACAACAAGCCTGATGCTGAACGGGAGGTAGCTACAATATGGGAAAGAAACTCTGGACACTGGCTTTGCTTCTAGCTCTACTGAAACCCAAGCTATACTTCCATAATTGGCCAAGGGAAAGGGGACTTTGGAAACCCAGGGGATGTAATTCCATGCAAATAAAAATCACTCATCCTCCCATTTGAGTCTCAGAAAAACATTTTTCAACATAAGAATTTCACCCCCAGTATCCAGTGGTGAAAAGTATACCCCAATTTCACCAATAACAATATAAGACTCAATATTCTTAAGATATCAATTCTTCCCAAATTTATCTATAGATTCTATGCAAACCCAATAAATATCACAAATAAATTATCTTGGTATATCAACGAACTAATTCTAAGTCTTATATAGAGAGACAAATGACTGAGAATAGCAAGCATGATAATAAAAAACAAAGTCAGCACTAGCCAGTTTGGCTCAGTGGATAGAGCATTGGCCTGCAGATTGAAGGGTTCCAGGTTCAATTCCAGTCAAGGGCACATACCTCACTTGCAGCCTTCTTCCAGGCTCAGGCCCTGGCTGGGGCATGTGCAGGAGGCAACTAATCAATGTGTTTTTTTCACATTGATGTTTCTCTCTGTCTTTCCCTCTCTCCCACTCTCTCTAAAAATCAATGCAAAAAATATCTTCAGGTGAAAAAAAAATTAAATTTAAAAAATCAGAGGACTAAAACTACCAAACTTTAAGACATTGTATAAAGTTATAGTACTCAAGAACTGTTGTAATAATTAAATACATAGACAAATAGATCAATGGAATATAACATAGAGCCTGTAAATAGACTCACACAAACCCATTTCACTAAACTTTGACAAAGAAGCCAAAGTTATCCAATGGTGAAATAAGTATTGAAACCACTGGACATATACATACAAAAAAAAAAAAAAAAAAAAAAAAAAAAAAAAAAAAAAAAGAATACACACAGTGACCTTACTCATTTGACAAATATTAGCTTAATATGGATGGTAGATCTAAATGTAAAATACAAATCTATAAAACTTTTACAATATAAAATAAGAGAAAATCTAGGTAATCTTGACTTTAGCAATGTGTTTTTAGATATATCAAAAGTACAATTCATAAGATGAAAATTAGACTATTAAAATTTAAAACTTCTACCTTGTTTAACACATTTTTAAGAGGATGTGAAGACAAGTGACAAACTGGAAGAAAATTTTTGAAAAACATATCTGATAAAGGACCTGAATCCAAAATATTTTTTTTTAAATCTTAAAATTCAACACTCAGAAAACAATCCAATTAAAAAGTGGACCATCTAACTTGCATGGCTCAGTAATTGAGCATTGACATATGAACCAGGAGGTCATTGCTCAATTCTTGGTCAGGGCACATGCCTGGGATACAGGCTCCATGCTCAGTGGGGGATATGAAGGAGGCAATCAGTGATTCTCATAATAAATGTTTTCATCTCTCTTCCTCTCTTGCTAAAATTAAAGTATTTTTTAAAATAATAATAAAATAGACCAAAAAACTTAGATACTTCACCAAAGACATAGAAAATAAGCTTATAAAAATGTTCAACATTATATGTAATTAGAGTTTTATATTATAAACTAGAAGCCCAGTGCATGATTAAATTGTGCAATTAGGATCCCTAGGCCTAGCTGCAATCAGGGCCATGTCTGTCACCCAGCATCAGGCAGGCAGATAGGTGAGCAGTCCAGGATTGTGAGAGGGATGTATGACTGCCGGTTTAGGCCCAGTCTCCAGGGTTGAGCCTAAACTGGCAGTCGGACATCCCCCAAGGGGTCCCGGATTGAAAGGGTTCAAGCTGGGCTGAGGGGATCCTCCCACCCCGCCATGCATGAATTTTGTGCACTGGGATTTTAGTCTAATAATAAAAGCATACTATGCTAATTAGTCTGGACAGCCAAATGACCTTCCAGAAGTCCTTTCAAATGACCTTCCAGTGGTGTTAAAATAGGTGGGCCAATTTTATTCTTCTGCATGATGACCTTGCTGTAAGGGCCGAGGCAAGCCACCAAGGCTCAAGGGCCAAGCCCCTTGCACGAATTTTGTGCTAGCACTGTGTGGTAATCATATGCAATATATAAATGTATCAGATCAACAACTTCTACACCTTAAATTTATGCAATGTTACCTGTCAATTATAACTCAAAAGTAAATTTAAATTAAAGTGAAAAAATAACTTACAGAATTGAAGTATTTATAAATCATATATTTGATAAGGGACTTATATCCAGAATAAACAAAGAACACTTACAACTCAATAAAATGACAGGTAATTCAATGTAAAATTGGGAAAGAGATGTGAATAAACAGTTCTCTAAAGAATGCATACCAATGGCCAATAAGCTCATGAAAACATGTTCAACATTATTAGTTATAATGAAAACTATAGTGATATACCACTTATACCTGCTACAATGGCTAAACCCAAGAAGATAGATAGCAAGTGTTAACGAGTATGTGAGAAATTATAACCCTCACATATTGCTGGTAGCAATGTATAATGATGCCGTCACTCTGGAAAACAATTTGGCAGTTTCTTAAAATGTTAAGTGTAGAGTTACCATATGTCCTAGCAATTCTACTCCCAGGTACACCAAAGAGAAATGAAACACATCCAAACAAAAACACACACAAATGTTCATAGCACCAGGATTCATAATAGTTAAATGTGGAAACAACCCAAATGCCCATTGATTATATAAATAAAATGTGGTAGATCCATATGATGGAGTACTAGGCAATAAAAGAAATAAAGTACTTATACATGCTTCGATACTGATGAACCTTGAAAATATTATGTAAAGTGAAAGATAGCAGTCACATATTATCACATTTTATAATTCCATTTCTATGACATATCCAAATCAGGTAAATCTATAGATGGGAAGTATAGATTAGGATTGCTTCAGGCTGGGATAGTTGGGGGATAGGGAGTGACTACTAAAGAACATATATGGACTTCTTTTTAGGGTGATATAAATGTTCTAAAATTGATTGTGGTGATGGTTCCATGAGTGTATGTGAAAAATTGAGTTTTACACTTTAAGTGGGTGAATTATGCTGCATGTGAATTATATCTTCATAAAGCAATTAAAAAAAAACTTAAAAAATGCTAGTGTTAGGTTGGGGTCTACCAGAAGCAGACCCAAAATTAACCATTTGAGGACCAGCACTCTATTTAGAAGTTGACTCCAAGAAGTAGCAGCAGGAGACTAGGGAAGTAGGATAGAAAACATAAGGAAGCCTGTGGAGGAGATAATAATGAGCAAATTACCACTGGGAGCAACTGGGGCTGGTCCCCCTGGGACCTCCAGGAGGCCCTGGAAGAATCTCGTATTAGTTCCCACTGCTGTGTTAACAAATTACTGCAAACATAGCTGCTTGAGACAATAGGCATTTGTCATCTCATAGTTTCCATAGGACATGAATCTGGGCACAGATTCCCCAGACTCCCTAATTAGGATCTCACAAAAAGATGTCAAACCAGCCTGCATTTCTTGCTGGAGTTTGGGGTCCCCTCCAAGCTCACACGGCTGATGGCAGATTTTAGTTCCTTGAGATGACCTGCAGTCCCCTGCCATGCAGCCCTCTTTCACATGCCAGCAGGAGAACCAACTTCTCACTGCAGTCTGCTAAGATGCTGCCTTATGTAACAGTCACACAGCCGTTACTATGCCATCATATCTGCCATGCGATTAGGTAGAAGCCAAGTATTAGGTTCTGCCCCTCCCCAAGAAAAGGGGATCAGCCAAGGCTGAGCCTCACTGTGGGTTCCCAATTCAGAGCTGTCCCACGCAGAGCAAAGAGATGGAGGTATTTATTCACCAACCAATTCTCAGCTGTCACTGGCTGATGGGTGCTCCTGGAGTCATCACTATCTAGCATTACTGACCTGCTCCACATTGAGCAAATGAATGTACTCCTTCACCCAGGGAGAGCCCTGGGTGGGAATCCCACGTGCTTGAATGTTTGAGAATTGCCAGAGCCATGGAGGGTTGAGGGGGTGAGGGGGGAGTAAGCTGGGCTCTAGAGCACCTGCTGCCCTGCCAGAAGGGAGAAGCTTCACAGATTTGAAAGAAAGGTGGAGGGACAACATACAAGTTCTAATATTTTAAGCACTCATTTTTTTAAAGGCGCTTAACATATTAGATACAAATGAAAATTCTTAGGACTACAGAGCACGAACATGATACTTGTAATAGATGTATGAAAGACATCTTATAATGGTAATTGCATAAGAAGTGTCTTAGTTAATTTTTAAATCAAAGAAAGTCACAATGACAATGCAAATCAGAAAACATTTACGACAGATTCCCAAGCTCCACGCCCCAGCCAGATTTTTGGCACAAGCTATTCTCAGAGGTGCTGAACAAAGGCCATGGCAAAAACGCCACAGAGTGTCATAGTGGGAAAGGCAGAGGTCATTGAGGCCTTCGGGCTTCCCTGGACCTTGAAGGATGGCATGGAGATTCCGTTCTGTATCCGCAACCTCTCAGTCTGTCCCATGATACAGGGCATCTTCTTGTTCCAGGCGTTGCTCTTTCATCCGAGTCAGTGGTCGGCAAACTCATTAGTCAACAGAGCCAAATATCAACAGTACAACAATTTAAATTTCTTTTGAGAGCCGAAAACCGACTCTGCGCCTGGGCCACAAAGTTTCAATCTCACTATAAGTGTGCACTCACACGTGGTATTTTGTTAAAGAGCCACACTCTAGGGGCCAAAGAGACACATGTGGTTCGCGAGCCGTGGTTTGATGACCACTGATCTGAGTTAACATTCAGGTGTTCAAAAGGAAAGTAATGAACTTTAGCCTGCACCTTTTGGAGTTGAATCCTTTCCTAGTCATACCCCATCCTGAGATGAGTATTAACAGTATTATGGCCAAGGCTGTGGTTATTACTGTATCTCTCTTCCTGCTGTACATTGACAAAAGCAAATACGACACAACAGTGCATGTGATGGGTAAAGACTCCCAGGTGTATGTCCTAGATGTCCCAATTATAAACTGTGTGATCTTAAGTAACTCCTTTAACCACTTTGGCAAATAGTTTTTTAATTTGAAATATAAGGAATAGCACTGTCTGACAGAAGTTCCTCTGATAATGAAAATGTTCTATAACTGTGCTACCCCATACAGTAACACTAGCCACCCAGGGCTATTGAACAATTAGAACTGGGTAGTGTGATGCAAGAATTGAATGTTTTATTTAAATTAATTCTAATTTAAATATTGATAGATACATGTAGCCAATGGCTATTGGACAACACAGCTCAAGAGACACAGGCATGGGTACAGAGAATAATTATCTCCTTACTATTATAATATGTAATCAATCAGTTATTCCACTTTGTTATCCATAGAGTTGCTATAAGGATTAAATGAGAATACATGTAGAGAACTTCAAACAACACCTGGCCCATAGTAAGCACAAAATAAATGTTAGCTTTTCTATTAATACTATTATATAGCTGGTTGTTAAATTTTAATTACTACCCAACTTTTTATAATTTGGTAAGATAAACAATAGATTTATGAAACTAAGCAATTATCTCCTTTGGTTTAAGATTTATCTTCCTGGGGAAATGAGAACTGGGGTTTGGGAGTGTGGTAGAAAAAAAAAATGAACCAATTTGTGAGAACTTAATGGCATAATCCCCCCATTTCAGACTAAAATTCTCTGTCTTTTTATGAAATAGTTTCCATTTGTGATGGTACATTTTTTTTAGTTTCAGCTCCATTTCCTCTGAGCCCTAACAGGGTCTCTGCCTCCGTTTCTGTGGCTCAGTAGTTTTACAATCACTGAAAATAGCTCATTTTACCTCTTGTTAGTGCCCTTCCGAGCAAGATGAGATGGCTAATTACATATGCCATTAACTGAATGCAATTCCAACTAATTGACAAAAAGTATTATACGGCAGCGATTTTTGAAGAACAAAGTTGCATGAAATACAAGGTCGCACTTCCAGAACCAAGAATTCCAAACATTTACTGTCTTGCCGTGAATTCAGCTAAGATCCATCCGTGCCTATCATGTGGTAACTGGAACTAAGGGAGCTTCACCACTTAACAGGAATTCACCAAGCGCCCGCCGAATGTAAGAAGCCCATTAGGCATTATAAAGGAGACAAATGTATCTAAGATAGTGCCTGACCTTCAGGAAGCTTGCATTCTCTTTTCTATCTATACTACTTCAGTGACTCCCCTTTGCCCTCACCGTATCTGTAGCATAGTCTATTCTCTATTGTACTCTAGTCCCAGGTTTCCCACTCAGTCTGATCCCCGTCTTTCCCTCTGCATCCTGTGCCTCAGCATCACAAAAATACAACTGTTCTCTTTAATTGGTGCACCCCTTAGCACATGTAAGAATGCCCTCAACTTCCCAACATCTGTTACCCTACAGTCTCACTGAGGCACATCGGGGAGGCAACTGATTGAGACTCTTTCTCATGTTGATGTTCTGTCTCTCCCTCCCTGCCTCCCTTTCTCCTTTTCTTCCTCTCTTCCCCCTCCCTTCCACTCTCTCTAAAAAATCTATACTAATAAAAGGGTAATATGCTAATTAGGCCAGATAGACCTGATGTCCTTCAGGACAAAGCTGTGGTAGCTGTAAGGACCAAGTTCAGCTGTGAGAGCCAAGGGCAGGTGACCATGGTGGCTGGCAGTGGCAGTAGCAGTGAGGTGGTGAGGGTGGCACCTTCCCCTGATCAGCCTGGTCCCTTCCCATAGGGGGAGGTCAGACTGCAGCTTAGGCCTGCTCCCCATGGGGCTCCCATACTCTGAGAGGAGTCAGTCAGGGCTGAGGGGACACTCCCCTCCCCAACCCAGTGCACACATTTTTGTGCACTGGGCCTCTAGTATAAAATAAAATAAAGCTAGAATTTGGTCTGTGTTCACTGACATTTAATTTCTAAAGGACCATTGAGGGCCTAACCTGCTTTTAAACTAAAGTGTGGTAACTCAAAGCTTGGTTTCAACATAACAATAATTATCATAAAACTGTCCCAAAAGAAGCTTCCTAATATAGTGGGAAGGAACATGACAAAGCACCTATTGTACGCAGGTCCCTGGAATAATCTTGTAAAACATGTGGTGTTTGGGACTTACTTTGATCATCTGTAAAATGGGGAACGAAAAATGTCCCTGTCGCCGAAGCTGGTTTGGCTCAGTGGATAGAGTGTCAGCCTGCAGCCTGAAGAGTCCAGGTTCGATTCCAGTTAAGGGCATGTACCTTGGTTGCGGGCACATCCCCAGTAGGGGACATGCAAGAGGCAGCTGAACTATGACTCTCTCTCATCAATGTTTCTAACTCTCTATCTCTCTTCTTTCCTCTCTGTAAAAAATCAATAAAATATATTTTTTTAAAAAGAAAGAAAAAGAAAAATGTCACTACCTCATCTACCAAAAGCAGCCATTTCCTATTCTAGTCAGACTTCCTTCTGCTGCTGCACAGGAAATGTCTGGTGCTGTCATTAAGTTTGTGACTTCGTACTTGTCACTAGAAATTAGTAACCTAAAGCAGGAGAAGACCTAGAAAATGTAGCTCAGCTCCTGCATCTCATAGGTAAGGAAACAGATTTCAAAGAAGCTTAAAGAAAAGAGCTGAGAGCATTAAACAGGCTTTGTTGATTTCTACTGATACAGAGAATTCCACTGCTGGACTTAGTGCCTCAGATAAACTTGGCTAAACCACTTGCTGAAATATCCTTTAAAATGCCTGTAAGAAAAATAAACCAATTTAGAAGTTTGTCATTTTTTACTCTAAATACACCTCGGGTAAAAATAAATAAATAGATTAATTAATTAATTAATCTGCTAAAATTTGCCAGGAGGTTCTTCTCTGGAAACTTTTAAATAAATGCCAAAGTCAATAGAGATAGCAAGTATCTTTAGTTGAACTGAGATTGCTGCATTATTTATTATCTCATTATGTAACCACATATTTTAATGAGTTCATTTCTCCTGAGGCCCATTCACCAGAGGGTACAAGGAAGAAGAGAAGGTCATGGGCAAAACAATGAGGAATCTGTTCATGCTGAATGGAACACGAAGATCCAATTTGGGGGAACTTCTATGAGGTGGCTGCTCTTTCATTGCCTTGGCTCAGTAAAGGACAGAGAACACAACATACACAAGCACTCACTCCCCCAACCTTCATTTCTCTTGGAACATGGCTGGGAAATATTTTGTTTCATTTTACATTTGTGGTGTGTGTGAGTGTGTTTAGCTAATTAACTATTAAACATATTTCAGCTTCCTTGTTAAAATCTTGAAGTAAAATCTTTATTTATTTAAAATATTAGCTTCATATATATTTGAAGAAACTTTCTAACAGTAGCTTTCTTTTGCTAACTCATATTTACAGCTGCCTCCAAGACATTTGCTCAATTTTACCATCAGATTCAGACATATATCAAAGCTAACATTTCAAATCCACAGTTATTTTAATGCTACTTCCATTCTCCTAGTAATTTAGGTTCAAAACCTTGGCTATCTCCTACCTATCTTTTCACAGTTACTTGATTATGTGCTCTCTAATATTCTCACCATATTCAAACACGCAGACACACACACACACACACACACACACACACAAACCCTCAAAATGGGGGTTAGGGTGAACAAAGTGGGTGAAAGTGGTTAAAGAACATAATAAAAAAAATGTAACTATGTGAGATGGATATTTGCTGAAATTTTATTGTGTTAATCATTTTGAAATATATTTATGTATCAAAGCATCATGTGCATCTAAAACTAATACAATGTTATATGTCAATTATACCTCAATAAAATTGGGGGGGAAATCAAATGTATCACATATCATAGTACCATATACACAGTAACATCCCATTTGATTTTAGCTAGTTAACTATTAAACATATTTCAGCTTCCTTGTTAAAATCTTGAAGTAAAATCTTTATTTAAAATATTAGCTCTATATATAGATATTTGAATAAACTTTCTAACAGTGGCTTTTTTTTTTTTTTTTTTTGCTGACCCATATTTACAGCTGTCCCCAAGATACTTGCTCAAGAAGAGAGAGAGAGGAAAGGAGCAGGAGGGAGAGAGAAACATTGATTTGTTGTTCCACTTATTTACGTATTCATTGGTTGTTTCTTTATGTATCAAAGCATCAGTGCATCTAAAACTAATACAAGTTATATGCCAATTATACCTCAATAAAATTGGGGGGGAAATCAAATGTATCACATATCATAGTACCAGTACCATGTACACAATAACATCCCATTTGATTTATTGGTGAACTGTATTCTATTTTGAAAAAGTTTTAGATCTATGTAATTATTATATATGCAATTCAATCTTTATTTGTAAGGGCTCTTTAGTTTTGTGACACATTTAGCTGGTTAAAGCAAAACAAATTCATTGTAAAATCCTAAGTTTGTTTCACAATCAGGATCCAAAAGAAATTAGAATCTCCAGAGCATAGGTCATATAACAGTCTCATTTTCTCAGCAGGAAAAAGGAAGCACTCTCAAAGGCATGTGTGAATTACTTACAAAGGTTGAGTACAGGGTTAAGAGAAACCAACAAGGCAAGATGAAGCTCCCTCCTCTTTCTCCTTTAGGCCTAGAATCTTCCTGTTGCTAGACCTGGGATACATTTATTGAAACAGAGTGAGATCTGTGGCTATTGCTGAAGGAGAAAATCATCCTATAAGATCTGTGACCTTGCTATAAAAAGGCAACCACTGCAAATCTGTAACCTCAGAGGAAGAAGGCAAGGAAATAAGTACTCCATCTTCTCATGTTTTGACCTCCTAATGATACTTTATAATGACTAACCTTACCCAGAAGCCAGAGGTAGGGGAGTCATGCAGAATCAGAGATAGGGATCAGCCTCCTGGAAACAAAGCAGGGAATGAAGAGAGGTGAAGAGGGGATCCAGAAGAGAAAAATGAAAATCATCTCTTCATACAACATTTTCATAAAAATGGGGAAGAGCAAAGAAGTCACATAGGAAATAAAATCAGATTGGCTTTTCAGCTTCTCCGTCCAGATACAGAGGGAAGATGGCCACCTGATAGCTCCCAGGTTTCCAAACCATCTAGTGTGGAGATCAGCCTTATCTCCTTGGTATTCTCCATCTCATACCCGAGAGAGCATGTTTGGCCAAGCCTCAGTCAAGTATTCACTTCTCACTCAACAACATGTGACTGCCCAAATGACCCAACTCAAATTATCAGTAAAACTTTCAAAGAACCAGAATAGCACAGGCTTCTCCAAAGAATCTGCAACCAAATCCTAAGGACATATTGATTGATTGATTGATTTATTGATTAAAAAGAAGAGAGGGAGGGGGAAAGGGAGAAAGGGAAGGTGGGAGGGTGGGAATGACTGGCAGAGGGAGAGATTGGGGAAGGAAAGGAAAGAGAGAGGGAAGGAAGAAGAGAGGGAGAGGAAATGAGAAGGAGGGAGAAAGAAACATCTATTTATTGTTCCACTTATTTATGCATTCATTGGTTGTTTCTTGTATGTATCCTGACCCAGAGGTTAAACTCCCAATCTTGAAGTATTGGGATGACACTCTAACCAACTGAGCTACCTGTCCATGGCTCCTAAGGACAAATTTAAAAGCAATATGCTCAACTTGTGGTTGTGGTCAAGTTACCACGAGTTCATAAGGAGAAAAATACACAGGAAATAAGGCATTAACTATCCTCTGGGCTCTATCATTAAAGCAGCAAAGTGTGATGCCCACCCTATTAGGCCCTAATGCACTGAACAGATTAGCCAATCTGAAAGGAACATTTTCATTTACTAACAGACTCAGAGTTAAAAATGCACTTGGGTGCTGTTTCTGTTTATTTGCTTCAAATTCTGCCTCAGGCTCATTGAGCACTGCTCAATGAAAGGAGCATCTCAGAAATAGTTCAAGGCAAAATTCCAACCTCAGGAAATGTATTGACAACTCTAAAAACAGAAGAAAAAATACTGAGGAGAAAAGGTACACTGGGATCTTAATCTACACTGTGCAAAGAGCAAGTGACTCTTTTAGCACACTATCACCCCCAAATGCATTAGCAATAAACATTACAGGAATCTAGTATCACTTACACTAGAGAGTTCCTTGCTGTCATATGTGTGTTAAATTGAACTTAATGGAAGAGCCAGAAACTGTTCCTGACAACATTTAGATCAACTCTATTTTGAATAACAAGACAATCTGAACCCCTGTTCTGTCTTCCTGAGTGGTTATTAGCATAGAAATTGTGTGCTGCCTCAACTATGTATGCAGTGTTCACTTTTAACTTTAATTTCCTTGAAATGAAATAAGGTGTCCTGAAATTAATGTATGCTTTGGAGTCAGACTTGGACTCAAATTATGAATCTGCCACTTGTTCTGTGAGTGACCTAGCCCAGGTCCTTCAGAAAGCAAAACCTGGGAAAAAGGATTAAAGTGCTAACATCTTATTAGGGAGATGCAGACCATGTGGGTGAGAATGAAGAAGAAAGAAATGAGTTAAGTGTGATGTGTTATAACCCAGCTGGCTAGTCACATGCTATGAAATGACAAAGCAAGTTAAGCATGAGATGCATTCCCTTGGCACATAAGACTTCTTTAGAAGGATTACAAAGAAAAGGGGTCAGGGGAGGTTTTAAAGTAGCCATCTAAGGGTGGAAGGTGAGGGTGGGATTTGGGGATTTATGCTTATCTTCCTCCCACCTTTCACTTCCCATTGGTCAATCTTTATCTGAGGGGAATTAACATCCCTTTACTTCTGGACTGTGTCACCAGACTCCAGCATTCATTCAGGAGGCTAGGTTCCATGTCCCATGATGTGTTTCATCTTATATTAGTTTTCCAATGCTGCAAAACAAATTGCCACAACTTAGCTTCCTAAAACAGCATAAAGTTATTATCTCAGTTTCAGTGGTTTGTGTTCACGGTGTCAGAAGGTTGAAATCAAGGTGTCAGCTGGCTGCATCCTTATCTTGACTAGAGAAAGATCTACATCCCTGCTCCCTTGGTTAGTTGACAGAATCAGTTTGTGGCTGACAGGTCTCTGGCTTCTTGCTAACTGTTAGGGGAGTGACCAGTTCAGTTCCTTGAGGCTGTTCCTGGGCCATGTCTCCCTCCTCACAGCATGACAATTTCCTCTTGCAAGGCCTGCAGCAGCAGCAGCCACTCTCTATGCCCATCTTTCCTTTAAGAACTCACCTGATTAGGCCAAACCCACACAAACAATTTCCCTTTCGATTCACTAAGTCCATGGATTAGTAACCCAATCATGGGAAATAATATTTTACCATATTAACAGGTTCCACCCACTCAAGAGGAAGGATTATTCAGAGCTATCTATTAGGGGAGAATCTTGGGGTTATTTTAGAACTTTGCCTACCATAATCCAATTCCAAGAGAAGGGTGGCCAGGTGTTCCAGGGGCACCAAACAAGAGAGAGAAAGATGGAGTCAGGGAATGAATAAAACGTTTTTGTCCCAATCCAATGACCTTGATCAATTTTCTCTTATATTTTCTCCATGAGAAAAAAGGGCAAACTGAAGCTAAGGACTTGTACCATTTGGTAGGAGGAAGTGTTATATTAGGGTGTATGTTAGCTACCATTTTTTCCTATTTTCTCTGTGCCAGACACTATGCTCTGCACTCCACATGCATTTTCATTTAAGCTCTTCCTGACTCAACAGTGTGTTTGGTCTTCTAAGCCTCATTTTGTAGATGAGGCTATCCATCTTGTTGTTACAGCCTATGTTTCATGAAACATACCACAGTGTCTCACATAAAAGCACATAAAAGTTTTAAACGTTAGCTATTTTTTTAGGAATTGTGTGAAGAGTTGGATATGATCTTTGGTGAGTCATTATTTTACATTTGTATAAAATTTAAGAAATAGGTATCATCAAGAATCCCTATGCCTTCACCCAAAATGAAAGAAATAAATAGGCAACCATACAAAAACTTCTTTCAAATACCTAAAAGCATTTTTGGTTTTTTGTGTAACTATTTTAAGTACTGAATTTAATTGAAGGAAATAAAAGCTTATCTTCACTGAGTGTGTGTGTGTGTGTGTGTGTGTGTGTGTGTGTGTAGACACAAAATGTATGCTATCTGGAAGTATAGATAAAGCCAAGTGCAAGAAAGCCTCGTGTTTTTCCTTTCATCCTACCCAAACTACCAAATGGTCTCCTTACAGAATTCTTTTCAAAAGAATTAATAACATATATCTTCCAAAAATGCAAATTCAAAATTAGCAATTTATCTGTTTTTCCTTCTAATTACAGAGCTGTTGTTATCCCCACTCATCCCAGCCCCAGTCAGGGACTGTTTACCAGCTCCTCTCTATCTCCCTCCCTGTCTCCTTTCCTTCTCTTAGCCTCCATTATTGTCACAAAAATAAAAGCAAAACAAAACACTAAAATGGCCATATTTTAGGAATGAGATAGAATGGTCAATTTTACTTTAGCAATATTCCTACCAGAGAATTACTTCATTCTGGTGTCCTTTTATCATTTTTAAGTGAATGTATTAAGTCTCCAAACAGAATCTGCACAAAATGAATTCTATGAAATTTGACTGTTATCAATCAGTTTGGGCTAAATTATGCTGTGATAACAAATGACCTCTCAAAAAAAAAATCCCAGTTTCCTCAGACAGCAGATATTATTTCTCACTTATGTTGCATTTTCATTAGTCAGCTGTGGCTCTGTTCCATGAACCTTTATATTTAGACCCAGACATAGGATACAGCTCCTAACTGGAATATTTCTCATCTTATAAAAGAAGACAAGAGAGAAAATAGCAAACCATTCAATGACTCTTAAAACTTCTGTTCAAAAGTGACACACATAATTTTCACCCACTGGCCATTTCACTTCATTGCAATGTACACAGCCAAGCCCAATATCAAAGGAGTGAGTGGGGATATATAATCTTTCCTTAGGGAGAAGCAGCAAATACTTTGAAGAACTTAATATACCCTAGGAGTTCATTTTAATGCTATAAAAGTAAATTACTGCCCTAACCAGTTTGGCTCAGTGGATAGAGCATCAGCCTACAGACTCAAGGGTCCCAGGTTTGATTCTGGTCAAGGGCATGTACTTGGTTGTGGGCACATATCTGGTGGGGAGTGTGCAGGAAGCAGCTGATTGATGTTTATCTCTCATCCATGTTTCTAACTCTCTATCCCTTTCCCTTCCTCTCTGTAAAAAATATCAATAAAATATATTTTTTAAATAAAAGTAAATTACTCCACCACATTCACACTCATATTTCTTTTATCTCATCAATGAAATCATTCACTAAAGGAAAGATTTTGAACTTCTACCAATGTTGGTACATAGGATCCTTAAACTAGGTCCATTTCTATTTAGATAAAGTCCTGAAGGATAATAGAAGACCATAACCCAACAGCACAAGTCAAAACTTCAGGAGCAACAGCTGTTTAACAACCATGGGATGAAACCTCTCTGTCCAGCACTATTGATTCATCTCAGAATTTGCATGCCTCACTGGCTATTGTGTGTCCAGTGTGGTTCATTCAAAGTCAGACAATTGTGAGGAAGGCTTCACTCTCTATGGCAAGCTCATCCATAAGGAATACTGACTCACAAGGAAGAGACTTACATATACATGGTAGTCAAACATTCTTGCTATCCAGCCACCTTTAAGATACTGTTTTCAAGCAGAGTAAGTCTACTTATAGGACTTGGTAATATGTCCCTTTTTCAAGTGTGAGGGAGCCAATATCACAGAAAGAGTAGGGATGTTCCTAACCCTATAGCACTATTCCTTTCTGTCTCTGGAATAATGCCTCCTAATTTTCAGTGAGTCTTATAGTAGAAGCTTTCGTATACCATCCAAATCCCCCCACAGGAATAAGACACTCCTCCAGCCACAAGGGGTATTGGCTACTGGTGGCTCATAGCTGTGTCCCTATCAAGGCATTGTCTTTGACTGAAGGAAGCTGCAAATATTAATTTTTCTCCTCAGGAGCAACCACATTTAATAACTAGTTGGCATGCTCTTACAAAGACTGGCTCCTCTACCAAATGGGGGAAATCACTGAAGGACTAGTTTAAGCATTTCCCATAACATTGGCTGAAGCTGATGTTGCAACTGCATTGTCATTCAGTTTCTCCCTCAGCCCAATTCTGTATTCACTGTTCCCTCAAAGGTGTTGATCTATAACATGCTCAAATAAACACACTGCAGGAAATATCAGTGTCTCAGAGTCCACTTCCCAGAATCTGATCTGCAACAAATGGTGCTGGAAATGATCCTATAAAGCAGCTTCTCAAATGGATTTTGGAGTTGGATCACTCATTCATCAGCTGGAAAAGAGGAGCCCATTGTTGGTAGCAGGAAGAGTATACCAATACACAGGACATGGTTTACTGTGGTGGTGCAATTGTTAAAAACTCTTATGGATGATAAACTGGAATGGAATATCAGCAGAAGGGAGTGTACTGCCAAGTGCAGTCTACAAGGCATTTGAGAGGTACAGAGAAAGCAATTATAATGACAAATATAATAATGCTGGTGATGGGCACACCCAATACATTGAAGAAAGTAATGAAATGCTGAGGATCATTAGCCACCATTTAAGACAACGTGTGAAATCCAGAGGTTCTCCTTGGCAATATATATATAAAAAATAAAAATAAAAAAATAAAAATTCTTACCTCCTTCAGGTAAAGAATGTTAAAAAAATAAAAAAATAAATAAAAAATAAAAAAAACCACCTAGAATTGGTTTTAATAATAGTACAAGAGGAAAAAAACTCCAAAAGGACTTGAATTCTAAACCTTAGTTAAGTCTTCTGTTGCTAAGAGAGCAGATCATAAAAGTTCTCATTACAAGGGAAAAAATGTGTAACCATGTGTAGAGATGGATATTAACAACTTATTGGGGTAATCTTACCTAATAAAAGAGAAACATGCAAATTAAATATCACTCCACTATGCCCAAAGCCAATCAGAGTGAGTATCTAAATTAACCCAACAAAGATGAAGGTTAATTTGCATATGCAGGCAGTGATGTGAAGCCTGCTATGAGGGCAAGGGAGTTGCAGAGGGAGCTACTGGAGTTGTGCTCCAGACAGAAGCGAGGACTTGCTGGTTCAGGGCAGCCCAGAAGTGGGGTCTTGCCGGCCCAATGGGAGCAGGGAGCAGGGACTTGCCAGCTCCCAGGCAGCTGTGAGTGAAGCAAGGGGAAGGAAGGCCTATTCTTGCATGAATATTGTACATGAATAATGAGCCTCTAGTTATTTTATAATACAGCACATAAATATATCAAATCATTATATGTACATCTAAAACTAATCAATGTTACATGTCAATTATATCTCAGTAAAACAAAACAAAAAAAGTCTTCTACTTAATATTGGAGCTCTAATTGAAAGAGACATATATGGGGATAAGATACATACAGAAAAGTACACAGCTCTTTAGTGTATAGCTCAATGACATTTATATCTGTACACTCATACAGCTATCACCCAGATCAAAATATAAAACATTTCTATCAACCCAAAAAGTTCTCCCATGTCTCTTTACAGCGTCTAACCTACATCTGCTGAAAGTAATAACCTTCTGATGTTTATACCCATAGTATAAATACCAATGCCTCTTTTAAACATAAATCTAGTAAAAAAAAATAATAATAAAATAAAAAATTAAAAAAAACAATAATATTCCTAAGATATGGACTCATGTTATCATTGTTGGGGTGGGTTAAGAGTAAAGGGGAAAATAGGAGTGGGAATAAAGATTTGGATATTCTCCTAGGATAGGGAAGCAAGGAAAAGTTTCCATTCCTTCTGAGTTTATAATAGCAACAAACAACCCAAATTTAGTTCTCAAAGTGTGGTCCTATTACATTAAATTTTTATCATATTATCTTGGTATATTATATTTCATTTCTGTATGACATGAACAAAAAATAGAAACACCCACAGAGATTTAAGAAATTGATCAGGAAAACCAAAAAGAGAAACTTGAGCTTTGTGAGAAACACAAATATGTCAGAAATAGGCAAGTCTGTGGGCTAGTTGAGGGCTCAAACATCATATAAGCCAAGTAAAATTGCCCTAGCTTTAAGCTAATTTTCTGAGTAATTGACTGGAGTTAGTGATGGTAATCACAGTGCAAAGAAAGCTTAACCTTTAAAAGCATATGCAAAAAGTTAAAATTAATGGATTAGAATGTGACCTATAACTAATCAGTCCCCAGGGTATTAGGCAAAGAAGGGCAGCAGGAAAAATGGTAGAAAAGTATTTAGTATATTTAATATTTATTTTCTTCCCTAACAATATAATACACCCCTCATCCCGTCTCCTAATGAAGATATGGCCTTGGCTCCTCACTAGGACAGACCGATGCTTCCTCTGTGTTTCTTGCTCTCTCTCTGTCCAAGTCATTCTCCTTCATCAAACCTCAGGCTACGGAGACATTGATTTTAAAAATTAACTCTATCCTAATGAAAAAGATTAACACCTTAATAATAAGTTTTCCAATCTCTTTCTCTTTATTTCCAAACTAGGGCACTCCAGAGTCAGCTTGATTTTTGCCCCAAACCTCAACGTTTTGTCTCCTTCTAGAATTTGGAATATTTTTTTTAAGGAGAATAAGAATTATATTTTCCTTATACATTCCACTTTCCTTTTGTTGTAAGCAAGGTTTTCCAAGAAGCAGACTCTGATGGAGTTCAGTATTTAGTATGTTTATTAGCGAGTGCCCTTGGGATCAACACAGGTAGAGGAAGGGGAAGGAAGCTAGAGAGGGCCAATGTCAAGCTATAACATAAACACACCGCCTCAGCCAACCACAGTTCTGGGGGGTCTCCGGAGCAGGACAGGCCCATCAGAGTTTTCGCATGTTGGGTTAAAATGACTAGACCTTCTATTCCCACCTTGATTAGCCATTAAATATAGTACACCTATACAGACAGAATTCTCCAGAGAAATAGAAACAACGGAATATATATATATATGTGTGTGTGGAGAAAGAGTGTGAGAAAGAGAGAAATTGATTTCAAAAATTAACTCACACAACTGTGAAGGCTTGGTAAGTTTGAAATCCGCAGGGCTGGCTGGCAGGGTGGAGACCCAGAGAAGCGCTGCAGTTGGAGTCCAAAGGCAGCGTGCTGGCAGAACGCTCTTGTCCTCTGAAGATATCAGCCTTTTTCTGTTAAGGCCTTCAGCTCATTTCATTAGGTCCACCCACATTATGGAGGACATTCTGCTTTACTCAAAGTCTACTGATTTAAATGTTACATTCTCCTAAAAAACACCTCCACAGAAACATCTAGAATAAAATTATACCAAATATGTGGGTATAGTGATCTAGCGAGGATCACTATACAATTAACTATCACACTACCCCAGAAAGGCATGCTCATGGACAAGGTGGCTCTTCATGGCTGAGGCCAGCCCTAAAGGGCCAACAGCTGAGAGCAATCTCCTGAAGCATTCCCAGCAGCTGGGGCAATGACTCCTTCCTTGAGGTGGAACCTGAGCAGTGCCTTTCTGTGTTCACACACTGACGAGGTTTATTATATTCAACAATTAAATTTACAATTAAAAGGTTTAAGAAATACTGTGTTTCTAAATGAAAGTTAATAAATATATATTATGATATAGACATAAACGATACATATACCTTTTTGTTTCAAAGAAGTGATTAAGTAAGGATGTTTAAAATATGTGAAATTATTTACAGATGCAGTAAACCAAATACAGAATCCATGCCATCTGTGCTACTCAGAATAGTTACCATCACTCACCCATTGAGCTTCTTAAGATGCCTAGGCTGAAGAAGGGGAAAATAGACAACCTAGAGAAACCCTGTGACTTAAACAATTATTCAACAATATTTCCTGGAATCAACTAGTGACTATTAAGTAGCAATAACTTGTTAGGACTCAGAACAGAAACACAAATCCAGACAGCTCAGTTTCTATCTCCCTCATTTCTCTTCAGGCCATAGTAGACATTACAGCAGACGTGAAGGATCCATTAGCCCAGGAGTTGATCGAAGTGGAAGAATAACCACTTGGTATGTGCCTCTCCTGTTCCCCCCATCTAGTGGAGCTGATTCCTTTAGAGCAGGGGTCTTCAAACTTCTCTCATTATGAGAATCACCTGGTGGAGTTGTTAAAACACAGATTCCCGGATCCCAACTATAAGAAGTGCTATCGGGAATCTGTGTTTTAACACCTCCACCAGGTGATTCTCATAATGAGAGAAGTTTTAAGACCCCTGCTTTAGAGCTTTGGTCGGTAAATATGGCTCGAGAGCTACAAGCAGTTTTTTGGCCCCTTGAATGTGGCTCTTCCACAAAATACCACGGCCTGAGCAAGTCTATTTTGAAGAAGTGGTGTAATAAGAAGTTTAAATTTAAAAAGTTTGGCTCTCAAAAGAAATTTCAATCGTTGTACTGTTGATATTTGGCTCTTTTGACTAATGAATTTGCCGACCACTGCTTTAGAGGATTCACTTGTCCTCCAACCTCTGCTAATGATATTTGCGTGGAAGTGATTCCTTTCTCCGTTGGCCCTTGATTGGCTTGAGAAAGAGGCATGTGGTGGAGAAAAAGCCAGCGAGATATTTACAGAAACTTCTGGAAAAGAGGGAGAGAGAATCAGCGTGGTAAAAGGTGAGATTATTGCAGCCTTCCTGAGCATGAGGTGGGATGACAAACATCCTTAATGGCAACATTTGAGCCTCTCAATAAAAGACACTTAAAGTTAGTCTTTCCTCTGAATTTTTCAATTATGTGAGTCTATGAATTTTCTTTTTTTCTTTTTTTACTTTTTATGAGATATCTCATATAGACAAAAGAGAACTTAAAATATATGTGAATATTAAAGACAATTACCAAGCATCTGGCCTGTGTTGCTCAGTGGTTGAGCATCGACCCATGAACCAGGTGGTCATGATTTGACTCCTGGTCAGGGCACATGCCTGGGGTTGTGGACTCGATCCTCAGAGAGGGGTGTGCAAGAAGCAGCCAATCAATGATTATCTGTAATCATTGAGATCTCTCTCTCTCTCCCCTCCAACCTCTGAAATTAATTTTTAAAAAATATTTAAAAAAAAAGAAAATTACAAAGAAAACACCAATGTAACCACTAATCAAGGTAAGAAATAATATTGCCAGTGCTCAAAAGGCACCTGTATAACTTCTCCCCTGCCCCACCCCTGAGGTATCTACTTCCCTGTTAACTATTTCCCCTCTGCACTGCATAGATTCCCTTTGCCCTCTTGATCAAGTGCCCATTCTTTACCTTGCATTCCTAAAGAGGAATAAATGTATGAATTACAACAATAGATTCTTTTCTCCTCTGGTTTCCAGTTGAGTGTGATGTGACCAAAGGGAGGTAGTGGTTAAAGATTCTAATGTGGAAAGAGAGCAGAAAAGACGGAATTTCTTTGTCTGGCAGTATCTGACAGCAGCTATGCCCCTTCATTGTTTGCAGCTCCTGCTAGGGATAGTCCTTCCCTTTGTGGTGTTTATGCCATCATGCCTCTAGCCTCTATCTAAGAGCCCAACTTCTGGTCTCTGATAATAACCCCCTTTCCTTATCCCTCCAGCCCAAGGTCTTCCTGCTGTTTCTAATCACTGGTAAAGTTCCTCATCCTTTCTTTGGTTTCTCCACTCTTCTGTCATCTGTATAATCATTTCCCTATATATTTTCATCCCCTTTACCAAAATAGTTATAATGTCTTCTTTTTTTTTCTTTTTCTTCCCTATCTGGATTATGAGATTAAAAGAAACAAAAACATATCCACAATATCAGTCAAAGATATTTCACCAGAAACCAATAAAATAATCACTTAAGAAAGGTGTACATAGACCTGATTCTGTGAGAGTATATAAGGGAGAGTGTCTTAACAAGCAAGTCAGAAAAAGCTTTTAAGGAAGCAATAATTGAAGTTGTTAGCTTCTGTGGAAAGCATGTTATTATTTTTACTTTTTAAAGGAATTAAGAAGTATAAAGAAGACTTTTTTCTGTTAATTCTAAATTGTTCATTTAAAAATAGCTGTGAACATGAAGGTCTCTAGGTTGGTTAATTTGAAAATCAATCAAGTAAATTGTTTTAAATCCTGTCCATGTCAGTGAACTCTACATGGGATGATTTTTAGCCACAGGGTCATGCCCTAAATCTAAGCATTTGTTTCACACAAAATGTCAGGTGCATTTCTCTCATGCTAGCTCTTTCAAATTCTCTCTAACACCTTTCTCCCACAACCATCACTATTATAAAGCTAACTATGGCCATCATCATCAAATACTAAAACTATAAATTAAAGATGGCATCCCATTTATCCATATTATCCTAGTGTCTGTTATTTTAGACAAAGTACAATTGGTCATGAATTATTTGCCAGCAGAGCTTACAAAATTGGCTCCATTCAACAACCCAAGGAACCTCTGCTTCCTCAACACAAAACACTAATATGTGGTAAGCATTATTTTCAGGACATGCTTTTCCAGTGAAGTGTTTAAGATTTATGGGGCCATTTTTTGTGATTATTCCTGATTTTTCAACCACATTCACCATTTTCAGAACTCAAAGCAGCAGCTCCAACTCACTAAATCATGCCTGGGCTTCTCATAATTCACTCTAGCAGCACACTAACTGAACCAGAACCATTCTGTGTCGCCATCCACAAAGCAAGGTCCAGGGCATGAAAAAGTTTTAGTATTTGAACCAAAGTAGGGCAATTCTATTTTTTTTATAAAAGGTCACCTTGAATTTTCCCCCAATACATCTATTTCTCCTCACTTCACCCAACTCTTTCTAATACTGTAGAAACTCATTTTTAAGAGGCCCATTTTAAAATGCAGAAACATTGGAAATATCACAAGTTTGTATTTTCTTCATATTAAGCCAATCAGTTTTAAAATTTAATTTGCCTACCAAGATGTAATTTCCAACAGTGGACATTTCACTTAGAAAATGGTCATATTATGTTGGACACATTGCATGCAGTATGATTTCAAAAATAAGCACCATGAATTATTGTCAGCCATCTAAAATTTAGACTAGAAAGGTAAAGAAACAACCTGTTCACACCTATTATATTTAATCCCATTAGTTTCAAAAGAATATTGATTATTTTGAATTAAGCTGATGGTGATGTTTACTTTTTTATTTCTTCATTAATGCCATATTTCTATAGAATTGGATAATAATTTGTCAAGGTGCTAGAATACATTTTATTGAAAAGAATGTAAATATCTTTGTTAATTATAAAATCCATTTCTATTATAAAACTATTCTTCACATAGTTCTGAGAAAATTTCAGAGCTATTGTTCAGTAATTTCTTTATTGTCACCCAAGGATATGTTTACAGAGAGAAAAAGAGAGAGATTAATATGAGAGAAACATCCATCGGTTGCCTCCCATACTCGCCCCGACCTGGATGGAATCTTCTGGTGCATGGGATGATGCTCCACCGAGTCCCCAGGCTGGGGCCTAATAACTTCTTAAAGATACATTTCAAAGTTTTAGTTAATGGTGGAGACATGACAGGTGTACTGACATCAAGTTCATGTTAGTTCTACTTCACATCACTTGAAAGAAAAGGTCTATAAAGCAATCATGGAAGAACAAAGGTATTTTTCAAAGAGAAATGTAATGAACAGGCTGGTCATTCCTTTTATGTCTTTCCTTTGGAAGAGCAGGATGAGTGACCAAAATAACCCGCCAGCAATCACTCGTAATTTCTAATGTTAACCCAAAGACATTGTTATGGGACAAAATAATATGAGGTGATGTTGTGTGTGTGCTTTCATATCTCCAGCTTATCTATACCAAACACACAGAGATCAATAAATCAGACTTAAAAGTAAAAATTTTAAATCATGTCCTCTCACTTTTAGTCTCCCCTCCTGAGGTTTCATTTCTTCCTGCTTCCCTCCAGCTTTTTTCAAAAAGACCAGAAAGGTGGAGAAGGGGATTTAAAGCCTTGGCAGAGTGCAGAACCAGACTGGAGTAATGTCTGAAGCTCTGAGATATGTTATTATTCTACAAAATATGTTAAAATCACGAACACAGATTAATTACTGGTTAGTGTAACCCTTTCTGCTACTACATTCAACTGTCTCTATTTCCACAGCTATGTATGCTATGCCCACATCTTACACCTGACTGATATTTAGGGCAAACTTGGATGTGGCCATATATAAATCATGGTCAGAAAACTTCCAGAAGTACTTATCCAAGCAGGCATCATCCTTCCTTTTCCCAATGAGAATTAGAAATGTGATCAAAAACAACTCTAAGTCTGAGGCTGTGAGTTCTCCTTCATCATCTCCTGAGCAGTGAGTCAGCCTGCAGGATTCCCGTTTAAAAATACAATACCCCTACAACACAAGGTTGCTCCTTATGTCTTTACCAATCAAATTTACATTTTTAATTTTCATTTTAACTTAATTATACTGAGCTCTATTCATGACCCAAGTCAACTCTGTACTGCTGTCTGCTAAAGCTCCAGAGGCCCCGGTGGGGGAAGTGTCAAGATCTGGGACAGAATCTACAGCCTCCATACCCACCTTAAGAGAGATGGTTCCCAGCACTGAAGAATCTACCCAGGCTATGAACAAAAGGCTGACACAGAAATCTTGGACCAGACCAAAATAAATAAGCCCTCATATGAGCACACAGCCCACTTAGCTTATCTTCCTTTCAGTGGTCTGGGCCACCTTGAGAATTAAGATAGCCAATTTTTCCTTCATCTTGGATCTGACTTTGGTAGTTCCTGCAATGTGCTGGTCAGAACTAAAGCGAAAGAATCAATTCTTGCCAATAAAACACAAGATAATCTTCAGTCCAGGTTTCCCAGGGCCTCTCCAAGTGATAGAGGAGGGAAGCATCTATCTGGTCTATACCAGTTCTATCAGATATATTGATAGATCCTGAAGACCTACTATCCTAAAGGTTAGGCTCAGGTACCCTAAAACCAATGAGGATTGAGGTAGACAATATATTAAAAGACACAGCTGCTGACCACACAACAGAAACTGTAAGAATACAAAGGCAAATATTCACTGATCATAGTCTCATTAAACTCCAAATGTTGTTTTATCCTGGTAGCTATTAACTTTAAATTGTTTAATGTCTTTCAGTTCCTTTTTATTGTTTCTACCTTCCCCTAACTTGCCAATCCACATCTTGAGAACGGTTTTCCACTTGTCTTCTTGTCAACCCATTTTCATACCTGAAGGACTCTGGGTAAGAAAACAAGTGCAGGCAAGTGATGAAAGGTATGCAGAAAGATCATTTTTTCCACTAATACCTCATTACTTGAGATGCATATAGAAAGGAATAATTCTGGCCCCAAGATGTCATTGAAAGAATATAAAATGCTATTTAATTAACTAACTGATAAAATATTTATCACATCAGTTGAAAACTATACTAAAAATGTGGTACTTTGCCACCAGAGCTGAAGTGACTGCTATCAAGTGGTGGGCATGATGCCTCACTTCCCCAGAGTGCACTCAAGAATGTATGTTACAAAAACTCCTCAGATACCTAACCGCATTGAACAAATGTCTCCCCCCCACACCACACCCCTGTTCAGTTCCCTGAGGAGCCTGAGAAGTCATTATTAAGCTCCTTGAAATGTTCAGGTTACATACATGATTGCATTCACTTAATAAGATTGCAAATCTGTCTTAAATTGCCCCAAAAGCTTCTGTCTTTATAGTTGAAGCTAATTAGACTGAAGTCCTCACCAAATTTACTGATTTCTAAATTCCCTTCATCCAGGTGATGAAGCCTTAATTGAATGCAAAATACTAAACAGGTGTCCCAAAAAGTTCCATCTCTAATCCAAGAGGTATGGAACCCAGCCAAAATTCCTACAGTTTCTATAAGCATGAGGATCTGGAGAAACTTTGGCAGCATAGAGAGTTGGGTTGGAATTCTGACCAAGAACTTCAGTCCAACCCAGCCTAGTCTTGGAATTCCCTATTAAGAGAATAATGCATATTTCATAAGGTTTGTGTAAAAAAAAAAAAGCATTTATGCTAGAGCTCCTGACACTTAGTAAGGTGCTCACATGTTGATTATGTCCATTCCTTTATCCTAAAGGTCACAAATACAAATACCTGAGGGCCCAAGCATAAGGGGTCAAGGAGGGCTTGTCAGACAGATTGGAGGCTGGGCACAAACCACCACCAACACCCTCCCCTTCAAGGAGCTGCTACTACCCAGCATTCCTAGAGATTATGGCTCCAATGTTGTTGAAACTTCTGATTTTCCCCTCATTGTGGCAAGTCTGAATTCTTATGTGAAAATATCTCAACTTTTAACTATTGGTTTAAATCTTTTTAAAAACATTGTGTAGATGTAATAAAGCATGCATGCTAGAATAATTTCAGCTGTGTACCACCAGCTTGCAAAGCTAGTTTTCTCTTTTTCCTGTTATTTACTTAATCAGAAAAAAAGACACACACACACACACACACACACACGTGAGATAATGCCATAGCAAAACACAGAAGAGAATAAATATATTATTGACATAGCCTACATGACATAACCAGAAGGTTTTAAACCACATGGTTAAGGGGAACTATGTTAAAACAGTTTTCACATTACAGATTTTTGAACTTCATATATTGAATCATCTAGGCCAGTGGTTGGCAAACCGGGGCTCTTGAGCCACATGTGACTCTTTGGTCCCTTGAGTGTTCTAACGCCACTTCTTCAAAATAGACTCGCCCAGGCCAAAAATCGGCTTCTGCGCATGGGCCACAAAATTTCAATCGCACTGTATGTGCGTGCCCACATATGGTATTTTGTGGAAGAGCCACATTCAAGGGGCCAAAGAGCGTCATGTGGCTCTGCAAGCCACAGTTTACTGACCATGGGCCTAGCCCTTACATTTGGAAATTCACATTTACTTCTGGTGAGTAGGACTCACAAGTGTGTTGTATTTTTCAAGAGAATCTCTCCACCCTCCTACCCCTCACCTCCACTCTGAGACTTTCAGCCAAGATTAATGACCATATATAAAGCAGTGTCTCTCAAACTGGATGGATTTTTTTTTTTTATTGCACTTAGACTTACAAAATCAAAAACTAGAAGCTGAAGGTCGGACAAAGGAATTCGCCTTGCTAATTTGCTCCCAGATGATTCTGATGCAGGTGGTCCACAGACCACTCTTAAGAACATTGCTAATGTTTGGTTTGAAATGCAATACTTTCATCCTACTCAGCATACTCAATATGTGCACATTTTTTAGTATCATTTCATAAAATGTGGTAGCAGGGAAGGGTCAGAAGTGTGCTCACCAGAAAGCATGGTGCGGCTGGCATGGATACTAAATCTAATAGAAGTGAACTTGGATGAGGGCAGCAGAGGGGTAGCAAGAACAAAGCAAGTAGAGCAGAGAGTCAGGCACTTGCTGTTCCCCAAGGTCTATGCCAATGCAAAAAAAAAAAAAAAAGAAAACCAAGAAACACAAGCATCACACCATATTTGTCATCAGGAAGGCAGCAGCTACTTCTGAAAAAGCCACCTAACAGCAGGACCCTCACCAGTGAGAGGAAGACGAAGGATGGAGGTGGTGTGAGCAGAGTGCAGGGAGCACAGAAGGGCTGGGGAAGGCAGTAGTAGAAGGTCAAGGCAAGTTCAAGGAGCTCAGCCACCCACTGGTGGTCATAACAAGGCCTAGGTCTTAGCAGGATTTTCAAGCAGAAATCCTACGTGGAAAACAGGCAGCACCCAGTAGAACAAATATGTGCATCGTTGTTCCTCCTAACTGTAATGGTTTTTGAGTCTTTTCTGTAAGTTGGATATATTTAACTACAGCTTGTTTAAAATTCACAGGCAAGCCACATTTTTTGTTTTGTTTTGTTTTGTTTTTTGGTAATCATCAAATCACTCTTAAAAGGTTTGCTTTCCTAATTCTCTCAATCAGTGTAATTACTTGAACATCCATTATGTATACTGAATTGTGGCCTAGGTGTTACACTGTGACACAGGAAATAAAGGTACAAACAAACTTTGTCCTGTATGCCGCCCAAACTCTCCCTACATCCATAAACACAGCTTAAAATGGCAAGAGAATACAACCAAGGAGATATGGAAAGAAATGTCAATCCTCCTCTATGTTATACCTTCTTTATAATGCTGGTGTTCTCAGCCTACCGCCGAGGTCATTCAGGCAGCGGCCGGGATTGGCATCAGCTGGCTCTATGGAGCCTCAGCTGACTCCCATGCTGCTGAGAAATCAGAAAACATTTGACTGTGTTTTCTGAAATCATGAATGCCCTAAAGTAAAAGCCATTTCCCTTACACAATAGTGAGGGTGGATTCTCTCCCAATTGAGTTGTACTTTCCTTTGCAGGCACCTGAGCCATGCTGCTTATGCCCCCAAGATCTCTGAGCTGTTCATGTGAAGCAACTTTCCATTTTTACCTACAACCCACCCTCCTTCCACAGAACTACTAGTCAAGAGGCAAATCTGAATGGTTTCCAGAGCAGGATCTCACCGTTTATTCAATATTGGCTACTGGGTCAACCTAATCTAATTCTCTCTTCCTTTAAAACAAAAGACTTCCCAGGGGGCTCCTATGTCACTCATGTAATAAACTTGGGTAGGCATTTTTCTGTGACACTCAGATGTCTAAAAACAACATATGTACAAGCTGTATCTTCTACTTCCCACTCACAGCAAGGAGAAAGGTTTAAAGAGGTGGAGATGTCTATCACTTTTGCTGTCAAGTTCACTAACAGGATGTACAAAACTTGCTAACTGCAAATAATCTAGAGAACGTTAAAGGCAAAGAATATATGAGAGTGACTAGATGAATTAAGTTCATATGTATACAAGACCTAGTGGTTCTCTGCTTTCTTGTTCTTAAGAAGACATATAGTCTCTTTGATTCCTTGAATTCCTTAAATCCAGCAAGAGAGCATTGGCTTTATCTTTCTAGTTCTTAAGGCTTCTTTTTTGCCTTTAACATAGTCACTCTTATTTCCTAATCAGATTTTCCACATCAGCAGTGAGACACTGTGTCCTTTTGAAAAGACATGTCTTCTATTAAATCACTCTGTCTAGTACTTCTCAAACTCTAGTGTACCTTAGAATCACCAGGAGGTGAAATCATTGCTGGGCACCATCCCTACAGTTTCTGGTTGGGAAGGTCTGGAATGGAACCCTGGAATTTCCATTTCTAACACATTCCCAAGCGATGCTGAGGGTGCTGGTCCAGATACCACACTTTGAGAACCACTGCTCTAAATAACATCCAGTTCCTTTAGGTTTATGAGATGAATGGAGAATGGAACACTGCAATGAACATGCATAAGGCAGATGGTGGAGTTTGTAGATTTGTTCATCTCAGACAGCATCTCACCTTGAGCCTGCACCTCCTAGGCACTGGTTCCAGTTCTGGTAAATTTTGTATCTCCTGGCTTTGGTGATGATAATCAGAATCAGTTTCCGTAGACTTTTCAGATACCCAGTTATCATACCTCCATCTGTTGGACTCAGTGGCTTGGAAAATCTTTAAAGCAAAGATTTAGTGCTGTTTACAACTAGCTTTACAAAACATAAAATGGGAGATTGCAGGAACGGACAAACTCAATAGTATCCTCAGGTTCCCTGTGCATTTGCAAGGTCAAAATGCCTAATTGTGCTACCATAATTACAGTCACCCTTACCTTTACCTCACACATAAGGCATTGCACAGAGAGAGTTATTAAAAGCCTACTTGTAAAAACACACTATGAATTCATATTTGGCCTCCATTAGTCCATCCTAGCAGCCACGACTTTTAAAATAAATTTTTAAAACCCACTGAATCTCCAGGCAATCATAAGAATCATCAAAATAAACATTAAGGAAATACAAAAATGTCTATTTTCCAAACATCAGACATTCATGTTTTACTAGAGGCCCAGTACACAAATGTGTGCATGCGTGGGTGGGGTCTGACTGGCCTGCCCTAATGGGGGCACATTATCAGAAGAGCTGTGGGTTGTTGGCTGGCCACCCCTTCCCCCAATCAGGGTATTGGGGGCCAATCAGGGCCCAGCTGATTGGCTGCCACAGTGCACGTCATAGCCACCAGTCGTTCCAGTTGCTGGCTTTTATATAGAGATTTTATTCTAGTCCCAAACCCAAAGTTTTAATGATGTAAATGCAATAATTCATGGTCTAGGGCTAAGACTCAAAAGAGGAACAATTATTAACTGCTCTGTTGGTAAAAAGCCATGCTCTAACTAACCTGGAGAAAAGGCTTTCCCTACTCCTTCATCAGGAGAAGGTAATAGAGTCAAGAAATGCTTGCATGATATGAGGTCAGGTATTTACAAAGCCTCTTGTAGGTTGAGGGGGGAAAAGAGGCCAGGAATATGAAAGAATATCATGTTATTCCTTTCTATGCAGCAGCCGTCTCCAGTGGGACAGGTTTTACAGAGGCTGTGGATGCTTTCACAGATGCCACTTTGAGGTTTCCAACAGATCCTTTTTCTTTTGCATTCTTTCTAAAGCTATAGCTGAATCAGAGTGACAATTTTTGTTCAAAACTCAACATATATTTATATAGTTGAGTGCCAAGCACTTAATAATACACACATTAACACTTAATTTAAATGTGCATTTAAAATTTCTCTACTCTCCTTAGATTTTAGTTCTAGAAGAGGCATTCTGGGCCATTCTAGAACAAGAGCTGGACTCGCTACAGCTGCAATCTGGGGCAAATCAACCTACCCTGGCCTTGACTTTCCTCACCAGAAGAAAGACCAGCTGTACCATGGCATTGGATTTCAAACTTTAGCATGCATCAGAATTGCCTGGAGGACTTGTTAAAACACAGATTGTTGAAGTCCACCCCCAAGGTTATGACTCAGTGGATTTGGGATGGGGCTCAGGAATTTGCATTTTATCATGGTGATGCTGCTGGTCCAGAAACCATAGTTTGGCCAGAGTATAATTATTAATGTCTGAATTTTATTTTCCTTTTTTGTCTGTAACTATTGGTGTTTCTGCATTGCCAATGTCTTCAGCTAAAGTCTATTTATGCAACTAAAAGAAATCTCAGGAACTCCTCATGTCCATTCCCAGGTCCTGAGATCCCAGCTAGTCTGCCAGTTTTTTCCATCCTTCAGAATCAGTCTTACGTTTTTGTTATATAAAATGTGCAGGTATTTAGTTGTACTTACCAGGAGAAATAGGGAAAAGTATGATAATTGTATCTACTTCATCTCCCCGAACACAGAAGTCTCTGAACCCATTTTGAGTACCTCTACATTAGGTGATTTCTCACATTCCTTCTAGCTCTATTCTCCATCATTATGATTTTTAAAAGTATCTCCATGAATTCATAAGACACACGACAAAGCATAGACTGAGCAACATAGAGAAGAGATGGTGCTGGCTCTCTGGGCCTCTTTATCTTTTCTTTTGTTCTAATTAGCATCCAATTAGCACTGCCAGGTGTGAGGCCTGAGGATCCTCAGCTACTTTCCAGATGCCAAGGTTCAGCTACCCCGCCTGGCCAACCACACCTCCAAATAAGTATTCTGAGTGCTACTATTTGGTAGCCTAGGAGCCATTCTCTGGAATCTCCCTCTGTTCCAGAATGAGTCTGCCAAACCTTCCTCTGTGTGGTTTTTGTCTGAGAGCTAAATGGCCATCTGCCTCCCAGATTATATTTTTACAGGGACTTTATTTTTCCTTAACTCAGAGAAGATATTGATGACGACTTAATATGTTTTGCATTTTTTAATTGATTGTTTTTAGAGGGAGAGGAAGGGAGAAGAAAAGAGAGAGAGAGGAATGTCAATCTGCTGCCTCCTGCACATCCCCTACCTGCGATGGAGCTCAAAACACAGGTATATGTACTGACCAGGAATCCAACCCATGACCTTTTCAATGCATGTGATGATGCCCAACCAAATGAACCACAATGGCCACATATTTTGAATCATCCTAGCCAAAGTTGGCATTACTTCTTCTCCGGTTTTTCATAACTGCTTCCCTAGTACTCTTTTTCCATATAGTCTTGCTCCCCCCTAACCTCCTTTCACCATGGAAGCTGGATGAGATTCTCACAGCTTGCTTAAGTTTTAATGACTTCCTGTGGCTTTGAAAACAAATACTACAATTCTTGGTATGTCTGATGTGGCCCTGCCTGGCTCAGGACCTGCCCACATCCTAGCCTCTTCTCACACTTCTCTCCTCTATGCTCCCTGCACTTAGTCACAATGCCTGCATTGGTTTTCCCTACCAACCTTTTTTGGTCCCATACACCTTTCTTCGACTGGGCTTTAGCTCTTGCTGCTCATTCTCCATGAAATGTTCTCCCTACTCAGCTATTTTATTCCATTTATCCTCCTTCTGATGTCAACTAAAGGCTTTTCCTGATCACTTATACCTGGTCATGTCCTGCTGTTACTTATGTATAGCACTGTTTCCTTTCCTTCATTCACCTGTGTTCAAATAATCACAAAATCTTTTTTCTTGCACTATTATATCACCAGCACCTACCACAATGCCTGATACATAAAACATGCTCAATAAATCTCTCTTGAATGAAGTGTATTACAGCAGGAAGAAGTACTCATAAAATAACACATCTTAGTCACATGTGCTACAAAAAAAATTTTGTTTTACCTTAATTGATAGTGCCCAACACAGAATGTTTTTTTCAAACATGTTGAAAGAGATAGAAGATTTTCATATTTCATTTCATTTGTTAAAGAGATAGCATACTGTTTAATACTCAAAGTAGTAGATTTTTGCCATTCATAGGGCTCTGTCTGGAGACTTTGGCTAATCCTGTAATACATGAACAATTCCAAACATTATTTACCCCACAAAAGTGTGGTTCAACCATGCCAGATGAGCCTTTAACTGCTAATGCTTTAAGTTAAGCCTTCTGACTTTAAGTGTGATTTGCAAGAAAACTCCTTCCACTTTCTTAAGTATATCTATGATCACTGAGATAACTGCTGGGTTATTATTCACTAAAGTTTTGTCTTACCTGCTGAGCCATTTTAGACCTAACCAAAGCACACACTGAAATTTTATGTCATTATTTTTGTTCCATAGAGTGTATATGGTAAACTTACTAGTCAAGAGCAGAATGATAGCTAGAAATCATCTGGGGAAAATTAAATATGAAGATTGAATTCAACTGAGAACCTTCATTTCTTTGACCTTGACAATAGTCACAGACATCATAAGATGAAGAGCTTCACCCACTGCCTCACAGGTACAGGAATCTTGAAAAACTGCAATCCTTAGACTAAATTATAATGATGATCTCTATGTGAACAAGATGCCAGTTCATTTATTTAAGTGCAACTTAACAAACTATACATCAGTTAGCATATATTTCCAACAACTTTTAAAAGGGAACATGTTTTGAGGCATTGTGTTAATAAGAATTGAGCTAAAGATTGTCACATATTCATAGAAAGAAAAAAAAAACCTTTTATATACTATAAAACACATGAAACAGCACTACTGTGAGAGTGTTCTTCAAAGCTACAACTCAGTGAGCAAGCCTGATTTGGACATCAGAAAATTCAACTGATAAGAATTCTGTATTGCCCAATCACAAATGACCATGTCTGTACCCAGAGGAGTTTGTATATGCCAACCATCAGAATTTAGTAGTTAAACTATAACAGCAGTTGTAATGTTTTATAAATTACAAAAATTAATTGAAAAGTGTGAGCCATCAAAATATAGCTCCCAATAAGGAAACGTTCATGGTGAGGCCAAAAATACTGATTTGAGTCATTGAAAACAAAGATGAAAGGTGATTTGAGAAAAATCACTTTGGACTAAGACAATAATAGTTAACTAGTGTTTTAAGTGTCTACTCCAATGTATTGGTGGAACTGCATAGTGAATTAGGCTTCAAAAAATGGTGAGGCAGGGGCTAAACTTAGCAGGAAAGAATGAATGGTCAACTTGCAATGTCTGCCATGGGCTTGAGATAAAAAGGTGTGGGACAAATTCCACGTTTTGTTGACCCTAACCTACGGTCTCTAGTTTTGGAGCAATTTCTAACTCCTCCTTATCTTTACCAGCACAAGCAGTTGACTTTATTGGGGTGATATTTTTACAAAGAACTAAAGTGTTTGTTTCACTTTAGCAGAATTTCTACCCAGAGGCTTAGGCACAGAGGACAGCAAACCCCACTAGAATGCAATGAGGTATACCAGCTGACTAAGTGGCTTGCTGCTACACACTAGTCTCACAGTATAATCAATTCCAGTTCTTGCCTCAGCATTTTCCAAATTACTGCATGGGCATTTCCAGGCCATTCTCTGTTAGTTAAAAGTGTGCTGGTTAAATATGTAAATGAGAATTGTTTCTTGATTTGTGCATGTGATTGTTAGACATAGGCCTTGATACAAATTGACAATTGAGCTATGAAAGTAGTTATAGTTGATGAATGCACACAGTAGTAATGCTAACTCTGCAAATGTGAAGAGTTCTTTCTAACTTATCCTTAAATGATTAATAGAATGTTAAAAGCAGGTTAGTAGTTAAAAAAAAAAAAAAAAAAAGTAAAGCATTTCAGGCTGAGCAGCCCTGAAGAAAATGTTTTAACCTTAAAACCTGCTGCTTCCTGCAAAGATCCTATGGCTACTTGACCAATACTACTCTTATGTTAACTCTCTACTCTTCTGCCTTTTGGCTGTGTATATTAGTAGGTGTTTTCCTAGGACATACTAGTACTAATGAGAAAAACAAGAAACTTCTCAGAGCAATAAAACTACTGCGGTGGTCTATGAGTCCCTCTCTAATTTTTCTCAACTTACACGAGCAGAAGAAGACATGAACAGGATGTGAAATATATCATGTATCTCAGTGTTCTCAGGATGATAAAAAAAAAAAAAAAGATTGCAGGAATTCAATAGATTGATGACAGAGACTAACACTGCCTTGAGACTTCAGAACCCAAGGCACACAAATGGTTTCATGTATTCGATGCCACAGAGAAATTTCTGAATGCTCTGAACAAAGCAGCTAGTTAGGAAGGTGCCCTGCCTAACCATAAACACTTGCCCAGAGTAGATCTTCCATGGGTGACAAAAGGCCTTAAACCTGCAGTGTTATCTACTATATACTCAAGCAAATCCAATGGTTATGACCAAGAAGAATGTAATGTGGTAAAATGTTTTGCATGCTTCTCTGACCACAATTTATAATTTAACTATATTAGTGAAAACTTAATGATCCTATTTTTCTATAAAAAATATATATTGTAATTCAGTATAGCCTTTTGTGCTTTGCATTTTCTATTAAAAACTTGTCCAGCTTATGTCATAACACTGTATCTAAAGAACCCTAAAGATTCCACCAAAAAACTACTGCAACTGAAAAATAAATTCAGTAAAGTTTCAGGACACAAAATAATTATTCAGAAATTGCTGCATTTTTATACACTGATAATGAAGTATCAGAAAGAAAAACTAAAAAACAATCCCATTTATAATTACATTAAAAAAATAAAATAAAAAACAACCCTAGAAATAAATTGAACCAAGGATATAAAAGACCTGTACTTGGAAAATTATAAAACACTGAAGAGAGAGCCGAAGCCGGTTTGGCTCAGCGGTAGAGCATCGGTCTGCGGACTGAAAGGTCCCAGGTTCGATTCCGGTCAAGGGCATGTACATTGGTTGTGGGCACATCCCCGGTAGGGGGTGTGCAAAAGGCAGCTGGTCAATGTTTCTCTCTCATCAACATTTCTAGCTCTCTATCTCTCTCCCTTTCTCTCTGTAAAAAATCAATAAAATATTTTTTTTAAAAACAATGAAGAGAGAAATTGAAGATACAGATAAATAGTATCATATATACCATCCTCATGGATAGGAAGAATTAACATCATTAAAATGTTCACACTACCCAAAGCAATCAATAGATTCAACACAATTACTATCAAATTACCAATGATATATTTCACAGAACTAGAACAAATAATCCAAAAATTTATGGAAACACAATAGTCATTGAATAAGCACAGCAATGTTGATAAAGAAGAACAAAGTTGGAGGAATCATGCTACCTGATATCAAACTATACTACAATGGCATAGTAATAAAAATTAAAAAAGCATGGTACTGTCATAAAATATAACATATAGATCAATGAAACAGAACTGAGAGCCCCAAAATAAACCCATGCTCGTATGGTCAATTAATACTTGATAAAAGAGGCAAAAACATATAATGGGTTAAAGACATCTAATCAATAAATGCTGTTAGAAAAATTGGACAGATATATGCAGAAATATGAAATGAGACCATCTTCTAACACCATATATAAGAACAAACTCAAAATGAATTATAGATTTAAACATAAGACCCAATTCCACAAATATCATAGAAGAAAATATAGGCAGCAAAATCTCAAATACTTCTCTTAGCAATACTTTTTTTTCTTTTTTTATTATCATGATGAAAATCATATAACATATAATTTTCTATATTTTTCCATTATAGCTCACATTCAATATTATTTTGTATTAGTTTCAAGTGCACAATATAGTGGTTAGACAATCATATACTTTACAGAGTGGTCCCCCTAATATTTCAAGTACCCCGAGCCGTACATAGCTATGACAATATTATTATTTTTCCTTCATTGACCTCTCTCTGGCCACCCCCTAGCAAATGCCCTCACCTCCTAGTGACTGTGTCCATTGGTAATGCTTCTATGCATGCATGCAAGTCCTCTGGTTGATCTCTTTCCACCCTCACCCCGCCAAACTGACAACATATGTCAAAGCAATTCAATGTGGAATTTTCAGTCTTTTCAATAAATGGTGTTGAAACAATGGGATATTCATATGCAAACAAGAACCTTGACTATTACCTTAAAACACAAACACAAATTAAGTGTCTTAAAATAACATTGCCTTATATTAATATCTTACAATATACATGCAAAATATTAATAAAAATATGATCAATAGATCATAGGCCTAATATGATCAAATGAATCATAAACCTAAACTATAAAACTTTTAGAAAAAACCATAAGGAAAAAAACAAAAGTGAATCTTTATGTCTTAGGTTAGCAAATATTTATTTCTTTATATTTTTATTTTTTTATTCTTTATTTCATATGTCCATTTCAAAAATATTGAAATAGGTTTCTCATACATGCACTCACTCTTTTTATAGGTTTAAAATATGAAATGGTGAAGGAATGTTACAAATTATAATCAAAATATATAACCAAGTACTTTTAGAATAAGATAACATATTTAAGAATTAAATTTCTAGTACAAATATAACACAAGATTAAAGCACACTGATGATGTTAAGATTCAGTCTAGGTTTCCCCCATCTTAATTTCTTTCCTCCCTCCCACCTAAAATCTTTAAAAGTTTTATTATAAATTGGAAATACAGAATTCTTAGAAAATAACAGGGTAATGAGTTGTATAATTCTCCATATAGGTACAATCTGGTCTTCAGCAATCTGTAAGCCATTGACAATGTAACTCCATATCCAACAAAAAAAGCCAAAGCATGATTTGGCTGGGGAGGGGGAACAAATATGAAATTATGTGGTAGATCTATGCTCCAACAAAGAGTCTGAAGTGCAGGATAGCTGTAGAGAGATCTGGACCATTTAAAGAATAGAGAAGGCCAATCCCAAGAAATGGCACAATATTTTCAAGGTCATTCAGTTGGGCCCTTCGAATATGTGCTACTCTGTCATCAACCCAAAGGTACTTCTTGGCATTTTCTCCTTTGCCAAAGCTTGTATAGTCTTCTGGGTTAGCAAAAACCTTTTTTGTTATTCCACAGAATGCAGTTGTAGTAATCATAAACATCATTTTTGAAAGAACAATAGTAGCATAGGAGGCAAAAGCCATGAATACTTCATTTTCTATTAGCTGGGCAAGGTCAACCATTTTTTTCAATTTTGATTGTGGGGCCTATGGATCACAGCAGGATCAGGTAGCAAACCTGTCCTGGCAGGTGGGTGGCTGAACTGCGCAAATATTTTTTTAGATAAGACACAGAAGCACAATCCAGCAAATAAAACATTGATAAACTTGACTTCGTAAAAACAAAAAACTTTTATTCTTCAAAAGATACTGTTAACAAAATGAAAAGGAAGACTACAGACTGGATTAAAATATTTGCCAACAAGTATCTCCTAAATGATTTTATCTAGAACACAAGTCAGCAAATTATAGCAACCTATTTTTGTAAGTCAAGTTTTACTATCTATGTACAGCTTCATTACAGCTAAAATGTCAGAGTTAGCTAATTACAATCTAGACCTAATGGCCCACAAGCATAAAATATTTACAATCCAGCCCTTTTGGAAAAAGTTTGCCAATACCTGGCAGAGAACATTTAAAGGACTCTTAAAACAAAATAGTAAGAAGATAAGTAATCAGTTTTTAAATAGATAAAAGATTTGCATAGACACTCCACCAAAGAACATACACAAGTAGCAAGTAGTTTCCAGAGTACAGCATAGTGCCTATAGTTAACAATACCATATTATGCACTTCAAAATTTGAAAGGGTGCATATAAGCATAATCAGTGGACACAGACAACAGGGGGTGAGGGTGAAGGCATGATTTGGGGACTGGGGAGGAGGGCACTGAGGGAGGATAAGGACACATATGTAATACCTTAATCAATAAAGAAAAATTAAATAAAGAAAAAGAAAAAATTGAAAGAGTAGATCTCATGTTAAGCATTCTTATTACAAACACTAAAACAAAAGGACATGAAGAAAGTCTGGAAGGTGTAGGATATATGATTGGGTAATGGTATCACAGAGATTTTCATACATTCAAATTCATCAAAGTGTATACATTAAATATGTGCAGTTTTTATATCCATTATACCTCAATAAAGCTGTTAAAATGCCAAATAAGCACCTAAAATATGCCAAATATCATTAGTCGTTAGGAAAATGTAAATTAAAATCATATTGAGATACCACTATACACAAGCAGAATGGCAAAATCAAAAAGACTCACAAAACCAAGTGCTGGTGAGGAGGTGGTACAGCTGGCACTCTCGATCTATGCCAGTGAGAGTGTAAAATATTACAGCCACTTTGGAAAATAGTTTGAAAGTTTCTTATGAAGTTAAATAGACATCATTTCACCCAACAATCCTACTCCTAGATAGTTATATAAGAGAAATAAAAAATAAGTTCACACAAATATGTTCAGACTAGCCAGAAATTGGAAACAACCCAAATGTTCATTGACAGGTAAACAGATAAACTGTGGCATACCTTTCTCATTGATATCTGATGGGATCAAGAGTACCTAGCTACATCATTAAGGTTTGTCAGAATCAAGCAAGATAATTCATATAAACTGCTTGACACAAGGCCTGGGACATAGTATATACAATGAAACCTGGAAAATGTAGATAGCCTTAGTTATTTTCCCCCAAACTTCACAGCAGGCTCACTTTGGCCATTTTATTAACCTTATGATCATGAGCCTCTAGATTTCATGCTTTTAAATTGCTTGGACCCCCACATACCATTTTGGCTATCCTTGATCAATTTAATCTCTAAGCATTTTCATTATTTATTATATTTATTGTTGTATTTATTACAATTACCATTATCTTAGTGATTCAGATGTCAATACCTAATTCACCCTCTTCTTCCTGCCTGGATTTACCACGGACAGTATTTTGGGAAAATAATTTTCCCTTGGTATTCAAACAGATATCTATTTGCCTATCAACATGGAACCTTTTTTAAAATATATATATATTTTATTGATTTTTTACAGAGAGGAAGGGAGAGGGAGAGTTAGAAACGTCTATGAGAGAGAAACATTGACCAGCTGCCTCCTGCACAACCCCTACCGAGGATGTGCCCGCAACCAATGTACATGCCCCTGACCGGAATTGAACCTGGGACCTTTCAGTCTGCAGACCGACGCTCTACCACTGAGCCAAACCGGTTTCAGCCAACATAGAACCTTTTAATATTGTTTACTCTTAACAATTTCAAACAATTCGATAAATGTAGGTAAAAGATGATTTCAAAACTTAAGAAAATATAAACAAGAATTGAATTGGTAATAAAAGAATGACAATCAACCTTCTCCAAGTCAGTTATTTATTTACCTAAAATCAGCCCAGATGGTACTTCAGATACATGTTCTTACTTTTTTCCTTAGTATCTGCTCTCCAGGGCTTCATAAAGGAGGTGATTAGAGCTGGTGTTGTTGATAGAATTGAATGAAGGTGATTCAGATGGGTAGTGACTGCAAGGAGGCATCAAGGTCTTCCCTTTCCTTCTCCACTGCCTTCCCCTGAGCTGTTCTTCCAGGGTCAAGGTCAACAACTAGCATGTTTTCAGGTATACATTATCAAGCAGAGCATTGTGATCAATCCTGAGGATGTTGTATAGCCTTGTTGCTAGGGTCTTTACAATATAATACTTAATGCTTGAGAAAGTGCTCAGTAGTATCTAAGATAGGAAGATATGCTTATTTTCTAGGTGAGGTGACTGAGGCTCAGAGAGTCATTGGCAGCTGACCTAATGAGTGTTATGATTTAAACCATATTTCATGGCTCCAAAGTCTATGGGGTTTTTTTTGTTTGTTTGTTTGTTTTGTTTTGTTTTTGTTTTGTTTTTTTGCTCTGCTATAAACCTTTCCAGTTGGGAGGGAGGCTATGTTAGCACTTCTCAATTAACAGCTTGCAGGTGAGCCAAAATTTTGACCTCCCTCAGCCTTCAAGATGCCCGGTCAGTCCCAGCAGTGATCAGTCCCTGGTCTTCAAACCAGTGTGCAATGTTGTCTGTGATGTGGAAAATGTCAGGAGGCATTGATACATGTTATTTGGTGTTGACATATTAGTTCTTTTATGTACCTGCTTTATACTTCAAAGGAGTGCCATTCATACCTTAAACTACTGGGACTCAAAGAATAAAATAAAATAAAATAAACTCTGTTCCCCTCTGCCCATAAGGATGGATGCTTATGGAACCAGATCTCTTTTGGGGACCTCCAGCCTAGGCCAAAGGGAACAGTTAGACCAGAAGATCACTGAAATACAGAATTTTCACATTATTAATCCCCTGTGTAGTCTTCCCAGGAATTCCCACAGTATCCCATATTTCAGCATATTATATAAGCTATCACACTCACACTAAATTATGATGTTTATTTTCTTGTCGAATTTCCCCCCATTAGACTGTAGTCTTTTTAAAACCAGAGGATTTTTTACTCACTGTTTTGCTCTAATTGTCCAGCACAGTGCCCAGACCGCGACAGTAGCCTCCTAATGAGCCTCTCTGTGTCCACTCTTTCCTTCTGGTCACCTTTCATCAAGTTTGAGTCAGGCTTTTAAAATGGGGTAAATAAGGTCATGTAATCCCCATGTAAAACCCTCAAAAGGCTGGGAATGTTCTGCATCTTGATTTGGCGGGGATCATATGGCCACAGGCCTTTGTCAACACTCATAAAATAAAACTATATTCATTCACCACCTAAACGGGGTGAATTTCATTGTACATAAATTGTACTTCAATAAGCCTGACTTAAACTTTTAAAAATAAAAATTCCCAGTGCCTGTCTATTGGACTTACGATAAAATCCACACTTGTTGCCCTAGCTGATATGAGTCAAGGTCTCATAGGCAATAGGTGACATATTCAAATTAGGGAAAACATGCAAATACTTTGTTGAACTCTCTCAAAAGTGTGGCTGGGCTGTCATGAAGCTTCAGCTAAAGTAGAGTCCCCAGAGCTAGTAACCACGGGATGCAGTTAGCACCACAGGCCTGAAAAAAAGGCTTCCTTACCCATTACCTACAGACAGAAGGGCTGTGTGGAGCTGAGACTTCCAGGTGAACACTGGGCCCCTCCTTTTGCCCATCTGCTGGGACTTCTCATTGGCTGGACCCAAATAGAAGGAAGAGAGCAAGGGAAAGTCACCCCCAGGACACAGAGCAGGGTGAAGAGTGGACCTAGAGGAGCAAATGGGAGATTTCCACTGAACAGTGGTAAATGGCCTACTTTCTCTTCACCTTTATAACTTCATCTCCAACTCTCTACAGAAGGCATTCCTCCCAGTAAAATAAAAATAAGAGATCGTGGGTGGGAAATAGCCCCTAATTTCTTAGTGTGGTAAACATTTAGTCAGCGAGCTATATAGCAAGTTAAAGGTCTTTTAACAAAGTTGGTTTAAAATGAATATCTCTACTTCACAGAAAACTTTGTTCTTAGGTTATTGTTATGCCTTATTTCTAAAAACAATTAATTGAGACGATATTTTATAATTAGAAAAATGCATTTGTAAAAATAATTTCTCCAAATCGGGTCTGCTTATTTCTTGCTGCTTTTTAGCTATTATTCTCCTTTATTGTTCTGTAGGCAAATAACATTGCAAAATTTTTTTCTAGCATTTACTCAATTTTGTCCAGCGCTGCTAAATTTTATATACAATAATTTTCCTCTTTTGCTACAGAGCAGATCTCATGAATTGCAAAACTGTGAACATTTTGAATTAAAATAAAGGTTTCCGCAAATCATTTTCTATGTATGAAATTGCCTTTCATTCTCAGCATTCCCCAGTTTTGAAAGAACTGACTATCCCAAATATTGATTGGGATTCTTCTCTATGTAGTTTAGAAGACAGCAACATTGATTACACTTGGTTTTTTTATTTACCACCTTTTCATTTGTGATGGGCCATCTGGGTATTCAGTGTTTAGTTATGTGTGTCTAAACTCTTTGAGGAAGACAGTTTGTCAGACTGCAAATATCTAGAGAGCTACAAACAAGTTTCTTTCAACAGGCAATTGTCAGACTTCTTCTGGCTTGCAACATTGCCAGTCCAAATCCTCTTGGGTGGCACACTTGGTCTCACACAAGATGGCATAACAGACTCTGGATCTGGCTTTAGATCCAAAATTTAGCCCCAAGTGCCAGAGTCCACAAATGAATTTGTTGGGCAAGATAGTTGGAACCCAGTGCCCCATTTTTCTTCTTTTTTCACTATAGTATGCTTCCCTCTCATGAGGATAATCAAGGAGGAAAACAGTGCTGCATGCAGAAAATATATATATAATTTTGGAAGCTGAGAAATCCCATGATCTGCTGTCTGAAAGCTGGAGAACTGGACGAGAGGAAGGAGGTAATGGTATAAGTTCTGGGCCAAAGACGAACCAGAAGCGCTGATGTCCAAGGTAGGAGAGGATGGGTGTACAGCTCAAGCACACAGCAAGTCCACCCTTCCTCCACATTTTTGTTCTATTCAGGCCTTCAGCATATGGAATGATGCCCACTGACACTGGTGAGGGTGATCTGTACTCAGTCCACTGATTCAATGGCTAATCTCTTCCAGAAACACCCTCACAGACACACACAGAAATAGTTTTACCAGCTACCTGGGCATCACTTAGCCCAATCAAGTTGACATATAAAATTCATGCACCTCCACCTCCACCATGAAATTCCCATCTCCTAGATTCCCTTGGGAATGATCCATTCATATATGCAAGTATTTCTGTTCAGCATCTACTTTGTGAGCAAGGCATCCCCTTCCTCAAGATGCCTGCAGGCCATTGGGGATGACAGGCAAGCAGGTGTCACGATAAAGGTAGACATATGGACGGCTGTCTTCCTCTACTTGTGTGGTGAATGAGGTGAGACAACGTGATGTCTAACTGGATACTGAAGAGGCTAAGTGAGGAGAGAGCAGCAGGGTCATAGCATGCATTGGAAGGAGTTCTGGGAAATAGCAGGGACCAGTAAGTCCAGACTAGGAAGAGGTGAGAGGCTAAGTGAGGCTGAAGAGGTAGGCTTGGGTCATGTTAGATAGGGCCTCTAGAAGCCACAGAAAGGATACGAGCAGTGTGGTGCAGTGATTAAGAAGGCAGGATCTGGGATCCTGAGCTTGCCCCTGAATCAGGACTGTAACATAGAAACAAAAAACTCACTTGTGCCATAAGGATGTGGTGAGAAACTACTGAGCCATAGAGATTGTCAAGGACAGCGCCAGTCATAATCAAAGTACCTGGTAAAAGATAGCTGTGGTTATCATTGTTCTGATTCTGATCTGAGAATCATGAAAGTCACAGAGGCATTCCCAATAGGCAAACAGCACCATCAACTTACACTTTAGAAAGGCTGCTTGAGGGTCAGTGTGGCAAATACATTTACAAAGGGCAGGGCTGAAGACAGGTGGGATGAACAAAGGAGCTATTGGACAGCAAAACCCCTTCTGCTGCATTCTTCCTGGCACACAGTAGATAGATGTTTTAGAGTGACAAGCAACCATAGCTATTAAAGGGTAAACACTTTATAGCAGAAATACATTTAGGAAATGCCTATAGTTAATACCTGCATGTATTATATATCAGAAATAAAATAAATATATTTTAAAATAGGGAAAAACCAAAGCAAGAAAGTCTGACACACACAGGGAATCATAGAAGGGCTGGGGGTGGGGGTAGGCGGTGAGGGGCAGGAAGAGACATCCAGATGAGCAAGAGGACCTTACATGTTTGTGAAGAGAACACTTGGAAGTCAGGTGGGAATGCAGGCAGATGGGGTGATGGGAAGAGCTCTAAATATACATTCTGCCAGCTTGACAGTTTTGCTCAGAAATAGTACTCCGGGGGTTATGTGTTGTCAAAATGTAAGCCATGTGCTCTCCCTCCCTGCACTCCCGATTTCTCACACTGGTGTGAGGAATGCTTTTCTGACTGCGTTAAGCTACCGTTCCCTCCATAGGAGGCAATCTTCGGGAGAGACCCTGATGAGGAGTTTGGAATCAATCCCTGTGATCGGAAGAGTGAGGTAGCAGGACTGGGCTGCTGTCCCTGGCTGGAGGGTGTGGTCTTAGCCTGACTTATAGGCCTGGTAGCCAGGAGGGGAGGGGGGCCCCATCCAGAGAGGTGCACGGACTGCCTTTCAGAGAACAGGCCTGTGCTCTCTCTTCCAGCATAGAGGGTGGGGAAATGGCAGTTCCCACTAGAGAATGTTGGGAGGAGTCTAAGGAGACAAATAGTCAAGGGCCCACACTGAAGCCTCCATCCATTGTGTTAGTATCATGTTTTCCTAATCTCCGCTCAAACCTCAGCATAGGATGCCCTCCCTCCTTGTTTGTGTGTTTATCTTTCCATGAAGTGCAACTACTTTGCCTTCTAAATCCTGGGCTTGGTCCTTGGATTTCTCAGTCCTCTCCCTGAAAGAGATGAGACCCAAGCTACACTACTATTTGTCCTCAGGTATTAGTTATCTTTCTGTTGTATCCATGGCAATTAGCCATAGCCACCCAATCCTACTGTCCAAAGAGCTAATATTTATTTCCTCCATAGAGCTTGAACACCTGGCACATCACACTCGTATCCCTCACATTCCCTTTCACCAGCACATCATCCTGACTTGCCACTGACAAAGGTTTGCACCACTGCACTGCCACTTGGTACTTGTAGCTGATCATGCCACACCTTCTACCGGTGACAGGGAGCTCAGTGCCAGCCAGGACAAAGCATCTCCTCCAAGTCCCAGGCTCCCTGCCAGCTCTCTCAGAGACAGGCACCAGACACCACAGGTTTCATTCTCCAGAAGCAGACTTCAAACAAGTATGTGGGATGCAGGATATTGAGAGTCAACTCCTGTGGAAGAAAGGGTGTGGAAGCAGGAAGCAGTTGAGCTGCAAATCAGACACCACAAAGTATCTGGGAAGCTGGCAGGAAGTTCAAGAGCATGTATTGCCAATCTGAGCTAACTCATGGACTGACACAGCGGGATGTGTCCCTCCAGAGCACCTAATAACTAAACCCAGGCTGTCTCAGGAAGGGCAGCAACCTGGCTAAGCAGCTCTCAGTAGCCGAGGCAGATCCCAAACCAGCCGACAGCCAGAGCCTCCTTACTGACCACCCATAGCCCCACTGTGGAGCCCACCTCCTTCTCCAAAGGGTGGCACAAACCTGTCTACCACACTTTCCCTTCCTAACTTGTGAGGATATTTTTCAGATTATATTAACTTGGGATCTTTTTTTTTCAAAAACATTCCCATAGGACTCAGAGAATCAACACACACATACTCACATACACACACACACACTGTATTTCAAAACACTTCACAGTATACTAATAGAAACTGCATGTTGTAAAAAGATTGCACACTTTGTTCTATGGAAGCTAACTCTTGTGGATATGCAAGGAAGGAAAGTCCTAGAAGAGATGTCTGCTTCTCCTTTGACTATAAAAGTTGATTCAGTTGATCTGTCGATCTGACTGGTCCTAGAAAATGCTGTCTCCTGCTTTATTTTGCTCAGGTCTCCCTCCTAAAAGTGCAAATTTGGGCAAAAAGATGACCTTCCAGAGAAAAGAAATAGTCCTCAGTAAAATGTATCAGTGTAAGCAAACCAACTTACATTCAGAGCTTGGACTTTGGCTATATATCCCTAATATGCAAATAGACTAAACAGCAGAACAACCAAACAACCAGTCGCTATGACATGCACTGACCACCAGGGGCCCACATGCAGAACATGGGGATGTTGGCAGCAGGCAGCAGAGCGTGGAACATGGCAGGCGTTGGCCGCAGCAGGATGGTGGAGTAGGTAAGCAGGGGTGCCAGACCAAGGAAGGGTGCTGGTTGCTATCATCCAGGCAAGTCTCTGGTGGTTACTGAAAATTCTTTGCTCCCGCGTGCCGAGGTCCCACCCAGCACTCGCACCTGCTGCCGGTGCTGGCCCCTCTCACACCCACAGCTGTCACCAGAGCCACTGCTCATACCCTCTACCAGCACCTGGCACTGGCCCCAATAACTCCGCACCATCAGCCGTGCCAAGGGGATCGACACCATGAGTGCATAAGAGTGGCGGCAGTGGGAGTGGGGCTGCTGGCAGACAGGGAACCAGGGGCCACAGCAGGAGGGGCTGGGAAGGGGTGCAGAGGATGGGCCAAGACCCGCCCCTGTGCCCATAGCAGCCTCATGGCCCTCAGTTCCTTTCAAGATGCACGAATTCATGCATTGTGCCCCTAGTAATAGATATAAATGACATATAGAGAGCAGGGGTATGAAAGACTATAGTGTGACCCTGGTCTGATCTTCATTTCGGTCTCTCCTCTGGAGCCAGTGCCAGGAGGTTTGGCTCTCAGCTAACAGCCTGATCTAACACACTGCAGCAGCGTTCTGAGGGTTGTAACGGTAACCTCTTAATTATAAGATACACATGCAAAAATGTTTTCTGTTCTTTTAAAAATAAAATTCAAGAAAGTCATCTCTGTTTACATGGCTCTTAACTGACTACCCTCAACCCTCTCAAACAACTCCATTTTGTGTTTGTAACACTTAAAAAAGAATTCCCCACAGTGACATGAATGTCAGCCTTGATGAATTGTATTTAATCCTCTTCACCTGTTGCCTTCCAGCAAGCATCCCTATACCCCAGAGCTTCTGCCACAAAATAAAGCCCAGGATGGATGGCTCATATACCTCTCATCGGGAAGAAAACACCAAAATAGAAGAGGATAAAAAAGGAAGGATAGAGAATCAGTTACGGCTTTATTTTAAGAGAACTTCTCAGGCATCAGAATAGCTTTCTAAAAATCACTGCAGGCTTAGAGAGAGAGATGCAGGGCCACCCACATGGTGCCTGGGCAGGGTACCTGTGATGAGCCTCCAAGAAGGGGCATAGAGAGAGAGAAAAAAAAAATGCTTTCTTTTCCCCTCCTGTTGCTATTCTTAGAGATTTCCTTACTTTACTTGTATCTGAAAAAAATTTTCAATTATGGGGTTCAGAAGAGCCACAGAAGGGAACACACGTTGTGTCCTAATCCTGGAAGTCTAACATCACCCGGAGCAACATAGAATTCAGGCAACAAGGGTCTGTTGGACACAGATCTAAGTGAGTAAGACTCTGTGGTCAGGGCAAAGATAGAGGAAGATTTTTCTCCAGTTCCTTGATCTATTTCTGGTTTAAAATATTCAGTAGCAAGACTTACAGTAGAGTGTCCCTTGCCAACTAAGCCACAACTCTCTAGTATGTGGTGTTCCAGGAATCAGTTCTAATCTGCTCAGTGATGCTTAGACCCATAGAAGGGAAATAGAACTGATGTAGGCCCCTTGGAAACTTCAGGGAACACGCGCTACATGTTTATATACCAACACTGCAGGTGCACAGCGGCATCGCAGGAAGCTCTGAGACCCCGAGCAAGATTTTAGGAAGGCTCTTTTCTTCTGTAATGGTAAAATACATAGGCCTCTAACTCCATGCACTAATGTGGTTTGTGGGGTAATATTTACACCTGTGGAGAGAATGGAAGATGCAGCTAAGAGGATCAAAGAATTTTCTCTCAGGCTCTAACTTGCTTTCCCTTATGCAGCCCGGAGACCCCAGTGTGTTTTACTCAAGCTGTGTAAATAGCACCAGGGAAGGGGAAACTTTAAAGACCTTGGTTAAAACGGGTAAGTGCAGGGTGTTGGCTGTCCTGAACCCCTCTCTTTCAGAAGAAACTGCCACAGGGTGGTAGAAACACTGGCCATGGGCCCTGCAGCCCTGTGCTCTGCTGGATGGCCTTGGATTAGCCACCTGAATGCCCTGAGCGCTTCTCCCCTTATGTGAGATGAGAGTGGTGGCACTGTAGGCAGTGACTGGTCTAAGGATCAAATGGGAAGGCACATAGAAGCGTGTTAAAGGGTATGGGCTTAGGAGTCTTCTAGAAGTCCCATGTTCCTTGTTTAGGTGGTACAAGTGTTGGTAGAATGTGGAGACTGGTTTTCAGATGCTACTACTTTAATGTCTAATCCCCAAAACTTGTAGCTTAAAGATAAGTGATACTATACCAATATGCTCTTTTCCTCATTACTTCTTTCCCAGTCTTAAACCATCTCCTTCCATTCTGAAGTCCCAACCCTTTTCTAGTGCCTGTGTTCCCTTCCTGCCCCTACATGTTATTAGTTAATACTGTGGTATTTGGGCCAATGGCATGATGACATGCTTCATGAAGTGGATTGGGCCGAGCTGGCTTTAAGAAGCTGTTCCCTGTTGGACCCCACAGTAAGTAGACTCCTGGATGGGGATTAGTGGTGGGAGGCTTGTTAGTGACTGTACGTGGGGAAGGACGCCAGACTGGGTGCAGGGAGAAGTTTAACTGCAATATCATTTCAGTAAAGGCTCCTTTAAACCATATAGAGAGTTCTGAATCCTGTGGGGTCTAAAGCACCAAGCTCTCCTATCGCTGTGAAGATCAGTCATTGGATGCAGCCAATGCTGGGAAGAGGCGCCAGCCAAAACAATAGCATGCTGACAGCTGCGGTGTTTCCTCCATCAGCACTGTCAGGAGTTCTACCTCCTTCCTTTCTGACAGGGGATCTGAGTGGTGCATCTTAGGGTTAATTTCAGTATTGATCTTCAACAACTACCTTGTCATAGAATCCTGGCAGAGATTACTTTCTTTTCTCCGTCACTTTCATCTTTTTTTCTCATCTTTCCATTGGAGCACTCTTTCTCGGAGGCCGTTAAGCCACTATGGTTATACCCACCATTACTGAGGGGCTAATCCGACCCTTTGTTCTTCTGTGTAAGACACATTACCATACAGTGGCATCAGTCATAGCATTTAAATCAAGGGCTCAAGCTAAAGAACCAGGAAAGATCAGGCAGGGGTAAGTCTGGGAGGTTCTCATTATCTGGAGCAAGAAGAAATGTCGGGAACCAGAGACAAGGTGAGGAGGATTAACTAGGCCCCAGGAACCAAGATGGGCAAGAATGTAGGTCTAGGTATAAGTCCAGTTGGAAGACCCAGAACCAGCACTAGTGAGTTTACTCCTGGGGCGGAGGCAGTGTCTACCCTCACTGTTGGTAATCACTTGAATATCAGGCTCTTCTCTTCTTCTCCAAACAGGAGAATAATATTCCTTTGGTGCTGGGAAAACGTGCAAGGAACATATAGTGGCATAAGCAATAGATATCTATCGAATCTCATGAATTTTTTAGAGTCCGAAAAATGGTTTCTCTTCACTGAGCTGTTAAAACAGAATTAGCCATCGTAATTTTCCTCCCCAGCCTTGGAGTCCAGAAAGCTTAGGGTTAATTTCAGTATTGATCTTCAACAACTACCTTGTCATAGAATCCTGGCAGAGATTACTTCCTTTTCTCCGTCACTTTCAACTTTTTTTCTCATCTTTCCATTTCAAACTCAATTTTTTTAGAGGTAGAGGAAGTGTGCCAAAGAAGAAATGAGCTCGGGGAACAAGTTATAGCAAAAAAAAGGGGGGGGGGGGCACCCTGGGAGCTTAGGAGAGAGAGAGAGGAGTGTGGAGGAATGCACTTTGAGGGGGAAAAAGGGAGAGGAGAGATTAGGTTGTGCTCAGAGAGAAAGGAAAAAAGAGGGTGGGGATAAAAAGGGGGTAGGAAAAGGAAAGACACAGACATACTCCACAGAGAGAGCCTCTCAAACTCAACATTTTAATTGTAGTGTATCGTTTTTATTTTAACTATCTCAAAGCTATTAGTACGCAAAGACATATTTTACAACTAGTGGCTAATTTTCTGATCTGAGCCACAACTCTGGGCATGGAATATAAATTGTATCTATTTGCAAAGGTGCATAACCACAAGCTTAGAATTTCTAGTCAAGGGTGGGAGCTAAGGGTATAGTACTCTTCCTTCCTGGAAAGCCATAGCTATAAAAGCTAAAGGAAATTTCATCTAAAGTGAAATTAGAAAATGGCTACAATCCCCAATTACAGAAAGTAAATAAAAGACATTCTTAAAATATAGCAAAACTTAGACCTAAACCAGAGGTAGTAAAGACCATTCATGCTTCCTTGGGTCTCGGTAAGAATATAGATTTCCCTGAAAATAAATAAGAGGGACCTAAAGGGCCTAGACTTACCTGAAAGGATGGTTATGAGAACATGCCTAGGCCATGAGAAGACCATACGAGGGGCATGTTACACACTGGAAAAAAAAAAAAGAAAGAGAACAAGGGTTGAAGAATTGTTTTTGTGTTTACTTTCTCTAGATAGGACTCCTCTACTGAAACCAGCCCAAGGTGAGGCAAAGTTGAAAAGAGATAAGAAATAGAAACCATCCCACCTGCTTACTATACCCAACTAAGCAAAATAAATAAGTACAAAATAAGTTACCAAACAAAAGACTTCGGAGTCATGCAGCTGTGCTGTGAAGATACATGGACCTGCTGGCTGGTGATCTGCTTACCAGCCAGAGAGGGAGAGAGAAGGGGCAGATTAACCCAAAATCAGGAAGATTATGATAGCCTAGATGCTATGAAATATCAAAAGGAGGAAAGAAAAAGAGAAGTAAAAGAAAGATGAAAAATACACAAGTTAGGGTAAAAAGGTTAAGTCAGAAAAAGAACATAATAAAACCATTACAAAATAAAAACCATTACAAAATAGAAACCATTAAAAGCAGCAAAGAAGAAAATGGATAACCTCTGAAATGCAATGACATGGACTTTTTGAGATAACTAGGTAATACAATAGGAGAGAAAGACAGAGTAATAAGTTAAAGGAAGATTAGAGACGTGAAAGATGGAAGCAAATGCCTAATACACCTATATAATTGATATTTTTCAAAACAGGAATGGAACAAATGAAACTAAAAAATTTTAAATATAATAAGTCTTGGCAGAGAAAGAAATAAAACCCTATATCAGCAATAGCAATAATTACATTGTGTCCTAAGAAATTCTGCAGAAAAAACAAAAAACAAAATAAAACAAAAAAACACTATCCTCACTGCAAAAATAAATCACAAGAGGATATGGAGAATCAAGTTAGTACCTGTGTGTTCAATAGGGACAATATCATCACCAAGGGGACAAAAATAAGCTCTTGAGAGGGGATGGTTAACTAACCTTAAACATTATCATAGTTTATGGCTCTCCTGAAGTCCATAGTACATAAACAAATATAGAATACTAGAGATCCGGTACACAAAATTCATGCATGAGTAATGTCCCTAGGCCTGGCCACCAATCAGGGCTAATCTGTTGTGTGACCAACAGGGCTATCAGGGCCCCTGTTCACACCTGCCTTGGTCTGGCACTGCTTGCTCACCATCCTCACCCCACCCCGCCACCAGTCGCCATCTGTGGGGGACCGGTGGGGCAATTGGGGCCTCTGCTCGCACCCACCTTGGCCTGGTGCCACCTGCTCACCTGCTCCACCATCCCACCATGGTCCCACTCTCATCAGGGCCCATCAGGGCTGGCAGCACCTCCACTACTGCCTGCTGCCAGCACCACATTGCCAATGCCCGTGTTCCACAGAACCCCCTGGTGGTCAGCGCACATCTAACTCCGTGTCAGTCAAACTCCCACCAATGGGAGAAATTTGCATATTATCCTTTTATTGTATAGGATAGTTGTGGCATTCAAGACTCTTTGAGAGAAGGTGCAATAATGAAAATGGAACACATATATATAGCTACACATGTTATATATGTATGTATCTATATACTCCCCCACCCTGATCAGCCCTAATCGCCAGCCAGGACAAGGGACCTCACCCATGCAAGAATCCGTGCACCAAGTCTCTATTATGTAAATATAATAATAATGAAAATAGAAATTGGATTGGCATAACACAGACACAAAATTTTCAATTCAAGAACTATGTTTAGAGTTCTAAAAGGAAGAAGCATGCCTCTGATTTTTCAAGTCAACCAATTATCAGTCATTTATACAGTCACTAGTCATTCTTTTGCAATCATACAATAGTCAGAATGTAACAACCACAAGCCCTTATAGAAAAACTGATAGATAATGAAATGAACCTTGGCCATCCAAAAGATGAACCAAAATAAAGCAGCAGAAATGAGGAAAGCTGTGATATTTAAGGATTGATGGTGAGCACTGAAGCCACTAGAAGTTTATAACATTTAAAGTGTTGTAAACTTTAACATTGTGAATATAAAGGAACTAAAAGGCAAGGTAGTGATATAGGGGTAGTGTAAGGATGGACAAGGGCATGAATTTCCTCCATATTTCATAGCAAGGAGTCAATAGATGTGGCTTTAAAAATATTTACAATCATAAGGTGGCTACTAAAAGAACTAAAAACTAGACTATAAATCTATCAAAATATAAATAGGAGAACAACAAAATCAAAATAAGATATAGCTATACAGCAAAACTAAAATACAACAGAAGCATTAGAAAGAGAAAACATAAGATGACAGGACTAAAGCAGGCTTCATATATAATATGTGTTATATATGTATATGAAACAACAAATGTTTCAGATATTCTGAAATTGTTAAAGGGATTTGATATGTGATTGTGATTTTCCTTTTTTTTATTTGTCATCTCTTTGCTAGACAGGCTTCAAAGCAAAAAGCATTAAACAAGATAAATGAGTAGTTTATCATTATAAAACATTCAATTCACAATGAAGCTATAACTACTGTTATATTTTACATTCCAATTTATTGTAATATAAAAACACATACAGTTTAAAATGCAGGAAATTTAAGCAGATTCCTCAAAAAAGAGGAGGATTTTAATTTATTTTTCTCAGCCCCAAACAAGTGAAATACTTAAAATTAGTGAAGATATCAAGAATCTGGGATCTAACCCATTAGATTAACATTTTTATAGCTCCAACCCTGAAAACAGTAAATAGATCTGTTTACATATATTTGTGAAAACATTTATAAAACTTGATCACATATTAGGTACAAAACACACCAAAAAAACAAGTAGTGATAATAGTAACAACAATGCCTTCTGGTTATAAAGCAATAAAATAAAATTAATAAGTTAATAAAATCAATCAACTGAAATGTTATAACTCATTCTTTAATAATTTTGGTCTGATTTCTTTATTGACTCTAAAGTTACAGAATATCTAGCAAATAATCATATTAAAAACATTATCAGCCTGGTGCACAAATTTGTGGACCAGTGGGGTCCCTCAGTCTGGCCTGCAAGATTGGGCTAACAGCAGCTCTCCAACATCCCCTGAAGGTTCCTGGATTGTGAGAGGGCACAAGCCAGGCCAAGAAACCCAACCAGTGCACAACAGGGGTCAGGGAGGGATGTGGGAGGTTGGCCAGCCAGGGAGGAACTGCAGGAAGGCTCCAGAGCATGTCCAGCCTGTCTCAGTTCCAATTGGCTGGACCCAGCAAGCAAGCTAACCTACCAGTTGAAGCTCTGCCCCCTGGTGGTCAGTGCAAGTCATAGCGAGTGGTTGAACGGACTTAGCATATCATTAACATATTATACTTTGATTGGTTGAACTGCCAACTGGTTGACTGGACATTTAGCATATTAGGCTTTTAGTATATAGCATTGCATCAATAAAATCCAGGGTAAACAGCTAAAGCACAGGAGAAAATAAAAAGTTATATACACTAACATTACTAAATAAAAATTCAGCTTAATAATTTTTAAAACATAAAACCTAAGAGAAGCAAAAGGAACAAATTACTTAAGATAAAAGGCAGAAATTGATACATTATAAAACAGAAAAGACAAGGAAGAACTAATCAGTAAAATCAAAAGGTGATTCTTTGTGGGGGAAGTATTAAAGATACGTCAGTAGTTAGCCTAAAGAAAAAAGAAAAGGAAAAAGTATAAACACAAATAATTAACAAGGAGACTAAGGAGAGAACTAAACCTCAGATAACTAAGATTTTTTTAAGGAATTATTAGTATTTTGTAAAATCTCTATATAAATAATACCAGAGGCCCAGTACATGAAAATTTGTGCACTCAGGGGTGTCCCTCAGCCCAGCCTGTGCCTTCTCACAGTCCAGGACCACTCGGGGGATGTCCAACTGATGGCTTAGGTCCACTCCCCAGGGGATCAGGCCTAAGCTGGCAGTCAGACATCCCTCTGGCAGCCCGAGAACTCTCGGGAGCTAAGTCATTAGTCTCCTGCATTGAGTGTCTGCCCCCTGGTAGTCAGTGCGCATCATAGCAACTGGTCATTCTCAGTTGTTCTGCCATTAGGGTCAATTTGCATATTATCTTCTTATTACTAGTACATAGAATTGAATTCCTAGATAAAATGGATAGTTTCTAAGTTATAAATTATAAAAACTGAGAGCATTCTTAATTTCTCTCATGACTTGGTTTATCTTCTTTCTCTTCTGGAGCCAAAGAACAACTACACCCAACATCCCCACCCCATGCCCCAAGAACCCTAGATAAAAAGGAATTTTTTTTCTAATCTTTAAGGAACAAATAATGTAATATTGTTTCTATGATATTAAAGCATAGAAAAGAAATAATAGATTATCTTGCTAATTACCATTAATGCAAAAATCTCTAAAATAATATTAATATAATATTAACAAATAGAATCCAGCAGAACATTTAAAAGAAAAAAAGATACCATGACTAAATAGGGTTTATTGTGAAATGAAAGGATGGTTCTAGAGTAATTAAATGCCATGGCTTTCTATCAGATACTTATTACTTTTTCCCTGGACCAGTCTCATAACTGGTCCCCTCTAAGTTCATTCCTCCTCACTGTCTCCCCATCATCCTACCACAGTTATCCACTATATTGTTAACAGAGGTAGCCTCCTGATAAACAAATCTCTATTTTTTTATTTCCCTATTTAAACACTCCACCAGAGATTCTCCACAGCTTTCAGAACAAAGTTCAACCCCCTGATTGTGGCATATGAGAGAGCCCTGTCCACCTCTCTAGCTTTGATTCCAGCCTACACATGTGGCTGACTCTCTAGCTATTGCAGAGTACTGGGAGATCCTCACCTCTTTCTGTTTCTTGCCTCAGTGCTGCCCCACATGCTGTTTCCTATGTCTCTTCCTCTCTTAGCCTCCTCCTCAGCTTATTCTGGCATCATCTCCTCCAGGAAGCCTTCCCCCACTAGGCTGAGTTGTTTACTTGTCCCTCCTCCCAACAGCATCTTCTTCATATGTCAGTGGAAAGGTTAGTTTGTGAGGCAGTCTCCCATTCTACACCTTGACCTTCCTGAAAATGAAGAGTTTTCTTTTCTCTCTTTTACTGAGCATGTGCCAAGCATATATATCAGACTTTAAATAAGTGCAGAAGAGATGAGTATTCCCAGTCTGGCAAAAATAAAAAATAAATCATCTCCAAATTGAGAAAGTCACTGCAAGTAGTTAATAAAATCACCCAGAAATTGGGTCTCTGCTTAAAACTACTCTATGCTGATTTCTGACCGTAGAGAATTTTTTCAGGACTATCACCACTTGAGGAATAGATTATTATCTCAGAGGAGGGGGAGTTCTCATGAGGCATCTTCCTATGTTGGTGAGTATTAGAGACTCAGAATTTCATAGTTGGAAGGTGACAGGGTGCTGAAGACTAACTGAGCCACCTAAAAATTCAGTTTGGAACAAGCCCAGGTTTGTTTTGCCATTGCCACACAAGCAGCACACTGTACACAAAGACTCCTGATTTGATGTTCTAAAAGTAGGCTCTCCCCACTCAGCACATCACATTATTTTACCTTGCAGACTATATCATCGACACAAGGAAGAAACCATGGTCTTTGCTTACTGGGAGCCTCTATGGTGTTTCTCGTTAAGGCTTCATCTGCATTTCTGGACACTTCTTGGATATTCCTGCTTCCACAGCAATTTCACTTGTCTCTCTTTCATATAATTTATTTCCCCCTGCAATTTTATTTAAAGAACACTTACAAACTTTTTGGCAGAAAAGCACTCATTTTACAGATAAAGAACATGAAGCCAGATAGATAAGTTGAGTTTGCCCACACAGCTAGTCATTCAAATCCAGAACTATAACATAAATACTAAAATCCTAGAACAATATCCTTTGTTTGGGGAGAATAATACTTGTATTTATTTCTACTTTACTGTAATGATCTGTTACAGCACAAAAGTCTATGTGCTCATTGTCTGAGACACTTGATACAGCATAAATTACTATTTTGTTCAATTATCTGGTATAAGAAGAGGCATATTTTCTGAAGTATTACTCAAAGACAAGATTTAAGAACCTGATTTTCACAACTAATCAGACAATACACACACTCATAAGAGGTTACCAGATACATATAATACCTCGAGCACCTGGAAACTACCTAGCAGATTTCTATTCTAATCAAATCCATTGTCAATAAATCGCAAAACAAAGTAAAATGCAACAGAGAATGAGGGAAGTTAACTTCAGGGTCCACCAGTATGTTCATTCCAGCACCATCTGTGCGTCTGTTATATGATTAGGCTCTGTGTTGGGCAATATTTAAATAACTGGGCAGGCCTACCATAAAGACCATATGCTTACAAGTGAATTAGAATTGTCAATACAAGAGCCATCAACTGCTCTGCAAAAGAATCTACTCTGAGAGAAATCTGTAAAGGTTGTGTTTTTTCCTAAACTGAAATAAGATGGTAGATTTTGATTGATTGCTCTTTGTGTGTGTGTGTGTGTGTGTGTGTGTGTGTGTGTGTGTGTGTTTTGGCAAATGTTTGTGGAGGGTGGAGTAGAGCAAGCTGAGAGTGTTGGAAAGGGACTTCTTTCTAAAGACCTTATCCACAAGAAATACATTAGGCTACAGTGCAGTATCACATGAATCACAAACAAGTCACCCTGGCATGTGCCTGGTGGAGACTTCAGTTATGCTTTCAGACTTTATAGAACCACCCAGCAACGTTTCACATAGCTCAAAGAGGAAGTATATTATAGTGAATATCATTTACTGTTTCAGTTGCTTACCACATACAAGCAAGACTGTGTCTTTTATGTATTAAAAATATGGTAAAATATTTCTGTTCTATTCTTTTCAAAAGTCATTGCAATGTCATCTCTTGCCAGATTGTATCTTACCAAAGAAGCATATCTTTTCCCTCCTTTAGTATGGAATCATTTGTTTTTGTGTTTGTCCCCACACACATACCTCCATCACCACCAGAGAGCAATTTTGTAGAACCAGCACCTTGTGCAGTGCCTGGCACATATTAGACACTCACTGACAACTGAAAGGGAGAGGGTGAAGGAGAGGATGATGGAGAAGGGGGAGCAGGATGAAGGAGGTAACACTTGAGTCATCAGAATCAGAGAACATGGAAATCACAGAAAAAAAGTATAAACCAGAGGAGTTGTAAGATTACTTCCATCAGCACATGGGCTGTGCAATCTCATTCTTACTGAGAGAAAAGTGAAGGCTGACATCAAGAAGTACAGTATATCCTGTAAGTGTGTGTGAATAGTAAATTACATACCACTGTCATTTCAGAATGTAAGCTCAAAAGGTTTTGTTTTAAGTGACAAAAGTCTTTATGAAGCCCAAGTTAATGGACCTCCTTGGGTATTGTTACATACCTGGAGATACATTGCTCTTTTATTTGAGTCAAGATTCTAGGGCTGAAAGTAAGCAAAACTCAGCCTTCACCTCTACAGTTTATCAGGCACTATTAGATAAATTTTTATAAGCATGTTACCCATTCATGAGCCTGAGCTGACAGCCTGAAGTGAGCATGTGTGATCTGGTCTAGCTATCTAATGCCATTTCAAGAGGCAGGAGCCAGATAGAAGGCTACTGAGGGAAGAAATCAAGTCCAAGATAAAAAGTAAAGATGGAATAGAACCACAAACTAGATTGGCCTTGATGCCCAAAACTGACCATCCAAAATGGAAGTATTAATGAAAATGTATTGAAATTTCACCTGACGTTATCTACAAAAGTTTGAAATTGCCAGGTCACAAACAGGAAATACGTTGTATGAGTATGTTAGTAAATGACATTTCATCAGAAAACACTGTGTAGCAAATGTAACTCAATGAATAAAATTCTCAAGCATACACTTAAATATTGTAGTTCTGTAAGGACCTTAGTTCATATTCAGATCCCTAACTTTATAAAAGGGGGAAACTGAGATTCAAAGAGTTTTCCCTTGGTCTTCGAATTAATGTCAGGATGGGAATTCCTAATTCCAACTAGAATGCTCTCTTCTTTCTGTACATCTGAAATAATTCACTAGTTATGCATCATTTGCTCAAATAGCTTAAACAATGAGGAACTACCTCTCTAACAGGTCCAGAAATAGAGTAGGTTCCAGGTACCTAGGATCAGCAAATCAGTGATGTCATAAAACCCAGTTTCCTTGGATGGAATTGGAGAACATTATGCTGAGTGAAATAAGCCAGTCAATGAAAGGAAAACACCACATGATCTCACTCATTTATGGATTATAAGGAACATTGTAAACTGATGAACAAAAAGATAGATACAGAGACAGTAAAGAAACAGACAGTCAAATTACAGTGGGGAGGGTAGGAAGATATGGGGAGATAGATCAACCGAAGGACTGTATGCATGCATATAAGTATAACCAATGAGGAAAAACTATAGGGAGAGAGGGCATGTTTGGGAGTTGGGGGGGGGGGGGTTTGGTAAGGTATGTACACATATGATATCTTAATTTTAAAAAAATAATTTTAAAAAAAGCCCAGGTTCTTTCTATCTCTCTATTCTACCTTCCTATGTATAACTTTCTCCTAAATCTGACTCCCTTCAGGGTTTCAAGATAGCATGGATTGCTTCTTTAAGTTGTGTGTTTGCTTGTTAATATTGGTCATGGGAGGCAGGGAAGGAATATAAATCCCTTTCAATTTTGCAAACTTAGATCTTATGCTCACTCCTGGTCCTTTGAAGCTAGAAATACTTCAATAGATCTAGAGTGCAGTTATCCACCTACCAAGTTAGGTAACAGATTCAACTTGACACTCTGTGTCTGGGTCTCAGTAACAGTTCCATTCAGTATGCAAGCAGCCAGACACCCAAGCTGCTCTAGGTACAGTTTAAATGTTCCCTCTCTACCCCACCACTCCTCAATGTTTCCTTTATCAAGCTTCCAAAACGAGATAGTATCTGGGGAGAGAGAGAAACTGATGTAAGTAGTTGCACCCATTTGCTTGCAGTTTCTGCTCCTGGTTGGAAGAGCAACTTTTTCAATTTTCTTTTGGTGGCGAACATAGCAGACTCCACTGAATCCAGCTTTGGGGGCTTATGTAAATCAGTGTTGCATATTGGAATACTGATAGCCTACACACCACCAGTAAATCAATTAAATTAGACTTTCCTGGAGGTAGAACTAGGGCATGGCACAGGTATTTTTTACAGCTTCCCAGATGATTCTAAATATGCAGCCAGGGTTGAGATTCTGTAGTGATTAAATATGTTGATTAGGTGAAGGTCTCAGTTAATACCCTTGAATTGTCTAGTTATGGCCCTAGATTTTGAATTCTGGAGTGTGTGTTGTTGTTGTTGTTGTTGTTGTTGTTGTTATATTGTTTTGTTTTGTTTTGTTTTTGCAATTTTCCCAGGTGACTTAAGGCATAATCCATTTAAATAAAACATTACCTGTGGTATAACTACCATTTTAGGGAAGGATGCTGTGTCAGCTTCCTCTTAGAAAATGCTGCTCAATCAATGGATGAATGTCTGAACCAAAATATTATACAGGCATGAGGGTTTTTGTATTGCTTTCTATCTATTTCTGGGTGTAGTGTATAACATGCATTGGCAACATTTCATTTTTATATTGTAATGGGATCTCCATAGGCTTATGCTGAAATTGGTTTTCTGCTGTAATTTCACATTTTAACAGCCTCTATAGACCTGCTCAGAAACTGACTCAAAATTGTTGTGAAGAATATTTGGCATCATAATTTACTTTTTTAAATTATACAAATGCCTCTCCTCACCCCCCTCAACCCAACCATGGGAGATATTGAAGTACCATTATAACTACAATGGAAAGTAAATACTTGACATATTTGATAGTTATTTTACAAAAGCTAGAAACTGTTTTTCCTCCTGAGTACAGTCTTCAGTCATTGTCAGATTTTTAATAGGATTTTAACACCCATTTCAGACAATGGGGAAAAGTGACTTTATCACTTTTCTTCAAATAAATGTTAGATTGAAATGAGTATAAGCACTAGAGCTCTTCAAAACCCCTAGAGCACCCGGTTGGTGGCCTTTCATTGTTAGACCTGTCCCACCCACACTGCTTTCCAAATAAATCAGACCACTCTTTTTTCTCCAATTCCCTCACTAACCACCCCTCAACCCAGGACTAACCCACCTCCTCTGTGGTGAAATTAACACTATCAGTTGTTCAACCCCACAGGATTCGGAGGGAGGGTGCCACCTGCTTCTTCTGGTCATCATCCCGTCTGCACAGTTTCTCTGGGCAGCTGGGGTCTCATTTCTTGGTCCCACAGTATTTCTGGGGCTCTGCAGAGTCTCAAAGTGAGAGGCACCACGTATTAGCTCTAGGCTAATATTTAAATGACTTCACCTCTACAGATCTTTATTTCTTAATTAATAAAATACAAATATTGCCTCAGTGTCCATGGGAGGATTACATGAGATGATCTAAGGATTGTTGTGTTCAATCAGCACAGTGTGTGGCACATAGTGAAATCTCAGATTTTAGCTGCTGGTAACACACCCTTGGCTACTGCTGGTTGTTACCACCAGAGTGACTAGGTCATGTCTTTCCCTAAGATGATGGAAAGATGATGACACCCAGTCAGGTCATCAAGCCATGCATGGCAAGGACATACAGTTCTATATTATTCTTGCATCTACCCCTGTTGCTGCCACCTTGCTTCGGGCCTTTACCATATTCTCCCTATGCTAACATTGCAACAGTGTTCATAATAGTCCCCTTTTCCTGCTTGTCTGTCATCTCCAGCAAGGGGGGAATGCACAACTAAATTTATCTTCTAGCCTACTTTATCATGTCACTCAGATCTCCACAATATGACTCCTCTCACCTCTCCAAATCAATTCACTTTCTGGAAAATTGTTTTCCTGAGTCTTTGACACAACCATTCAAAGCCACATTCATGCCCTGGCTGTTATGAGAACTTCACTAAGAACCTCAAGTCGAAATGAGAGAAGACAGATGCAGACTAACATGAAACAATTCTGGTTCCTAAGTCTAGCCCCTTTTTCTTGGTGCATCTCTTATGACCTCTCAGAACGGCAGCACTGCGGAGGGCACTCAGGGGCTGCTGTTTTAGGGAAGGGATAGGAGCAAACCACATGTGCTAAAGAACAAAAGCCAACAGCATGGGAGCAGCAGGGTTGGGGAAGGTATGAAAATACCTAATGTAAGACCTCCTTCATGAACCAAGTTCCCAAGAGTCTGCGCTTCTGTTTGATTTGTGATAAATACACAAAAAGGAAATCTAAGTTCACAATACTCAAGGCTCTGGAAAGATGATGACACCCAGTCAGGTCATCAAGCCATGCATGGCAAGGACATACAGCATCAGATGCTGCTTCTCAGCACTTCAGTAACACAGAAAGGGCATGGGCTGCCCCCAGAATGGGGAATTTCACTCTGCAAATTCCCTCTCCTCTCCCCTCCCCCCTCTCACTGTTTCCTCAGTGTGAGCCTTGCTTGTTGCATGGGTTTGAAGTGATTCACCTAATTGCTATTCCAGGATGCACCAAACACTGTTCTCCTTGAATTAAGCAAATACAATAGTCCAGGGCTATGTAAAGAAGGCTCTGGCAGTGGTGCCAGAGTTGGTGCAAAAGCTCATAAAAGCATTCTCCTCTGCCACTTCTCTCTCCATCAAAACACACAGCTCTGTAGTCAGGAGTGGGGGCCTGTGCTCACAAAGGCAGTCTTTGCCGCTCCTCATCACCAGCCTGAGCCTTGTGGTGCTAAGCACCTGTTCTCCTCACCTCAGTTCTCACTCTAAGGCTACTGTGGCTGTGCAACAGCAGTCACTGCTTCAAAGTACAGTATGATAGGGGGACTGTGTAATTCATCCTCCAGGCCAGAATACTTTTGAAAGTGAAAGAGTGAACTATTAACAATTATATTAGGACAATAGTACAAAACAGAGTTGTCCTGGCAGAGTAGGATGTATATCAGCATTCTTACAAGGGCTGTGGTTCACAGAAAATGTAATGGGGCACAAGCTCCTGTCCTCTGTCCCCAGAAATGAAGATGACAGAGTCCTCTGCTACCACCAACTAGCAGAGAAGAAGGAGCCCCTATTCCTTTTACCTACCATCATGCAGGCCTTTTCTGCTAATCTGATATTTACACTGCAAATCATCTAGCCCTACCCTAGCTGGTTTGGCTCAGTGGAGAGAGCATCAACCTGGACTGAAGGGTCCCAGGTTCCAATCAAGGGCACATGCCCAAGTTGCTTGATCCCCAGTAGGAAGCGTGTAGGAGGCAACTGATCCATGCTTCTCTCTCATCATTGATGTTGCTATCTCTTTCTCCCTATTTCTTCTTCTCTGAAATCAATAAAAATATGTGTTTTTTTAAAAAAAGAAAGTCATCTGCAACTGTAACTCTCCAATACTGTTCCTCAGAAGGAAGGAGAGCTAGGTTCTCTGGTTTGATTCCACCTTTGCCCACCTTATTCATTCAAAGGAATAAAGTAGTTTCTTTTTAATTGAAGCATTAAATCAACCTTCTATTCAAGGTAATAATTATGAAAATATAGTTTGATTTGTGATAAATACACAAAAATAAAAATCTAAGTTCACAATACTCAAGAAATACGGGGAAAATTCTAATAACAATAACAGTTGGAAAATTAGAGAAAAAAATTTAAAAGTGTGTAAGACTTAAGAAAATAAATTAAAATACATAAATGACTTAAACAATAACATTTGGCATGATTATGAGTGGGATAGTTAACTCGTGTAAAGATAACAGGTTTTTCCAAATTCATTTAAAGTTTTAATAAAATTGCAACAGAATTAGGAGATGGAGTTACCAAAGTGGTTCTAAAGTTTATCTGTTGGTTTATTCTTTTTTTCAACATTGTTTTTGGTATTTTCATAAATGGGTGATATATAATCCTTACAAATATTAGAACATATTACAAAACTAGAATACCTTAAATACTATTAAAATAATATTTTAAAAACTAAACATTGATATATAATCTCAGAGCCAAATTTACTTCTGGAAAGAAAATTCTATAGTCTCAGATCATACCACATAATAAAATAATTCTGATTTCTCCATGAAGAGAGATTTTCTACACATTAGAACAATGGAAGCAGTCACAAAGGGAAACACAGATTTGGTTATATAAAACCTCTTAAACTTCTATAAGCAAAATTAAAGGGCAAGATCTGGGGCATGTTTGTAACTAATAGATGAAAGAGGATAATAGTTGCATTAGTTATCTATTTCCATAACAATGCCTAACAAATAGCCAAAGCTTCAAAAGAGAGCTACAAACATCATTTTTGGTTCACAGACTGAGGTCAGCTAGGGATTAACTATGTGGTTCTACTGATCCTGGTTGGACTCACTCTCTTGTCTGGGGTCAGCTGATGTCAATTGGTTACAATGGCCTCTGCTCTATTGCACATGCTGCTCATTTTCCAGCAAGCCAGTCCTGGCATGTACTCAAAATGATGACAGAGGTATGGGAGGTAAAGTGGAAATGTGCAAAGTTGTTGGGGCCTAGCCTTAAAAGGGGGACACAATCACTTCTGCCTCATTCTATGGACCAATGCAAGTCATGTGGGTGGAGAAATACTCTGCTTGTAAAGAAGGAACTCCAAAATAACAGAATAAAGAGTATAATGGATATAAGGAAGGGTGAAAATTTGGTGCCATTAATATAACCAATCTCCCACAACATCATTAATCCACCAAGAAACTCTCATACCAGTTAATAAATGGACAAAAGGCTCGGGTAACCACAAAAAGAAGATACACAAAGGGCAAATAAAAATATGAAATCTTTTGTGTATGGTGTAAGTTGGTGATCTAGTTTCATCCTTTTGCATGTATCTGTCCAATTTTCCCAACACCATTTATTGAAGAGACTCTCTTGGCTCCATTGTATGCTCCTGCTTCCTTTGTCAAATATTAATTGAGCATAGTGATTTGGGTTGATATCTGGATTCTCTATTCTATTCCTTTGATCTATATGTCTGTTCTTATGCCAGTACCAGGGTGTTTTGAGAACAGTGGCTTTGTAATACAGCTTGAAATCTGGTATTGAGATCCCTCCTACTTTACTCTTCTTTCTCAGGATTTCTATGGCTGTTCGGGGTCTTTTATTGTTTCAAATGAATTTTTGGAGAGTTCTTTCTAGGTTAGTGAAATATGCCATTGGAATTTTAATGGGGAGTGCACTGAGCCTATAAATTGCTTTGAGAAGTATGGACATTTTAATGATGTTGATTCTACCAATCCATGAACATGGTATGTTCTTCCATCTGTTTACATTTTCCTCTCTTTTTTCAGTGGATAGGTCTTTTACCTCCTTAGTTAAGTTTATTCCTAGGTATCTTAATTTTTTTGGTGCGATGGTAAATGGGATTGCCTTTTTAGTCTCTGTTTCTGTAAGTTCACTTTTGCTATATAGAAATGCCACAGATTTCTTGGCGTTAATTTTGTATCCTGCTACACTGCCAAATTCATTTATTAAGTCAATTAGTTTTTTGATGGAGTCTTTTGAGTTTTTTATGTACAATATCATGGATGGAATTGGAGAACATCATGCTGAGTGAAATAAGCCAATCAATGAAAGAGAAACACCACATGACCTCACTCATTTATGGATAATAAAGAACATCATAAACTGATGAACCAAAAGATATAATAGATATAGAGACAGTAAAGCAACGAGCAGACTGTCAAATTACAGTGGGGAGGGGAGGGAGATCTGAGGAAGATAAGAGATCATCCAAAGGACTTGTATACATGCATATAAGTACAACCAATGGACACAAAACTCTGGAGAGGGAGGGCATGTATGGGAGGGGGGGGCAATGGTATATGTACAGAGATAATAATTTAATAAATTTTTTTAAATGAAATCTTGCCGACACCAGTTTGGCTCAGTGGATAGAGCATCGGCCTGCAGACTGAAAGGTCCCAGGTTCCATTCCGATCAAGGGTATGTATCTTGGTTGCGGACACATCCGCAGCAGGTGGTGTGCAAGAGGCAGCTGATCAATGATTCTCTCTTGTCAATGTTTCTAACTCTCTATCCCTCTCTCTTCCTCTCTGTAAAAAATCAATAAAATATATTTTATTTTAAAAAAATGTGAAATCTTAATTCAAATAAATAAAATGCAATTTTTAAAAATATATTAAAATCAGTTGTTTTAAAATATAGTTTTTCAAAACAAAACAACATACTATCTATTATTTCTTAACCTATTTTCTACTTTGATGCTTTCAAGGAAGAAAAATGGAACACTCACCTGGAGCTGAAACATATACATATTAATATAACTTTTCTAGTGAAACATGGAGCAATATGCATCAAGAGTGTTTTCACCATTATCTCAAACTTAGAGGGGATTAAGATACCGGAAAAGGCTTATAAGATATAGAACACATGAAAAATATACCATTGTCAAGCCATCATAGCAATACCAGAGGCATTTATTAGAGCCTGAGAGGTTGAAGGGAGAAATGGAGAAAGGAAGACAGACGACGAAGGTAAGGATCTAAATGAAAGGTGTCCCGGATGCATGAATCCCCTAAGTAAACAAGAACATGCCTCTTCTTCAGCAGCACACATTTTGGTTCTGACTCAGATTCATCTTTGCTTTTCATCCTTTCAAACACTACAGTCCAGGCATCTACTCTGTTCCCTGAAATTGTAAAAAAGGTAACTCCATCTGCACACAGAATTTTTCTGACAGTGATTACCTAGGTCCTATTATGAGTGCATAACCTAGGATGGGCCAGTCAAACCAAGGAGAAGAATGTATATCCCATGCTTTGGAGAAAGTCTTTTCTCACTCTTTCTCCTAATGGTTATGACTAAGGAAGCATGTGCCCAAATTGGCATGGGTAATCATCTTGCAACCACAGGAGAAACGGCCCTTAGAATGTTGCAGAGCAGAAAAGCAGAAAGTACCAGGGTCCTTGACACTATCATTGGACCTCTGATCACTGTGCCTGGAGCTTGCTTTGCCTGTGTCTCCCAATTATGTGAGCTATGTCTCCTTATTGTTCAAGGCTGCTGGGGTCTAAGCTTTCTGTTCCTTGTGGACAGAGGAATCCTAACCAATACATGACCCCCTTGACACATGTACCTTCTCTAAGTATCTCCTTCCAAAGCATGCCCAGCCTTTGAAAGTAAAATTTCCTTACAGACTTAATAACATGATACAGGAAATCATTGATTAGCGACTAGCCACTTCTGACTCCTGAGGAAAGGCCAGTGTCAGACATACTGCCCCAGCTACCTCCCAGCCAGGTTCTAGCACAACATTTCATACACCCCTGAGAGTATGAGATAAATGGAGTGGGAGTGGTGGTGGCCTGCATGCTATAGATCTATTTGTAGCCACAGAAACAAGTCAGAATCTCAGACCAAGACTGTTATATGAAACTAAAAGGGCCTGGCTGTATGCAATATCTCCAATCATATTTCTGATTTAAGACAAGTCTGTTTTGTGCTTGGTGTTTCTAATCTATGAGAACACTACTTGCCTCTCTGTTAAAGATGGTTATAGTCCCAATATTTTCTTATCTGAAAACCAAAATGTTGAAGATGTGCTATAATAAATGTCTTTTATAAGATATGAGTTGAATTTTGTTCTCCAGATCACAATTTTTTAAGCTCTATTATAGTGATTATGACCTTTCATTTGTAATATTCTTGGGATTTTTTCAAAGCCATATTCATATGATTAGATACAAAAAGAATATTTTCAGCACACTTTTAATAGGACATAGGGGTCCAATAAAACAAATGTTCTGTGGATATTAGAAAGTTCAAATTATTGATGTCTTTTTAAAAATTTGTATTAAGATTATATTGAGTTTTAGCATTAAGTTGGGAACTATTTCTACAGTACAAATGCAAAACCTCATCAATTTTGACTGCAAGAGAATGCAAATTCTGTCCTCCCAAGTACCTTAATGAATAATTAATATCATGTTCAATGATCTGGCTGCAAGCACCAATCAGCTGGCCAAAATAAATTGGACTTGTATTGAAGAAATAGTTCCACATGCTTATCACACAGATTACTGTTTCTTTTAGGGAAAGCCTTTAATGGTGTGAAATGAAACACTATTGGCATACCTTGTTGCTATCTGCATGAATAATCATTCCTTTTTTAAACCATTCTGTCAAAGCACTGGCTGTTCTTAAATTTTAAGAACTATTTGTAAAAGAGAACTGCTCAATAACAACATAAGTTAGATTGATTTTTATGGAACAGGTACAGATTTTTTTTCTTCTCTTTTGAACTCTTATTTTCAATGCTTTCGATCCAAAGGAAATCCTGCCTAGCAAGGTAGTAGTCAAAAGCCCTGCCCAGTACATTTCCCAATCATGCTGAAACTTTTACTGGTGAAGAGGAACTGTAAGAATGCTAAATATGGCCGAAACCGGTTTGGCTCAGTGGATAGAGCATCGACCTGCAGATTGAAGGGTCCCAGGTTCGATTCTGGTCAAGGGCATGTACCTTGGTTGTGGTCACATCCCCAGTAGGGGGTGTGCAAGAGGCAGCTGATCAATGATTCTCTTTCATCGATGTTTCCCTCTCTCTTCCTCCCTGTAAAAAAATAAATTTAAAAAAATAATTTTATATATATATATATCCTATATATATATATAGGTTTTTTTAAAAAAGGAATGCTAAATATGCGATGCAGCTTCTATGAGTTTAAAAGAGTGGATGGTCAACAGGTTTCATTGCCGAAGTCTAAAGAGCATAAAAATTCAAAATCAGAAGAAAGCACAAAGGCCATTAAATTGAATCATCCATCTTGTTTTTTATTCCTCACTGCTTTATATGTAACCAAATAGACATTTTTGTCTGAAGCAAACTTGGGAGACACAACAGACCCCCGGGCCCATCTTCTGTTATGAGTGGAGTGGAAGATACATGATAGTAATGATAATGATAAAGCCATTGAATAAGCAAAGTGATTTGAAAGTGGGAGAGATGGGGATCAAGTTTCTGTACATAGAGATATACCGTATCAATAAAGGTAAGGATAACTTATATTTGAGCTAAATATATAGTTTCAAAGTCTAGTTAATGGAAGATTATAGGTTCAGGTGTTCTTGAAGAAAATATATCCCACTATAGACTGATGTTATTAAAACAATTTATATAATTAACTAAATAGGTAATAATGATGGTAAGCTAATATTTTTTTATTAAACACAGACTATTATAAATGATGATAAATATTATTAAATTATCATATTTTAAAAAGAAAGGCAGCAATTAATCATGAAGCCATGTGTCTTGGACTTTCCCAAGAGTGCCTTACTGTATCTCTACTTATAAGTATACATAATAGTTTGCCATGCTGTCAACTGCTGAGTATCATTTGTTAACTTAATACTGCTCAGGAAGCTGATAAGGGCACATGTTTTCATTTATGAATATTGAAATTTAATGAGCTTTAATTCAGACATCTCCTGTAGTTAACAGAATAAAACCCAGCAACTTTGTGATCTCTGGGTAGATGCCATGTAAAGAAAGGAGTTGAATTTTGAATCTGGTTTTGATCCATTAGGAAGACACTGTGCACTGGCAGTGCACCACAGAATATAGTTTGGTCACTGCTGTAAAGATAACCTATTTCTTAGTGTCCTTATATTTTAAAATTGAACTCCCCATGAAGGACATGCTGTCTTCCATTTACTCCTTTGTATCCATAAGTCTTAACTGTTGCACCTCAGGTTGAACAAAACTACTCCAAACCTCTTCCACATGGCAGCCTTTTAATTAAAGATGGCCTAGTTTGTTTCTATAAGTCTTCTCGGCTTCAGGCTAAACATTCATATGTCTTTCGGCACAGCTTAGAATCCCATGGCATCTTGGCAACTCTTTGCTGAAGGAAGTAATGTACTGAATTTGAATAGCTGGGAAAGAGGAGATGAGCAGGGAGAAGATACTTAGCAGAAAAAAATGGCATAACCAAAGATTCAAAAAGCACCTGGTAATCTCAGGGCAGAGTATGTGGGGGCTTGGATAAAAGAGACAGTGAGCAGGTGGTGCAATAAAGAAGCTGGTGCTAGCAAGCTAGAATAGAACTACACAATATACTGCCTAGGTTGGATTTTACTGTGTGTTTGAAAAAAAGGCCAATAAATCTTTCAAGTACAGGGGGGAAAAAGTATTTGAAATGGTATTTTAAGAACATTAAATCTGACAGCAGCAAAAGGCTAGCTGAGAGGTAAGACACTGAGCTAGAAGGCAGCAAAACATTTGAGGTTATAGACTTGGGCTATGGAGCCCAACTTGCCTGATATGAAATTCCTGCTCTAGCACTTACTGTGAGAACAAGGCAAGTTACTCAACTTCCTCAGGCCCATTTCCACATATGTAAAGTGGGCACAGAAATATTACCTACTCTAGTAGATAGGATGCTATCAGCAGAAAAGGACTACTTTGCCTCTGAGACATTATATAAACTTCATTATAACCACAAAAAAATAATCCAGAGTAGAAACATAAAACATTAAAAAAAAAAAAAAAAAAAAGGAAACTGAGAAAAACATCATAGGAAACCACCAAACTAAAAAGACAAACTGAAACACAAGGGGAAATAAACAATGGTCTAGTTATAGACCACCTAGAAAATAAAAGATAAGATGACATATAACAATAATAACCCTAAATTTAAATGAATTTAACTCAACCATAAAAAAGCACAGAGTGGCTGATTAAAAAAATAATAATAAACAAAACAAGAACCAACTATACTAGTATGCTATCATCAGGAGACTCAACTCTAAAGACAGAGGCTCAAAGTGGATGGGGTGAAAGATGATATTTCAAGCAAATGGTAGCCAAAAGAAATCAAGTTACAGCCATACTTATATCAGACAAAATAGACTTCAAGCAAAAATGGTATCGAGAGACAAAGAAGGATATTAAATAATGATAAAAGGGACAATCCATCAAAAAGACATAATATTTACTAATAAATATGCACCCAACATAGGAGCACAAAAATATATAAAGCATTTACTAACAGACCTAAATGAAGTTGATAGCTACACAATAATAGTAGGGCACCTTTAGCACACACTTATATCAATCAATAGATCATCCAGACAAAAGGCCAACAAAGAAAAATTGCCTAATGACACAAGATCATATGAACTTAATCGATATATACAGCATATCCCACATAAGAGCAGCAGAATACACTTTCTTTCAAGTGTACATGGAACATTTTCAAGAATAGACCATGTGCTGGTCTCATGTTGAAACAAGTCCCAACAAATTTATCAAGTATATTTGCTGACCACAATGGTATGAAACTAGAAATAACTATAAGAAGAAAGCTGGAAAAATGACAAATGTGTGCAGATTAAACAACATGCTATTGAACAACTATTGGGTCAATAAAGGAATCAGAGATACAAAAAAAGAAAAAAACTCATAGAAAAGTAAAAATAAAGATATCACATACCAAAGTCTATGGGATTGAACATAGTGGAAGTTTTTAGCAATATAGGCCTATCTTAAGAAACAAGGAAAATCTCAAATAAACAATCTAAACTTATTCCTAAATGAACTAGAAAAAGAAGAGCAAACAAAGTTCAAATTCAGTAGAAGGAAAGAAATAATACATATCTCAGTGGAAATAAATGCAATAGAGATGAAAAAGACAATAGAAAAGATCAATAAAACTAATAGTTCTTTGAAAAAAATAAAAATTGAGAAACCTTTCACTAGATACATTACTAAAAGAAAAGGCTTAAATAAATAAAATCAGAAATGAAAGAGGAGCTGTTACAATGGATACCACAGAATTTCCACAAAGGATCTTAAGAGACTACTATAAACAGCTCTACACCAACAATAGAACAAATAAAAAAATGTTTAAATTCTTAGAATCATACAACTTTTCAACACTGTAATGAATAAATAAAGAATCTAACTAGACCAATGACCAGTAAGGACATTTAAACAATAAAAACTAAAATAAAAATAAAAAAAACTCACAAAAAACAAAGTCTATGACCAGATTGCTTCACCAGTGAATTCCACCAAAGACTTTAAATCAATATTTCTCAGACTCTTTCCAAAAACTGAAAAGAAAGAAATGCTTCCTAACTTATGTTACTAGTCCAACATTACCCTGATAGCAAAACCAGACAAGAACAATCCACAAAAAAAGAAAAGAAAAATTTTGTTATGTTTGTTAGGCCCATGTTAGTTATGTTGTTTTTTTTGTTGTTGTTTGTTTGTTTGTTTGTTTGGCCCATATCTCTGTTGAACATAGATGTAAAAATCCTCAACAAAATATTAGCAAACTGAATAAAATGATACATTTAAAGGATCATACATCATGATCAAGTGGGATTTATTCCAGGGATATAAGGATGGCTCCATAGTTATAAATCCACCAACATAATATACCACATTAACAAAATGAAGGCTTAAAATCATCTGATCAAATGCAGAAAAAAACATTTGATAAGATTCAACATCCATTTATGATAAAAGCTCTCAATAAAATGGGTATAGAAGGAAAGTACCTCAACAAAGTAAAGGCTATATATGATAAATCCATAGCTAGCATCATACTGAAAGCTTTTCCTATAAGATCATGAACAAGAAAAGGATGCACAACTCTAACCACTTTTATTCAGCATAGTATTGACAGAGGGAAGGCAGGGGCTGGGAGTGTCGAGATTAACTGGGGAAAGAACTTATATGCATATATAAGTTCTATGCATAGACATAGACAATAGTGTGGTGAAAGCTTGAGAGAGGTTGGTACAAGGTAGAGGGGGCCAATGGGGGGAAAAACAATGGGATATCCATAATACTTTTAACAATAAAGATAAATTACCAAAAACAAAAAGACAATATAGTATTAGAAGTCCTTTCCAGAGCAATTAAGCAAGAAAAAATAAATAAAATGTATCCAAAATGAAAAGGAAAAAGTAAAACTGTCACTATTTGTTGATTACACATGTTTATATATAGAAAACCCTAAGGACTCCACCAAAAAAACTATTCAAAATAATAAACAAACAGTAAAGTTGCCATTAAAAAAAAATGAAATCTTGCCATTTGCAACAGCATAGACAGAACTTAAGAGTATTATACTAAGTAAAGTGAGATAAAGAAAGATAAGTAATGTATGACTAAACAAACATAACAAAAACAAACTCATAGATGCAGATAAGAGATTGGTGGTTACTAGAGGAGAAGAGGATATTATTACTCCATGTACTATCCCAAGTCCCCTCTTCACCTTTGTCAGCTGTTTTCAGATTAAGAAATCTTACTTAGGCCAAAGTATTTAACTTATAAACCCAAATATATTGAGTTTTTGGTGTGTGTGTTATTGCATTTGAAATGTAAAAGTGGCTGGGTTTTAGATTCTAGAACTTCATCACATTCATTCTCCATTAATTAAATAATTTAATTTTCAACTTAAGCTGTGGAAATTAGGGTTTAAATTATTTCAACTAATTTATTAACATACAACTTATATATCCTCATAAAAATATTATCTTTAAGAAAAACATTCACAACTGACTTGTGTGTCCTTATTATCTTCACTCTTTTTTTTTTTTTTTTACTGATAGAATTTTTTAAGTTCATACAGCCTAAAAATTAAAAAGAGAGTTCCAGATAAATTACTTTTATCCAACTCCTACAATTTCAAACCCTCTATGCTCTTTATACCCAAGTACCAAATTGGCATGAAGGGAAATAGAGTAATATATTAGTTAGTGATGTGACATCAATACTAATAGACAAATATGTAAATTGACCATAGCTGCACGACACCCACAACCAATCAGGAGTGGATATGCAAATTAACCCAACAAAGATGGTGGGCCTGCGGACAGCATGCACACATGCAGGCACTGAGCAGCCAGGGGTGGGTTGGGATGCCCACCTACCCTCTGAGTAGCCAGGGCAATGTGGTGGGCATCCCTGAGATCCTGCCCACTTCAAGCCTGTGGTCAGCGTGTGCACAAGCACTTGCTGAGCAGCCAGGGCCCCATAGGGATGGCTGGAGTTGACAGTCCTCTTGGTTTGTGCAGCCCTGGACTGGAATCAAAAACCAAGAGCACGGGGAGCACCAGGAATTCTGGGAATTGTCGTTCTGGTGATAGCCCCTGGACCAGAAGTGGAATCCCAGAGTATAGGGAACACCAGCAATACTGGGAATCATAGTTCTTGTGGCAGACACGTTGTGGGATCTCCTAGAAACAAGAGCAAAGTGAGCCTGGAGCAAGTTACTGCTGAGGGTGGGGGATGGAGGGAAAGCAAAGGTGAGAGACATAAATAAAGTCAGAGTGTTGAGGAAAAATTAAAGGGAAGATATCCTGCAACTTCACTATCAAACTGCTACTTAATATTTTTTAATAAATTCCATTAGAGAAGTCCCCACATTTTAGAAGAGCAAATGTCAGGACCAGCTTTGAAAGGATAAAAGAAGGATGATCCTGAAAATGATAGATAAGTTTGCTTAATGTCACAAACCCTGGGTGATACTGGAACAGATCATCAAATGGTTGATTTATACTCACTCCGAAAATTAAGAGCGAACAAGTGCAATCAAATATCTTTGAGAGCTACAAATCATACTATATTAATTTAACAGAAGGACAGGTTCTCTAAACAAGGGCAGCAAAAATGGAAGAGCCAGAGATGATTGTCTCTTGAGCTCACAGCAACTTCAGAAGCTCAACCTCCTAGCTGAGAGGAACTAGGAGAGCTTGTTCTGGGTCGCGGAACTCCTGGGGTTTGTTTGTCCTTAATTCAAGGTGACTTACTTGGGTTATTATTTCCAGAAAAAGGCCTAGACACCATTTCCAGCCTTTACCAATGTAGCTGAACATAAGAATAAGAGTAACAGTAAATGGGTTCCTTATACATTTTTATAACCTTCCTCTTTCCCCACTTCAATAACACTGCAAAGTAATAATGTTTTACAAACGTAAAAACATTAATCTGAGAGGGACAAACATGAACTATCCAAGGCCATATAACTTGTCAGTGGTAGTGCTATGGCCCCCACTCAAGTCTATGTCTCCAGAATTCAGGCCAATAGGAATTGTCAAAACTACAATTTATAAGAAGTAATTCCATAAGCCCTGCCCATGGAAATGTGAATAAAAATAACCTACTTATTTTTCTCATTCCTCAGGCTACAGAAATTTGATTAAGATGACAATTGAGGACAATCTTCAAGAAGGAAGACATTCAAAGAAGAAATGTGCAGTCTACAGAAGTGAGGATATAAACAGGCACTCAGCCCTGAGGTTCTGATGATTGGGGGAGAAAAGAAGGATGGGATGCAGGAAAGCTTACATCAGTTTGTTGGTAAATGCTTGTCAATTATATTATCACTTACTGGTCCTTTCCTGGGCTGTCCAAATGGTTATCTCACCTCCTACACAGCATGGTATACACACACACACACACACACACACACACACACACACACATTTGAAATCTGAAACAATTACACCTATTTTTCATACTCTATGATGGCCCTGGTAAAGTGTCATCAGTTAATTTAAAGAAAATTCACATAAAATGTAAAATAGAATAGGTCCCTGAAATACTAACATTAGAAGGTGTTTCACAGATCTAGTCCTACCATTCCACTTCAAAGATGAAAATTCTAGATAAAAAAAGGTTAAATTACTGCTTGCCCAAGGCAATTTTATTTTAGTCAGGATAGAACAAGAACCTAGTACCTGAATCTGATTGCTCAATGATTTTCTATCATAGCTAAGAGACAAAGTGAATTCAGAGTGAGTAAATTAATTAATTAATTAACTAACACATTGTTATATATATATATATATATATATATATATATATATATATATATATATATTCCTATTTCTCTCTATCTCTCTCTATCTCTCCATACAAACACAACACACACATACACACACACACACACACACACACACACACACACATACCACAAATAAAAAGGAATAGTTGTATTAATGAAGTTACTAAAAATGAAGTTACTAGTAAGTCTAGCAGATATTAACCAACTATAGCAGAAGATTTTAAATATCTGTCATCAATACAGTACTTGAAATTTGATTAAATTTGAAAGAAAAAAAAATGTGGTGACAGATTTCATAGATCTCAAGGAGTAACAAAAGCAGTATGATGACCCAGATATAATTTTTCCTTCATACAATAAAACCCTTTGTTAAAGATAGTGCAGTTTGATCCTACATTTTAAAAAACAGGCAATTGAACTGGAGGAAATTCAGAATAGAAGAACAAAAACGATTAACCTTTCCATGTGCAATCTACTGTGCTTCTTATTGAATGAATCCAGGCTTGAGTGCCTGGTAGAATTTGGTGCCAAAAGTGAATGAGAGGGACAAGATTTGAGATGTAGAAAAGAGATCTAAGTTGTTCCTAACAAGAAGGTGTCTTGACCATCCAGATAACAACACTCTGGAAAGGCCTATGGAGGAGTCCTAGAACCAACTTCTGCCTGGAAGTGCTTGTACCCGCTTAGATGAGATACAAGTAGGCTGTGCTGGTGATGAGAGGAGGAGAGCAGGGGCCTGGACATCTGGGGACACAGAATCAGAGGGGCTCCCTAGCAGGAGGACAGTGACTGATGGGGAAACTGATGAGGCCCAGTGAAAGCTGTGAGGAAATGAGCCAAACAGTTAGGCCTTAAGAAAGGAGAGATGGGAATGAGAGCCGAGAAAAAAAAAAAGTTGAATCTGCAGACTGAGAATTTTGGAGCTGGACTGAAGACCAAGACGCTCTCTAGCTCCTCTCATCCTCCATTCCTCCTCCTCAACAAAAAGACCATGGGCTTTATGGGCTCTGTAGGTAACATCCAGAGAACACACAGAGCAGATGCCCTGTGAGTCCCACTAAAAATGTGCAAGAAAGCGGGGAACCAACATTTCAGTGCTCACGAGACAGACTCGAAGCTTATTATTGCTCTTGTACTTGTTCTCTCAATTCAATGCACCCTGCAATCTGGGCAATATAATCTGTATCTTTGCTTTTTTATATGTCCCTTGACCAAAGTAAAAAAGCTAGGAAATGACAGAGCTGACATTTAAACCACTATCCTTCTGACCACAGATTTTTTTATTCACTGAGGTAATAAGCCAGGTGTAAGGCCCTGAATCCTAGGCTAATGTTTTTTAATAAAGTATATGTTTCTGTGTGGCTTTTTGTTCCTTTTTTTTCCTTTGAAGCCCGAGAAAAATAGGTAGCAAAGGGAAGACTATCTTGGAAGATTAGATACAAGGCTTTTTGATACAGATGGAACTTCTTGAAAGTACTCCAAATTTAAAGTTAGCTCTCTTGGGTGTTATTTTTAATATGCATGTCACAGTTGATAAGGTGTCAGCAGGAAGGATTCATATAATACTTATGGCAGACATCTGAAGGAGATAATTGCCCCAGCTGACATGTGTGACTGCTCTTTCATTATCATGTCAAGAGGACAGTTCTGCTTATAAATTGTTTGCAATGAGAATAAAATAGGAAGCACTTGCTTAGAGCTTATTACAGCCTTTTAGAGTAACATAATTATGATTATAAAGTGTTCTACCTTGGTGTGAAATTTTTATTCGTTCATTCTTTAGAGTTTCTTTAAGATCAGAAAAGAAAATGTTATTTTGGTAGACAATGTTAAGCAAAAAAGTTCCCATTCATGGGAACTTTACTTGAACGTTCAATCATATTCTCTGGAGGATATAAGTATATGGAGCCTGCTGTGCACTCTTACACAGATTAAGAACATCCTAGCATGGTGCCTTGCTGCAATTCCCCAGGACATCAAGGTCCCAAACTAATCATCAGGACCACCATCAATCTGCAGCAGGATTTAAAGTGAAAAGAGAATAGGATTTATATTACACTCAGGACAGAGACTGCTCCAACAACCCAGCAAAACAAGCCAAGTTAGAAAGTGGCTTTCACACCTCTTAAAATGAAAGACCCCTGGCATGGGTTCTCCAAAATCAATCATTGGCATCTTACTGTGAATCAATTTCAGACCGTACTCAATATTCACACAGTTTTAGGAACTAGAAGAGACTTAGAGACCACCTTACCCAATGCTTCATTTTATAGATGAAACTGGAGACCCAGTGCACGAATTCATGCGTGGGTGGGATCCCTTAGTGTGGCCTGCGGGGACTGGGCCAAAACTGGCAGTCCAGTGCCACCTGCCAGTCCTGCCTGCCACTCCTGCTTGCAGCTCATCCCAGCCCTGCTTCGCGGGCTGCAGGCTCGCGCCCAATCAGTCCTGGTCTGGAGAGGCTCACGCCACCACAGTGACTCTTGCCAGCTGTGAGCCCTGATTCTGGTATCTGTCCTGAGGGGGGGTAGGGGGGTGCTGGACATGATCAGCCCTCTGGCGGTAGGGTGCTCTTGCCAGCCCAGGATTTGGGTCCATCCCACTGATGTTCTCGCAGGTTGTTGAGAACCACCTAGTAGCCACCTTTATATCATTTCTTCCTCGTGGAGCTTCTAGGGAGGGGAAGCAGTCTGGTGCCTGAGGCCGACTTCCAGGAAGCTAACAGTGCTGTCAGGTTCATGCTGGCTGCCCTGGTCCATCGGTGCCTGGCCTGTTCTCTGGAGATTTGGTGGGTAGGACTACTGAGGGAGTGAGTAGCAGCCACAAGGCTTCTGGGCTCCTGGGACAGTCTGTCAGCTGATTGGCACTCCTACTGTGGGAGCACACTGACCACCAGGAAGCAGCTCCTGCATTGAACATCTGCCCCCTGGTGGTCAGTACATCACTAAGATGGCCAGGGTTACATGCCTTGCCTGGGGTGATAGTAAATAATAGAACAAAAAAGCAGATCCAGACTCCAAACATCTTTCATTTAAATACCATGAATCACTGGATACCTGAGAGAAAACAAGGGGGAAAACAGGAATCAGACAAAATGTGTCTTTGGTGCCCTTCAACTTCCCATTCTGTTCCCTGTGATGCGTGAAATGACTAGATGGAGAATCAGGTGGAAGATTTCTATAGAACAAGCATTCCATGTACAAGTAGTGTCCACTACACTACCTGCATCCTATTGGTCAGGTCATAGTCACATGGCCTCAAGCAACTACCTTAGAAAAGTCATTTATCTATGTGCCCAGAAGCCAAAGGAAATTAATTTGGGTAGATATGTAACAGTCTCCTTGAAATGTTCTAGTTCCTTGGCTTCTGTAACATTTTTATTTTCTTGTTCTTCTCTTATTTTTAGATTCAAAAACCACAGACTATAGAAAAAGCCAGGTCCTCTTGAAAAGAACCATGTAACTCATCACATGTTTATGCAATAAAATCTTCCCAAATTCTAACCCCAAAATAGCTGAAGCCATTTGCCAGGGTAGCTGTACACCAAGAAAAAAATGTTTGTTCAAAATATTCAAATTTTTGAGAATTTGAGCTGCCACTAATAATAAGAAACCCAAAATGTCATAATAATTCTCTGATTTAAATGAATACCTATGGTATCTGTCCTGAGGTGGGGGTGGTGCTGGACATGATCAGCCCTCTGGCGGTAGGGTGCCCTTGCCAGCCCAGGATCTGGGTCCATCCCACTGATGTTCGTGCAGGTTGTTGGGAACCACCTAGTAGCCACCTTTATATCATTTCTTCCTTGTGGAGCCTCTAGGGAGGTAATAAATGGAGCATTATACCACGACAATTTTAGCGATGGTCCAGTAAGATGGTAAACATGTCTTCTGGTTATCCCTTAATTCCCAAGGGCATAATTGAATACAATTAGCTCCTGAGAAGTTCTTGCATTTGTTGTCTAATTTATGGAATAAGAGCCATTATTAATAGGAAAAAACAAGTTAACACAACTGAAACTGCCCCAGCCTTGGCTGGTAGTCAGTCACAAACAATATTGTATCCCAAAGAGGAATTTCAAAGATTAGCAGTACCCTCCAAGGCTTAAAGAGACATGGATAGTACTCTCCATCATATCCTTTCTGTGTTTTGGCACCTGAGAAAGCCAGATGAAATGTGGCAGTTGTCAGTAAGCTACCATAAGTTTAAACAGATGGGAGCCTCAAGTGCAGGTGCTATTTCCAGATGTGGCATCTCTATTGGAGCAAAAACAAAATAGCCTCAGGCACCTGCTCTGCAGCTATTGACCTAGTGAATGTATTTTGCTCTATCTCCATTAGTAGAGAGGATAAAAAGATCAAAAGAGAAGCAAGGACAGAATTATAATTCAACCATCTTGCCCAAGGACCAAGCTAACTCTCCTATTCTTTGTCAAAATATAATCCACAGGGACCTTGATCATCTTGACATTACGGAGAACATAATGCCATTCCTCTATATTGATGACATCATACTAATTGCAAATGCAGTGAATGCCCTGGAAAGATATATTATGCTGGAAGATGCAGTACAAACCCTATGAAGGTACAGGAGTCTGTCACATCAGTAAGGTTTTGAGAAATGCAGTGGTCTGGGCTATGTTATTACATCCCTTCTAAGGTAAAAGACACTGTTTTGACACATCTCCTATACTAAGCATTTGATTATTTTATTGGATTTTGGGGGTAGTATATGTCACACTTTAAAATATTAGTAGTGCTGAAATCAGTTTGGCTCAGTGGAAAGAGCGTCAGTCTGCAGACTGAAAGGTCCCAGGTTTGATTCCAGTCAAGGGCATATACATTGGTTGTGGGCATATCCCCGGTAGGAGGTGTGTAGGAGGAAGCTGATCAATGTTTCTCTTTCATCGATGTTTCCAGCTCTCTATCCCTCTCCCTTCCTCTCTGTAAAAAATCAATAAAATATATATTTTTTAATTATTTCTAAAAATAAAACAAATAAAATAAAATATTAGTACTATACATCATACCTGATCCATGTACTAGGTGACTTAGGAGACTGACAATTTCGAGTGAAACACAGGCTGTGGTGCAAGTTTCCTTATCACTCAGGTTATATGATACAGAAGAGCCAATGTTGCTAAAGATGTCCATAGCAGGATACTATGGAAATGTAAAATCCTTGGCAAGTCCAAACAGGAAAGTATGTTACAGATCCCTAGTAGTCTAGGGTAGGGCCAAGCCTACTCAACATTTGAAAAAGTAGCTTCTGAGGTGCAAACTTGGCCTCAATAAAAATAGCATAATTAAATTATTTGCATAATTAAGTTATTTGAAGGTAATAGATTATTTGAATGTATAATTATATTATTTGAAGGCATAATTAAATTATTTTAATAGAGCTTAGACTCCATGTTCTCAACCTATATTACACTAATGTCTCACCTTCAGTTCATGATAAATTCCTTCCCTGTGACAAATAAGGGGAAAGGGGGAAAAATATCATGCTTGGCTTGCAGCTAAATTGGGGTAATATATTGGTACTTATAGAAAGTGGTCTACTGACATAATATACCACCATCACTCCCCAGTCAAGAATGGCCCTAAAGGAGAGGTGGGTGGGGGAAGCTAACCATCCTAATGGGTAGATCGGTAATTGGTACACTTCATGCTTCAATTAGTATGGAGAAGTGGCTAGAAGGAAAGATAGCCATGGTGTCCTGAGTAGTAGCAAATGTCCTTTCCAGTTAAGGGCCTGGAAGTACCAAGAGTAGACCATAGGCAAAGAATTCTGAGGAAGTGGTAAATGGTGGGCTTATGGCAGTGGTCACTTTCTCTTGTTAATGCTCATCAGTAAACATTCATCACAGAAGAAACCCTCAACAACCAGGGAAAACAACTTACCCCATGGATATTAGCCAGCCTCTCTCTTTGGCCATCGCAGTGTTTACACAATGGAACCATAGTAATGGTGACTATGTAAGGACTTAATAATGTGGGTTCCCTCTCACAAAGGCTGACCTACTCTTTGCCAGTACTAGCCTTTGATGTGAAACGATTCCTCCAGGAGAAAAACCAACCACGTGGTAGAGGACTAATTATATCAGGACCCTTACCCCCTAGAAAAAGCAATAGATCTTTACTAGAATAGACACCTTCTCCAGGTATGATTTGACCTTCCTTATCCTCAATGCCCCCTTCCACCCCATCATCTAGCAGGCGTCTTCAAACTACGGCCCGCGGGCCACATGCGGCCCGCAGAGGAGTCTGATCCGGCCTCAAGGTTTTTTGGGCAGTGAGCGCAGCCGAGGTGTTACAGTAGGAATTAGTAGTTCATATAGTCCGGTCCTCCAGCTCTCTGAGGGACCGTGATCTGGCCCCCACTTTAAAAAGTTTGAGGACCCCTGAAGGCTTACAGAATATCTAATAACATGGAACCCCAAACAATTTGACCTCAAAAGTGAAGAACCCACCTTTTGCAAAGGAGGGGCCAATGATAGGCATATGACAGTGATCATGTACCCTGTCTCCCAGAAGCAGCCAACCTGACAGAATGGTGGAATGTCCGTTAAAAAGGTTTAATGAAGTGGATGCAATGATATAGTAAGGAAACACCTTTTCAGGAATGACGGATGTATTCTCCCAGGTACTGAGACAGATAACCTTTAGCTGTCAGCCCTTTTTGTCCCCACTAAACAGATCCTCTCATCCAAGGGCATGCCTCCTTCCCATGGCAGATATATCTGACTGACATAGGATTACAAAGACTCAGACTCCTTGCCCTAAGTCAGAAGAATTCTGAAAGGCCTTTCTATCTCCTGTGGGAAGATGGGGTATCTGCCAGATGAGATCTGACAGTCTGTTCGATGCTTCTGTGTCTCTGGGTCTATTTTTGTTCACCAGTTTACATTGTTCATTATATCCCACAAATGAGTGAGATCATATGATATTTATCTTCCTCCAACTGGTTTATTACATTTAGCATAATGCTCTTCACGTCCATCCACGCTGTTGCGAATGGTAAGAGTTATTTCTCCACTGGGGAATTTTGCTTCTTATTCCCCTAATCTTAGCCACTAATAAATTAGAAATCCTAGTTGAGGGTAAAGGATAGGAAGCCCTTCTGTGAAAGTACACAGTAAGGTTTCTACTCAACCTGAGACTGTGACTACACCTGATCAATTTTCTTTTCATGTTAGTAGAACAGCAGGCACAGAAGGAGTTTCTGAAATGGCAAGGGAGGCTGAAACCGGTTTGGCTCAGCGGTAGAGCCTTGGTCTGCAGACTGAAAGGTCCCAGGTTCAATTCTGGTCAAGAGCATGTACATTGGTTGCGAGTACATCCCCGGTAGGGGGTGTGCAAGAGGCAGCTGGTCGATGTTTCTCTCTCATCGACGTTTCTAGCTCTCTATCTCTCTCCCTTCCTCTCAAGGGAAAAATCAATAAAAATATATGAAATGGCAAGGGAGGTAACAAAGCAAAGGTTGCCCTACCAAAGGGAAAAATATGTCTGGAGTACTCCCTTAAGTTTCCATACCCAATTACATCAGTATAAAAGGGCAAGTATAGCAAACACAGCCAAATGGGGGACAAAGAAACTAAGGATTTAGACCTCTAGGGGGAAAAGGGCTGTATCACCCCACAGCCAGCCCACCCAGACCAGCAGAAGGGCTGATTGAGGTTGAGAGAAATTGGTGGTAGAAAAGGTAGATTTAAGTATCCACTAAGGCTTCAGGAAAATTGCTGTAACAGGAACTATAGCTGTTTCACAAACTCCCTTGTCTTGGGTCACTCAAGAATTGCAGCTAGCCAGCTCAATAAAAGGGACTTTGTGACTGATTAGACCTATAATTTCTCTCTCAGGAGAGAATGGAATGAATGGTGTTCTCGCAAAAAAAAAAAAAAAAAAAGAAAGGAAAAATTGCTCCTTTTATTCCTTTAGTAATATGGGAGCTGAATATCATAGAGGGCACAATCTGTATAATGCGAGTAGGGACAATATCAGATGCTGGCTGTGCACCGTCCTCATTCTTGAACCTTTACCCGTCTCCCACCTCTGCATGCTTTCTCATTCAGTTTGAATAGCTGCATCTTGACAGTGCCTCACCTTTTAACAGTGCCTTCACTCTTTTCTTTCCTGTCACATGAGTGCTGCCTGTTAAAGCTGCTGCAGTAACATATCTAATTGGTGCCCACAGACTCAAATACACAATCAGAAAATTCAGGGAAGTTAACACCCTTGACAATGGGAGATCAGTGTCAGTCAATAAATTCTTTTCCTATCTCCCCTTTCCAAGTTCTGAGACACAATTTATATAACTTCTCAGAGATGGGATCCCATGGGTTGAGCAATTCATTATACTAGAAGTCATCTGGAGTGTTCTCCCTCCTTGTGTGCATTCCTCACCTTAGTCCCTCACTCCTGCTACCGGAGATTGCATTTTCTAATAAAATAATAGCATAGAAGTCTTCTGCCTAAACTTCTGTTTTCTTGGGAACTAAGAAGTGCTAAGACAGTTATTATTTTTGCTGTTATTATTATCACCTTGTAGATTTGTTTAAAAGATTACAATTATTAACACATTTAAAATACTTGAAGCAAAAAAAAAAAGGCTTTGAAGCAATGCCTAAGCATTAGCTATCATCATCAACAGTAACATTACCATTATTGTCACCTCCCCGGCCACATTTCCTGCCCCAGCTTCTGTCCCCCACCCCTTTAAATTTATATTTGATAAAAATTTAACTTGTCTGTAAAAATTAGAGGACATGTTCCAAGGTGCTCCTGAGTAGGGGATGTGGGGGGAGAGAGAGAGAGAGTACTAGAAGTAGCAACTGGGAACTATGCTGAGGTGGTCTTCAAAATCTTCAAACTATTCCAGACCTTACGAATATCCCTCCCTTCAGAACTCATACACCACTAACTCCCAAACCAAGCAAGGTTGCTTTTTGTTTTATGGTGTTTTGCAATATTTATTTATACACATGCACAACCACATAAATGTTGTCTTCCTAGAGACTAAAGGACCTACTTGAATACCTCTCCTAGGGTCCTGATTCAGGCTGAGCAGATTCTGGTGTTTGATAAAAGCTTGTTGCTTGACTGCTAGGCAGGCTGAAGTGCATTTCTTCTCATTGTTTCCTCAGGGCACCTTTTCTTGGCACTCTCAGTTGTTCATCTCACCTGTCTAGATTCACAGCAAAGCCTAACCTACTTACATCTGGTATTTCTTTTCCACACTGCCATGGCTGCTGCTTCTCTCAGAAGACTTTTTTTAGGCAGAGGAATCTACCTTTTTGTGGAAAGAGCACAAAAGAGCCCCAGAGCTCCTAAGTCTTCATGGAATACTCTGTGCCACCCTACAGCCTGGCCATGCTAGCTAGCCTGGGCACCTTTCCTTCACCAGAGATCCCTGCCTTGCATGCCTTGGAAGAATGTGTGTGGTGATGTGGGATCCAGGGAGAGATCCAAAGTTGAGAAAAATAAAGAATATTCACCCCCTGTATATCCAATCCCAGGCTTTCTATGGTCCACACCTAGCTCTTGGGCTCAGTGAAGGGAATTTAAAGTGCATGATGTGGGGTAGGAGGAAAGTTCTTCTACATTGCTTTCACGTTTTCCTGTAATCATTTTTCCTTGTCTATTTCAGCAGTGTTCGTGTCACAAACTGTCTGCCTCCAGGACTGGCTCTTGCGCTTGCTATTTTAATTTTCTCTCACCGTTTCTGAAATTAAACGGGCTCTATTTTTATTCCAGACCTGCCTTCCTCCCCCTCTCACCAGATTGCTTAGAATATAATCTGTCAAGAGGGAACAAACCCTGCTTTCTCCACCCTCAGTATTGCTAAGTTGTTCATCTTTGTCAACCAGAGGGGATGGCAACTGTTAATGGGGCTTCCTTTGCATATATCAAACTCTAGGCAGGATGAAACCCACAGGGCTCAGCATGTGCCATGGAGTTCTTTGCCAACTTTGTTGCCTTTGCAGCTCACTTCTTACACTTCAATGGATTCCTCATCTAATCAGGGTCTTATCCTTGAGGACCTACAAAAAATATCACTCTCATGGATTTCCTTGCACATCAGATGTCTTATTCCTTGGCGGTGGGGAGAGGGGAGGATTTAAAGACCTTCAGTTCTTCTGCTCTAAAAAATGGTAACTTTCAGAAATACTGTTTTGATCATTTGAAACAAAATACAATTAAGAAATAAAGGCACAAGGAACAAAAACATATCATACATAACTGAAGAAATGCATGACTTTTATCTCAAACCTAATAAGCCTACCTTTTTGTACCTAAGGACAATCGGTACATTTTCAGCCATGAATGAATGGTGGTAAATTCCAGATCAATGGGAACTCAAAATACACCAGAATTTTTGGAGCCCATAAACATTTTTAGAAGAAAGAAGAAAATAACATGTTTTCACCTAGACTCTTTCTACACAAATCAGGCACCTTATTATCTATAGCTCTCACCTTCCCTCCAATCTCTGATAGCACTGTTCAAATTAGGTGTATCTGGCTGTAAGAAATAGAAACTCATTCAAATCGCTTCAAGTAGTACAGGGCTCACTGAAAGGAGCTTTTTAACCATTAATTTGTTTAATAAGCCTCTGTCTTTTTAATAAATCATTATAAAAATGCATTTCAATCAATCTTCTTAAATTGGCTCCTGGACCCATGTATTCTCTTTTGGGGGGCTCATTAGAGCCCACATAAAGGGCCCTAATAGTGTGTGTGAACTTCATCCTGGAGAATGGTACCACATCCTCAGAGTGTGTGGCACCTTGGGCAGCCTGATACAGCACTCTAAGAGGCCACTGCTTCTAGAAGATGCAATATGTTAAATACCGTGAGTGTGTGGTGAGGAAAGGGCTCCTGTAGAGTACCATGGAGCTCTGTGCTACTTACTCACAAAGGTTTTATGTGCCCCCTGGTCCTGCTTGTTCGGATCTTAGTTGTACCACTTCCAACTCACAATGGAATGCAGCTGGGTACACCAGATTTTGTGATTCAGTGGTTTCAACAAGACCTGACAACTGATGGGAAGTTCTGAACTCATAGTTACTAAGTTTACTCATGATCAGGTATGCATAGTCTTTCTAAGGGACTATTAGTATATCAAGAGCTGTTTTTTTAAAATGTACTGGAACCTTGCTCCAGAAACTCAGGGGTCTGATTTTTTATTCTCACATTAACAGATCAAATAGTCCAAGCAACAAAGCTGCTTGTGCTGCAGCCCATTCAAAGACAGCCACCTTGCATGTCACCAAATACATGGGCTCAAGGTCCACTCCTAATTTGGGATATGATACCTTCAAAACCCCACTGCTATCAACAAGTTAAGTTCTGTGGTCACTTCTCCTACTATCAAGCCTGATCTGTGAAGGAGAGCCAACACTAAATCTTTAATGATGCTGGTGCATCTTTTACAGATGTCTTTCTGGTGGCCTTGGTAAGGGCTCTGTGTTCTCTACCACTTCTCATGGAACATAATCCTCTGGTGGATCTTCTTACCTCACAGAATATCTCCACTCCAGCATTACCTCTTCCCTGAGACGTTTGTTTCCTCCCTCCAGTGTCTGCAAATGGCAATCTTGGTATTTCCACTTCACTCAATATGGGTCATCATTTTCTTCTTACTTTTAGAAGTAATCCTAGCAGTGGGTTTGCACTAGGCCCTGGAGTCTTTGCCAGAGTAGGTAAATCATTTATCCTAAGAAAGTACCTACAAGCCAATAGATTTTTCTGATCCCTCAAGAAGCCTCAAAATCCAGTACCATGAGTACTCCCCTAGTGCCTCTCAGTATGGCTGACTAGGTTTTATAACTCCGAATAATACCATTCCTCCATTATAAGACCTAGGACATCTTCAAATGGAACATGCTATGACTTAACCCTAGTTACAAGCCTGGAATCCAGGAGAAGAAGTGGGGCCATATCTTAACTGGGGGGCGGGGGGGGGGGAGAAGAGAAACTCTTACCAGGGCCAAGCTCTGAGAAGTCAGAAGATTTGGGGATAGAGGGAACATCTGAAAAACAGGCAACAAATTTCCCCTATCCCACATGTCAGGTTTTCTCAACCAGGGCTCTGACTTTGACATAACAGACCTGCCTCAGCTGCATAACCAATTGTCTTTGAAGCTCAGAACTCTATTCAATCTCAATCCTAAATTTGGTCTTTGTCTTCTCTCCCAGTGCTAAAGATAAAGGCCTCTTTTTAAACTACCAAAACAGATTTCTTACCTCCTTAGTTATCAAATTTTAACTTCCTTTGGCTTTTTATTATCCCTCTGATAAGATCAATGCAACTTAACAACCAGCCAATTCCATTTTCTTGAATGAATTTTCCCTGTACTTTTCAAATACCTAAACCATTGCACTGAAACATTCTCTCAATTTACTAGAGAAAGTACTTGCAATGGGGCCAGCATCTTATGCCAGAGATTATCTGTGCCCCACATACTACCTGGCATGGAGCTCTCATTGCCAACCTGGCAGTGAGTGGCCCCAACCCCAAACCTCATCCTACCACCTGTTTTCCTGGAGCACTCCTCACCATTGTGTCTGTTGGGTCTTTTGGGAAATAGGTGCTGAGGCAAAGTTAATAATGCAGATCGAAGTGTAATACTTGTAAAAAGAAAATAGAGGGAAATATTGGGCAGGGGAGATTGCAGGCTATAATGAATATTGTACAAAGTCTCTATCCACCCAGTGAGAATCTTTGAAGCAAAGGTCACTCACTAAGGGAATCCTAGCTCAACGGCTGAAGTGGACCTGAAAAAGTAAACCTCAGGGGCCTGCCAGTGAACCACACTTCTTACAAGTTCTTTCTTGAAAAAGGATCTGAGCAATGTATCTCTGTGCCTGTCACTATTATACAATAGATAAAATAATAAGGTGTTGCCCTATGTTGACATAATTAAGGCCAAACTTACCCTAGTGGGCATTTGGACAAATTCTACAATGGCTTGCTTTATGAAGCTCTCAACCCTCTCACATATCCAAAAGTCTCCATAAGTATCTTCTTGACTTCTCCATGTCAGATGAGATTAGGAATAACTTCAAATAGATATAGGCAAGTTTGAACAGTGTACCCTCACCTTTGAAACTCTGTCCTATTTACTAACTAGCTTGTTGTGAAGAATTCAAATGGCTTACAGTTGAGACAACCAAAAAAAAACAAATCATGGTTGCAAGTTCTCCAATCAAACTCTGATTGTCAAACAGCTCCCATGACAGCATCTTTAAGTTAAACTACATTATTCAGGTAGAAAGTGCTAAAAATAAAAATAACAGTCTATTCACTCTGGCTGGTGTGCCTCGGTTGGTTGGAGCATCATCCTATACACCAAAAGGTTGAGGGTCCATACCTAGGTTGTGGGTTTGGGTTTGATTCCTGGTTGGGATGTATGCAGGAGACAACTGATCAATGTTTCTCTCTCACATTGCTCTCTCTCTCCCTCTCTTCCTCCCTCCTTCCCTTCCTTTTTAACATCTGGAAGTAAGGGAGATATATCAAATAATTTTGTGACCAATTTTAAAAGTAGCATACTGACCAATTCAGTATTTATAGGGAGTATTCTTTCACTCAAGAATACTTTCTTATAAGAATACTAGAGGCCCAGTGCACAAAATTCGTGCACAGGGGTCCCTCAGCCCAACCTGCACCCTCTACAATCCAGGAGCTCTCAGGGGATGTTCTACTGATGGCTTAGGCCCACTCCCCATTGTTCTCTGCTCTCTGTGGGCCTGGAGGTTTCGCTGCAGCCATGGAGATGAAGCCCCCATGCCCTTCTCTCTGCTCTCTGCCTGCCTCCGCCATGCGCCATGCACCATGGGCCATGCAAAGGAAACCCCAATGCCCTGCAGTGTGCTCTGTGTGCCAGGCATGGGGCTTTGCTGACACAAACACACTAAGGAAGTCCCCATGCCCTGTTGTCCAAGCTTTATCTGTGGGGCTTGGGGGTGTTCCCGCCGCCACCTTGCTAAGGAAGCCCCCAAGCCCTGCTGTCTGGGTTCTGTCTTCTGGGCCTGGGAGTGTTCCCACCACCTCTGCTCTAAGGAAACTCCCAAGCCCTGCTGTCTGGGCCCTCTCTGCCAGGCCTGTGGGTATTCCTGCTGCCGCTGCACTAAGGAAGCCTCCATGCCCTGCTGCCCAGGCTCTGTCTGCCATGTCTGGGAGTGGATCAAGCCTCACTTATTGGTCCCCTCGAACCCCTGCAGCAGTGGTGGAGATGGGAGGCTGGATCTGCCCCGTCTGGAAGCAGATCCAGCCTCGCTGCTCCTGTGGACAGGCCGGACACTCCAGCAGCGGGGCTGAGGGGACTGGGCACTGCCATCTTGTGGCTATGGGGGCCGCCATTTTTGTCGTGGAGTGATGGTTAACTTGCATATTACTCTATTATTAGATAAGATTTTTAGTTGCATACAAGGCAATAATAGATAGAACATCCAAGAAATCACGAAAGACTACTGAGAGACAGATGAGGAGCAGTACAATGGATCAAGAAATATGTAGGGAAATATAGAAGCCAAATGGAGAGAACCCTAAGAAAATGATAGGTAAGGGTTAAAAAATTATAAGATACAAAAGTGATACAATTTTCAGGCAACATATTTGGATAATACATTCCTAATAGAGATTATAAGTCACAAAAGGCCTTATAATATGATTGAAAGAACACTAAATTTATCAGGAACATTGAGTTATATTTTTGTCTGTGCAATATTCTGTTTATGTGATACTTGACAAAATATTTTGTCAGAGAGAGAGAGAGATTGTATGAAATTGTATCAGCCCTAATTTTTTCACAGGATATTCTACTAGTAAGAAGCAAATAATATATAGCAAAAGCTGAAGCTGAATATCTGCAATTCATCTTTCTAGACATGTAGGGGAAAACCTGTACCTCATAGGTTACAATGGACTAAATGTTTGTGTCCTCTCAAATTCATATGTTGACACTTTAATCCAATTTAGTATTATCTGTAGGTAGAGTCTTTGGGAGACATTAGGTGGAGTCTTTGGGATGAATTAGTGCCCTTATAAGAGGCCATAGAGCTAGCTAGCCCTCTGCTATGCAATAAATCAATGAGAAGACAGCAGGTTTGCAACCTGGAACAGAGCTCTCACCAAAACCTGATCATGCTGACTTCCAGCCCCTATAATTATGAGAAATAAATTTATATTGCTTATAAGCCACTTGATCTATGGTTATCTATTTTAGCAGCCCAAAGTGACTAAAACAAGGGTTAAGACTTTGCAAGCAATCAAGAAAAAAATACCTGACAGTTGATACCTCCAGCAAAGAATTGAATGGAGAAGACAAGACTTCTAATTAATCCCTCAGCTTCACTACTATAAAGGGGCTTAATCTTCTTGTCAGTTTCACCTTAAAAATCCTGGAGTAAAACCCAGAACATTGAATCTTGGAATCCTAGAATTTTATGTCCACATCTGGGCCTAATCACTGTGACCAGATAGGCCCAATGCTGTGATTTAATATTTTAGTATATGTGCTGCCGAAGCGAGCACCCAATGCTGTGATTTAAAATGTAGCCATCTTATATTGTTTGGGGCCCAGGAACCTGTGACATGTAAAAGTATGCTAGCACCTGCCCTAATCTGTTTGGCTCAGTGGATAGTGTTGGCCTGTGGACCAGAGGGTCCCAGATTCGATTCTGGTCAAGGGCACATGCCCAGGGTTGTGGGCTCGGTCCCCAGGAGGCAGCCAATCAATGATTCTCTCACATAATTAATGTTTCTCTCTCTCTCTCTCTCTCTCTCTCTCATCAATAAAAAAATAAAAATATTAAAAAAAAAGGCATGCTAGCCCCCACACAGGTATATTAGAACATGGGACTGGGGAAATGGGAATGTCTAAGAGAAAGAACTACCTATCTGAGAAGAAGAGGGAAGGAGCTCTGGGCAAACAAAACAATAGTTATATTTTTCAGGAAAAAAAATAATGAAAGCTTGGGCAATGTTAAAAGCTCAGGTCACTGAAAAGAACTGAAAATATAAGCTCAGCCATCCCATGCCCTAGTTTCATAAAACAAAACCAAGGTGCAGGGGAGTATGCTGTACCCTCTGAGTTTGACCACAAAGAAACTTCTGCCCTCCCAAGGTGAGTTAATGTCAGACAGATTGTGTTTAATGTCATCTGTCTGACATTAGGGAAGAATGACACTAAGCCCTGGAAAGGGGGCAACAGGTGGCAGGAATGCTGAGAGCTCGCCAGAGGAGATAGGCATGTACGGGCTCTTGAAATGAATCTCTAGAAAAGACTGGAGGTATAAAGTTGGAAATAAAGACAATAAAGACTTGGCTAGTACTGCTGTGAGTCAAGTCTCATTGATTTATGCCTTAATTATATTGTCTAGGCTGTTGTTGCTTGGGAAACCATTGACTACTGAATAATAATGCTGAAGAGCTAAACAAATTAAAGTATCAATTTTAAAATTGATAGCAAACATCTATTACAAGGAAGACAAAGGCAACCAACACTTCCAGAGCAGCTGTCATTTCAAGTTCTGAACCAGGAAATGTATATTAGGTCTCATTTAATCCTCCTAAACCCTTTATGTGAGTCCAGAATTCAAGCTCCTAGAGGGCTGAGTTTTTCTCTGTTTTATTAATGCTGCATCCCCAGAACCTAGAACCCTACAACTTAGAAAGCCCTCAATAAGTATTTGTTAAAAATAAAAATTAAATTAAAAAACCTGAATAAATAAAATTGCCTCTATTTCTCATATGGTAAAGCTGAGATTCAGTCAGAGTAATTACACTGTTGAAAGAGGCACAGCTAACTAAGATTTTAAACACAATCTGTCTGACATTACCAAATCCTATCTCCCTGGAAGTCATTTTCTACTAAAAGCAGAACTTCCAAAAACGTCTGACTCCACTATTATTTAAACTCTGAACACTTCCAAAAGGAATTGAGTAGCTATATTAATATCTCTCTTTCTTTTTCTCTCTTTCTCTCTCTCTCTCTCTCTCTCTCTCTCTCTCTCTCTCTCTCTCTCTCTCTCTCTCTCTCTCTCTCTCTCTTTTCCTTCCTCTATCTAAAATCAATAAACATATCCTTGGGTGAGGATTTAAAAAGATTTGTAAAGAATGAGGAAGATCTATATATATATATATATTGATATTATATTCAGAAGAAATTATTATTCAATGAAAAATGAAAGTTCTGAAATACAATGTAGATAGAGTATGGCCCCATCCCTGAAACTGTAAATGTTTATGTAGGTATGTACACATATTCATGAAGATATGTGTGTATGTGTAATAGATGAGATCACATAGGCATAGGAAAAATCTGAAACACTGATATGCACTGCAGTGACCTTGGCAATGTACCTCTTGATCTACTGCAGGGAGCACAACTTACCGACGAACCCGATTACTGTGATCTGAAACCTAAAACCACATTCCCCAGAGGCTGATCCCAGCCAGTGGCTAAATGCGACCTATTTCTTGTAGATGCATGACTGTCTAAAAGATTCCCCACTTGCCTGGCCTAAATTAGAACTGTATCATTATCTGTGACCATGTTTCCTCCTCCCCTCTCCCCTTCACAGAGCTCAGACCTGCATTGCCATCCAATGGTTCTCCTCATCTCCTATCACTCACTCCTCACTGTCCCTGATAAATCTTTGCACATCTAATCCCAGGTTGGCATTCGTTTCTTGGAGTACCCGGAATAACACCAAACAACAGTGGTTGCCTCGGGCAAGTGAAAGCATATGTAATTTTTTTCTGCAGGCAATATTACTTTTGCAATCCCCATATGCTTCAGGTGAATGTCTTGTCTGCATGGGCACACAGGAGCCATGCAGACTCTGGTCCCTCCATCAACAGAGCAGGTAATGACTCCTACTAATGACTGAACAGCATTTGGTATTTTTTTATCTAATTACTAGTAGATCGCCCCTATAGCCTTGGCAAACAGGTAGATTTTGCATTATAAACCTCTTTTTTTACATTTTTATTGTATTTGTTGGTGTGGCATTGGTTTCAAGTATACAATTCTATAAACATCATTTCTGTGTAGGGCATTGTGTATTTAACCCCCCAAAATCAAGTCTCTTTCTGCCACCATTTATCCCTCTTTACCCTCTTCCACCTCCACTAACTCCCTTTTCCTTCTGGCAATAACCCTACTGTTGTCTGTGTCTTGATTTGATAAAAAAAAAAAAAAAACATACTCATAGACACATAGAAAAGAATGACAGCTATAAGGGCAGGAGATAGAGGGTGGGGACTGGGTGAAAAGGTAAAGAGATTAAGCAAAAATATAAATAAATAAACCTCTTTTATAGCAGGAGAACTTCAGCTCTCTGAACCCCAGACTTCTTGATCCAATTCAATGACCTATATCGAAGAACCTAAGAGCCTGAGTGAGGAGTTCCTGCCCTAATGAACAGCACACTGTACTCACAACCACCCCAAATGCCGCTCATATGAAAATGAGAAGCATTTTCATAACTCTCATTTTACAGATAAAAACTTGCAGCCAGAAAGATTAAGGGACTTGTCCAAAGTCACACAGCAACAGTAAGTTGTACAGCTGAAATATGAAGCAAACTAGTCTTATTCCAAATGAACTTGTTAAGAAAGTAATACTCTATTTTACAAAGTGGCAAAATAGGTAAATTTGTCTTCTTTCATGTACATTTCATTATTGTTCTTCCTCTCCTCACCTCTCCAACAGAGGTATATTTTTACCTTCTCCCAGTCTCTCTTCCCCATGTGAAGAAAATCCTATCTTCACATCATACATGAATTAAGACATAATCTATAATCTGGATCTTGAAAAAGGAGAGAGGCATTGACTTGGCACTGAGAGCAGACCTGAGATTTAAACAAGACTAGAGGAGAGGCCTAATGATTTAGAATGAAATAGAAAAGATTCCATAATGACATATGAGCCTGGAATGAGATGAGCCAAGCTATGACAGAATGAATCCTATAAGTTTTCCTAAGACTATTTAAAATTGAAGAATAGCTCAAGAATTTCAAACTAATCCAAGATCTATGTGCTATTACCTCCAACAGTGACCTGGGAAAATGGAAGCAAGAAGTAAGAGAGTAGGACATGGGAATATGAAAGACTAGCACTTCATAAATGAAAAATAGGAGCTAATTTCAGTAATATGGGAAGTGGAATTCTTCTCTAATAGAGGATAGAAAATGTTTCAGAAATTAGAGGTGTTGTAAGTAAAATCAAGAGCTAAATCAAGGACTGAATCACTGCTGAATCATTTACCTAAACAAAAGGCAGCATTTATTTTCTCCAGCCACCTTCCTTAAAGAGCACCAGGTGTCTGATGTTTTCTGCCCAGGAGAGGTGGAAAAGAAAATAGCAGTTCCTGCATCAACACCCACAACCTCCAAGCTAAATTTAAGTCAGAATCTCAAGGGGTCAAAAACCATTAAAGTGTGAGATCAGTTCACCATTCTACCTCTAGAAACTTTCTACAGAGGAGGATGCCAGTTCCCACATCTGGATAGTGAGAGGTCAAGTAGAAGTCAATGCGAGTTCTCCAAGAAGTCCGAGGCCAATGGCTTGCCACAGCCAGCAGAATCTTGATACCTTAGGCACACACTCATAGAGCATCGCTATGCACATGGACTCAGAATGGCTGGAACAAAGCTAAGCATTTGGGAGCAGGAAATAGTGCCAACTGATGGGGCCCCTGGGGTCGGCAGTCCAGGAGGAAATAGTAAAGAAAGAAGGAGGTATAAAAAAAGATTAAGACTTTATTTCTTCTCTGAAAACCAGGTTTGTGACAACTCCTGGGGGCTCTTTTCAATGTTTAGTGCCCAAGTCCTTTTTGGCTCTGCTCTGCACTAAAACAGCACCTCTGGGTGACAGCAAGAAGGGGAGGGTGTAAGAGGGGAACTTGGTGACAGCCCAGTTGAGCCAAGGGAAGGATGAGTAGTTCAAAATGTTGGCAGTTTCTAAATGACCCAATGGATAGTGAACTAATGACCAGACAACCATTTTAAATTACCTCTTCCATCCCTCCCGCTTTGGTTTGGTTTTTTGTTTTGTTTTGTTTTGTTTTTGGAAGTGGGTGACAGTGTATCTTTCACTTGGTTGCCATGGTAAAATCGTTTGTGTTCTGTTTAAGACTAGGATGAGTCTGGAAGAGACACCTGTCTTCATAGCGCCTCTGTGGAGCAGTGGAAATCTTGCCCACACAGGGACAGAAATCAGCATATGAAGATTCTCTTTAGAACTACATTAGGATGTGTCTCAACATAAGTATTTTGTGCCCAAGCCTGGGCTTTCCCAGAATTGCTAATTCTCCGGAAGCTTTCTTCCTTCTCTCTCACATGCCTCTATCCGGGTATATACTTCTTTAATGCCATGAAGCCAGCACACTTTGTTAATCATGAATTTTCCAGGACAGTTTTTACTTCAGATGTAACCCCAAAATCACAAAACTACACTAGAAATTCCATTATTTCCACTTCTAATTTATACCCTCTTGTAACCATAAATAGCATTAAAATCCTCTTGCCAAACTTTTCAACCCAATTTTTATTTAAAAATAGACTATTCATCCATTGCCAAAAGATCTGGGCCTTTCATGGGCAAAATTTAGCCTGAATGCCACAGCTCCCTCCTTCCAAACACAAGGTAGAAATTGTTAGTGACAGAGCTCCTTGCCATTGAAGACTCATTCTATTTCAAATCCTCAAGGCAATAAAATCTGGGCTAAAAGTCTATATCAGTCAGTTATACATTTGCTCTAAGTTTTCTAAACTTATTTACACTGAGATTTCGCTGCCCAATAGGCTAATGCAGTGCCCATGCAGTTCTCTCTTACCTAGGCCTCTGTGTGCTAAATCTCATCCTACACAGTAAATCCATTTTAAAAGAAGGTACCTGTGTTGATAGTTCCTTTGGCCAAGGAATGTTTCCCTAATTGCAGCATTACAGGAGTTGAAGGAGACAGATAAGACAGAGCTGGTGGGGAACGAGGTGGGAAGAGGGGGAGCCTGCAGTTTCCAACAGAATCATGTGGGAGACCCCGCTCCCACCAGTGCCAAAAACAAGCCCAGGGTGTAAGTTAAATTTTTTTCTAGACTAGGACCTTGAATTCCTTAAAGAAATAAAGTTACATGAGTTCACCTCTTATCAATAATAAAATATCAAAAATACAGGCACTCTAGATTCACCAGAACTACCCTGTTTCCCCAAAAATAAGACAGTGTCTTATATTAATTTTTGCTCCCAATGATGCACTAGGTCTTATTTTCAGGGGATGTCTTATTTTTCCATGAAGAAGAATACAGTACACATTTATTGTTAAATGAAAATAAAGGAAATTTATTACCTGTATACGGTATGGTATTACGGTAGTTGTCAACACAAACCAGACAAACTGTGAATCCTACAGTATCAAGAATTTACTCATTTATTCAATGACAATCATGTCATCATCTTCTGGAACATCATCATAACAATCCAATTCCTGAATTTCCTGGTGAATTTCTTGTGACTCCATTTCTTTCAGAATCAGTGGACCAAATCTCTCATGTTTAGCAATAGCATTCTGAGTCAGAGCCTAGAGGGGGCCTTATTTTGGGGGGATGCCTTATATTTCACTCAGAAGGAAACCTGTAAGTAGGTCTTATTTTCGGAGGATGTCTTGTTTTCGGGGAAACACGGTACTTGAGTTCTCTCCGGTGGCCAGGAAGGCTCAAGAAGAGTGGAAATGATTGTCCTTATTCCCTACATTTTACCACACCATCAGAAATGTGTGTACACATGAATCATGCCCATAAAAGGATGATTTGCAGATGTGTTTATTACAACAGAGCTATTTTATAAAATGTTTGGTGCCTAGGGGATTATTTTAAGGTTGATAATGAGCATTCATGTACCGCCTCCAGAAGTAGTTCTATATTAGCAATGCTGTTTAATTTCTTATAATGTCACATTGATGAACTTATAATGTCACATTTTATGAGTTTAAATAAAGGTGAAGATAAGCCTCAACATTGGCTGAACTGTCTGAGGACAGTTTACAGGGTGTAATAATAGTAACTTGAAACGTTTGGAGCAATTGCTGTAATTTTCCATTTCAGCCACAATTTCAAATATTGAATTGGTGGCTGCAGAGGGTACCCTGGCTCCTTAGTAAATTTATATAGTGAATTATTTTTGGAATTTGAATTAAAAGAGCAGTGAACTATTTTCTTTTGAACACAGAAGAAAAGTCAGTTTAGTTGCCAATTCTGGATTGTGTTCAGTGACCAAAAATCATAAAGACAACATATTCACCAGCTTTTTCCTTTTCAAGCTAAAACTATCATAATGAGATTACAAAATTGGAAAGCTAGGGCTTTTTTTTTGTGCTTTGATTCTTAACTTGGAGGTACTTACAGAATTGGGATTTGCAAAGACCTTAGTATTTGGCCTTTATATATCTTAAGTGTATACTATAATAAACCTTAGAAACAACCTAAATGTCTACCAACCATATAACAGAAGAAAGTTGCCATCATCTGCACAAAGGAATAACATGAAGCCATTCAAATAGTTGTCTTGAAGCATTTGTAATTAAATGGAAAATTATATCCAATCACACACAAACATTTTGACAGAGGTCACCCCCTGTAGAGAAAATCTGAAAGTGTAGGGTGGAAAAGAACTTACATCTCATTATTATACCATTTGAAGTTTTCATTATAAGAATTGTTCATTTAAAGAGTAGCTGTGGCTGAAACCGGTTTGGCTCAGTGGATAGAGTGTCGGTCTGTGGACTGAAGGGTCCCAGGTTCAATTCCGGTCAAGGGCATATACCTTGGTTCGGGCACATCCCTAGTAGGGGGAGTGCAGGAGGCAGCTGATCGATGTTTCTCTCTCATGGATGTTTCTAACTCTTTATCCCTCTTTCTTCCTCTCTGTAAAAAAATCAATAAAATATTTTTTTTTAAAAAATAGCTGTGTATGCAGCATAATTACACAAAGCAATGAGCTTCCCTCTGTATTTTCTCCTCCATATTTTTCTGTATTTTCTCAATAGTCTTCAAAACACTTTGTTTGTATTACTTTTTTAAAACAGGAAATATACATACCTGTAAATATATCACAATAATCTGTTAAAAACTCATTTGACACAGTAAAAAGCACTGGTTACATACAGCCTGTTGGATTTCTCACTAGAGTGTAGAGCATGAGATGTTGGCTCTCCAGAATCTGGAAGGACAAGCTCTTCTGAGAGAATAGGCACAAACCACAAGCTATAAACATCAGAAAGAGGTTTTAAAAACATTGTCACACAAGTAACACTTTACACCAAGTGTTTTCAGCATACTTAAACTCCAATTTACATGGAAGCTCCATCTTCTTGTTATGGAATGTCCAGAAATTACATAGCTGGAAAATGTGAAAAAAGATTCATTATGAAAAATTAGAGGATATAAGCCTAAGACTAAGATAGGTATACTTTTTTCCTTTTAAAAATGACAAATACAAATACTGAAATATCAACAGTAAAGATGTTATATTACTGAAGTATTTAAAAATTAGTTGATGACTAAATTACATTGGATTGTCCAGATCTTCCTTTCTAGAGACAACAAAAAGGGAACCCTCAATAGAGACACATTCAAGAACATTGCTAGGCAGAGAAAGTAAATTATACAACCCTATATGTATCATGATTCTATTGAATGTGTGGATGGGTGGGTGGGTGGATGGATGGGTGGATGAAAACATGGAAAGAAAAGAGTGCAGGGGAGAAGGAACAAAGATCGGAGGGAGAGAGGAAGGAAAAAATAATCATCAGCTTATATGATTGATTTTTCAGAGTGTTTGAGCTATGATTACCTTCCTTTTGTTCCTTGATATTTCTGATTTTTCTACAATAAATGTGATGACTTTTTTAGTATTTAAGTTAAATTGATGCTGGTAAAGGAATTGGACCTGAGAACTAAATGCACTTCTCTTTAACTTGTCCACCCTCCAAAAGCAAATCCTAACAAAGACAACAAAATAGTCTCAAGTCAGGCTTGCTAACATCCACCCAGTATAGCTACAGTAGACCTTAGACTTCAACCCAGGTTTGTGAATCTTAAAAGATATTTGGTTCAAAGTTTTGGGCAAGGGGTTTCAAATATATCCATTTTAGCAAGACAAGAAGACATCTTTTTTATATCCTAATGAATCTTCACATATTGAGTTTCAGAACTAATGGCCTCCATAAGTCAAGAATAAATTCACATGCTAGATACAAATATCAATTCCTGCTTTCTGTAAAGAAAGGATATCTGGTCTGTTTTTTGGCTCATTGCTTCTTTTTATGCCTTTTGAAGAGCTAGGTTGAAAAACTCCTCCCCAAAAACTAGGAGTTGGGAGGAGGGGACCCTTATTTAAAACAGTGATGTGAAGGAAATAAAATCAGTATTACCGACTGCTCTAAACTTATATTTTTGCAAAATAAATGAGTGTTCTGTTTCCACAGAGTTCAGCTCACTAGTTTGCAGAACAATCTGGTATTTTCATCAGGAAGAGTGATTACTACATGGATAGTTGCTGGAAACAATATCTAGTATCCTGATTACTCACTGTCAAGAATTCCTTGTAATCAGATCAGTGAAACATTGTTATCTAAGAGCAGCCCCCACAGAGTGGCTCACACTGTTATCTGTTCACTTGTGCAGAAAAGGTTTTAGCCTGTAGTGTTTGAACACAGGAATACAAATTTTCCAAACTGCTCCCACTGTTTCTCCTGAAAATTCCATCCTCACACCTTTCTCTCTGCCATCAAACCCAACAATCTTACTGAGCTGTTTTAAAGTGCCATCAACAGTCAGGCAGAGCCCTGAGCTCGGGCCTCAGGAAGCAGGCCTGAGCCCCAAGGGATAGGAGCCCTGGGGGCTTTTGCACCACTCAAGATCCTGGAGGCTAGCTTTCCTGCCAGGCTCCTCCCAGCCCTGCATCTGAGGGCACAGGCCTCAGCAGGTCTGCTTGGGAGGGGCAATGATGTAGGCCAGCCACATGATCACATCACCCATTGGCTCATGGGGCCCAGGAGGTACTGCCCATTTGCCCACCTGTACATACTGTCTCCCCATCCCATCCAGCCCCCAAGTAAGTGCTCTGCCCAGAGGTGCTGGAGGGCGCAGCCCCTCCCTTTACTCTGAGATTCTCCACATGTATTTCTCCCGTGATTCTTTCTGGAAACTGTGTTCTCCCCAAAGCCATGAAAGGTGTGCCCTCCTCACACCATCCCTCAAATGATTCGTTTAAATTAAGGAAAAGAAACACCTGCAAAAAAATAAAACAGTCAGGCAGATATACATGTTTGATTAACTGAACAAACAATGTGGCCAGGAATCACAAAAGTATCCTGCATGCCAAATAATAATAATAATAATAATAATAATAATAATAATAATAATAATGGCAACCAAGAGGATGGTTGGAAAAGCAAAATAGTCAATAAGTTATAAGAAGTTGTTCAGAAGGGCTCTGTTTCCTGAGTAGCCAAGATTCTCTACATGAAGCTCAACTGAAACAAGAAGAATTTCAGAACTTGAAACCTGAGTGACAATGCTTCCAAGCCCTCCGGGAGAGCCAGATAGGACAAAGGCCAAGGGGAGTCTAGAGTGAGCATTCGGAATTAAGATTCACATCCTAACTTCTGTACTGAGATTCTGCACCCACTTGATTCATACCTGTCAGTACCCAGCTCGTCCTCTGACCACTTCACTATGATGTCCACCTGTCCCAGTGATTACATCTCATCACCGCCTTTCAGAGGTTTTGTTGTGTTTTAGAAGCTTGACTTGAGACTTTATTGTTGCTTCTGTCGAAGGGAAGTGCATTCAGTTCCCAGGCAGAGGCCGTCAGAAGAGCCTTGCCCAATGAATTACTATGGCCCAAGGAAGCCAGGACCAGTGAAGCAGCCATCCTCTGTAGGTGGGTAGCTCCAAATAGTTCCACTCACCATGTCACTTCCACAAACCTTGCTCCTGAGGGAGGTTTTGGTGTTCTTTGTGGTATAGTAGGGCATACCCTTCCACAGGTAATATCTACTTGACCCAATGATCCCAATTTCCAGATTGCAGGGGCACCATCTTTGTTCATTAGATGTGAGTAACAGGTTAACTCCAACTAGCTTAGGTCCCTAGAAAATACTAATAATGATAGTAGTAATCATTATAGTAGCAAATATTTGTTATTAGGTGCCAGGCACTGTTCTAAGCATTTTCACATATTATCCTCGCTGAACCTCAGTTATCCTACATGCAAACTAGGGTTGATAATAGTACCTGCATTCTTGAGTTGTTATAAAGATGAAATGAAATGTGTCTAATGTCATAAGGCCAATATACCTTATAGTGGGCAGCCTAGATTCACATTCAGGCAGTTTGATTGTAACATATGTATTTGTAACCATTTGTATTAACCATGTTTCTAGCTTATTGCATGTGTTAGATATGCCAATATAGTTGAGTCATCTTGCATTGGCTTCCTGCCTCCCTCATCACCCAACACCCACTCCCTCAAGGTAAGTCCTCTCCTAGGAGCACTTTTTTTCAAATACAGACTCATCAATCCAGATTTCACACTCTCACCCAACTCCTCTATTGGGTTTTCACACTCTAAGCCTCTATCACCTTCCCTAATTATCCTACAGCCTGAGAAAAGACAACTGGGGATAGGACCCATGCCACAGAGCTCTGAAATTATTCAATCTAGGAGATGCTAAGCCTCCACATCCTGCTTCACCTGCTCCTTCCAAGGAAACCACAGTAAAAGCTTTTTCCCTCAGTTTCCCCTTTTTCCTCTCTTGACTCACCCCTGTGCTTCCCTGTGTGGCCCCCTATTCCCTGTGTGGAATGCCCTTCCTCTTAGGAACCATGAATATTAAACTATCTTTTCAATGACAATCATCTCCCAATCTGCTGGCTTTACTATACCTCACATTTTCTATTAATACACTTATTCTAGTAAACCACTATGCCATACCCAGCAAACAAGTGCCTGTGGATCAGACCAGGACTGTATGATGTGTACTCAGTTCAATGACTCTCTGGAATCCTTCTTGCTTCCTACCATTATGGGGTAGAATTTCAAAGAATTAATCTGGAGAACCCTAGGACATTTTCCTAAATGGGGTTACTGGTCCTTGGCTCTATCTTGTAATGGCATTTCTATCTCACAGGAGCAGGTGGGACACTTGTCGTGGCACTGCCAATGTTGCTATACATCTTCAAAATCTATAGAGATATAAAATATGCAACTATTTACCCTGACTGATGACATGGATGGAACATCATCCCATATAGCAAAATCGGGAGGGTTTGATTCCCTCTCAGGGCACATATCCAGGAGTCAGGTTTGATCCCTAGAATGAGAGCATATGGTTGGCAACCAATTGAGGTTTCTCTCTCACATAGAGGTTTCTCTCTCTCCCTCTCTTCTTTGCTCTCAAATCAGTAAAATAAATAAATAAACAAGCAAACCTGTCCAATTTAGTTTATGAAAATTAAAACAACAATGAGGTACCACCTATCAGAATGGCTACCATCAATAGATCAACAAATGACCAGTGCTGGCAAGGATGTAGAAAAAAGGGAACCCTAGTACACTACTGGTGGGAATGCAGACTGGTGCAGCCACTATGAAAAACAGTATGGATTTTTCTCAAAAAATTAGAAATGGAACTGCCATTTGACCTAGTGATCCCACTTCTAGGAATATATCCTGAGAAACCTGAAACACCAATTAGAAAGAATATATGCTCCCCTATGTTCATAGCAGCACAATTTACAATAGATAAAATCTAAAACAGCACAAGTACCCATCAACAGGTGAGTGGATTAAAAAGCTGTGAAATATTATGCAGCAGTAAAAAAGAAGGATCTCTTATCCTTTGAAACAGCCTGGAAGGACCTGGAAAGTATTATGCTAAGTGAAATAAGCCAATCAGAGAAAAACAAGAATCACATGATCTCACTCATTTGTGAAATTTAATGAACAAAATAAACAGATGAACAAAATAGATCCAGAGACATAGAAACATGGAACAGACTGATGAATCTCAGAGGGAAAGCGAGGGTTGGTGGTGGGCAAGGAAAGATTAACCAAAGAACTTAAACGCATATATTCATATGGCCACAGACAATAGATGAAGGCCTGGGGAGGGGAAGACATGGAGACATGGGTATGGAGTGGAGGAGGTCAATGGAGAAACAAAGGGGGACATCTATAATACTTTCAACAATAAAAATAAATTTAATTAAAAAATAAATGAGTAAATAAATAAATAAAATTAAAACAAAAAATGCAAGAGAAAAAAACTAAAAATTATAAATTCATTAATCAAATATACATCTACATATAAAATACATATATTCTTCAAGAAAAGAAAATATTTAATGATTTTTTTTTTTTATTTTAGAGAGAGAGGAAGGGAGAAACATCTATGTGAATACATAATATCAATCAGCTGCCTCCTGCATGCCCCCTACTGGGGATCAGCCTGCAACCTGGGCATGTTCCCTGACTGGAAATAAAACCAACAATGTGGTGCATGGGTCAATGCTCAACCATTGAGACACACTGCTGGGCTAAGAAAAGGAAATATTAAAACTTGCAAAGTAGATGTATTTGGATTAGAAATTCTGCTCATTTGAGATTTATATGGATGAGTAGGAATGTCTAAAAATATAGATGTAAAATGTATTCATATGTAAGGCAAAGGAAAGAGATAATTGGATATATGTCAGACCTCAGGAAGATAAACAGGGCCAGAATGTTCCTCCATCTTTGCTGCAATACTGTCCTACTGTCCCCACCAAGGCTCAGGTTCCCAAAATAAGCCTCAGACAAAACCTCCAGTGTGAACACAAATGTACAAGCCAGCTCAAAATCCCAGAAGTGTCTCAACCACATTCTGAGTTCAGGGAAGTATTTGCAAAAGGCATTTTCTGACAGAGCAGATAATATCCAAAAATAACATGACCTGTTACTTGAGGGGAAAGGCTTCTCCTTGTAATCAGAAGAATCAGTACAGTCGAGTCCAAGGAAGGGAAGTCATCCTGGTGGTGACAGCTCATCTGTGGAACCCTGGTGCAGAATGAGACACAATCAAATTCTAAAATCGTAACACCACTTCAAGGCAATTTGCTAAAAGAAAGCATTGAGACCAGACCCCACCATATCAAACTTGCTTCCTCACTTAAGTAAATTGTATTTGTGAGAAAATGCTTTATTTGCATCCACAGCATATGCATCAGATACCAGGTCTATCTCAATTCAGATATGCATTTTAAAGGTGTAAACATATGGTTACCATTTCTATGGAGCCGTTTAGGAAAGCTTTAGGAAAGCATCCCAGCCAGGGTCTGAGATTTCTGAAAGCTGCTACAAAGCTCTTTTCTTCCTAAAGGCTCATTTATAACAGGAATTGGCTTTGGAAGTGTTTGTATGCTCTTCGGTGTTGTCTATAATTACTTTCTCAGCTGAAGTGGTGGCAAGGAGGGAGGTCTACACTGAGAAAGGAGACGAAAAAAGCCTGAATAAATAAATAAAAGTGTCTTACAGGGAATCTGTTTCATCTCTATGGCCTTATAATTTTCTTCTTTTCCCCCAACTGTAATTGAAGAAATGCTTGAGTCCTACCATGGATATTGAGAGAAACATCGCTGGTTTTTGTTATGTGGGTCTCACAGGCTTGAAGCTCAAACGGCAGCTGTATACAAAAGGCGATATCCAGAGAGGAGACGGGAAACTGTGATAACGGAGTCTTGTCTCCATGGTTATTTAGACACTTAAGAAAACCATTTTCACTTTACCTGGAGAATGTGAAAAAAAAAAAACAGCTTTTGCAGCCTTCCATTATGTGTATGAACAAGTCCAAGGTAGTGTACTTGAAAGTAAAATTGCTATTCTGAGAGTGACTAAGCTGATATACAAAACTTGTACTATATGATGTGCTGTGAACTTCTTTATGGTGAAGAAGTGTGAGCCAAGGACTCTCTGGGCTGGGCATTCAGAGTCTGGTAGACACCTACAGTGAGATTTGTGTAAAAACCCACCAAACTTGATATCAGTGAAAACTGCTGGGGCAGTGGTAGTCCTCCCTTCTTTCTCATGTTTCCTTTCTCTGATGGCTGCGTTCTGCTGAACACAGCAGGTCTCAAATCTATCACTACATCTGCCTCCCCACTGGACTGTGTCTACCTGCAATTCCATGAGGAGCCCAGAACAGCAAGTGAGCAGGTAGGGATTACTTAGCAGAAAACTTTAGCAAGACATTGCATCAAAATGTGCCATCACTTATAACAATGACATAGCACTTGTCATTCATTCAGCTCTGATGCTTATAAAGGCATGATTACTATCTTTAAATGAGGCAAATATGTACACATACATATATTAATAGGCAACATTTTTAGATATGTTTTAAATTCATTTTACTTTACTTTTTGTGTATGTGTTAATCCTCACCTGAGAATATTTTTTCCATTGATTCTTAGAGAGGGTAAAAGAGATAGGGGCAAGAGAGAGAAGAAGAAAGGGAAGAAGAGAGGGAGGAAGAGAGGGAGAGAAAGAAACACTGATGTAAGAGAGACACATTGATTGGTTGCCTTCCCGTATACACCCTGACTAGGGCCAGAGATCGAACCTGCAAAACAGGTACATGCCCTTGACCAAGAATCAAACGCACAGCTCTTCAGTGTGTGGAACAACACTCTAACCACTGAACAACTTCAGCCAGAGCTTTACTTTTTTTTGTTTAAGGAAAAAAGGTTACTTGTACACAAATGCTTCTCTTTGCATAGACCATCTCTGGAAATAAAAATAAATGATAGTGAGGTTATACAAGGGAAAGAGAATTGGACAACTCATGGTCAGAGATGGGAGGGAGGTTTACTTTTCATTTTGTTCTATAGAAATTTTTACCATGGGCACATATACTAATTAATCAAAAATCAATAAAATGTAAACAGAAATAAACAATGTTTCACATGGTCTGGTTCTCAGGAAAAAAAAAACATAATCTTCAGACAAAAAAAAGTAATTTGATAAAAATTCAAGTTTCTTTGCATTTCTTGAATGCCACAAAGGAGGCTGGTCTTTCTGTCCCACTTCCCTTCACACCATAGTTGTTCCAGAACTTTTCTCCTCTGTTTTCTCCAAACTCCTTACCAAATTCCACTCGGTCCTTGACCCCTGGCCCATCCTATCTTCTCTCCTTTCTCTTTCTTCAGATTTTGCAAAATAAATCCCTAAGAAGCTTGTGCAGATTCCTGAAGGCAGGAAGGGGAACAAACTGATTAACCCATAAACCTCTCTAATGGGGCATGGAAGGGGAGGTTGAAACACAGCTGAGTTCATTTTTCAATCCATTTCATAGTATTTATTGATTTATCAATAAATTTCAGGTCTGGAGCACTGGAAAGCTCAGGCAAGGATACCCAGCTATGACCTGCTTCATAAGGATGGTAGTGAGTGTATAGTTTCTCTACCATTCTATTTCTTATTTCAACTTACAGGACCAGGAAACCCTTGTGTTCATAACCTAACCCTTAAATGTAAATGTTATGTACTGAAAATGGTGAGACATAAGTGTGTGTGTGTGTGTGTGTGTGTGTGTGTGTGTGTTCCCACTGAGGGCTCTAAGGTTAGTGTGCTCTGGTTCTCTGTGGCCCCTCCCTTTAGCTAAGTTCCATATCCTTTATTAACTAGAGGCCCAGTGCACAAATTTGTGCATGGGTGGGGTCCAGCCAGCCTGCCTGATCAGAGCCAGGCCAGCTGTGGGGAGGGACTGGAGGCGGTTGGCCAGATAGCCCCACACCCTGGTTGAACTCCTGGTTAACACCCGGTTGAAAGGACAATTTGCATATTAGCCTTTTATTATATAGGATTAAGAACTGAGCCTTACTTTAGAATGTGTGCAGGTGTGTGTGTGTGTGCATGCGTTTAAATGCCAATAAGAAGCTCACCTGGAACACTGGACATAATTAAATAAAGAAGGTGACCATAATTCTAAAAAAGTCAAAGCAAACTTTGGTAATACCCTTCCATCTCAATTAGCATCAGGGACTTGACTTATCTGGTCTGGGAGGCATGCCTCTCCCTGCTATAAACTAGGCTGTCTCATTCAATTAAAACTTGATTCAGTGGAACATTAAGATCTTATAATTAGCCCTCCTAGTTCTGATCACCTTATCACAAGAAATTATTATGTTTGTAACTGGTTTTCCATACAATGAGCTACAGAGATGAAATAAGTTAGCCGGAAGACAAGTGTCTAGTTTCCTCTACCATTCTATTTCTTATTGCAACTTAATTCATTGGAATTCTGGTTTTAGATATCAGTCTCTGAAAGCTTAGTTAATGCCAGTCTGCCCTGAGAATTTTTTCTGCTTTTAGAGACCTGGGGAAAAATGGATTTCTCAATCTGACTGTAGTGAATTCTCACTTTAAAAGATCTGTGAGAGCACAGTCTGTAAGTAATCTTAAAACTTAACCATTTATGCCCAATTGGCAAGACTCAGTGATTGAGTGTCAACCTGTAAACCAGGAGGTCATAGTTCCATTGCTAGTCAGGATAAATGCCTAAGTTGTGGGCTTGATCCCCAATGTGGGACTCGCAGGAGGAGGCCAGTCAATGATTCTCTCTCATCGTTGATGTTTCTAACTCTCTCCCTTTTCCTCTATTAAATCAATAAAAAATAACTTTTTAAAAACTTACCATTTGCAGTGTGTTTTTATAACCATAAGTAATGAGCTCATTTTAGAAAATTTAGAAGATACAGAAACCTTTTAAAAAGACAAAAACTACTTATTCTACCAACCATAGACAACCACTATTAAATATGTGAAATATTGAATTCCTCCTAGCTTTAATTCTGTTTATTATCTATAAATATATGCAAAATTTGAATGATACTTGAAATAGCTTTGTAACCCATTAATTTCACTAAACATCATATTCTGAGCATTTCTCATGTCATTAAATATATTTTGAAAATACCTTTGATCAATCCCCTTTTGGATATTTAATTTCAATACTTTGATAAAATAAAACTTGCTCTGAACATTTCATTTACATATATAAATCTTTACTCGCTTCTCTGAATAGTTACTGAGGATAAATTCCCGGAGGGAGAGTACTGACTCAAAAGCTATGAACACTTCTGGTGCTTTGATCTATACTGCCAGATTATATCCCAAAACATGCTGAACTGCTTTTCACTAACATCAGCAATTTCCCTTTTCATGCCAACATGACAATTTTGCTGATCTTTCACCAACATTAGATGAAAATGTATCCTTTATAATTTTTGACTAATTTGAAAGGCAAAACTTTATATTTACTTTGTAATAATTGGAATTCCCTTTATACTTTGTGTGGGAACCCCTTTCACGTCCCACATGGTTCAGGATTCTGGTTCAGGGTTCGAGTTCTGGAAAAGGCCACACACAAGTGAAAAGAGTTTTAAAAAGTGTTAATTTGGGAATATGGGGGCCAGGCGGGAGCCCACCTCTAGTGGGAGGACTATACACTGCTATGGCCTTGCTATCCCTTTTATTGAGATACACCCATAGTCTATAGGCAGGAAATTTCAATAACAAAAATATGTTAGACAAACAGAGGTGGAGGCTGCTTCAGCTAACAATGTTTCAACTAATCAGTGAGTGGTTAGAGCAATGAAGGTTGTTCACCAGCCTTCCAGGTTTCCTGTCCACATCTTTCGATTAGTGAGACAATGATCGGTTTCCAGAAACTTTTTATGAATATTTCTTCAAATGTTTGTTGACACTGTAGTTATGTTGTGACTTTACTTATTGCTGTCCTTTGCACATAATCATCTTTACACAGTGATTTAAAAAATCATTTTAATAGTAATCCCATGTTTCATATTATATTTCCTATTCCATTTCCCTCATACAGATTAGTTATGCTTGTGGGATATTTTTTGACAGATTCTTTTTAATTTCTCTTCAGTCTAGAGATCTCAATCAGCACCAACCTATCCACATCTGCTTTGGAGCGAGTCCGCAGCCCACGGCTCCTGCTGCCTTGCACTGTGCTTTATTCCAAACGACCTCTTCTTTCCAGGTCACAGCTGGTGGGTGAGGAGTAGGCATCAACCCACGAACGGCTTCTCCATAACTTGACCTGAAGTCTATGCCTATAATGCAGCCTGATATAACAGCAGAGATATGGTTATAGTGGGGAACTAAGTTTCTCTCCCTCAGAGAAAGCATCAGGGCAGGTTCTGGAAGGAAGGAACTCCATGGAAAGAGTTGGAAAGCTCAAGGAATATGTGAGAGAAAGGGAGACAGAATCAGAAATGAAATAAGAGGAAGCCAGTGAGTAGATAGAGGAAAGAGGACAGGTGGGGGTGAGAGCCGAGGAAGTGCTGCTTTGAAAGAACTGCCGCAAACCCTATCCCAGACAGAGAGACCAGAACCAGTGCTTTTATCTGCTTTGATCCCTTGAAATTTTCTATTTCAGAGACCAGGCTTCCTGCGGGCATAAATAAGCCTCCGTGACTTGATTTTTTAGAGGGCTTCTTTCCCCCCTTGCATCCAAAACAATCATTCTAGAACAGTGGATCCAGCCAGTGGTGGTTTCCCCCCCTAGAGGGCATTTGGCAACATCTGGAAACATTTGTTCTAATTCACTGATTGTCATGACTGGAGGGGGTACTACCAGCATCTAGTAAGTGGAGGCCAGAGATGCTGCCAAACATCCTACAATGCTCAGCCCCTCAAATCCCAACACAGGCAACTAAGGATTATCTATCCCCCAAATGTGAACAGTTATGAAGCTGAGAAACCCTATTGGAGAACAAGTTAGATTTTTTTTTTTTTTTATTGTTTCCCCCTTTGCACCTGTGTTTAGAAAAGTCCTTCCCCGTTCTGTGATAAGGCAAATATTCTCCTGAAGTTTGTTTTATTTCTATGATTTTATTTTTATAGTTTCTTTTGCTTAGACATGTCTAGTGACAAGAAAGCCATATTAATGATGGGATCAGAAAACAACAGGTCACAATGTCTTCTGCCTGTGATTAACATGACACTAGAAGAGAATGGGGCAAAGATTCTCACAACTTTCTTGATTTAAGTCCACTCTCCTGTGGAGGTGAGCTGGGTGGTGTGAAAATCTTCATTTCCTCCATCGAGAGGCAAATGCTAATAACTTCTCTCAGCAACTATGCTGCAAATATAGTCTACTTACTACAAAGTTGACGGCATATATGATACTACATTCAGGTTGGGGAGGGTTGGGGAGGTGGGACACACAGAACTGGTGTCAGTATACTGGTCTTAGGGCTCACAGGACAGAAGTATCTTTTACTCACTGCAGTGTGTATGAGTAGAGGTTTTGGAGATGACATGAGATGGTGGAGCTAAGTGACTACTGTTAAAGATTATGGCCATGAAGAGTAGGATGTAACTGACAAAAACCTCGCTGAAAGTTTATATTCTTGAGCTGGTCACTGATGTCACACTATCTTCTCCCTTCTTTTGCCAACATTATGGAGTCCTTAATATTTTCTATGAGACACTGATGATTTCTGTGCTCATATCACCACAACAACCCATATTACACAGTAAGTAAGAAGCATGATTAGAAAAACTAGATGGAATGAGCATGCAAATGCAAAATATGCCCCTCTATTTAGAATCCCTTGTCCCTGGAGAGAGGTTTTATCTGAAATTTTAGTTGTCTTCTTGTGAACTCCGGGTATCTTACAACAAACAGCACTCTCACATTAGCCTTGTTCCTCAAGAACGTAGATTCTCTTCTCTACATCTACCCTGAGCTAAAGGTCAATTCTTTCATCCTCCAGTGACCAGGGAAAGAAATGGGACTCCAGATTCTATCCCTACTGCAATGTATACTGCAATACAGCATTTTGCAAGTCTGCACTTGCTGACAAATTATAACCATGACCCCCTTAGAACTTTGCATTCTCATATTCAATCTTAATTGCATGTATTCCTTCCTTTGACATCAATTCCCTTTAAGCCTAAGCACATCACTTGTCTCAGACCCATGAACCTAATTAATATGCATAAAACTGGCTATGTGCAAAACATCCACAAGCAGAAACATGGAGGAAGATTAATAACTGATATAGAGAATATGAGGGGTTTTTCATAAAAACAGTAAAGATCAAGGTGATAATTTGAAAATATGGACAGAATGAATTTTAAAACCCTCTATGGCCCTACCTATAAGACAACCTATGCTGATTCCAAAATATAATGCCCCCCCCCAAAAAAAGTGTTCATTGGCAAGCAATCATGATTTAATGAGATTATTTGTTAAAAACAACTCTTAGATTTTTACTTATGCAACTCTTAACAACTCTTAGATTTTTACTTAGATTTTTACTTAGATTTTATCTTACGGATCAAAGATTGGCAAACTTTTTCTGTAAAGGGCTAAATAGTAACTATTTTAGCCTTTGCAGGTTATAAGGTTTCTTTTCCAACTACTCAACTCTGTCATTGTAGCACAAAACAGCTGTAGACGATATGGAAATGAATAAGTCTGCCTGTGTTTTGATAAAACTTTATTTATAGACTAGAGGCCTGGTGCACAAAATTCGTGCAAGGTGGGGGGGATCCCTCAGCCCAGCCTGCACCCTCTCCAATTTGGGACCCCATTTAGGCCCGATCCTGGTAGGGCAGTCGGACATCCCTCTCACAATCCAGGACTGCTGGCTCCCAACTGCTTGCCTGCCTGCCTTCCTGATTGTCCCTAACCACTTCTGCCTGACAGCCTTATCACCCTCTAACTATTCCCCTACCCGACTTATTGATGTCTAACTTCTCCCATGCCAGCCTGATTGCACTTAACTGCCCTCCCCTGCAGGCCTAGTCTCTCCCACCCCCAACTGCTCTCCCCAGCAGGCCTGGGTCCCTCCCAACTGCCCTCCCCTGCTGGCCATCTTGTGGAGACTATCTTGTGTCCACATGGGGGCAGCCATCTTTGACCACATGGGGGCAGCTATCTTGTGTGTTGAAGTGATAGTCAATTTGCATATTACTCTTTTATTATATAGGATAGAGGCCTGGTGCATGGGTGGGGGCCAGCTAGTTTGCCCTGAAGGATGTCCCAGATCAGGGTCAGGGTCCCCTTCAGGTGTGGGGTAGCCTGGGCGATGGGCCTGTGGTTGTTTGCAGGCCAGCCACACATCCCTAGTGACCCAAGCAGAGGATCTGGTATCTGGGACTTATTAATCTTCTATAAATGAAACTTTGTAGCTTTGAGTGGAGGCCTGAGCTGGGCAGGACAGGCGGAAAGCTTGGCTTCCTTCATCACCAGGGAAACCCAAGTATCCTGCTCGCTCCGTGGCTGCAGCCATTTTTGTTGGGATTTATTTATCTTCTATAATTGAAACTTTGTAGCCTTGAGTAGAGGCCTGGGCCAGCCAGGGCATGCAGGAAGCTTGGCTTCCTCCATTGCTGGGGAAACCCAAGCTTTCTGCTTGTTCCTTAGCCACAGCCATCTTGGTTGGGTTAATTTGCATACTCACTCCTGATTGGCTGGTGGGCATGGCTTGTGGGTATAGCAGAGGTACGGTCAATTTGCATATTACTCTTTTATTAGATAGGATGTTGGAATTTGAGTTTTATATAATTTTAACATCTTATATTATTCTTCTTTTGATTTCTTTAATTATTTAAAAATCAATAGCCATATGATTTCACTCACATCTATAATAATAAAAGCATAATATGCAAATTAGACCAGATGTCCTTCTGGAAGATCTTCCAGATGAAGCTGGGGCTGTGAGGGAAGCCCAGGTCACAGGTGCCAGAGGGCAGCTGGTGCCAGCAGTCAGGGGAAGAATTTCATGCATCGGGCCTCTAGTGTGGTATATAAAACAAAAAGCAACAGCCACATTTCCACAGAAGAGATAAAGTGGAAAATAAAATCTAAAAGTAAGTAGCTAATAATATAATTATACAAGGATGAGTCCCATAAAATTAATAGAAGCATATTTATCACCAAAATAATTGTATAATAAATAACAATCTAGTTTAATCTGTGCCAAATTTGTCCTATTCCACACTTGATCAATCATGGAAGAATGTGAAGCCTATGATTCCTCAGACCTCATCTACTGGATGGTAAAAAATGGGTGCTGTTACTGTTGAGCTAAACTTATCTCATTTATAATGCATTCTTTTGCATGAGGTTTCTTGAATTCTCATTCAAATAAATGTCCAGAATGTCCATCCTACCAGCTCTTTAGATGTGACATGTTGGAATCCTGACACTAGGGAAAAAATAATTAAAAAGAAAACTTCTAGCTGAAACCAGTTTGGCTCAATGGATAGAGCGTCGGCTTGGGGACTGAAGGGTCCTGGGTTCGATTCCGATCAAGTGCTTGTACCTTGGTTGTGGACATATCCCCAGTAGGGGGTGTGCAAGAGGCAGCTGATCAATGACTCTCTCTCATCGATGTTTCTAACTCTGTATCTCTCTCCCTTCCTCTCTGTACAAAATCAATTAAAAAATATATATATTTAAAAAAAAAAAGCAAACTTCTAAAATTGGTGACAGAGATTTGAAATTAGACTACCAAATCCAATTTGTTCTGAACTTGAGACTAATAGTTATATTTCTTTGTGCCATAAGCAATAAGAGACCTTAGAACGTATACAGCTCAGCAGTTTTCAAGCTCTTCTTTAGCAAAGAAAGTTTTGTTTAAAATATGATTTAATGCATTTTTCTAAAACGTGAAACTGGAACGGCATAGCTGCTCCACTGAAGAGGGGTCAGAGCCCCAGGAGTCCTGCCCACTCTGCTCCCCAGGAGCCTTCACCGAACCCTACACCTTTGGGGAACACAGTCTGAAAACCACTGGGCTTGTGCAGTCCTCCCATTTTATAAATGAGGAAGCTACTGAGATCATGAAAAATGGCCCTGCCGATAGCCAGCAGTGCTGTTTCCAACTGAACATGAGCAACAAATATACGCAGTGCTTAGACACGATCACACCGCTGCTGTTTGGAAAGACAGAGACAAAGCCATTCTGCAACCTCAACAATGACAAAACATTCCCTCTTCCCACACGAGACACTGCCATTTTCCCTTCCAGTAACTACTCCTAGCCTAGCTTAAATCCACTAGTCTCTTTGATAAAATGTGCTAAGATACCCAGCCACCTAACTGATGCTTGTTGACATTATCCAATCCAGAAAGGATCCTAATCCCCAATTCCTCCTTGGAATTATCCAGCATATACCTGGATCCTATAAGAAGAATTATCCCAGTCCCTCTCTGGTGCCTTCCCCTTGTTGCAGCAAGCTAAGTTTTTGTTTTCACTCCAGGTGTGTCCCTGATTATCTATGGCTTCAACACTACATTATTAGCATTCTAAGCAGCACCCTCGAGAAAAACAGCAACACCAAGGATCAGTTGAGAGAATAGATAGCTGAGTTCCTACAGTGGTAAACAAACATGTTAGAAACAAATAGAATAATTCAGACAGTCACAAATCAAAGGCTACTGATTCCTGCATGTTCAGCAGTGGTGGCATGGGCAACATGAACTACATTTGATGAAAACCCAGGGACCACTGCTTGACAGTGACTCTGATGTTGAAAAAAAGAACCACTACCATCTCTGTCCGGAATATACCACTCATAACATCTGACACAGCACCCAATGTGGACAAAATCCCTTGGACATCAGCCAGCCTCCCAGAAAAGTCTGTCATTGTCTAACCCACATTCACTTCACAGAACTGCAAACATTTGTAGATCATATAGTTCTACAAACAAAGCATACTGTGATAAGCCTCTTTCTGGGTGGGACAATAGCACAGAGCACACTCACGCTGCCCCAACACAGACAGGAAGTGATAGCAATGCCCGTGCTGGTCCTGAGATGAAGACTCTGATTTTCTCTGGGTCTTGCACATAGTGTGGATTCAATAAACAGGTCTTCCATTGTATTTCACTGAGCAGAATCCTCCCTAACGTAACCACAGTAGGGTTTAAACCAACCTTGCATTCTGTATACAGTGTCTGTGGATTAAGAGGGTAGGTAGGTTTTGCCCAGTCCTACTTTGCCAATGGTATCACTATTCACAAACAGTAAGATTTATTTTACTTTGTTTTCTTCATGCATGAGTAATAATAAGGTCTGAAGATGTGAGAGAGACAGGCTAAAGGCAGTGACTAAATTGGGGAAAGCATTGGAAGTCAAGAAATATTTCAAATTCCAGCACAGACCCAAGACCTCATGGCAAGCTTGTAGCCACCACTTCAGATCCTCAACTAGTTTCTTTACTTGTTCACTGAGAGACTGAAGGTGTGACCCCAATGAAGTCCCTTCCAGTCCACCAGCCTAAGTGCATACCTCTGAACACTGAATGTATTTCTTAAAACCAAATTCCTTATACAAAGCTGCCTCTTTGGGTCCTGTTTAGGCATCACCAGGTTCCAGCCCCTCTGTTATTGCTGCTCTTCCCAGGATGCCATTTGCTGGGAGTCTCTGCTCATCCATACCTCTAGGCCAGCACTAATGCCATCTCTGCTCTCTCTCATTGAATGCCTCCTCACAGAGAAAAATCAACTGCTCTCTTAGGTTATCAAAATACCTTATACATTCATTGGACTAGAGTTACTTTTTTTTTTTTTGGCATCTCCCTGACCAGGCTATTTTTTTTAGTAGCCTGCCATGTTCATCTTCCATCTCCAGATATATAGAAAGGAATTTTGTAAACATTCTATGTTCAATCAAAAAGCTTTGACATAATATTGAACGCATCCTCCCCTTCAAGGAAACAGAGAGTGAATACATATAAAAACGTTCATAAACTGCTATTTCCACCCTCAGGTTTGGTGCTTTTGTACTTCCCAGCTGGCCATCCTGCCCTAGCAAAATAAATCTAAAACACCTCCAAACTCCCCTAAGTTTAGGTTTGGCTTCACAGGCCATTCAAAGGCTGTTTAGTCTGAAATATATAGGATGACTTTTACACAATAAGGTTCTCCTCTAGACACCCTAAAAGAGAAAAACACCTCGGATCTACACTCACTGCAAACAGCCAAAGCTATTCAATGAGTTTGCACCTCCTCTGCCATCCTCATAGCAATACATGCTTCCCAGAATGTGTACTCTGCCTACTTGTTAGATCCCAGCAAAGTCTGTCTCCTCCAACTTCACTTTGAGGAGAAGAGAGTCTGTTTCCAAAGAGACAATTTACCTTGAAATGTAGTAATGACATAATGAAATTTTAGCCACCTGTCCCTGATAACCCCCTTCCCCCATCTCACCCTGTAAAGTGTCTGTGAAACTGCTCAAATGATGTTAAAGGAATGTATTCCCAAACCCTAACTAGATAACACCCACATGAGGCCAGCCTACTCCTGCAACCTCATAGCCTGTGTTTGCAAGCTGGCACTGATTGTCCAAGCAGAAGCACAACAAATGAGGCACACTATTAGTTTAGCCAGTATGCTAAACTAATAGGGTTAGGGTTAGGGTTAGAAGCCAATGAATGTTCTTCCTAAGATATCTTCTTGAAACTTCTAATAACATACTTAAAATTTAATAATATAGTTTCAATTTTTTATCCATTTTTCTCTCCCACAGAGAGAACTCCTGAAGGGCAGAGAGTCAATTCACACAATAAACACGTATGTGTGTATCCCACGTGGCCGGCACGGTTCCCAGCATAACACAGGGGCTCCACAAGTAAGTGACTGCATCTATACACCTGTCTTCAGCCATCCTGAGGATGGTCCAGGGGACAGAGGGCTCAGTCCCTACACTGGAAGAGCTGATTGAGATTCAGTGAATGTCAGAAGCCAGGGTTCTACGTTTATTTCTTTCTAAAGCCCTGATGCCTTGCATAGACAAAACATTCAAAAAAATCTGTTCAAATGAAAATTTATTTGCTCTAAAGGAAGACATGAAGTATCAAGTGAGAATCGCCATCTGGCACAATAATAAAGCTGCTCTCATGCCACCAATGATCACCAAGTCTCATTGTGGTGAGAATGGTCTGATGGTCAGGTCCAAGAGATATTTCACTCTGTAAACTGCTTGACTTCTGGGGACCATTCTCTGGTGCTCTTATCCCTTTGGCCTCTGTGACACCCTCCCCCCTCCAATTTTCTACTTACCTCTCTGATTATTTCTCCAGTCTGCAAGTGGCTCCTCTCTCTTCCTCTGATCTTCAAATGATTAATTTCCTATATGAGGGTCTCTAATTTTTTACTCTTTGCCCTCTCTCTGGAAGAATTCTTATAAATTCAAATACATGTATTTGATTACTTTTTTATTTATTATTCATCCTCATTTCTAAGGCAAACCATTCTTCTGAGCTTTGATATCCAACTACCTCCTGGATATCTACACTCGTTCATCTTATAAGCAATTTAAAAGCCTTGCTCCCCTTCTTTCCCTTATCCTTTTCTTTATTCCCATGCCAAGCCTGTTCTTTCACCTGTTTTTCATATTTTGTCTTGAAATGAACTGTCCACCATCTCCCACACCACCACAGCAGAAATCTCAGAATCGTTCTAAACTCCTCCCTCATTATCTTCTTCCAGAAAATTAGTCACCAAGTAGGTTGTTCTCAGTTTCTCCCTTCCTTTCCATCCTTCCTGACACTCACATTGGTTTGGTTCTAATTGGAAATCATCCCCAGAGTGTTCTATCTGCTGTCATTCTCCTCCACCTTCAAACAATCTGCCACATCTGCTGGAAGACAGAGCTTCCTAACATGCTATTCTAATGACATCATTCTCCACTTAAACCCCAATCTTTTTCAGCCATCAGCCAACACCACCCCACCGTCCCTGACATGAAGAACAAACTCCCAAGCATGGCACAGGTCGTCCCTCCTCATCTCCTGCTGCACCCCCAGCCCCATGCTCCAACCAGGCAGGCTTGTGGCCCCTCCCCCATGGTCAGGGCACCAGATGTGCCCCTCGGCTTCTCTCTGCCTAACTAAACTTACGTTCTCCAAGCAAGCAGCTCAAGCATTAGCTCCAGAAGGCTTTCTCTGTCATGACCCTCCCCACTGTCTGAATTAGAGCCCCATCTTCTGTCACCCATTCTACATCTTCTGTTCCATTCTGTGTGAGGCTACGCAGAGGTTCTCAATGCTAGCTGCATGCTAAATTTCACCCAAGCACCTGAGTGCCCAGAACTCAATCACACTGATTCTGACTTAAGTGATTAAATTGGTGATTGATTGCTCTAGGAATCTATATGGTTATCATGTGCCTTGGGCTTCGGGCTTCTCAAACTTAATTATAAGGATCAATCACCTGGGGATCTTTTAAAAATGAAGATTCTGACTCAGCTAAGGTCTGAGATTCTGCATTGTTAATAAGCTCCCAGGTGATGTCAATGCTGGTCCATAGAGTAGCAAGTGGCTAAACTGGCTGGCCCATCTGGAGCCAACAAAGTTGTAAATAGCCAGACCAACTACAAAAGGATTCCCCCTGTTATGGGGGAGGAAAAAAGAAAAGAAAAAAAAAGAGATTGCTAAAACTCCTTTCATAACCTGGTTCCAGAAAAATTTATGAGTGTCATGACAACTGTGAAACTATAGATTTCTGAAGTTATTGTCATCTAAAAGCATAAAGCCCAGAGAGAGAATGTAACTTGCCCAGAATAACACAGAAAGTAAATAGCAGAACTATTTACTTTCCAAACTCAGGATACCTGATTCCTCAGTCAGTATACTGTTTGGTATATTCAGTGAGTGGGAGAGATGTTGACAATTCCACCACACTAGGAAAGTAGCAACCAAGAGGCACACAATCAAGATTAAGAGGACCCAGCCATGCCCTTTAATAACAGAAATGGCTGGAGCAGTGTCTTCAAAAGAGATCCCAGCCAAAAGTTGCTGGTAGAAGGACAATGGGGAAGCTGGTCATTCAGTGCAAGGTTGATGAATGTGTGTTGGTTTCCTAAATGAACTTCACCTTGCCCCAGGGTGGCAAATGACACTGAAAAAGTTGCACGGTGGAAATCTGGACTATTCTGATGTCTTTAAGCATTTTGAAGACAGCAGGGATATCTTATTCTTCTTAAATCTCCCAGCACCCAACACAATGTTTGATACCTTAAATTCACTGCACATCTGTTGAACAAAGTCTAACCAGAGAAAGTGTTGTCTTTCTTTACATAAAACTTTATCTATATGGTGGCCAGCCTCTTTCCTGTAGGGTGAGATGATAACAGCTTATTCCTGGGCTGCCCACTCTAGAGATTTCCTCAAGCTTCTGGGTGGAAGCTGGATGCTGGTAAAGGTGAGATATAGTACATGTGTCCCCAGGCTCTTCACACATACAAATCCAAGACACAAAGGTTATAGGCATAGCCACAGTAGTGGTTGTACCGTGTTTCCCCAAAAATAAGACATCCTCCGAAAATAAGACCTAGAACATGGAAAGATAAGACATCCCCTGAAAATAAGACCTAGCGCAACTTTGGGAGAAAAAAATAATATAAGACACTGTCTTATTTTCGGGGAAACAGGGTACTTATTAGGGAATCAGGCAGAAGCCAACTACATTCATTAAGCTGTGGGAGAAGGAGGGAGGAATTGAAGGGAGTGACCTTACTGGTTCCCTGGGCATCAAAATGTTTGCCAAAAACAAGAGAATGATTAAATGATAAGTCATATTGCTTAAAGGTCAAATGCATGGGCTTTGAGGTAAGATAGATCAGAGTTTGAGTGTCATCTCTACCACTTATTCATCATTTTGGTCAAGTTATTTAACCTTTCTAAGTTTCAGCTTCCTCATCTATTAAATGGAGAAAATAAGTAACTTCCTATGAGAACTGCTGTAAGAATTAAATGAGATATGTAATTGTGTAAAGTACTTAGCACAGTGTCTAGGATGCTGTTGATGTTAAATAACAACAGTTCAGCAATGGCACCAATGGAGAAAGCATTCAATGCCAGTTTGGACTGCATGACTAATTATAGAAACAAGGGTTGTGGCCACCATCTATGTGTGGTATGTGGGAACATGGGCCCCTTCCCAAGCTCCAATTCACTCTCTCAGCCTGTGGGAATATGATAAAGGCATCTGTAAATGAGCTGATTGTGAGATCTTAGGAGCCTGGCCAGCTCCTTGGTGAAAGAATGGCCAAAGAGAAACTGCTTCTAGATATGAGCCTGGGCTGTAAACAACTGCAGAGAAACAGCTAACATTCTGATTTCACAGCTCGCACCGTCACACATCCCCTGCTTGCTCTGTTTGCTTTGTTTCCAAAGCAAGGGATGTAGATCAGCCTTGTACTGCATAGCACTGTACTAGGAAGCCTGTGTTGTGGTAACTTTACCGGCTGGCCACCCCTGCTGTGCATGTAAGTCCTAATAAACCCGTGTCTTTCACAGCCAGTCCCCCTGGTTATTTCTTTGGAATCAGCAAGCAATGTGCTAAGGTTTTCTCAGACCTCAGCTCTTTGCATAACCATTTATATGTAAGATTTCAATTTCTCGTGAGAATATGCAAGGACTAGAAACAGGGTCTTTTTTTTTCCCCCTTCTTAATAAATTATTTACTTTTTCATTCTAATTGTCTCAATCATATTCTGTTTTTCCTCCATTATTGGCCATGAAAGTGGGTAGGGGATAAATTTATTAAGTAGATAAGAGATGGCAAATTTTTCCATCTCAAGTAAATGCTAATTGTTTGGGGGCAACTTCCTAGACTAGTGGTCGGCAAACGTATTAGTCAACAAAGTGGCAAACGGCGCCGCATGTGGCTTGCAAGCCATAGTTTGCTGACCACTGGCCCAGACCACTGTATAAAGAAAGATGTTGATGCTGAGTCCAAGCTTAGTGAAAAAGAGAGCTACCCTTGATTAGTAATATCTTCAATGAGTGTTTTTTAAGCCTCCTTTTAACTCAGATGGCAGAATGGTGAGTAACAGCAGCTAGGTAGGATCACAATTAGAACCAGGGGGAATAGAAAGCAATGGTAGACTGTAGGTACAAAGAGACTGGTGAACACTCTTACACTGACCCTGAGACATCTTTTCATATAGTCACTGTGTGTCTGTGCCAATTGCCCCTCCACATGCACTCTCCATCCTTCTTTGCTGGCTCCCTGCCTGAAGGCTGATCTACATGCAGCATAAAAATAGGGCTGTGAGCCCTTCATCTCTGGTTGGTTTGGCCAGAGGTGACCCCCAACAGGAGATATGAGTGAGGAAAGAGTGGCAGCAAGGTCATTATTTCCATAAATATCCCCCTGCAGGGTTGCTTCAGGCTGGTTATATCCCTGATTAGAAGTCATTGATCCTCTCTAAGCAGTTGAGTCTGTGATTCTCTCTTCTTCCAGGTTCCAAAAAACTGTCCCTTCTTCCCATCCCTTTGGAACAAGTTTTGGGAATAACAGCTCCAACAGCACAAACTCTCGGGCACTGCACTATCTTTGTGGTTCTCCTCACTCACACTTCTAAAAATAGTCCCTTTGTAAATAATCCTCATCAAACTATATTATTTTTAAAGGACTACCCATTTACTGTAGGAACCTTGACTGAGATATTGGGCCTCTTTTGCTTCTCTGTTGGAAGTGAAGTGAGCATCCACAGACACACATGTGGTACAAAACCCTAGGTAGAACATATTTCTACATCTAGGAAGAAGTCTGTGTGTCTGGTGGCCAGAGATTAGATTGACCAGAGATAACAATGCAGATGCCCACCATGCCCAATTCCACATCTACCTTAAGCTGTCCACTGTGATCTGGATCTTTCTCTCACAGATAGGTCCAAGCATTATCAATCTTAATTTTATCTGTTGAGACAACATGTCCTGGGCTGTTCTATTTCCCTTGCTGGAAAACTAAAACTCTAAAATTTGTCATCTGGATGCTGATGAGACAGAGGTACAGACATGCAGAGGGTGGCTGAGTCAGGTTATCAGCAGAGAACAAAGTGTCCCTGTCCTTCCAATCACCTGTCTTTCCCACCAAGCCTGCCCTTCCTACAGCCAAGTCCTTCTTCCTAGGTCTCTACATTTCTGGTCTTTATTTTTAAAAAGAAAAAAATGAATACAACCCTGCTTACCACCCCTTCAGTGATTCAAGAACCTTCATTTCATGATTAGAAGTGCAAACAGTCAGGAGAGGAGAAATGAGCCTGCACATGTAACTTCTCCACCCTCAAGGTAAAGGGGCTTATCCTTGAATGTCTTATCCAATGTTCTCATGAATCATGCACTAGCCAATCACACCTGAAAGCCCCCATCTAGATTAAAGTGATTCCTCTCCTTGATAAGAAGGACACCCTTCAGGACCATTAGGCCTCCTCCCCATGTCCAGCATTCGGATATAAGGCCTCCATGACAAGCACAGGTTGGCAAAAAACTATAGCTCTGACTCTCTCCTATAGAAGACAGTAACAAACCCAAAGAAAAAAGGTAAAGCAGGTTAAAAGGTAAACAGAAGAGAAGCTCTGAGAGAGCAAACAAAACACTATTTAGGGGAGCAAACAGGAGAGGAGTTAGGGTTAAGGAGGGCTGCTGGCCTCTGCCCCTTGAGTGGAGAGAAGAGTAAAGCTCACCAAATTCTATTTCAGCACAACTCATTTTAAGCTGCTCCAACACTTTAATTCACTATCTTCAATAGCATTTTCATCTCTCAAGCTCCATATCTTCTGTGGAGGCTTCCCTGACCTCCAGCCTTCCTGCTCCCAGTCAAAATTAGCTGTTCTTTCTCTGCTCTTAATGCATACTAACCACTCCTTAGCACTTTCTATTTGTAAGATATGAACACGTTTGCCTCCCTCAAGTGCTTTGTGACCTTGCTGTTAGCAGGGATCTATCTTCCTGATTTCTGAATCAAAGCAGTCCCTGGATCATAGTAGAATGCTAAATATTCTGAGCTTGACAATGACAGACTTTTGCTATCAATTGGAAATTAGACAGCCCCTTCCCCCAACCTCAGCCCTGACCCCTCATCCCCCAACCCTCCACCCCCACTTTTATTTAAAATAAAGTCAGTATTCTATTTTTAATTGGTTTAAGAGAGAGAGAGGGAAACATCGACATGAGAAATGAACATTGATTAGTTGCCTCCTGAACATGCCTCAAGTGAGGATCGAACCCACAAGCTAGATATGTGCCCTAACCAGTAATTGAACCTTGCCACCTTTCAGTGTAGGAAGATGCTCCAACCAACTGAGCCACACTAGCCACGGCCATACTCACCTTTCCCAGGTATGCTGTTGGTGGGAAAGTAAGAGCTGACTTTCAACCTCTTAGCTGGGGTTCCCACCAAAAGTGGACCCTGATACAGGAACTTCCTTCGAACAGAAGTTGGATTGGAGGAGCTTAGGAAAGTAAAACATGGGAGAAGAAAAAGTCAAAATAAGGTGTGTTATCAAACTAGTCCCTTCTTGGGCAACTGAGGTTCTCTCCCACTAGGGATACTCTGAAAAGCCATATAGAAAGTATCTCAAAATTATCCCCCAAGAGAAAGAAAATGGGGGAATTTATTCATTGTTAGGCAAAATGGTTTCTGGTGCTTGACATGACAGGTGCCATCGTAAGAAGAAAGTTGCTCTCAGTGACCACCGGTTCAGCCAGGAAGGGGTGGTTATGTCACCTGAAAGGAAAGCACTTACAGAGCTAAGTGGGCCCATTAAGTTGTTTACTGCTTTGGCACATACACCTCTTCACCAGCGCATGCCACTTGGCTATAAGCCACCTGTATTCCAGGAGGCTGGATACATATCAAGCCCCAGCTTTCAGGTGTGGAGATCCACAGCCTTGCTGTCATTCAGAACTCTGCTTCTGTCCACAAATTCCCTAATAACCTGGAGTTGTTAGCCTCTTTCTTCGGTTCCTCCATCCTATCCTCTTTTGGAGGTCAATTCTAGTACACCCACTGGTCATACTTTTAGGTGTGTGGCTGTGTCAGAATGAGCACATTCTGCAGGCATCCACATGATGGTAGTAGAGATGCCCCAGGATAGAAAGCCAGTGACAAATAGTGCACTTAAGGTGAGGTGAGGTGGGGTCAGGTACACCTGATTGCCACAGGACAACTAGAAGGAGGAAGGTGAGCCAAGAAGATATTACAACTTATGGTAATTTTTATTGGCCCTTTGAGAGATTTATGTACCTTAGAGAATAAATCTCTAACTCTAGCATAAATCATCATTAAATTGTTAGCAAAAAGAAAGTGTTGGGGTATATAACTAGAATTTTCTCAAGCTTCCCCAGGCTCTGGAGACAGTCATAATACATTCCCAAACTTCAATGGCTTTAACCCCCGAGCTTCTGACTACTGCTGGCTTCCAGATCTCATCCTGCAGCATCCTGCAAGCTCCTCCCAGCTGTATCTCTGAGCCTCCGAGGGCGCCTCACATATACTCAGAAATCAGTCTGTCACATGTGGTCACCATGTGGCACCACCATGTTCTTCTGCTCCAGACCCCCTTTGGGAGGTAGGAGGTAAATGGGAACATGGGCCCCTTCCCATGCTCCAACTCCCCCTCCCACCTGGTGGGACATATGCTGCAGGCCTCTTGTAAGTGGACCGTGAGACCCTGGGAACTGGGCCAGCAACTGGGTCTAAGAAAGGCCAAAGAGAACCCGCTCTAGACGTGAGCCTGACTGTAAACAGTTAATGTTTTCATCTCACGCCGTTTGCCCAGAGGCCCATCATCCTCCCTCTGCATGCCCTGTTTTACTTGGTTTCCTTTCTTTATAAAACATTGTGCTGGGAATGTCTGGGTGGTGGCAAAATAATAGCACCAGCCGGCTGCCCCTGCTTGTCCAGAAGCTGGATGGGACTCAGTGTGGCAGCTTCACCGGCTGGCCACCACCAGTGCACACATAAATCCTAATAGGCCAATGTCTTTCACAGCCAGTCCTCCTGGTTATTTCTTTGGAATCCACAAACAATATGCTCAGGTTTTCTGGGGCCTCAGCACTTTGCATAACATATGTCCTGCCTGCAGCTCCTCTCAGTACCTCTGCTGCCCACACCCCCCCACCCTGAGATGGCACTGACAGTGTTACCTTCCTTGCTCCAATGTCTCCAATCCCTCCAGATGCCAAGACGACACATTCCTTTTCATCCTCCTATGCCAGAGCCACACTGGCTCAAATAGAGATGGAAAGATGCTCCTTTCTCCCTGGGCCACATTTTGAGCCAGAAGAGTATGGTGCTGCTTCAGACCCAGCCACTCAGTCACTGACAAGCTGCCCCAGCTTCAGCTCTAGTCCTAGGAACGATCCTCCTCTCTCCCTTGTCCTCTCTCCCCCCCACCCTCCACCACCACCACACCTCACACACAATGGCCTTTTCTCTCCTTCAGCCAAAAATATATGCCTGCATGCAAATAAACTCAAAAACACCAGCAGCTTTCAGCCCACTTCAGCAGTACACTGGGCATGGCCAGGCAGGCCTGGACTCTGGCAGTGCCCACAGCGGTGGCACAGATCATAGCCTCACTATTACAGCAATTATTTGAAATCTTCTATATGCAGGTGATTCTGTGTACTGAGACTCAGAACAGAATGGATGCAAACAGTTTGACACCAAAAACTCCCAAGAGTTTTGTACAGTTATTTATCTTATGCTACAAAATGAAATTCACCAGATATCCTGAATAGCATTATATCCTGGCATTTTATCATATCACTTCACTTTAAAGAGAAATGAGGTGGGGTTTTTTGCTCTGGCCAGTATAGCTCATTTGGTTGAACACCGTCCCATGCCCCAAAAGGTCACTGGTTCGATTCCAGGCTGGAACATGCCCGAGTTGCAGGCTCAATCCCCAATAGGAGGCATACTAATGATTTTCTCTCTCCCTCTCCCTTCCTCTCTCCCTCTAAAGATCAATAAAAACATTTTTTTTAAATGAGAGCAAAATAGTTGGTTTGTTTTTTTAACAAAGGTACCTAACTCTAGGGTGATCTACTCGTCAAAATCCAAGTGGTATGAGTGACCCTAGGGCACAAAAAGTGTCCCTAGATATGTTTTTACATGACAAGTTTCCTAAGAGTGAACTTTAAGAACATGAAACATCAGTCCCTACTTGTAGCTATAGAAAAAAAAATTATATATATATATATATATAATAAAAACCTAATATGCTGTGTTTGGTCAACCAGTCAGCTGTTCAACCAAAGCATAATATGCTAATGATATCCTAAAACCACTCAACTGCTCACTATGACCTGCACTGACCACCGAGGGCAGACAGTCGACAGGTCAACCAGCTGCTATGACGTGCACTGACCACCAGGAGACAGACGCTCCAACCAGTAGATTAGCTTGCTCCTGGGGTCCAGCCAATTGGGACTGAACAAGAGGAGCAGGAAACACCCTGGAGCCCTCCCACGGTCCCTCCCTGGCTGGCCTACCTCCCGTGTCTCTCCCCGGTCCCAATCATGCACTGGTAAGGTCCCTCAGCTGTGCCTTCTCACAATCCAGGACCCCTTGGGGGATGTCAGAGAATTGGTTTTGGCCCAATCCTGGGCCAGGCTGAGGGAATCCACTGGTGCACAAATTCATGAACAGGGCCTCTATTATATATCTAGATATATAAAAAGCCAGCAACTGGAATGCTGGAATGACTAGAATGACCAGAATGACCAACTGCTATGACACCCACTGTGGCCAGCCAACCAGCCTGATCAGGGGAACAGCCCCTCCACCCAGCCAGCCCTTCCCCTGATCATCCCCCGACCCTAGTAGTGGGTGGGTGAGCTGGCCAACCTCCTGCAGCCCCTTCCCCTGGCCAGTCCCACTCCTGATGGGCCCCCACCACCCCAACCAGCCCACAGCTCCTCTCCCCGGCTGCTCCCTCTTGCTCCCCCCCCCGCTACCCCCCACCCTGATCAGCCCACAGACCCTTCCCCTAGCCTTCCCCACCCTCGATGGGCCCCCACCACCCCAATCAGCCAGCTACACCTCCCCCCAGCAGGCCCTGCCTCTGATTTCCCTCCCCCACCCCAGTAGGGGGTAGGGCTAGCCAGGCAGGGAGAAGGGCTGCAGGAGGTTGGCCGGCCAGCTCCACCCCAGATCCCCACCCACCCTGATCAGAGGCAGGGCCTACCAGCCAACCGTCTGTGGCCCTTCCCCCAAGCTTGCCCTGCCCCCGATGGGCCCCCACTACCTTGATCAGCCCACAGCCTCTCCTCCCAGGCAATTCCACCCCTGATAGGTCCCCCCACTCCGATCGTAGTCAGAGTTGGTTGGCCAACCACCCATGGCCCCTCCTCTAGGCCACTAGCCCCCAATTGCCTCCCACCCCATTCAGGGGCAGGGATAGTTGGCCCACCACACACAGCCCCTCCTCATAGCCAGTTCCATTCCTAATCAGGCCCCACCATCAGATGGGCCCATGGCCCCTTCCCAGCCAGCTCCACCCCTGATTGCCCCCACACACACAAATTAGGGTTGGGGCTGGCCAGTCAATCTCCCACAGTCCCTCCCCACAGCTAACCCCACCCCCATTGGACCCCCCACCCCAATTGGGGGCATGGCCCATCAGCCATCGCCCATGGCCCCTCCCCCCAACTATCCCGGCCCTTAACTGGCCCTGACTGGGGCAAGCCAGCCAGCCAACCTCCCACCATCTTCTCTTCCCGAAAGGACCAGCCCTGATCTGCCCTGATTGAGGCCAGGCTGGCCAGACCCCACCCATGCATGAATTTGTGCACTGGGCCTATAGCCTATATTAATAAAAGCCTAGGTGGCCTTTGCATATGACATTGTCACAAGATGGCTGCCACAAAGATGGCCATCACAAGATGGCCTCACACACCATTGAGGCAGGACCTGGCAGCCACCATGCAGTGAGGCCTGGCAATCCTGTGGCTCCACGCCTCGCACAAAGGAGGCAGGTCCCGGCAGAGGAGGCGGGTCATGGCAGAGGAGAGAAGTTGGTGATTGGGCCAACAGGGGAGGGCAGTTGGGAATGATTAGGCTGGCAGGGTAGGGCAGTTGGGGGTGATCAGGCCAGCAGGGGAGCAGTTATGTGTCAATCAGGCCAGTAGGGGAGCTATTAGGTGGCGATCAGGCTGGCAGGCAGAAGTGGTTAGGGGCAATCAGGCAGGCATGGAGGTGAGCAGTTAGAAGTCAGCAGTCATGGGTTGTGAAAAAAATTTTCGAACTGCCAGTTTAGGCCCAATCCCACAGTTGAACATCTCCCAAAGGGTCCCAGATTAAAGAGGGTGCAGGCTGGACTGAGGGACCACCCCCACACACACACAAATTTTGTGCACCAGGCCACTAGTGTGTGTGTGTGTGTGTGTGTGTGTGTGTGTATATGTAAAGTCTAAGCAACTGTTATGACTGAACAACTGGAATGACCAGTCAACCAGTCATTGTGACATGCACTGACCCCTGGTGATCAGTGCACTGCCACAGCCAACCTCCCACAGCCTCTCCTCCCAGCCAGCCCCTTGATCAGCTCTGATCGCTGGCCAGGCCGAGGAACCCCACCCATGCACAAATTTGTGCACTGGACCTCTATTGTGTGTGTGTGTGCGTGTTACCAATGTGCCACACTTGTCCAGCTAGTTGAAGAACAATGGCTGATGGAAGCCGAGAGCAAAAGAAAATGACAATAAAATAAGGTGGCACGTTGACAGCTGAGATCTGAGTGACATTTGTGGGTGATTCTGTGGCTCCAGGATAAGATTGTTCTCACTTCAAAGGAGCCATCCCTGAACTCTGTCAATCAGCAATGCAGTCATACACACTTGCAGCTCTCTCTCCCATTCACTCCTCAAAAAAGAAAAAATCCTTAAAGATGATGTGAAGAAAACAATGTATAGATCATATGTGTTTAGTGAAAGGCAGCATTTTTCTCCCTAACTTACAAGCTGAGCTTGAATTTTTATCCAACCTTTACCATGCCTGACTTTCACACAAAGAATTTCATTTATTGTTCTCCTCGGACTTCAAATAAAAAAGTAACATCAAAGTCTAACAGAAAATGAAAGCTCCGGTCAGACATTATTTTGTTTTCCTCTCCCAAGTAAATATTTGCACTTGCTGGAGGGGATTTTGCTGATGTGTCTGCAAATTGAATATGTATTTTTTATGAGAAGATAAGTAACCAGGAACAAAAAGACACAAACCAAAGTTCCTCTGTGCTCTCTGCCAAGTAACCTTTGTCCACTGTGCAGATGACACGTTCAGAGGAAGATGATTTAGCCTCCATGGAAGCTTGGTTTGGGGGCCCTGCTTTGGCAGATTGGCAAATGTGCTAAATGATGTTGGAACTATATGTAATTTAGATTTGAGATTATGACTATTGTCCATCAAGGACTGCAGAGCCCCATGCAGTAAGAGGTTTATTTGGGGCATCTTCTTAAGCTTCATTTCAGAATAAAAAGGCATGGACTATTCTTATCAGAAACTGGCCTTTTTGTTTGCTGTGGGAGGTGGTAAGTACCAAAGTCATTTCACTAATTAGAAGCCACAAGCCCAGGATAATCACTGCCACTCTTTTCTAGAATGAAACAGCCATGCCCACTAATTTCTGGGCAGAACACAACTCTACTCCAATTTAAAGCTAAGAATAAATGAAATGTTTAGGGTTTGTTTTTGTTTGTTTTTAACTCATAATAGCACATTAGAGTAGAATTAGCCTGAAAGGAATTTAGAGTTTGACTCTGCAAGACTAGTGGGCTGCTGTCCTCCTCCAGATACTCATTTACTGATATGCTTGATGTTTTGTTTTGTTTTGTTTTTGTTTTGTTTTTGTGTAAAAGAAGAGAGTGAGTGCAGATGTCCAGAAGAGAGGAAAGCAATAGAAAAGATGCAGGTGTCAACCCCAAAAGAAATGGAATAGATGAACAAAAACAAACATGAACTGGATCACAACTGATATGGGCCCCAAGGGTTTCCAAAAAATGACTGGGGAAGTCTCTGCAGGGTAACTGAGTGCTCATATGAGAAAGTAGAAGTATAATATTTGGGAACTGTATATTTTAAAATATTACCATTTTTGTTCCCAAAGACTGAAAGCTGGGGAACAAAGATTACCCTAAATTCCTGGATTTAAAAAGCATTTCCTTTGTCATAGTGCACTGACAAAAATCACAACCTATCTTTCACCTTTTAATTTCCTTTGCATTACTTTTAGAGAGAGAGGAAGGGAGAGGGATAGAAAGAAACATCAATGAGAAAGAAAGTTATTCGATTGGCTACCTCCTACATGTCCCCTCCTGGGGATCGAGCCCACAACCTGGGCATGTACCCTGACCAGGAATCAAACCAGTGATGTGTTGGTTCCTGAGCCAACACTCAACCACAGAGCCACACTGCCTGGGCCTACCATTTTCCTTTTAGAGCAAAATTGGTGTGTTTGCTCAATGGTTAACATCTCTGATCAAATGACTTGATGCTATTTGCGTAAAACCAGCAGTTACAGCAGGTATGAGATCATTGGTTAGAGAAGTAGGAAGGAAACAGGAGGAGAAAATGAGTGAGATAGATATTTTACACTTTGTGAAAATATAAAATAGCATTTCATGTTTATCTCCCCCAGAATACTATCCCCAGACTGAACGGAACCAACCAATTTAAGCAAATATATGTAACGGTTCCAAAGACATTTCAGGAACTTTAGTCTAAAGCTTATTCAGAGCTAAGGGAGACTGCCCATAATGCAGTCCCATCACATCCACAAGTTGTCTGGGTCCAGAGCAGCAGCCTCAACATCAACTGGGAATCTATTAGAAGCACAGTCACAACCCCACCAAAAACCTACAAAATGTCCAAGATCCCAGGTGGTTCACATGTACATTAAAACCCACACCCAGCTCAGTTGAGCAGTCTTTACCCTTTGAAGGTAGGGAAAGAGCCTATAAAGGAGGACTAAGAAGAAAAAGGAATGCTGGAAATAGTAAAAGTGACATTTCACCTTTCCTTTCTTGCTTCTCCCATTGAGAAAGAAGTTTGTCAAAGTGAAAAAGACCATATTTTGTGTAAGAAAGAAAGGAAGCCTTGATATGTGTGGCTCAGTAGTTGGAGTGTCAGCCCTCACACTGAAGGGTCATGGATTCAATTCCTGGTCAAGGGCATGTACCTGGGTTGGAGATTTGATCCCAAGCCCTGATTGGGGCATGTGTGGAAGGCAACCAATCAATGTGTCTCTCTCACATCAATATTTCTCTCTCTCCCCCTCTCTCTCCCTCCCTTCCACTCACTCTATAAAAATCAATGGGGAAAAAAAATATCCTTGGTTGAGAATTATTTTTTAAAAAGAAGAAGAAAAGGAAGTAATAAATCAAACACATGTCTGTTTATTTTATAAAAAGCAGCACAAGGCAAATAAAACAGAAAACAAGTGGTTACTTGTTTCCTTTTCAGACAAGGAACTAGAAGTTACTTATAAGGTGTAAGGAAAGAAAGCAAAGTAGAAAGGATACCCAAAGAAATGATATTTCTCTAAGTGTAGTTTTGCTATAATTTTGATTTATAGGGCTTCCTGAGGGACTATGGCTCTGACCAAACCTTGATTTCTGATGTCCAGCTTCCAGAACTGTGAGAATTTTGTGTTGTTTTAGGCCACCACATTTGGGGTGATTTGTAACAGCAACCCTACAACACTTGCAAAATAGATGTATTATGATCTTCACTTGCCAGGCAAGGAAATAGAGGCATGAAGAGTTAAAGTAAAATGTTCCTGGTCCAGACTAGTAAATAGTGGAGACAGTATGTTAGCTCAGAAAATGTAATTCTAAAGACAGCTCTAATAACCTTTTTTTTTTTAGACTCTTTCTACTATGTAGTCATTAAAAGAAGATAACTAGGTAGAGAGCAGATATCTTTCCATATCAAAACATGATTGTGTAGGAAAGCAAATTACAAAACTAATGTAGAGGTAGTTTGGAAAATGAACATGGAACATCACTTCAGTAAAAGTTCATGGAAATGTGAAGTAAAAAACTAAAAGAAATAAAACTCTATCTGAGCCTAAAAGAGAAGAAAATCCCCAACTGCCAAAAATGAAGAGGAAATATCAAATCAAAATGATAAGCTTGTGAGCAAGGGCTGGGGTTTAACATTCACAAAGAAGCAAGAAGCTTATTCTCAGAATGCGCAGATAGGGGAGTATGAATTAAACTCCCCCTCGCCCCGCCCCCAATAGAGACAGGATTCTTGAAGGGTTATCCCTTGGAAAAATGGGACTAGGGAGACCTAGCTCGAACCCAGATCCGCTGGCTGGCTGCTCGACCTTGAGCAGGCTCACTGACCTCTGCCGCTGACCTGTGAAAGGGGGTTGGGGACACCCACGTGTGCCCCCCAGCAGGGTTCTCGGTGGGAGACAGCATAACGAACTCTGCCGCCTACAAGCAGAAAAGAGCGATTCCGGTGATTGGGGATATTGGTTAAGAAAACTATATAGGTTTCAGAAGGAGAATCCAAGATGGCTGCTCGGGTAGGCAACTAGCCGCAGCCACACACAATTTCAACAAAATGCAACTAAAATATAAAATGGACATTACCCAGAACTACAGAAAAGTCGACTGACTGGAAATTCTACAACAAGAAGCAAGGAGAAAACCAGAAGGAAGCGCGGAGGAGCTGTAAAAGCCCAAGGTATGGAGACACGTGGCGCGCGGAGAGGACAGAGCCGGAGAGGAGGGAGGCCGAGTGCCTGGCTGGCGGTCCCAAGCGGGAAGGAGAGAAAAGCTCCAACTGTGCTGGGCCCAGCTCCAACTGCTCTGAACCCCAATTCTAGGCCAGACCCCGGGGACCCAGGCTCATCCATAGGGAGCCGGGCTGTAAGGCGGGACTCTGGGGAAGCGGCGAAAGGAGGTCCCGGAGGCACGCACACTGCGGGCAGAGAAGGGCCAGCCGGCTGTGCCGCGGGATTGCCCTGACGGGAAGGAGACAGGGGCTCCAGACTGCTCTGAACGCCACCTCCAATCCCACTACCAACTGAACTGAACCCCAATACAGGACTCATTGGGGGAGAGCATAGACAGTTTGGCAGCAGGCGAAAATCGAGGGCACCTTTTTCTCAGAGGCGCTCGCAACAAGTACTGAAGGACCTTGAGTCTCAGGAGTCGCATAGGGCGGGGCTGACGGAAGCCAAAGCTGTAGGCTCCACCCTGAAACCCCGCCCCATCAGGAAAGCTGCCTGCGAAAAATGCCTAAACCAAATAGATCACAAACGAAAGAAATGGAGGACAAAAAGCGACTGGATATAGAGTTCAAAACCACACTTATAAGATTGTTCAAGAATCTCCTAGAAAAGGCCGATAAAATAAACAAGACCTATGAGGATATGAAAAGGGATCAACTAGAAATAATAAGGGATCAACAAGAAATAAAGAATACATTGTCTGAAATAAAAAATATTTTATGGAGTCCTAAAAACAGAATGGAAGGTCGCAAGAATCAAGCCAAAGATTTGGAATATAAAGAGCCAGAAGACACTCCTCCGCAGACGCAAGAAGGCCAGAGAATCCAGAAAGTTGAAGATAATGTAAGAAACCTCTGGGAAAACTTCAAGAGAACCAACATCAGAATTATGGGGGTCCCAGAAGATGAGAGAGAGCAAGATATCAAAAACATACTGAAAGAAATAGTGACAGAAAACTTTCCCCACCTGGTGAAAGAATTAGACTTACAAGTCCAGGAAGCACACAGAACTCCAAACAAAAGGAATCCAAAGAAGACCACACCAAGACAAATCATAATTAAGATTCCAAGAGCAAAAGACAAAGAGAGAATATTAAAAGAAGCAAGAGCAAAGAAGGTAGTTACCTATAAAGGAGCACCTATACGATTGTCAGCTGATTTCTCAACAGAAACCATGCAGGCCAGAAGGGAATGGCAAGAAATATTCAAGGTGATGAATAGCAAGAACCTACAGCCAAAGATAATCTATTCAGCAAAGCTATCACTCAGATTCGAAGGTCAGATAAAGAGCTTCACTAATAAAAAAAAAAGCTAAAGGAGTTCATCACCACCAAACCAGAATTATATGAATTGCTGAGGGGGGTTCTTTCAGAAGAGAAAGTAAATAAAGATAAAAATTATGAACAACAAATACGTAACTATCAACAAGTGAATCTAAAAACCAAGGAAACTAAAAAAAAAAATTCTGAGGAACAATATTAACTGTTAAATATAATAGAATCAGAGGTATGGAAGGGGAGTGAACTGTTTATTCTTGGGGAAAAGGGGAGAGGGGGATGTGGGAAGAGACTGAACATAAACTGTGCACCTATGGATGAGGACAATGGGGGGTGGGGAAAGGGCAGAGGGTGGGGTGAGAAGGGGGGGGAAAGGAACATTTGTAATAATATGAACAATAAAAATTTATTTTAAAAAAAAAAGAAAAAAAAAGAAAAATGGGACTAGGTATGAGTTCCACTCATCAATGCAGGGAAGGTATAAAAAAGCTAGTCTGGCCGAAACAGGTTTGGCTCAGTGGTAGAGCGTCTGTCTGTGGACTGAAAGGTCCCGGGTTCGATTCCGATCAAGGGCATGTACATTGGTTGCGGGCACATCCCCGGGGGGGGGGGGGTGCAGGAGGCGGCTGGTCAATGTTTCTCTCTAATTGACGTTTCTAGCTCTCTATCCCTCTCCCTTCCTCTCTGTAAAAAATCAATAAAATATATTTTCAAAAAAGCTAGTCTGTGCCCTATATCTATGGAAAAAGCCTCCCATTAAAAATATAAAGCCAAAGCCTGTTCCACATGAATTCATACAATCCATATGGTGCAAGATTATCCAGCCAAGAAATTAATGCAAAAACGGACCCCAAATAAGTGAAACCTCTGGGCTTCCAACAAAAGCAAAGACAAAATTGATTTGAAACAAGCCTTCTAAAACCCCAACATATACAGAACATCCTAAGACCCACAAGTACACCTCTGAATATATTCTGGCTGAAAATGAGCTCACAATAAAAAAAAAATACAAAACAAAGCAGAAAAGGAGTCACCATGCATAAGATTCAGCAGTCATTTGCCAACAGGCGGTGGCTGACAAGAACACAGGTGTGAGGGAATTATCCAAAATGCAGTGAGAGACGGAGTGGAAAATGTGAGAGAGAGAGGTTAAGGGTGAGATTAAAAATACACCTATTGGAATTCCAGGAGGAGAGAAATTCGAGAATGAGGTAGAAACATTAAGCAAAATAGAACACCTGGAAACTTTGAGACTTGATGGGAGATGTGGGGATCAGCCAGGGTCTTGGCAAAAAAGAGATAGAATTCTGAAACGAGCTAATTGAGAAAAGTTTAATAAAGTGACTATTTACAAAGGTGATAATGGAGTTCAGGGAAATTAACAAGAGGTAGAGAAAATAACAAGATAGATCAAGGAGTCTGAAAGGATAGGGGGAGGGAGAAGTTACCATGACTCAGAGAAAGAGCTAGGAAGGTGGTTGCTCAGAGCAGTACCGGTGCCTCCAGTGGAGGAAGGCAGCCAACCCCTGGTCAATTAGAAGAGAGGGAGCCTCAGAATGAACACCTGAACCTCACTCTACTCAGCCCTTGGAGCTTCCTCTGATGCCTCCCATTGATGAAATGCCACTGGAAGCTGAAGGTCAAGGGAAGAGGCAAACCACCCATTAGCCTTCCCAGTGCAGTGCTTTCAGATAAAGGAATAGCAACAACTCCCATCTGGAGCCCCAGGGAACTTCAGCAGTTTTCCTGACCTGCCCCACCTCTGTCAGTAGTTCCTAGGCACATAAGTAGGCAGCACCACTTCTTGCCAGAAGCTGACAGCCTTTCCTGACAGGAGAGGGTGTGTGTGAGTTCAAAGTGGAAAGGAGATGGGGGGAGAAAAAGACAAAGGCAGAGGCAGACTAGAAGTAAATCTCTAAAAGGATACTATTTTAGTGATTTGGGTTGTTTTTGTTTTGTTTTTACTAACTATATTTTCTAATTCATCTACAGTGGCCATGAAGTACAATGATGCAAAAAATCAATTTTTAATAATGCTGAGAGTCTATAAAAAATATGGATTCTTAATCAACTCATTCCCCAATAGACTGACTGACATCATCCTTAACCCAGACTCCCTGCCTGATATTAGAGCTAGAGACACAAATCAATGATGTAGCTGGATTAAAAAAAGAAGAAGAAGAAAGGGGGAAATTAAAACCAGGTGTTCAACAATGGTTTCTAAATATTGAAGTTTTATCAATAGGGTTACACAGGGTGAGGCAAAAGTAGCTTTACAGTTGTGAGTACCTAAAACACAGTTTATCCTTTTATTATTATTTATTAATTATTGTATCATTTTCCATAGGAACGATTGTACACCTACTTTTGCCCCCCTCTGTATGGTAGCCTTGGGTAAGCTCTATAAAACATTACCTCCCAATAGAGCATGGCAGGCTGTAGAGCTGATAGCAAGGCCTGTGAAAGGCAATAAGAAGTCCCATGAAACCTAAGTTTTGTATCTCAGGTTTCATATATGCAGAAATAAATTTTGTATTTCAAAAGACAGCAATGATATTGCATTGCTGGTGGTCTAGAATGCTACAAGAAAGAGAAAGCTAAGCTTGCATCTTAGCCAAAATCAAAGCTTGAAGTTATATGCATTAATACTTGCTAAATTATTTTATTTATCTACCCACATAGCTCATCATTGATTGAAACTCAAATATTCACACACTGAGGCTTGGGGTGAAAATATGGCTTTTGGTGGATTAGCAGGAAGGTCCTTGTTCCATCTCCTTCTGAATGTTGCTACCTCCCTGGAGCAAGACACATTCCTTGTCCAACTTCAGAATAGTAAGCTGGCCTAGATTCAGAGGAAAGAGTGCCATCTACTGCACTGCTATTCAAATCTAACAGTTCACTGTGGGCTTTTCCCCCAAAGGCTTTCTACTTGATTTTTCCACCTCAGACTAGCTTGTGAGACTTAACAGGATTTCAGCTGGTGATTGGAGAAAAGGGAACCTATGTCCACAGACCAATACTTAACTATATTAAAAACCACAAGTCTTTGAGGCAAACTCCCCGTTATTAACATGGTAATGCTGTTAGGCAAGGATAATGACTGATGGAAGTCATTTTACTAGGCAGTCTGATACAAGTGTCAGTTTCATGGAGTTTATATGAGAAATGACATCATCCGCCCAATTTTTGGGTGAAGAGTACAGAGGATCTAAAAGTAGTAGAGACAGCTACAAGCTTTTTGGTCCTTAATAGGAGCCACTACTTCCTGACACCTTTACCTACACCCCTAGAGAAAATACCCAAATACTACTGTCATCTTTTACTGAAATGGAAACTCATGTTCAGGTAAAGAGATAGGAGGAGGCATCACAACTACACCTATCATGACCCTATATTCTGCAAAAAGCTCAAGCAGGACAGGATAACAGGCTTAAGCTTAGAGAGTAGCAAGCAATGGGCATTGGTGGGTCAAGCAGGATCACAGAAGGTTCCATCAGTGGTTGACGGAATGCTTCAAAGGGGACCAGCAGTCAGTTTCCTATGAGACGAAATACAAATTATTTCAGCTATAACCGAAATCTTGATTGGCATGCAAATGCACCCGTCAGCTCTAAAATTCTATGGCAACTTACACCCACATCCTATATAATAAAAGGCTAATATGCAAATTATCCCCTCAACCGGGAGTTCAAGCTGGAGTTCAACTGGAAGTTCAGCCAGGGGGCAGAGCCAGCCACCCATGGCCCCTTCCCCAGCCAGCCCCACCCCCGATCGGCCTCCCCACCCTGAATGGGGTCAGGGCCTTCTGGCCAACCATCTGCAGCCCCTGCCAGCCCAGCCCCATCAATCAGGGCGGGCTGGCCAGATCCCACCCATGCACAAATTCATGCATCAAGCCTCTAATTAAACTATAAAAACAGAGTCCCCTACAATTCAGTCAAAACCACAATGAGATGTCACCTCACACCTGTTAAGATGGCTGTTATAAAAAAATAAATAAAAGATAAGAAATAACCAATGCTGACAAGAAAATGAAGAAAGAGAAACCCTTGTGAGTTATTGGTGGCAATGTAAATTTGTACAGCCACTGTGGAGTTTCCTCAAATAAATAAATCTACCATATGATTTGGTAATCCCACTTGTGGGTATGCAATTTAAAGGAAATGAAGTCACTATCTCAAAGAGATACCTGCACTCCCATGTTCATTGCAGCATTAGTTACAATAGCCGAGATATGGAAACAAACTTAAGTATCCATCAGTGAGTGAATGGATTTTTAAAGTGTGATATATATACACAATGAAATATTATTCAACCTTAAAAAATAAGAAAATCCTGCCATTTATGACAACATAAAATGAACCTGGATGACTTTATGTTAACTGAAGTCAGACAGAAAAAAGACAAATATTATATCACTTACATGTAGACTCTTGAAAAAAGTCAAACTCAAAGAAACAGAAAGTAGAAGAATGATTGCCAGAAACTGGGGATGGGAAGGAGAATAAGATAGTTTGTTCAAAGGGTACAAACTTATCCTATATAATAAAGAGGTAATATGCAAATTGACCATCACACCCTCAAGAGGCTCCTGCCCCTGCCTTTTCTGTAGTGCTAAGGATGTCCAACTGGGGCCTAGGTCCACTGCCAATGGAGTGGGCCTAAGCCGTCAGTCAGACATCCCCTAAGGGCTCCTAGGCTACCAGAGGGATGTCTGACTGCCAGCTTAGGCCTCATCTCCTGGGGAGAAGGCCTAAGCCAGCAGGTGAACAATCCCTCAGGGGTCTCAGATTAGAAAGGGGGGAAACTGTGCTGAAGGGATCCCCCTACAGTGCACAAATTTCATGCACCAGGTCTCTGGTCCTACATAATAAAAGGGTAATATGCAAATTGACCCTAACAGCATAATGACTGGAACAACAGGTCACTATGATGCACACTGACCACTAAGGGGCAGACACTCAATGCAGGAGCTATCCCCTAGTGGTCATTGCGCTCCCACAGGGCAAGCTCCACTCAGCCACAAGCTCCCACAGAGCTGATGGCCACAAGCACAGTGGCGGTGGTGGGAGCCTCTTCTGCCTCCTTCGCAGTGCTAAGGATGTCCAACTGTGGCCTAGGCCCACTGCCCATGGAGTGGGCCTAAGCCATCAGTCAGACATCCCCTGAGGGCTCCCGGGCTGCCAGAGAGATGTCTGACTGCCAGCTTAGGCCTCATCCCCTGAGGAGAAGGCCTAAGCCAGCAGGTGGACAACCCCCGAGGGGTCCCAGACTATGAGAGGGTACAGGCTGGGCTAAGGGACTCCCCTGAGTGCATGAATTTTCATGCATCAGGCCTCTAGTCTATATATATAAAAGCCTAAGCAACCAAATAACTGAATGACTGGTTGATTGCTATGGCACATACTGGCCACCTGAGGGCAGATGCTCAACACAGGAACTCCCCCTAGGTGGTCAGTGCACTCCCACAGCCAAGCTTCCACTGCCAGCCAACCTCCCGTGTCTCTCTCCCCACAGCCAGCCAACCTCCCATGGCCCCTCCCTCCTGCCAGCCAACCTCCTGTAGCCCCTCTCCCTGGCCTCCAACCTCCCGCAGCCCCAATGGGCTCCAATCGCCAGCATGGCTGAGGGACCCCACCTGTGCACAAATTCGTACACAGGGCCTCTAGTAAGGTAATAAGTTCTGAGCATCTAATGTACAGTGTGGTGACTATAGTTAAAAAACATTGTGTTGTATATGTACTTGAAATTGGCTAAGAAACTAGATCTTAAGCATTCTCACACACACACAAAAGGTAACAATGGAGGTAATAGATGTGCTAACTTGATGGTGAGAATATTTTCACAATGAATGCACATAAATATATATAATTTCATTTGTCATTTACACCTTAGTAAAACTGGTGGTGGAAAAAAAAATTGTCGCCGAAACTGGTTTAGCTCAATGGATAGAGTATAGGCCTGCAGACTGAAAGGTCCCGGGTTCGATTCCAGTCAAGGGCATGGACCTTGGTTGCAGGTACATCCCCAGTAGCAGGTGTGCAAAAGGCAGCTGATCAATGATTCTACTCTCTTTCCCTCTCTCTTCCTCTCTGTAAAAAATCAATAAAATATATATTTTTTTTAAAGTCACAGCCTTTCTTACTCCTTCATGAATTCCTACTCATCACCCACTCAAAAGGCTGGAGGAGTTCCTTCTTTAGCAGCTGTGCCCATGAGTCTATACCATTTTACTGTCTGTGGTACTTTTCTCATCATATCCTCTTTATAATAGAACTGAAAACCCAGTGTTTGGGAAAAAATATCTCAGTGCCTCCCCAAAAATATATTGTATAGTTACTAAAAAGTAACTATACAATTGCCACATTCCAACCTTTTATTGCTTTGTATTTCATTCTTTCTGCCCAATTAAGAGTCACCTTACCACTCACACTCTCACCCTTTCATTTGTTGGTTTTTCCAGCCATCTGTGTTGAATTCTACCATCTGGCTATGGTAGAGTGCAATAATCTAGTAGCTAGGTTTATGGATTTCCAAGAAAGTGAAGTAATCTATTATTCCAGCAAAGTTTTAGGGCTACAAACTGGCACTATGCTCATAACTTTTTAAACTCTTCTTAGGGAGCTTTACTTAAGATTAGACATTGAGCTAGGTGAAGAGTTTGTCAGTGTACAGATTAACAATGGACACCCAGAGCATGCCCAACCCCCAAAGCAGCAACCAATGATATATATCTGTGGAACATGTCACACAGAAAAATTAAATAAAATCCAGGAATCAAATCAGATGCAGAGAATGTGGATACAGAATAATGTACAAAAAAAGGACTAAGAGATGGTAGTTTTCAATGCTCAATGAAATATGGAATTCAGAAGAATATCTTTGTTCCAATTTGGACTTGCTGTTAATATTGTATAGCTTTTGATTAGTGTACTTATCTTTATGAATACAACTACATACACATGATTTCATTGAAAAAATCATATTGTATTTAGGTATTAATAGTTTATATAAAGAAATCATTTTTTGTTTAATTACATGATCTATAATTTAATTTTATTGTATATGTCATCTGACGTGATGAAGGTTAAAAGTGTTTTCCTATTCCTGTCTGGCTTGGCTCAGTGGTTGAGTGTTCACCTGTGAACCAGGAGCTTGTAGTTTGATTCTGGTCAGGCACATGCCTGGGTTTCAGGCTAGATCCCCAGAGTGAGGTGTGCAGGAGGCAGCCAATCAATGATTCATTCTCATCATTAATGTTTTTATCTCTCTCTCCCTCTCCCTTCCTCTCTGAAATCAATAAAAATATTTTTAAGTGCTTCCTCAAACATACTTTTAATAAAAACCTAGACTTGCCGAAAACCAGTTTGGCTCAGTGGACAGAGCGTCGGCCTGCGGACTGAGAGGTCCCAGGTTCAATTCCGGTCCAGAGCATGTACATTGGTTGTGGGCACATCCCCAGTAGGGGGTGTGCAGGAGGCAGCTGGTCGATATTCCTCTCTCATCAATGTTTCTAGCTCTCTGTTCCTCTCCCTTACTCTCTGTAAAAAATCAATAAAATATATTTATAAAAAAAATAAAAACCTAGACTCATTGGGGCCCTTGTAAACTAAAGTTTTCTCAGGCTCTTTATAGGTCTGATTAAGTTTGTTCCTTGGAAACCACTATTTTATATTAACTTTTTATAAAGTCTTCAGCATCATTTTGCATGGAATGTACCAGTGAACTTACTGTCAGCATGCATACATCATTTGTAATTACATTGTTCATTTGTTACTTGAAGTAGGCCTTTTTGTATTTGTATATAAAGCTTGAGTGAGGGAAAAATAAACTAATCATTGCTTTCTGTAAGGGAAAATCAACCCACATAAAGATAAAGACTATACAAGCACAAGCAGTTCCAAGCATAATCATTCATTAAAGTAAGAAAAAAAAATGTACTTTCAAGTTAAAAACAGAGAGAGAGAAAGAGAGAGGGAGATTAGGCTTTGAAGAGTCTATCACACACACACTCAGTGAATCCCCGGCTTGGCTCAGTGCTGCTGACCACCTTCCCATTCCACATCAGGACCATTGAGAAAGAATCACACACACATACACTTTTGTGGGGTGGGAGGCATAAGATTAAAAGTCTCCCATGGTGCTTTGCAATCCTTCAGTGTGCCCCTTCTCATTCCCCATAGCTAGCAATGTCTAAACTTTATCTTCCTTCCTAAGTCCCAAGTCTCACCAACTCCCCTCCTTCTGTGTGGAGAGGCAAAGAGGCATGAGAAATGAACTCCTTTCATTTCCTGGCCTCCATCACCCCTTTGTCTCCACTCTTAATCACACCTCTGTCACTGTCAGACATCCCTCCTCTTGTCCATCTTTCCACCTGAGCTTCCATCCCAACCTTTTCCACTTTCTCAGAGACCTAACTTTGTCAGAGAGAGAGAGGGGGAGGGGGGTGGTGGAGGATAAGTAAAATGCAAAGAGAAAGGGAAGAGTAGGGAAGGGAAAGGAAGGGAAGGGAAGGGAAGGGAAGGGAAGGGAAGGGAAGGGAAGGGAAGGGAAGGGAAGGGAAGGGAAGGGAAGGGAAGGGAAGGGAAGGGAAGGGAAACCCAGACAACATACCTCTGATTTTTTTTTTCATTCAACCTCTTTCCTCCCACACAAGCCACCCATAAGAGTGTGCTCCTACTTATGTCTCCATTTCCTTAGCATCAGCTCAGTGCAATCTGGATTCAGCCTCCACCACATCACTGAACCCTAATTATATGTTCAATGCATCACATGGTGCCTGGCATATGGTGAAATCTCAATAATAAACTCTAGCCAACCTCCCCCCAGTTGGTAAACTAGAAAGGACCTCTCCAATTCTTCCTTCACTTGACTTTTTCCATCAGTGATGCCTTCTTCTCAGACATCATTACCATTGGCTTCCATGTTAGTTCTCTCTCCTGGAGTTTTCTGCCTCTGACTACTCTTTGTTTTCCTTTTTAGGCTCCTATCTACCTCTGCTTAAATTAGGACCACTTCTAGTCTTCATCTTTCTGCTGTATACTCTATCAACTCCCATAAAAGCAACTACTATCTACGGTATCTGTGACCATAAATGTGATATGGTGCAGTGATGACTAACCCATCTAAACTTGTATCCCAGAGGTCTACCATTTTCATTCATTTGACAAATACATAATGAGTTCCCACTCTGTACCAGTTCTACAGTCCTCTCCACTGGCCATCTCTATTGGAATGATCTACAGGAATGTCCAAAACTGAAAGTATCCTACTAAACTCTCTCTCTCTCTCTCTCTCTCTCTCTCTCTCTCTCTCTCTCTCTCTCTCTCTCTCTCTCTCTCTCATTATTCCTCCTTCTCTATTTCCCATTTAAGAAAATCACACCACTCATCTATCAAATCATAAACTACCAAGTAAAAATCTTAAAATTGCTTTTCATCCACTCCCAAATTTAAATAGCTACAATGTCCTATGGTTTCTACCTCCTAAATTCTCTAGAATCACTCTCTTTCTTTCTAGTCCATTGGTCTTACCTCAGTTCCTGCTTCATCCTTTTTCATCTGAAGTATTGCAACAGGCTCTTCACTGGTCTCCAATTTTAATCTCAGTTCCTGTCAAGCCATTATGCACATTGTTCTATTCAAACACAATCTAATAAGAGCATTTCTCTGTCTAAAAAATATTCAGTGGATTTCACTGCCCCAGGTTAAAATCCAAACCCATTAAAGTACCAATGATCTGGCTTCCACCTACCTGTCCAGTATTATATCTCAACACCTACTCTCCTGCCTGTGATCAGTGCCTGTGGTCTCCCATACTCCCTCATTCCTCAATGACTCTGAACACACTGTACCTCTACAGAGACCTTTTTCAACATTTTGCTTATCTACCTAGGTTTGCTCACATTTCCAGACTCAGATTAACTGTCATTGCCTCCAGAATATTTTTCTGCTCTTCCCCTTAAATCCTTAGTCTGAATTAGGTGCTGCTTTCTATATATAGAGATATGTATGTATATATATAGATAGATATAGATATATAGATATATAGATAGAGATAGAGATAGAGATAGAGATAGAGATAGAGATAGAGATAGAGATAGATATTCTTTATTTTACAGAGAGAAAGGGGGAGGGAGATAGAGATAGAAACATCAATTATGAGATAGAATCATGGATCAGCTGCATCAAGCCTCCAACTCAGGCATGTACCCTGACTGGGAAACAAAGCATGACCTCCTGGTTCATGGGTTAACACTCAGCCACTGAGCCCACCGGCCAGACAGTTGCTGCTTCCTTGGGAATCCCAAAGCACCCTGTACTTCCCATTACCCTAGAATTTATCACACTTTTTTAATTACTTCTTTACATGTTCATATACTCTACATTTTCAGCTATATTGTATGCTCCTAAGGCCAGAGATCACTGATATTTAGTATCAACAGTACTACCACAGACCTGAAATATAGTAGTGTTCAATATGTGTATGTTAAATAAATATTTGTAGAGTGAATTGCAAAGCTTCCCCAGACCTCACCAGCTCAAGTGCCAATAAATCTAGGCTCCATCTTTTCATGTTAGAGCTTAGACTCTGCAAGTGCAAACACGCATGCACACACACATACATTCAGAGAAAGTGGTTAGACAATTGTTTACACATGATTTATTCGTCCTGTATGAGCTCCCTGCTCCTGACCTCACCATGGTCTCCAATAGTCACTGATGCTCCTTCCTGGCACCTCCACTGTCTAAAGCCTGTATGATGGTGGTCCTCGGCAAAGGAGGGGAGATGGAAGTAAGCAGAGAAAGACTATCTCATTCCTTAAAGTGCCCCAAAACAATACAGCTTGTGCCAAAATTGTATCACACACCTGTGGAAAAGCTACCTTTTTGCCATTGGTTTGTACACCCTGCTCTGCATGGGCCCCAGATCCCCTGAGATAAATCTAAGTGATGAACACTGGTCTGACTCAGTCACTTTTCTTTCCAATAATTGCAGCATTCCTTACAGTGGAAGTGTACCTTCCCTCTACTCTCACCCTCTGTCTTGCCCTAGTAGTTCACTAGCTATTGCTGATTCTCATCCATACCAAACAGGGACAACTTCCCTCACCACCCCATGCATAACACTGTGCTGGCACTGAGCTCAAATGGTCACAAGACAGATATGTAATCATAGAAGCAAGAGGGCATAGAGGTGAAAGGTGGGGGCACTGGAGCTATATCACCTGAGTTCACAAGCTGGCTCTCCCACTTTCTAGCCTGCATGACCTTGAGCAAAGAACTCTAACCTCTCTATGCCTCAGTTTCTCCATCTGTAAGCCAGTGATAATATAGTACCTCCTTTATAGCATTATTATAATAGACAAGTTAATTAATGTTAAACATTACTGCCTGGCACATAGCAAGTACTACTCTAGACTATTATTATAGTCTAGTGGGAGATAAGCAAAATAAACAGACAAGCCAAATAATTACCATTTGCAGTAAGTGCTATGAAGAAAATTAACACAGAGCGTAACACAGAATAATAGGAGCCATGAGAGTGAGTATTTTAGACAGGACCAGAGAAGACTCTCCAAGGAGGTCATTTAAGCTAAGGCCTGAAGGTTGAGAAGGAGCCAGCCACACAGATAGCTGGAGCAGAAAATTCCTGGCAGGGGAAGGAAGGAACAGCAGTGCAGTGTCCCTGAGACAGAAAGGAGTGTGGTGAATGCTAATACTGAAGAAGGTTGGTGAGCTGAAACAGAGTGAGCCAGGCACAGAATGGCAGGGGAGGAGAGAGGGAAAATTAGACTGTGTGGAGCTGATGGGTTGCAGTAGGAAATTTCTATTTCCTTCTATGTTAAATGGAAAGCCACTGAAGAATTTTAAACAAGGGAGTGCTATTATCTAATCTACCTGTTTTAAGATTACTCTGACTAATGGATTGAAAGGTAAGCAAGAATAGAAATAGGAAGATAATTAAGAGGCTCCAGCAGTCATCCAGCATAGAGATGATGGTGGCTGGCACTAGGGGGTGGCAGTGAAGATCTAATGAATCAGTGGTTTAGAGTGTTATCTATAGAGAAAATGCAATGTCTGTGCAGCAGGGCAGTGGTGGCTGAAGCATTAAAGGTTAAAAGAAGGTAAATTAACCTCCCTGCTATAGCCTGAAAGAGAGAGACCTTTATTTGTAAACATGGTTCTCCATGGAAAACACACCATTACTATTGCTCACAACAGAAAGCAATGATTTACTGAGAGCCCCTATGACTCTGAGGTTGGTAGAGATGAGTTTTTGTTCCAGGACAGTAACATAGATACCTTCTGTTTTTCCTGATTTGTGTCTCTGTACCCACTGTTTCTTTTAGGTCATCAAAATTATTTTACAAATTTCCTAAATAATAAAAAAGCAAACAAAATAGATAGTAGCTGTAATAATCATGCAAATATTAATTAACATGTTTCAGGTCATTTATAAAGCACTAGTTTATATTTGATAGATTATATGTGTTTTATAGTACTCTGTGGGTCCTTCTGTAGTAAATTTACACAGTAATTTATTAATATTTTCTAGAAATTATAATATAACTTTATTTTAAATTATTAGATTGGTTTTATAATATTTTCTTTTGTGAATATTGATGACCATATACATGACTGTTTTTTCTATGTTATATCTTAGACAAGGATGTAACCCCTAAGAGAGAAATGAAACTTCCTTTGTGAGAGGTTTTAAAAACCCATTCTGGCAAAAAGAGAACCTGCCTATGGTCTCTATTTATTTTTTCCTGGCTGAGTCACTTATTTATTAACATTTATGGATGGACACATGGGCTGCTTCCAAATCTTAGCTATCTATACTAATAAAAGCCTAGGTGGCCCTCGGGCCCTCTCGTGACAAACTCACATCATCACAAGATGGCCACTACAAGATGGCTCCCACCACATCGTCACAAGATGGCCACCCCCATGTCAGCACAAAATGGCTGGCAGGGGAGGGCAGTTGGGAGTGAGATTAGGTTAGCAGGAGATAGCAGTTAGGGGCAACCAGGCCAGCAGGGGAGGGCAGTTGGGGGCAATTGGGCCAGCAAGGAAGCAGTTAGGCATCAATCATTCTGGCAGAGGACCGGTTAGGGGGCGATCAGACTAGCAGGCAGAAGTTGTTAGGGGCAATCAGGCAGGCAGGCAGGTGAGTGGTTAGGAGCCAGCAGTCCTGGATTGTGAGAGGGATGTCCCAGATTGGAGAGGGTGCAGGTTGGGCTGAGGGACACCCCCTCCCACCGTGCATGAAATCATACACCAGGCCTCTAGTTGTAAATAAAATTGCAATGAACAAAGAGGTACATATATTCTTTCAAATTAGTGCTTTAGGTTCCTTCAGGTATATTCCCAAAAGTGGAATCACTGAGTCATAGGCAGTTCCATATTTTTTTTTACTTTTTGAAGTAACTTCATACTACTTTCCACTGTGGCTGCACCAATCTACATTCCCACCAATAGTACACGAGGGTTCCCTTTTCTCTGAAACCTCACCAACACTTGTTGATTTATTGATGGTAGCTATTCTGACAGGTGTGAGGGGATAGCTCAATCTAATTTTACTTTGCATTTCTCTGATTATTAGTAACTTCCTGGGACTCTAGCAGCCTTTATGTCACTCAGCCACTCTCCCCACTCATTTTAACAGCCTGAAGTTACAGAGACTTATCTCCCCAGTTCTGGAACCCTGGGCTAGTGTGGGGTTGAGATGCTTTGCTCCTCATGGGAGGCCTCTGCAGCCTAGATATGCCTCCCAATTTTAAAAACACCACACGTGGGAGTTGGACCAGCCTGTTCTGTACCTCTACCCTTCCTACCAGTCTCAGTGTGCTTTCTTTTTTACTTCTCTAGTTGTAGGAATTCCATTCAGCCAGATCTCAGGTGGTTCTGAATGATGGTTAGTCTATAGTTGTAATTTTGATGTGGCTGTGGGAGGCAGCAAATATTGGCATTTACCTAGGCCACCATCTTGGCTCTCTCTGGTGTTGAGCTTTAAAGTTCTTTATAAATTTTGGATATTAACCCCTTATCAGATATATCATTGGCAAATATGTTCTCATATTCAGTGAGTTGTATTTTCATATTGTTGATGGTATTCTTTGCTATGTAAAAGCTTTTTAGTTCAGCCTGGCCAGTGTTACTCAGTGATTAAGCCATAAGGTCACCATTGGGTTCCTAGTCAGGGCACATGCCCGAGTTTTGGGCTGAATTCCCAGGAGGGGGCATGCAGGAGGTGGCCAATCCATAATACTTTCTCATCATTAATGTTTCTAACTCTCTCTCTCCCTTTCTCTCTGAAATCAGTAAAAATATATTTTTTAAAATCTTTTTAGTTTGATATAGTCCCAATCAGTAGATTAAAAAAAAGCTGTGGTACATTTATATAATGAAATACTACTCAGTCATTTAAAAAAAAAAAATCTTACCCTTTGCAACAGCATGGATAGACCTGTAGAGCATTATGCTAAGTGAAATAAGCCAGTCATCGAAGGACAAGTACCATCTGATTTCTCTTATGTGGACTCTAATGACTAAAATGAACTAACAAATCAAATAGAAAGAACTTATAGATGAAGAACAGATTAACATGTGTTAGAGGGGAGGTGGGTTACTAGGATGAGTAAAAAGAGTGAAGGAATTGCTTTTTTACTGTCAAAGGAACTGCTGAACTAAAGCCAGCTCTAAGAATTGCTTTTTTAAAACAACTTATAGACACAAAAAACAGCCTGGTGATTACCAGAGGGGAAAAGGATGGGGAGGTAAAAGAGGGTATAGGGGAGATAATGGTGATTTAAGAAGACTTGACTTGGGTTGATAAACACACAATACATTGCTATATTATAGAATTATACATCTGAAACCTATATAATTTTATTAACTAATGTCATCCCAATAAATTCAATTTAAAAAAAAAAGAAAATAGAGAAGAGAGTTTAGTTCTATTACAAACAACTTGGTTTAGGAATAGAATTTTCTATGAGTGAGCCAAGCTTAGGCTATGATTAGACTGCAAAGATTCACATATGCAATGATGATGATGATGATGATGATGATGATGATGATGATTGTGGTATAATACACATACATTCAAATTGTAAATTTTAAATGAGGAATTTTCACTTACATAAACACTTATGTGGCCACCACCTGAATCAAAATATAAAACATTTTTGTCATACCAAAAAGTTCCCTTATCTTCCTTCCCTGTCACCACCCCACATATACACACTACCACCACCAATAACAACCTTACCACAACCACCACCACCATCACCACCAGTAATCACTATTCAAACACCATAGAATTGAATCCTCTGTTTTTGAGATTCATATAAATGGAATCATGAAGAATATAAAAAATAATAAAATAAAAACATCTCTTTTCTGCTCTTAAATAATTGAAGCTTTCTCTCTCATAATATCTCTTGTCACTGAAAAAGTAGGTTCCATCTAAGAATAGTATAACAAAAACATTTCAAGTGCAAGGAAAATAATCAAATCAAATGAACATGTATTGATCTAATAACTAAATACTTGAACTCCCTTCTCTATATAGTTCACTTTCAAACTCCATTTTTTCATCCTTATAAAAATAAAGTACATGTAGAATTGGGCTGCCTAAAGAAATAAATAGTTTTTTGGTGTTGTTGTTTGTTTGTTTGTTTGTTTGTTTTTTAAATAGAGTGTGGGAGAGCTATAGTCAGAGAGAAATGAAGAAAATCACCCAAACTTAAGGACTACTGGCTCCCTGTCTACTTCTCTCAAGTTGAGATAAAAGTGCAAGAGAATTAACATTTGTTGAACGTATTAATATAGGGAACACTAAGCTAATGTGGAAGTTAATGACTACCTTAGGCATGTCATATTTTTTTACCATCCATAGAACAGGCAAATTTAGCAAATAGGAGGATTGACACAGTGGGGAAAAAAGAACAAGCAGAGCCAGTACTGAGGACAGAGTTTGTGAGAATTCAAGTCTATTTTCATTTGTTCAGTCAAAGTATGAATGAAGACTAACAGTTGGGAAGCCAGCCAAGGGACTCAAGGTTAAAATGTATACTCTGCGTTAAATTTTATACAGCAATAATTCACAAGTATTTGGCTGTTTAAAAAATATCTAAACTAGAAGTTTCTCAAATTCAGTGCTGATCTAGGAATTCTATATACTAAATCTATAAACATATAAGTGGGGGACAGGGTGAGGAGAGACTGCATGTCTCCAAAAAGAACATCCTTCATGTTTATGTGTAGAACATGATGATCTTCTTGGCTGGCTTGATGTTGAAGATCTGTTTCATCCATTTGGTCAGTACTCAACATGGCAGGCCCTGTTGGTTGTAAACAACAGAAAAGGACTCTGCTCTAAGCTAAGCAGAAAAGAATTTATTGGAAAGTCATAGTAATTCTCAGAATCAAAGGAGAGGCTATAGAACCAGTCCTAGGGCCAGATTGGAAACCAGCCAAAAGTACAAAAAAATTATCAAATCTAAATGAAAGCATATTCAAAATGGCTATTTTTAAATGTGCCACATCATTTTTTAAGGCCAAGGGGGGGAAATCAGGTTAGGAAAGAAGAGCAGGAGTGCAGAGGATTGTGCTGTTAAAAATTCCAACAAAATAACAGATGCCTTTCTCCCAAAAAAATTAAAATTCAGCTAGTCTACCTGCTTTTGCCCTTATGCCCCTACAATTTTTCTCAATACAGAATCCAGGTAATTTTATAAAACACAAGTCAGATTATGCCCCTCATCTCTTCTAAACGTTTCAATGTCTTCTGGCCCCACTCAGAGTAATTGCCCATGTGATGCTAAATGGTGAGGAGCAGAGCAGAAGGCCTATGGGACATTTCCCCCTTTTTGGATTTCTCAACATCTGTGATTCCTTCCAGATTTGGGTAAATACTGCCCCTCTCTCCACCCCTGACCCTACCCTCCACCTCCAGCCATGGTATGGTTCTTAGTACAATAGGAAGCAAGACCTATAGCAGTGGAAGAAGAACTATTTCCTGTTCCCACTCTCTGACCATCACAGCAATTACATGACCAAGGCTAGGCAAGTTCAGTCTACATTTTTATATCACTCCCACAAGATTCAAAGATAGACGCTGTTTATAATAATGAAATCAAGAATGCAGTGGCTGTCATGTTGTATATGGTGGTGGCAGTACTACCAACAGCAAATTGTTTATCTCCAGTGGTGCCCATAGGAGCATCCCAATGAGATCCTTCTTGTGCATGACCCTGGTGGCATTCTCGCCTGCTGAGCTTTTTTGGCTCCTTCACACTTTTTGAGCCTCTTATTGCCTCTCCTTTGATTCTGAGAGTTACTATGGCCTTCCAATAAAGTCCTTTTTTGCTTAGATTAGCCAGAGTCATTTTCTGTTGTTCACAACCAAGATGAGCTTTGTTGCACATTGATGACTTTTTAAATATGGAAAGGAAGCACTAGAGTCTAGTAGGGCATAGAGAGCCAACTTTATCTGCATAATTAAGTGAACAGAATTGATTTTCTGGGGGTATGCAAGGGGATGTGGCCTGGGGTGCAACCTTAAGAAGAGAGAAGAATCTGAGTAGTAGAGCAGAGGAGTCTATGGAAGAAAGGGACCAGGAGAAAAGTCCAATGAGCAACAAGGCAAAGGTCAAAGGAACATAAAATGGCACAGAAATACTTCATCTAAAAAGCTTAATCTGAACAGTCTTACTGTTTAGAATTCCACTTCCTACCCTGCATCTTATCGGCCCATACTTCCTTTTCTTTTCTGCTCTTTGTAAAGGTTTGTAGTTCCAAAGCCTTGCATGAGACATCATTTGCTACAGCTGAATTTAAAAAATGCTTAATTTTTTTAAAAAATCAAGACCTAGGTAAATCTGACTCAATTTTTTAAAAGGAAAGTTCAATGGATATGGGGCATGTATTCTGCTTCTATTGGACTATCGATGAGCCTTGTCATTTGATTAATTAATGTATCATATTGCTTTTTGGCCATTATTCAGAGATTGGTTTACTAAAGTATGAAACTACAGCAAAATCAACAAAGAATGCTATAATTATGAAATTTATGAGGTGAGTAGTGATAAAAATTCCCTAAGTCCCACAAGGAAGTCACTGTCTTTACCAAATCTCACCTCCCAGATTCTTCTTCATCCCTATCTCTGTCTCTCTCTCTGCCTTTTTCTAGTCTCTTCTCCATGTCTATGTCTCCCTTTGTCATGTGGGACTGTCTCTATCTGTGTGTTTCTTCTTTGTTCATTCCTCCTTGCATGTTCAAAAAGGGATTATTGGCATCTCACAAATATGCATACAATATACCAAGATAATGCAGATTCAAAGTAGATGAAAAAGAAAAACAAAAGAAAAATGCAAAATAGGGTCAGAAATGAGACTAATACAAAGATGTATACTATGAATTTCTACTCATAAGCTATGGTTGCCATAAATTTTCTCTACACTTTCTAGCAGTCATTTCAAAGATGGAAATACAATTCAGTGTCCATAAGATAAAATTATACCAATTGCTCAAGCTTCCTAAATCTGCATGGTAACATAATTTATGAAAATGATGCATCACAATGACACAATTTGTCAGAAGATCCTTCTACCTCACAAATGGCCCTGCCATACTTAATAAGCAGAAATAACTGGCATAGAGTTTATTCACCTACCCAGCTGGAAAAGCTGGTTTCCCAGTGTGCTTGATGGAAGTATTACTTCACACAGCGGGTAATAAATTTCTGGAATTCATTACCCCCAAAAGAAGGTGCAGGCAGGAAATAGAAATGGATTCAAAAACATTGATCAAAATTATAAATGGTGAGAACCTAAGTGGCTCTTATTTTGTTTGCATTTAATAATATTTATACTGTGATCAACCCCACCCCTTATCTTCTATCTTCAAGTGCATCTTTGTAGCTCTTTACCTCTCTCTCCCATAAAATGTCTGATTATATATAACATTTGATATATACCTACTTATTTATTTATACACTGAGTGGCCAAATTATTATGATCTCTGAAGGCATAATAAACTGGCAACTCAATGTATATCTATATAATAAAAGGCTAATATGCAAATTGTCACCTCGACCAGGAGTTTGACCAGCAGGCAGGCCGGCCAACCACCCATGTCCCCTCCCCCTAGCCAGGCTGGTCTGAGCCCACCCATGCACAAATTCATGCACTGGGTCTTAATAATATATTATATATATATATATATATATATATATATATATATATATATATATATATATACACACACACACACATACATACACACATGCCTCGTTTACACCAGGAAACACTGAAGAGCCATTGGAAGGGTTTTTTGGTCATTTGAATTCCAGGAGTTGTTTGTTGGAATAATTTGGGAGAAATTGGAGTAGTACACATAGTTTTGCAACAGTAAAAAACTGCTCCTTGGGATTTTATTATAATTGTTGCCAACACCTCACAGGCAGATCTCATGACCTAGATACAGAACAAGACTGCTCTCCTGGTCTACTGTCCCCTTAGTCCTGCTGGGGCTTGCTCTGAGCCCCATTAAATTAGAATATAAACGTTGGACAAATTTCTTATCTCCCCTATGTCCTCCTAACGCTGGGCAGATATATTAGGTTCTCCTGAAGATTCCTTCTAGCTCCCAGCTCCTATCCCTCTGGCCTGGACTCTTGGTTCTACTGTTGTAAACAGCAGTGCCAAGTCCCCTGCTGAGGGGGGTCCTGCCTCCTACCTGCTAACCTCACATGATGCTCCTAACTACTGATTTGTCTCCTGGTAACAAGAACTCAACACTCATCTCACCAAAATACTCTTGATGAAATGTAAAATCACTTTTATACACACTAACACTTTTACTAAACAAGAATTGTTTGAAGGTTTTCAAGAACCTACCAGGTATAAGAGAGTTGGGAAAGCAAATGCATGCTACTCATTTTCCTTCCCTTTAAAACAAAGATGGAAAGAACATCTCTCTTGGTGTTTTAAGATCAAATGATGTCATATTTAGCTACTCTTGTGGTAGCTAAATAACACTAGAAATACGACTGGGTGGTGGCCATGATTATCTTTGCACAGAAGAGAAAGCTAAAGTTCAGGGAGGTGAAGAAAATCCCCCAGGCTTACATAATTAGGACATAATAAAAATGGCATTTAAACACAAATATATGACTCTAAAACTTATCCTCTTAACCAGTATATTTATAAATTGTTTGTTTCGCAGTCCTCGATGTGTATGGGCTTTGGAGTCTGAGAAGAAATTTAAAATCTGACACTACTGCTTACCAATGGTGACTATAGAAAACCTAACTAATTTCCTGGGCCTTGGTTTCCTCATCTGTGAGGATTAAATGAGATTATGTATGTAAATCACCTATCATGTGATCAGCCTTCAGCAGATGTCTTCATCCTGGCTGAATGTATGTCCCTAAAGCATATCCTGAGAAAAGGATTTGTGTGGATTTGGGAAGTCATCCTGAGACGTATAAATGAGGAAATAGGAAAAGTGAGATAGAGAAAGGAGAAGAGTCAATAAAGGCTATGTTAGAGGCCAGGTAACCATTGTGAGCAATGGGGCTCAAACCCATCTAGACCATCTGAGAAGATGTGTGGAAACCAGCTCATTTTCATCCCACTAAAGCAGTGGCTGACAAACGTGACCACACAGCAGAATCACCCACAGAGCTTGTTAACAAACTGCTGTACTCTACCCCAGAATTTCCCATTCGGTAGGTCAGGGTGGGGACCAAGAATTTGCATTGGTTACAAGCTCCAAGTAATGCTGGCATTGCTGGTCCAAGGGCCACACTTTGAGAACAGCCCTACTAAACGATGGGAGGCTGGGGCATCTAGCCATTGGCTGGTGTCCTACTGATTGAGATAGTTCATTGTTCAAGGATTGTCCTGGGTTATTAACTCACACACACACATTTCCTGGTTGTCCCTCACTGATAAGAAAGTTTGAGCAGCACCAAAGCAAGCTTTCAGGCAGAGCAAAAGAGAAACAGGTGCTTAGAGGTAGGAAGTTAATGTCTCTCAAGCAGTTGATGAACTCAGATCAGCCACAAACTAAGAGCTGGACATCAAAAGTATCTGCCATATTTTCTATTCCCTATTGTTCCTGCTTTTGTGGCCATTATTAATCACTAAGCTGAAGGGCTAGAATTAAGGTCATTGGTGAAGAAATCCCTGAACCCAGTTGTTATAAAGATGGAAAATACTCTCAGCCTAAGATTGATAGAAACCATGGACTCTTCCCAGTCAGTAATTTCTTCAACAAACCAAAGGAATGAGGAGAGAAGAATGAAGCCAAGACTAGACCAGTTAACAGTGAGGGACTCTGCAGTGACCAGCAGATGCACTGTGACCCAACCCAAACTACTGACCCCACTTCAGGCTGCAGAGGATGCATTTTACATGCAAATCATGCAGAGCACAGAGCTCTCCCACGTGTCTTTATGCCCTGTGGAGAAATTGGCTAACACTGGTGATAAAATGAGACTGCCCCATTATTCTGTTTCACATGCACATTTAATTATCAACATTGCAATAGCTTTAACTGCAAATAAGCACATTCTCATTGCCCGTCAATTGTTTGATGGAAGGAAAACAGGCAGTTTGGAGATGATTTTGAGATGAGAAACATCATTATTATCTGTCTGTATGAGGTTTTGTTTTCATTCTTCGCTTCCCTCGCCTTCTCCTCAGTGATTTTATTTTTCCACAAATTCAACATCAAAACACTATAGCCTTTACAATATACTCCAGCATTCATTTCAGTCCTGGGGTTTCATTTACTAATTCCAGATATCTGTAGTAGTAATTTTTTTCCCTCAAAACACTTTTATATCTCTTAAACCATTCATCCTTATATCAGTGCCTTGAGTTTAGAAAATTTGTAGAAACACTGTTTATTTCCAAATGAGAAAACTGAGGCATGGAATAGCAAATTGTTTTCCAGGAATTGACAGTGATAGAGATGATTCCCACCAATCTGCAGAGGACCACTTTCAATTTTGCTCATGTGGTTAGAAAACCTTTTGGAAATATTGATCAATGAGCATAGAGAACTCCCCATAGTTCCTCTTCCCTTTATTCAAGCTTGTAACAGAGTTCTCAGCTCAGTGCCCCAGGAAAGGCAAAAATATATTTAGACCTGGAGAATTTCACAAGTTTCTGGAAGTAGGAAGATGGGGTGTTGGAAAGGTGCAGAAGACACAGAGAATAGAGAAACATGGAAGGAGAAGACATCCCCCAGCCTAAAAAAGGCTGAGATTCAGGAAGAGTGGAAAGAGAGAACTGTGCCCCAAATCAGCAAGAATCCATATTCCCACTTCCTGGTATTGCAGCCAGGTATGGGAAAAGACCCTGAGAGGGAGTGCTTTGGGTGTGTGACACCCTAGATATAGACCTTGGGCTCAGCAGAGATTTTCAGAGCCCAGCATATTCAGGAAGTAATAGTGTCCCAACATCAGAAGACCATAAGGACAAAGACATAGGATGTCTCAGCTTAGAGACAGAGGACTAGTCGCCAGCGGTCTCCCAAATCCTCTTCATGACCCAAACATGGCATTGATACCGGAAATACTGACCCATGTTCTTTTGGTAGAGGCAGATGGCTGAGTATTAATTATCTATCAGTGGAGTAACGACTCTGAATTATCTATATATACTTGTATAAAACCTTAACATGCAAATAGACTGAGGAGCAGAACAACCGAACAACTGGTAGCTATGACATGTGCTGACCACCAGGGAGCACGCACGGAACATGGCAGGCATTGGCAGCAGGCGGCCAAGTGTGGGACATAATGGGCGTTAGTCGTGGTGGGATGGTAGAGCAGGTGAGCAGGGGTGCCAGACCAAGGTAGGGCACTGGTCACTGTCATTGGGATGAGCTTCTGGTGGTTACTGAAAATTCTTTGCTCCCGCGTGCCGCAGTCCCATCTGGCACTTGCACCTGCTGCCAGCTCCAATCCCACTCAGACCCACTGCCAGCACCAGAGCCACTGCTCACACCTGCCCTGGCCCCAATTGAGCTTCTCCACCTCCCCCTGCTCCTAAGGGGCAATCATGGCCAACAGCCACCTCTCGACACTGCTACTGGTGCTGGCCCCAACCACTTCACACTGTCAGAGCATGCAAGCAGCGTCAGTGGGAGCAGAGTGGCATACAGGAGACCAGGGCTATGGTGGGAGGGACAGGGTGGGAGCATGGAGAATGGTTTGAGACCCACTCCTGTGCCCATTGCAGCCTCATGGCCCACAATTCCTTTCAAGGTGCATGAATTCATGCACTGGGCCTCTAGTAGAATATAAAGCAAGTGATATTTCACACACCTGAGTTTAGGGCTGAGCTTCAAACCTGTTATACTTCTTTTGGTACCAGCAACATTCTTGAAACATGGAGAGTCCTACATTAAAAAAAGTGAAGATTTCTCTAGACTTTTCCATCCTGAAATGCTGATTCCCCATTCCTCAGGTCTGTTCCCTCTTCTGCCTCCTGGAATGCATCTTCCTGAATGCTTGCTCAAGACACACCTTTCACTACCACAATCAAAACACCACCCAGTTCTACCATGTATATCTGTGCAAGTTAGAACAAGCACCACAAACAATTGTTATCTCACAGGATAATACTATATTAGCAACTACATTTCATCATCACTACTATTACTGTTTATAATTAATATTTATTGAGAATGTATCATGGAACAGGTAGTAAGTCTCCTCCAGCTGCACACAAACTGTTTGTAGTATTATTTTTATCCCTAGTTTCATATGAGAAAACTAAAGCACAGAGAGTTAAATGGCTTGTCCAACAATACAGGCAGTTGAAGGCATAGAGACAAACCCTATAGCATGGAGTAAGAGCTCCTTACCACTCTGCTCTACTGTGCATAGATGTATTGGGAGGGTTATAGGAGGCCATCTAGGATTGTTAAATTATATCTAATAAAGAGGGAATATGCAAATTGACCACCGCACCATCACAAAGATGGCAGTACTCATAGCCACAAGATGGTGGCACCCAGTCCCCAGTCCTTTCAGCCTCATGGGGGGGGGGGGGGGGGAAGAGGGCAGGTGGCAGGTGCATGGTGTGGCCAGACCCGCCCTCAGTTCCCCAGCCACCCAGGGCTGGCCCAAGGTGCAGGCAAGCCTTGGATGGTGGCTGCCCAGCCATCCAGGACTGTCCAAGGCTGAGGTAACCAGGGCCAGCCGAGGCTTACACTGCCAGCAGTGACAGCATCAGAGGTGTGAAAGGGGCATCACCTTCCCTGACCACCTGGTCACCTCCCACCCCTGAGGGCTCCCAGACTGTGAGAGAGGGCAGGTCCCTCCAGTGCATGAATTTTCATGCACCAGGCCTCTAGTATATTATAAAACCATTCAGAGGGGATATAATCATAGGGAAAACAGGTCATTCCCAATTCATGGTATACTAGTCAGGATTTTTTGTTGCAAATAGGCAACATATCTCTGATAAACCTAAGGAGAAAGGAAATTTACACTAAGGCTATCAAGTAACTCAGAAATATAGAAAGTCTGGCAAAGAAAATTTGAGTGAACTCTGAGGGCAATGACACATAGTGAAGACACTGTCATAAGAATAATCTACTCAGGACCCACCACGGTTCCACAGACACTCCCTGCCATGTTGCTCAACTCTAACTAGTCATATCCACCAGGAATCAGGTCTTTATGACCTCCCCCATCTTTTGCCTTTCCATCAAGGACCAAAGACTCAGTCAAAAGCAGCTCATTGGCCACATTTATGTTACAGACTCATTCCATATCTTGCTAGAGATCAATAATGGTCCACTCTTGTCACAATAATGCTGCATAGCAAGCTACCCCAAATTTCAAGACCAGGATCAGATCTGCTCCATGAGTCTCTCATCTTCCTTGCACCAGAGGCTATAAGAGGTGTGTTTTTCTCCTCTGCAGTGTCATCAGTGCAAGAGCATAAGCTGAAACACGTGATTCTTCTTGAAGCTCTGGCTTAAAACTAGCATGGTGCTGCCACTTTCACTTATATTCCATTGGCCAAAGCAAGTCATATGACCAATCTCAACATCAATAAATAATGGGAGAGACTACCAATCACATGACAAAGGGCACAGATGTATACAATTCTAATGTGGAAGGGTGTATCATATTGTAAATTTACTCTGTCAAACGGGCCCAAAAGAATAAATGTATTTGCATTCCCCAAAAAGTGAAAAGGGTATTCAGCTTCTATTCAAGATCAAGCAAGTCCACTACTCTTTTCAAGGAAGAGGCCTTCCGCATACAAGGGGATCAGACTGAGGAGCCTCAGAAATGAGGAACTTTCCCATGTCCCATAGGAGTTACAATCTCAACATAAGGCCCAGGTTAAATAGGATCAAAATTCTATTGCAGGTTTTTGAAGATGTGTACTTATTTGGTGTGTTCAGCTTGTGATAGCTATCAATTGTGTTATTTTCTTGGGTAATTTTTTTTAATTTTTATTAGAAATGACAGTTCTTTTATTAAAAAGCAGGAAATTATATATTAAAGAAAAAATATAAGCACCGGTAATCTGGTACTAAAGAATATGAAAGTCTTATCTTGTGATAGAGAAGAACTAACTACATCTTTACAGGGTTTGCGGTGTGAGTGGTTGATTAAATCTGACACCATGGCTACAATTACAACCAATTATTTGGTCATAGTGTCAGTTCCATTTAAAGTGAGAAAGTTAGTGATGGCAACAGCTTATTTTTTTAAATAAATCTTTATTGTTCATATTGTTACAAAGGTTCATTTTTTCCCCCCTCCACCAGGTTCCCACCCCATCCTCTGCCCTTTCCCCATCCCCCATTGTCCTCATCCATAGGTGCACAGTTTATGTTCAGTCTCTTCCCACACACCCCCCTCCTCTTTTCCCTGAGAATCATCAGTCCACTCCCCTTCCACACCTCTGATTCTATTATATTCAACACTTAATATTGTTCATCAGGTTTTTTAATTCCCTTGGGGTTTTTTTTAATATATTTTTTATTGATTTTTCACAGAAAGGAAGGGAGAGGGACAGAGAGTTAGAAACATTGATGAGAGAGAAACATTGACCAGCTGCCTCCTGCACACCCCCCATCGGGGATGTGCCCGCAACCAATGTACATGTCCTTGACCAGAATAGAACTTGGGACCTTTCAGTCTGCAGACCGACGCTCTATCCACTGAGCCAAACTGGTTTCGGCTAATTCCCTTGGTTTTTAGATTCACTTGTTGATAGTTACATATTTGTTGTTCATAATTTTTATCTTTATTTTCTTCCTCTTCCTAAAGAACCCCCTTCAGCAATTCATATACTTCTGATTTGACAGTGATGAACACCATTAGCTTTTTTGTGTGTGTGAAGCTCTTTATCTGGCCTTCAATTCTGAGTGATAGCTTTGCTGGGTAGAGTATTTTTGGCTGTAGGTTCTTGTTATTCATCACCTTGAATATTTCTTGCCATTCCCGTCTGGCCTGCATGGTTTCTGTTGAGAAATCAGCTGACAATCGTATGGCTGCTCCTTTATAGGTAACTACCTGTTTCTCTCTTGCTGCTTTTAATATTCTCTCTTTATCTTTTGCTCTTGGAATTTTAATTATGATGTGGCTTGGTGTGGTCCTCTTTGGATTCCTTTTGTTTGGGGTTCTGTGCGCTTCCTGGACTTGTAAGTCTAATTCTTTCACCAGGTGGGGGAAGTTTTCTGTCACTATTTCTTTCAATATGTTTTCGGTATCTTGCTCTCTCTCATCTTCTGGGACCCCCATAATTCTGATGTTGGTTCGCTTAAAGTTGTCCCAGACGTTTCTTACACTATATTCAACTTTCTGGATTCTCTTATCTTCTTGCTTCTGCAGAGTGTCCTCTGGGTCTTCGTGCTCCAAATCTTTGACTTGATTCTTGCGATCTTCCATTCTGTTTTTAGAACTCTGTATAATATTTTTTATTTCAGACAATGTATTCTTTATTTCTAGTTGATCCCTTATCATATCCTCATAAGTCTCATTTATTTTATTGGCCTTTTCTAAGAAATTCTTGAAAAACCTTATGAGTGGTTTTGAACTCTATATCCAGTCATTTTTTGTCCTCCATTTCTTTCATTTGTGATCTGTTTCCTTGTCTCGGCATTTTCGCTGCTTCCCTGAGTTGGTAGGGTGGCTTTGTGTGTTAAGGTGTCCTTTATGGTTCAGTGGGTCTGCCTCCTAGTTATCTGAGGTGGACACTCTTGGTGCACCCGTTTGTGGACTGTGTGTATAGTCTTTTGTAGTTAAGTCTTAATTGTTGTTGGTATCACAGGGAGGAACTGACCTCCAGGCCAATTGGCTGTGAAGATCAGCTGTGTCTATGCAGGGAGACAGCCTTATTCAAAAGCCTCTGTGCTCAGCTTAGATGGGGCGGAGTTTCAGGGTGGAGCCTACAGCCTTGGCTTCCATCAGCCCCACCCTATGAGGTTCCTGAGTCTCAGTGTTCCTCAGTGTCCTTTCATACTCTCTGCAAACACCTCTGACAGAAAGGTGGCCTCGAGTTTTGCCCACTACCGGATAGTCTAGTCTCTCCCCCAATGAGCCCGGAACTAGGGTTCAGGGCAGTTGGAAGTGGGGTTCAGTGCAGTCCGGAGCTTTTGTCTCCTTCCCGTTAGGGCAATCCAGCGGCACAGTCAACAGTCAGTCCTCTGTGCACAATGTGCACGACTCTGAGGCTCTGCCTTTTGCTGTTCGCCTTACAGCCCAGATTTCTACCATATGAGCTTGGGTCCCCAGGGTCTGGTCTAGAACTTGGGTTCAGTGAAGTCGGAACTGAGGCTCAGCACAGCCGGAGCTTTTGTCTCCTTCCCTCTAGGGCAATCCAGCAGCACAGTCAACAGTCCCTCCTCTGCGCACAATGTTCGAAACTCCAGGGCTCTGCCTTTCGCCGCTCCCCTGAGTTTCCGCCTTACAGCCTAGAATCCCTCTATGTGAGCCTGGGACTCCAGGGTCTCGCCCAGAACTGGGGTTCAATGTAGTCGGAACTGGGGTTCAGCACAGTCTGGAGCTTTTATCTCCTTCCTGCTAGGGAACGCCAACCAGGCACTCAGCCGCCCCTACTCTCTGGCTCCATCCTCTTTCCATGTGTGCACCGTGTCTCAGTACCTTAGGCTTTTACAGCTTCTCTGATTTTCCTTCTGGTTTTCTCTTTCCTTCTAGTTGTAGAATTTCCAGTCAGTCAACTTTCCTGTAGTTCTGGATAATGTTCACTTTATATTTTAGTTGTATTTTTTGAAATTGTTGTGTGAGGCTGCAGTTAGGCATTTACCTATGCAGCCATCTTGGTTTTCTCTCAATAGCTTATTTTTAATAACTGGTTTCAAAGAGAAACATTTTGTGTCCAATTGCTACTTCCTGATCTCCAAATAAAAAGCCTTGTATCGCCAAAACCAGTTTGGCTCAGTGGTAGAGTGTCGGTCTGCAGACTGAAAGGTCCCAGGTTCGATTCCGGTCAAGGGCATGTACGTTGGTTGCGGGCACATCCCCAATAGGGGGTGTGCAAGAGGCAGCTGGTCGATGTTTCTCTCTCATTGACATTTCTAGCTCTCTATCCCTCTCTCCTCCTCTCTGTAAAAAATCAATAAAATATATATTTTTTAAAAACAACCTTGTACCTATGGGGCTACTAGCATGAAGCCATCCAAGAGAAGAGTCATTAGATGCTATTACCACTGACACTGAATTATATACTCACCCAACCATTCATCCATCCCACTAACAGGCGTCTTCAAACTACGGCCCGCGGGCCACATGCGGCCTGCAGAGGAGTCTGATCCGGCCCGCCAGGTTTTTTGGGCAGTGAGCGCAGCCGAGGTGTTACAGTAGGAATTAGTAGTTCATATAGTCCGGCCCTCCAGCTCTCTGAGGGACCGTGATCTGGCTCCCACTTTAAAAAGTTTGAGGACCCCTGCACTAATACATAGGTGTGCCCACCAGGTGCTACCCCCCGCAGTAAAGTACTTCTAAACATGCTGAATTGAACTAGTATGTTGAACCTGAAAAATCCCACCCACCTTACTAAGAGGGCCTTTATCCCCTGAGCAGGAAGAGATCCCATAGTTTCATGTGTTGTGGTGATTACATGTGAGGAAATGCATCTTTCCCAGTCTACAAACCAACCCCCCTCTTTACTTACTTAATAAAGAGTCGGGTGGTTTGTTTGATTGCTTTTGTTTAAACCTGCAATCCTTTCGATGAACAGATGGCTTTCAAGTCCCAGGAATACTAACAGGACAGCATCTTGACCCTCACAGGTTAGCCCATGGTATTGGGGGAGTAACACCAAATATAAAGTGCCAAAATTAAATGAATTCATTTTCTTAAAATTCACCTTTCTATTTTAAGTCACAATTATCCACAAATTATATTAAATATATCTAATTTAGGGACAAAGTATTTTATACCTTACTATCCTTGTCTTCTACTTCCAGGCACTGTATTTAATATAATATTCAAACTAGTAGCCTGTGCACAAATTGTGTGCCAGTAGCTTGCCAGTAACTCGATGCCACCCTCCAGTAGCTCTTTGCCCGATGCCCCACCTTCTTGTAGCTTCCTCCATCCCCCTGCCCCCTCTCATAGATTGCTGCCCTGCCCCCTCCTGTATGCAGCCCACTTGTAGCTCGCTGCCCCACCCTCCTGCTGATTCGTGATCCGGTCGTTATGTGGTAGGTCATTAACGCTTCATAGTGTAATGACCATTTGCATATTACATCTTTATTATATAGGATATCTCCCTCCTCAAGTTTTTTTGTTTTGTTTTTTAATTATTGACTTGGCTTTACCGCCCCCCCCCATCCCCCCAACTCCCTTAACTTACTACTATGACTCTGGAATCTAAACAACAGCAACAATAAAAACTCAGAAGGCATAAATTTAAGATGTTTAACCATCCAATGAACCAAGGAATCTTAATGAATGAAGAAGATGTCTAGATTGAGCTTTGACATAAAGAGTGAACACTAGTAAGAGACTGGACTGAAGTCAAACTTTTCAAATATCGGTTTTGATAGAGTAGAAAAGAAGGAAGACATGAGGGAAAGGACGACATTGAGGAGGAATCTGTATATTCTTATTTAAACAGACAGAAAAACAACATCTGAGAGGTAAACCTTTTGGTAAAGGTTCTCACTTGAGGCAATACGTGATCCTCTGCCTCAAGCTCAGAGCTCCATTTCAGCACAAGCACAGTTGCTTAGGAGATGGGGCTGAAACAGAGCACCAGCCACAGCGATGCGATGTGACAACTTGCTTGAGAAAAGACATGTTTAATGTGTTTTCCAACTGGACGTTCCTAAAATCTGAGGCAGTTTCAGACAAGATTTCCAAAGACATCCTTTCTCTTCCTCATTTCAAGCCTCTAAATCTAGAATGCCCCTATCACCTCTGCAGAGAGGCACCAAAGGGAACATTTCTTCCCAACAAGCTTCACAAGTTACATTTCCCTCTTCAGAAGATGCATCTCTCCCGGGCAGACTCTGTCAGCTCTCCCAGATCGCTCTCACTCATCTTCCCCAGCAATGCCACCAGTTCCTAGAGGTAAATTACTTGCTTCAAGAACTCATTTTTCTCATCTGCATGGAAGAGGTTTAGCTAAATCATCTTTAATGCCCCTTCAATGTGCAACATTTAGAAACATAAATTTTTAGCAACATGAAATCCTTTTGAAGAGCATGTTGTCTTTATAATGGTGGGAAGAAGGACATGTAGAAACATTAAAAAAAATAAAAGAAAAGAAAATAAAAGAAAGAAAGAAAAACAGAGGTGATTTTAAAACATGGATCAAGCTTCCAGTAATAGCCAAGAACTTACTTCACATAGGATAAACATCTCTACATAATCCTCACAGGATACATGGAATCAACTCTGCCCGGTTTATATATGATATATGGACAGATACAAGAAGGACTCAATGGGGGTAAAAGAGGGTGAAGAACAGTTGAGTTCCAGGGAGGGGTCCACATGAGGAAGGGAGTTATTATATGGAGTAAGTACTCCAATTGCCTGCGTCTCTCCAAGCCTGAGGTTCAGTCTCAGTAATCATACACAGAGCATCAAGCTAGGGCAACTGTGGTCACTGAAGAAAAGGGAAAATTTGGTAGGAAAAGAGACAGAAAGGGATTACCCCAAATTCTGCCTGCCACATGTCTGGCTGACTCCTGAACTGTGCATGCATGGAGCAGACTCAAAACACCTCACATAAAAGTAAAAAATCTGAACCAAACTGAGTTGGAAGTGGGGGAAAAAGAGTTTGGAGCTCATATCCAACCAAGTTTTCTAAGGTGAAAAAAACATGACTTGTCGCCATTAAAAAAAAATGAAATCTTACCCATTTGCTACAGCATGGATCGACCTAGAAAGTATAATGCTACATGAAATAAGTCAGTCAGAGAAAGACAAGTGCCATCTAATATAACTTAAATGTGGACTCTAAAGAACAAAATAAACAAACAAACAAAAAAGAAACAAACAAAACAGATACAGAGAGCAGACTGATGGTTGCCAGTGGCTGAGCTGGGGACTGGATAAAAAAGATGAAAGGATTGAGAAGTACAGATGGGTAGTTATAAAATAGTCACAGGAATGTACATTACAGCATAGGGAATATAGTCAATAATATGGCAATAACTACGTATGGTGCCACATGAGTTCTGGAAATACGGGGCGGGGGGCTTTCTAAAGAATATGACTGCCTAGCCACTATGCTATACACCTGACTGAAACTAATACAAAATATTGTTGAATGTAAACTATAATTGAAAAAAATTTAAATTTTAAAAAAAATACAAAACAACAAGAGAAATAAACCAAATGGCAAAAAAAAAAAAAATCATAAATTAGGACAAGTGCACTGAACAAGTCACAAAGAAAGGCATCATCAAACTGTTACAGGGAAGCGAAACTCTCTTCCTCATGGCTGAGTCTCCATTATTGCTTCCTTGCAAAAGAAAGCTCAGAGATATGCAGGGGAGGCATCATCATTTATCTTTAACCTTTCACAGTCTGGACTGGAAAGAGCGGCATGATAATTGGGAACCCCAAGGGCACAGGAGCAGGCAGGTGGTGTGTTGCTTCCCCTATGATAGAAAAAGAATGATTTGAAAGGATCTCTGGTTTTTTGTTTTGTTTTGTTTTTTCCAATTGCAGCTGACATTCAGTATTGTTTTATACTGGTTTCAGGCGGATGGCATAGTGGTTAGACAATCATATGCTTTATAAAGTGATCCCCACTTTAACTGCACAGTGGCACAGGTAGGGTAAGAAGAAACAAAACAAACAAATGAATGAAATGATTCATCAGAGGAAATTAATAGAATTCAGGCTCTAAGACATGACATTCATAATGTGCAGGATACAATCCAAAATTACTCAAAATCAGGAAAATGGGGAGCCTTAACGTGATAGTCACTGTGTGAGTAAGAGACAGGAGAGGAAGGCTATATCTACCCCTTTTCTAACTTTCTGTAAGGTCAGACCATCCTACAGTATTATACTTTAAATTTTCACCTCCTTCATATTCTTCAAAAACCCCTTTTATTTCTTTAAGCTTTGTATTTAATGAGCTCTTCATTCCAGGTGATAATAGGGATATTTTTTCACCACTGCATGGCTTAAGCTGCTGGAAGACCACCCCTTAATATAAAGGGACTTTTAACACTTTTTGCCCCACTTAGCAAGCCTGGATTTCTCCATTTTCCTAAGGATCTGTTGCTTATAATCTGCTCCCAGTACCAATTTTGTACCACCAAGATTCTTGATTGCAAACCACAGAATTGAATTCTAGCCAATGGAACAGGAAAGAAATTTATCGGAAGGAACAAATTAGTTCAGAAAATAACAGAGATACAACTTCTGCTTCCAGCCATACTATTTCTTAAAGTAATAAAAAATCTACTCTAAAGATAAAGATACAGATAAGTTAAAATAAGAGATGGAAAATATATACCATGTAAACAGTAAGCATAAAAAAGCTAGAGCAAGTGAGAATATAGCAAGTAGGTGGTATAAGTTAGCCAAAAAGAGAGGCATCAAACCAAACTCCCAACATCTTGATCTTGGACTTCCAGCCTCCAGAACTGTGAGAAACAAATTTCTGTTGCTTAAAAAAAAAATTAAGGTGGTAACAGTAGAACATTAAATCAACACAGAATCATCTGTGACTGCACAGATCACACACCTATGAAGTCTGTCTACAAAGCCAGCATATCCAAGGAGGCACATGTTCATGAAGGCTACTTGCAAATCATAAAAGCCATTCTGCATAAGTCCTGTACATATAATTAGAGGGATGGGTATTATAATATTCTTTCTATTGCTTTGTAGCACTTCTGGTACTATTTCTCTGTGTGTTTGAAAATGCTTGAAAAGACCAACTTGTGCCATTTTTTTTTTTTTGTAATTTTATTGAAACAAACATGTTTTAAGTGGAAAACTTGGCAGCTTTCAACATATGAATCCTTCCAAGAAACCATCACCACAGAAAAGATAACAAATATTTCTATCAACCCCCAAAAAAGCTAAATTGACTATATTAATATCAGACAAAGTAGACTTCAAAACAAAAAAATATTTCAAGAAATAGAGACTTTTATAATGATAAAAAAAAAGAGTCAATTTACAAAGGAATGACAGGGAGGCTGAAGAACTAGGCTTAGATCATAGTCAGGAACCAAGAGTCTTGGTAGCAGAGAACAAAGACATTGTCAGCTATGGTAAGGGGGGGGGGGGGCACCTATTGGTTTACTCACTACTGCCTCTGTTTCTGCTCCCATGGTAACCGTACACTAGCAATTCTGCCACCCCACCCCACTGTGCATAATCTCTAACTGTCACTCTTCTCGTCAGATCCATAACCCTCTCTGGTTCAAGTTCAGGGCAAGAACATCCCATTGCAAAACCTGTTTCATATACCCAAGCATTTGTTGCCATGGAATAAAGAGGAAATATTTGGTTCCTTCATTTCTAAAGTGAGAGGCAGAGCCCTACACTTGATCTTAGCCAAAAGGCCGAGAAGCGATAAGAGCCCTACTTATCACAAAGACTCAGACTTTGAGGGATAACCACAAGAGAAAGAGATTCAGATGGTGGGATTTCAAAAATAAACAAACAAACAAATGATTACCCACAGTAGATATTTCACATTGGAAGGTAATTTGGGTGCATATCAATAATCTTACATTATTTTCTTTTAATTTTTGGCCAAGTAACAATATTTTAGAAGTTATCCTTTCATTGCCATTTAAGTACAATTTTAATAGGTTATTATATCAGTTTTAGGTATACAGCATCAGAAATTAGCACCAGGATCTAGAGACCAGAATGTTCCACTGAAATATAATTTTCATTATGTAATCTCAGGAAATTATTAAACTGTTGCATATATCAGGAAAAGATAATGCATTCAAGATAGGATATATTTAAGTGCCTATTTTCAAAAGTACATGTAGAAAAACACAACAGATAGTGTAGTAACAAGGTGAAGGGAGAGAGTAGTTACTGGACCTCAGAAGGAGAGACCATTGTAGAGTTAGCTTTGGTAGGAGGACACAGCCAAACTGAGGCGACCTACCAGAGAGAGAGTCAAGGGAATAAAATACCTGCCCTTTATCTCCTCCTTCATTTCCTTCTCTTCCAGTTTCTGCTTGGGCACCCCATTAACCAAACCTACTAGGAGCCAAGGGCACAGTAATCCTTTGATATGTATGGTCCATGAGGTAGTCTCCGGAGGCAGAGAGAAATGTGGAGAAGAGTGGAAAAGGTTAGACAGTAGACCTAGAAGGGCAAATGGAAGATAGTGTATTCCATAGAATAAAATCTTCTGCCAGCATTCATTTAAAATTATTTTTAAAAATATTTAATGGTAGGGGGAAGGTTCCCAATACTATGATAAGTGGAAAACACTAGAAAACATCTAGAAATTATACCAAATTAAAAAAAAAAAAAAAAAAAAAAAAAAAAAAAAAAAAAAAAACCTGCCAAAACCAGTATGGCTCAGTGGATACAGTGTTGAGTGTTGGCCTGCGGACTGAGGTCCCAAGTTCAATTCCTGTCAAGGGCATGTACCTTGCTTGGTTGCGGGCACATCCCCAGTAGAGGGTGTGCAAGAGGCAGCTGATTGATTTTCTCTCTATCCCTCTCTCTTCCTCTCTGTAAAAAATCAAAAAATATATATAATAAAATAAAATAAAACAACACCATGTTAATGTGTGAGGTTGTTTTATTTATTTATTTTTAATTATTTCTGTGTTTTCCAAAATGTCACTAAGTAATACATATTATTTTTGTCATCTGACAAAAAGATGTAATTAACTGAAAAGATATTTCAACTAATAAACCTATAGACAATTATAAGAACCAACACCTTTATGAAAAAGCATGTTTTAATGAATGCACCATATTTGCATCAACAAGCAATTACTGATTCTTTGCCACTTGCCAGGCACTCACTATTCCAGGTCCTAGAGACTGAGTGACAGAAGATCATAAACCTTCGGAAGTATGAAACTGGGAGGGGAAGAACAGTGGCTGGAGCATGGCTGTCCACAATGGCATTTAATGCAAGTTATCAGGGTTTGTGATGTCTATAAACCTCACAGAGATATAAACAGAGTCAGATAAAGGCTGGGAGCAGCTGTCTGGAGTGTGTGCTGAGACTGCCTCATGTTGCAAAAAAACATAAGGTTTGGAAATGTTGTCAGAGGTATTGCTGTTCTGAGATCCATACCAGTAGTGTTACATCTGATCACAGTAGGGTTAACAGGGAAATCAACTTCATAATAGAGATTCTTACAGAATGAGTATATGATATCTGGAGAGGATAAAGCAGACAGGATTAAATCTATGGACCTCTCACATAATAGTTGTCCAATACATTTCATATTGGGAAAAAAAAACAGCAAATAAGCAAACTAAACCTATTATACTTGGTTTAAAAAAAAAAAAAAAAAAAAAAACCGAATAGTTAGTATAAATATTGTCCTAGGATTAAGATGTCCCATAAATGTGATTAGTTACTTGAAATTTTCTGTAACACCATAAATAAGATATATTTTTTACAAAAATTATAGGCTGCAGAACCTTTATGGAAAAAGCATCAGGAAGAAATTAAGCGATGAGTCACAGCCCTGTGTAAAGGCAACCAAGCAGAACCAATTTTCAGGTTTCTGTCAGGGCTGTATTTATTGTATGTTATAGCTGGGTCAGTCCTCTTCACATAAGGGCCATGCACTAAGTCCTAATTACCATTCCCCAATGCCTGTTAGCAGGTCCCAGATCAGTGTGGCATCAAGTGATACTGTGATTATGTTAAAGAGCTGGCACAGGAAGGCCTAACGCAATGAGAGCAGGCTTGGACTTTAATGAAAGGAAGGGGACGTGACTGACATCCCTCCTGGGTGCTGCTCATCACTTTCAGTCTGTAAATCAAGAAACCGATGACACAAGAGATATGCCTTCGACTGAAAAGATGCTTACACGGTTCTAATACCACACAGAGCACAAAATGTCACAGGTACCTTTTCTATGTTGTGTAGCTTTTGTTTTCCATCTGGATTTGACACCGTTAGCAAAAAAAGTTCCACAAACAATATAGACTTTTTAAACCAATGTCAGTTGATAAATATTTCTTAATAGGCTTTAAATGTTTTTAAATAAAAATAAAATATGTATTTTAAATATTGAGTACTTTTGCTTGAAATATAGAATAAATATGTTACAAAGCAACTGAGTTTAAAGTCTATTTAACATTAGTGGTGCAACCTTTGGGAAACTATTACCACTTTGTGCCTCAGATTCCTCATCTAAAAAATGAGACTAATAGAGCCCTCATGGGTTGTTATGAGGACAACATATGAGGATACACTTAAAGTTCCTGGCACACAATAGACACGTTTCTAATATTAGCAATTGCTATTATTTAAAACTCATACCCCAGAGAAATTACAAGGCATCAATATCTCAAAATCTATTTTAGTCTACCCATTAAAAAGCATTATCTCTTTTATTTCTTGGAGCATTCTATATAACAAAAGCCTAATATGCAAATTGTCCCCTCAGGCAGTCATTCAACCGGAGTTCGACTGCTCGCTATGATGTGCACTGACCACCAGGGGACGGCAGGAAACATGGTGGGCATCAGCAATGCAGTGCTAGCACCAGGCAGCAGTGGAGGCACTGCCAGCCCCAATGGGCCTCAACAACAGCGGAACCGGGTCAGAATAGTGGAGCAGGTGAGCAGGTAGCACCAGTCAAGGCGGGTGCGAGCTGGAGCCCAATCACCTGCCCATCACCCCGCAGACAGTGACCAGCAATGATGGCGGAGGGGACAGCGCCTCCACCCAGCCCCAACAGATCGCCACTCAGATGGCGATCAGCATGGCTGGCAAACTCTGATCACCTGATTGGGGCTAGGCTGTGGGCTGGGATGGGGAACAAAAGGGGGAAAAAGGAAGCGGGGGTGGGGGGCGGGGAGACAGAAGGGCCGCATCCAAGGAGGAGGATGGGGAGGCTGCAACTTCTCACTGGCTACTTGGGAGCGGGGGCAGGGGTGATGGGGATAGAGGTTCAGGGAGAATGTGGGGTGTCTGCCAAGCTCTCTCTCACTCCCCCTGCTACCCTCCCCCAGAATACCAGGGCTCATACAGAGGGGAAGCCCCCACGCTGAGGTGCAGGGCACCCACAAGGAACCCCCCTGCACCCACGCAGCCTCTTCTGGGTGAGCCAGGCCACAGCCATCAGGACCGCAGGGGACAGTCAGGCTCCCCATGGGTTCGCACAAGAGCCGGTCTGCAAGGGGGTCCAGGAGAAAACGCTGCCCGCCGGCTTCCATGCTGTACTGCTGGGTGGCCTAGAAGCCTATGCTGTGCCCCAGCCCACAGCATCTGACTGCGCCCACCTCATTTTTGCGTGGGGAGGCAGATGCAATGACTCAGGGGTGTGTGGGGGCTCAGGGGCCCAGGTGCTGCCCAGGGCCCAGCAGTCAGATGGGACCTGTCTTTCCAGGCCAGATGCTCATGCTTCAATCATCAGCCAGGCCTAGGGACCGCACCCATGCACAAATTTCATGCACCAGGCCTCTAGTTTCATATAAGACCTCAGTTTTCAATCAGGTTGAAATTATCTTTCATCATTTTAAAAAGTCTAATAGCTCTAGCTAACTTGGCTCCATGAATAGAGCATTAGCCTGCAAACTGAAGGGTCCTAGATTGCAGACTCAATCCCCAGAAGGAAGCATGCAGGAGACAGACAGTTGTTTAATGCTTCTTTCTCATCATTGATGTTTCTATCTCCCTCTCCCTCCCTCTCTCTGACATAAAAAATAGGGTCCAATAAATAATAATATTGTCAGTCCACATCTGATTTTATTTGTGAAAAGTGAAGGAATAATTCTTATAATCAATGAGTTATAGGACTTTTACAATAGATTTTAAGCTACGACTACTCATAATAGAGATAGTAATTTAAGGTTGGCATACAGTCACCTCAGATAAAATTTAAGAGATCTTCAAAAACCCACCTGTCCTCAAAATACCTCATACATTTATTCAAAAACATTAATACAAAACTGAATATGATGTGGACTTGCCCTTGAAGAAATCATGAAACGAGGGAGACTAATCAATAAAACTAATTATAATATTAGTGTGATATATTTGTTAATAAAAAGAACAGTATACAAAAATGCCTCTTACCACCCATTGGTACAGTACTATATATGGAAGATATGAATAATTACAAGAATAATGAGATTAGGTAATTATTGTCAAGGTGCATTGATGCTCCTCAGAAATAAGCTAGATGCTAAGGAAAGTTAACAAGTAATTGAAAACCAAGTTTGAACCCCAGAAGACCTCCTTAGTAGACAGAGAACACATATTTCTGAATTGTGTCATTGGGAGTGATAGTAAATGAGGTTATTCCCACCTTAATCCCCTGGTTTCCAGATCCCTGTATTCTTTTTACTAGGGACTGAGTGCCACATAATGCTAATTTCACTCAATGTCTAGACTGTGTTTTGAAAGATGCTATCTCATTCTGTGAAAGGATTGCTCCGAGATGACACTTCCTCTGCACCTTCAGTAAGCTTATCCAACACTCTATGAGGCCTGCAGCTCTATTTATTGTGGAATGGGCTGTGACCAATGGACTTTATGATCATGGAACCATCATTCCTAATCCTAGCACAGAAAACAAAAATGCCTTATCATTAAACACCAAGTGACCCTGCATCTGGATTTGCCCATCATGAGTTGGTCTTATCAAACCTACCAAAACATGACACCAAGTGGGCCAACTCATTTATTGTAACATATAACTGGTATATCTGGGAATGAGCATGAGCAGAGCTGAGAGGCATTCCAGCTCTTCTGGGCCTATTGCATGTCAGGAGTTGTTTTTCAAACAGCATCTAATTCTCCAGAACAGATAGCATGGTCTTGCTCTAGAAACCCAGACCAATTATGAGGAGAAGAGGGGAAGAGAGAGAGAAAAAAACATCTATTATATGTGAAAGAGGCACATCAATTGGTTGCCTCCAGCTCACATCCCAACTGGGGCCAGGGATAGAACCTGCAATCCTAGTTCATAGGCCAGTGCTCTAACCACTGAGTCAAACTAATCAGGGCTTCCCTTAGGTATTTTAAACTTACTGAGTGAACTAAAACTCTGAGATGATGATGATGATGATGATGACGACAACAACGACGACGACAATGATGATGATATAATAGAGAAAATAGGTGAGAGAGAGAGAAAAAAGATATTCTTGTGTATTGGAGACAAGTTATTTTGACTTGAATACTTGAAGTAATATGAACTCATTTTGTACTTCTAAACTGATTAAACATAGAATAATGACAAAGTATTTAATGAAAAAAGCAGATTATACTAGTAGAAGAGTATACTTAGTATAAACTCACTTAGTATTATAAAATATATAAGAGTATACTTAGTATAAACTCACTTAGTATTTTTTCTGTTAACAGAAAAAATGTCAGGAAGCCAAGATGGTGCTAGCAGTGGATATGCCAGGATGGGGAATTTTTGTTGCATAATTTTCCTATCTATATTGTCTGAATTTTCTGTCATGAGTTTGTATTTTGGTATATAAAAAAGTAAAAAAATATATATATTGTTTTAAATTTATGGAAGTAGTGAACCTGTTTTCCTTCAATAGTTCTAATTTCTTAAAGAGTGGTATGTGTTCTTTTTGTACAAAATGCGAACATTTCCCCTATATTTCATTTTAAATAATTAGAACAGGGCTGCCAGGTTGATGGCCATTTCAGATGTCAATCTACAAAGTGGTCTTGAATGGCAGGAAATAAGCCATGGAACATTTGAATTACCTTCCTAACCTTGGTTACAGAAAGGAAACATCCCCTTTGTGATTTCTGTTTTTTGAAAGGAAGGTTGTTATGGCCAAGGGTTCAGATGCAGAATTCACCATTCCTTTCCATGAGCATTATGTAGAGGAAGGTATCACACAGAGGAATTGTGCAAATAAACACAGCATCATACATATGGTCTGTGAGCTCATCTAGTCCAAAGGGCCATTCCTTCTGCAAGATCACCAACAGCTGCCCATGCACCACAGCTTAAACATTTTTATAATGGGGAAATCAACCCCTAACGGCAGTCCCACTTGGATATACTACAGATATCCCAAACATGATGAATCCAAAACTAAATTCACCACCTTTTCTCCCCAAAACAGTATATTCATATGTGTTCTACTGTTGCCCCTGCTCAGTCACCTACCCCTGCTGACTGTGAATGGGTCAGTGGCTCTATCTCACTTCTCTATAGTATTACCAATGCCTAAAACAGTGCAGGTATATAGTAGTTGCTCAATACACATTGTGGAATTACTATTAAATAAATAACAGGTACCCCAATGACTTTCTGTAAAGATCTAGGTCCCTTGGTAAGCTTTTGTCTTGGATCGGCTTTTCTATTCAATTTCTGCTGTCCTTCATTGGATTGTGACCCTGTGCTATCTTGAAAGCAGTTGGTTTCTGTCAATTTTCATTTGCTAATTATCTCAACGCCCATATCCAAGGTCATCTATTTCAAGGAGCCTGCTTGGTGTCACCATTCTACACATAGGCATATTCTTCTATTAACCCTCCTAAATAAGGTTTGACAGACAAAGCATGTTTGAAATTTAAAGGTGAAAGAGTAACTCAATATATTAACAGCTCAGTAATTTGAACTAAATGCAGGGAAGGTCAGTCTGACAGTGAAAAGTATAAATTATAAAATAATGTTTTAATAGAGAGTTACTGTTATGATGTATAACAGGGTTATAGATCAAACTAAAAAAAATGTACCTTTAATAAAAATTGATGATATATTATGATTGGAAAGAAAGAGGCAGACAGGCAACTGGGCTGAGGTTAGAACGCAGAACACCAGGAAAAGGTAACATTAAGAACACAGCCCCTCTGTAGACACTGCTGAACTATCCAGAAAGATAACAAACAGCTTAGGAAATAGGAGGGAGGAAATGCTGCCCATGTTTTGACCTGACCTGCAGTCATGACCAAGCAGATATAGGGTTCAAAGTTAAATAGGCATCACTCACTACAGTGGAGAGGTGAGAGGACTGTCAATCAGCAGTGGGTATCTGCTAAACATCTCATGTGGCCCCTGTGCTGAGCAGGACTCTGGAAGAAGCAGGGCTGCCAGAAAAGTTTCAGGCAAGGGACCTAGGCTGCTCACCTAGGCCCAAACTCCATGAAGACAAATATTGTCTCTCATGAAACCTTGAAAGGACTAAGCAAGACCCAAGGATAGCACATGATGGTGAGATCCAGTCAGACTACAAAGACCTGACCTTTGTGGACCAGGGGAAATCACCAGGGAAGATCTGGATCTCAAGCGTAGTAGGATGGGTAGGATTTGGTTAGATAGAGAAGAGGAGGAAAAGAAGCTGAGTGCAGAGAACAGCCCAGAAGTGCAGAGGGGTGTGGACTGCACTGGGATGACAGCTGGGGAGCGGGTAGAGGCTCTGTGCAGGGGACTGGCAGGTAAGATGGCAGCTAGGGGTAGTAAGGCAGTCACTGTATGCCAGGCACTGCTCACAGCACGAGGCAAACATCACTGTACAAGAAAAGGGACTTACTAGCATTGGGAACCACACCAGGTACTATTTAGTAGAAACAGAGATCTTACTGAAAAACTGGTAGTGACATGAAAAGGACACAGAATAAAAAAAAGGAGATGTACAAATAGCTTCCCCCCACTCCCAAACAAAATGGAAAGTGTGTCCTACTGATACTGGCCAGGGAGAGGGAGATGGATCCATAAACTGGTCAAAACAACCAGCTCCGCCATTGCACTTCTTCATAATGCTGAGTCACCTGGCAAGACCGGTGAATTAAAGTTAAAGAAAGAGGAAGGTGAGGTGGAGAAGGACCTCCGAGATAATTATGCCACTTTGAAGAGACCACTTAATCAGAATAAATGTACTATGGACTCTTTTCTTAAGAAATGCTGATTCATGCCTTACATTACATCTCTATTTACTTATAAAACAACATATCAAACATTTGCAAATCAATCTAGTTTCCAGGAAGAATTTCAGGTTGAATATTTTCTTATTTGCATGGAAAGCTCTTTCCAAGACAAAATGAAGAAGAAGAATGTCTTTAAACATTTTTGTTTCTATCTATTCCTTCTCTTCTTAACAAAATATTCAATGACCGGTTCATTGCAATTTTCTACTACAAATATTATTTTAGAGAACTGCCATCAAGTGTAAACATCTTTGTTCACTTTTCTTTTTTTTTTTTTTTTTTTTTTTTTTTTTTTTTTAAATATATTTTATTGATTTTGTACAGAGAGGAAGGGAGAGAGATAGAGAGTTAGAAACATCGATGAGAGTCATCGATCAGCTGCCTCTTGCACACCCCCTACTGGGGATATGCCCGCAACCAAGGTACATGCCTTTGACCGGAATCGAACCCGGGACCTTTCAGTCTCCAAGCCGACGCTCTATCCATTGAGCCAAACCGGTTTCGGCTGTTCACTTTTCTTTAAATTGCACCATTTTAATGAATAAATCACTCAAAGTCAGAGCCCTAGACAAGGGGCCATATAACTCAGAATGGAGATAAAATGTTATATTAGAGACTGGCAAGCTGCCATGGCAAATTGGGCATGACCTGCTACCCTGCTCTCACCCCAGCCCCCACCATGTACCTTAAGCTTCTGTGACAGAATCATAAGTCTGGAAAACTCAATTTGGTAAGTGTGGGAAGACAGATCGTAATTGAAGAGTTCATTTTCTAATGAAATGTGAGGTGGTAAAAGGTTGGGCTGGCAGAGTAGATCATTGGAGTCTGTATTAATAACACCAATTCATTTTAATTCAGTGAAGCACATAATTGGCATCCAGCTTTTCAAGTTCACCACACAGTCCTGTCCCTGGACTCCGTAATATTTTTAAAACTTTTCTTATTTGGTAATAGCTGTTTTAATAATTTGCATTTTAACGAGAGGTTACTTGTAGGTGACTTATACTAATTATAAATGTCTTGGGTTTTACTAAGCCAGTGGTACCCACCAGCCAATGACAAATCTTTTTAAGTCTTAACTTGAATTCCCTGTATTTATTCTGTAGGCAGCTAAGGCTCCTGCAAAGAGATGAATGAGGCCCCTTGAGATTGCTGCACTTTGAATAATCAGAAGTGGTCAGCGGGGTCAATTACTGTTTCAGTTTGTTCCCTCACTGCTGCATGTAAATTCGTTTACTAGAAGCTTAGAGAAAGCCTCTATAGCATTTGTTTGATTGTCTTTATCTCTGCAACTTCAGTCTTTCTGTGATGCAAAACCCCAAGGGCTGGAACAGACCATCTCCCTGGGAAGAGAGGGTGCCACAGAAGGGCTGTGTGCCTGAGTAGGAGACAAAAGAAAACTTTCTCTTTTTCACTGTGGAAGAGAGAGATGAGATTGTTGGCTTAGTTAAAAGGACTGAGGCCTAAGAGTCCAGAGATGTGAGTTTTCTAATCCTCCTTGGCTGAGATAACTAACCAGCCAATCACACCAGGAGGAGTTTCTTATAGGCCTTGGACCTAAGGAATTTAAGTTCAAAGAGCACGCCATGCATTTCTTTACAGCAAGAAATGGAGTAGCAAAGGGAAAGAGGTAAGAGAGGAAGGTAAGAGAAAGAAGTCCTATCATGAAAGTAAAAACAAGTGAGCAAGTCACCCAAGAAGTTCGTCAGTGTAGCTGACATCCCAGCTCCTTCATATGAGCTGAGTAAATATACACAATGTTCTGGTTAAGGTGAATAACTTTTTAATACCTATTGTTACTGAGGTTATAAAATTAAATAATAGCCACTGCCCTCAATCTTACAAGTACATAGGAAAAGACATACATAAAGAATAGTATTAGTAAGTAAATGGTATAGATTCAGGAAGTAAACAATAGAACTCAGAGATTTCCAAACTTGGCTGTGCATTAGAGTTACAGCACAAAGCTTTTTTTGTGTGTGAAAATACAGATGCCTAGTGCAGGAGGCTAAAACCAACAGTGGTTAGCATATTAATGCAAAAAGATCCATTGGAAGGCCAATGGACTTTGATATTCAGCAGGGCTGAAAATCAGAATAATATTGCCTTGCTGTGGGCTCAATGACTTAAGGCAAATCTCTAACCTGGTAATCCTTTTACTATTTATCAAACTTTACCTTTGATATGCCTGTATGCATTGCTAAAGGGAAAATGTGTATTCAAGTAAATAAAATAAAAAGCAGACAGACCAGCCAGAAGTTGGTATGTGCTCTTTACGAAAGAGACACTCCTGGCCCCTAATGCCTTCTAAATTCATATTTCTTGTATTAGTATAGCATTTTCATTTGCGCATCCTGAATCCCCACCCCAAAAGGTTGCAGCAGCCTCAGTCCCAATCCAAACTTCAGAGGGTAAACCCCTGGAATCTATAGTTTTAACCAGGTTCCTAGGTCATTCCTATTCAGTCACCCTGGCACCGGAAAAGGTTCCAATTTTGAAACCAATGTAGCTATTAACATAGTTTTCCCAGTTCTAAAGAAAGAAAATGTCACCTTCATTAATCCTCCAGACAGAATAATAAAAAAGACTTCCTTGGTCAATCTAAAACCCAAAGTCACTTTATCCTAGTTCACTTCATCCCAATCTTCTGTTTGTCACTCTCTGTCTTCTTTGATACAGTCAGGGATAGGAAGCAAAGAGAAGAGGTGTCAGATTCTCAATCTGAATGGATATTTCCATGCAGATGAGGAAGGCTTGGCTGGCAGCATTGTGGAAATGCATTTAGCTCACATCTAAGAACAGCTGGAAACATTTGGGAAGTAAAGGCACCTAGTGGAGCCCTGAAAGTCTGCCAAAATGATTAGATTGTAAAGGAGAAGATAAATTAAGAGCTTACTACATGACCACACCTCTATATGGTTATAATGACAGGATCAGGTAAGAACCCTGATCCCTCAATTCTCAGTATGCTCTCCCACAAGCACCTCTCGACTCCCTCACTGGCTGCTGGCTGCTGGCTGGCCCCAATGGAAGTGAGGCACACAGGCTAGTCCTCCTGCTGAACATTTATTTGGTCCTCCTGCTGAACATTTATTTATGTAGGAAACAGCACAGCCTCACTATGTACTTAAGATGTATTGTCTCAAGTCTATTCACTTACTTATTCAAACAGAAAGCTGAAGTTCACATTTAGTGGTTCCATTTTGCCCTTAAGAACAAGTTTGTGGTTAATGAGTATCTACTGAAAATAGTGAGTCACTATCCCTGGCCTCTGGGCTACTGGAGGCCATGAGGCAGGACTGTTTAGCATCCCACAGTGGGACCAAGATGGAAGATACAAGCTGAAAAATGCCTGGTCCAGGAGAAACAGGTGGGGCAGGCAGGCATATATCCTACATCTGGGTGGTCAAGGGGATGGCAGCCAAGATGGGGAGGCACCTCAGGTGCAGGGGCATCAAATTTCTGTGCTTTTATTTTCATATTGTGGACATTGGAATTTTCTTACATTGCTGGTGGAAATGTGAAATAATGCTAAAACTGTGGAAAGTAGTTTTGCAGTTCTTCAGAAAGTTAAACACAGAAACACCATATGACCCCAAAAAATTTGAAAACAGGCACTCAAACAAATACTACAATAGTACACTAATAGTCATATTACTACTATTTATTATAGCCAAAAGGTAGAAACAGCCCAAATGTCCATCAGCGTTGAATGGATAAATAAAATGTAGTGTGTGTGTGTGAATATTATATAACCACAAAAATAAAGTATTGATATATGCTACAATGTGAATGGACCTCAAAAACATTATGCCAAGTAAAAGACGCAGAAACAAAAAAGTCACTTCATATTATATGATTCCATTTATATGAAACTAGACACCTGATGCATAATATACGTGCACATGGTGGGGGGGCCTCAGCCCAGCCTGCACCCTCTCATAGTCTGGGACTCCTTGAGGGATGTCGGCCGAGGGGTCCTTGGCACTGTCACAGAGGCGGAAGAGACTCCTGCCCCCACCGCTGTGCTTGACAGCCATAAGCCCAGCTTCTGGCTAAGTAGCACTTCCCCTGTGGGAGTGCACTGACCACCAGGGGGCAGCTCCTGCATTGAGCATCTGCCTCCTGGTGGTCAGTGGGTGTCATAGCGACCCGTCGTTCCGCTGTTTGGTTGATTTGCATATTAGGGTTTTATCATATAGGATATTCGGAATAGGTAATCCATGCAGACAGAAAGCAGATTAGTGGTTGCCCAGGGCTGGAGGGAGGAAGGATGAGGAATGACTGTTTAATAGGTATGGGGTTTTCTTTTGAGGTGACAAAAGTGTTTTGAAATTAGATAGAGGTCATGGTTATACAACAATACATCAAAGGACTGCGGGCTCCATTGCCCGTCAGGGCACATACCTAGGTTGTGGGTTTCATCCCCATTAAGGGCTCACATGGGAAGTAACAGATTGATCCTACTCTCATTCTCTCTCCACCTTCCTCTCTTTCTAAAATCAATAAAACCTTGAGTGAGGATTTTTAAAAATTGTTAATGATATGTTATGTACAATAGATTTTACCTCGTAAAAAAAAATCCATATGACTTGAGGGAAACCCAAGTCCGCAAGTAACTGAGTATTAGCACTGTGAAGGTACTGTGCTAAGAAGGGACTGTGACTTGGAAATAAGTTCCTAAGGGCCAGGATCTTTGGGTGACAGGAGTGGGGAAGGGAGTGGGGGGAGAGGAGAGACGCAGGAGAGCAAAGAGCAGAGTCAAGGAACTGGGGTCTTTCCAGTTTCTAGGAGCTGTGTCTCTAAAACAACACATAGTCTTCACAAGAAAGATTCCTCTGTAGGAAATGCCCAGCCAGCTGACACATTGCCTCAGGGCCACAACTGGCAGGTGGGAAGGAGGTAAGATAACATTTCATTAAAGGTGCCAGATGGGGACAAGCACTGTTTTACTAAAGGAAGGCCTATCTTAAGGCCTGTCTTTTCCCTTTTGCTTAAAAAGAGTTTTAAATGAAATAATGCAGTCTAATCTTGCATTCCATAATAATTTTAAAAAGAGCTAATCTTTGGAGGAAACTGAATAAACTCATTTGAAAACTTTAAGGTCACTAAGAAGACTCCCCAAAAAAATTAAAAAATTAAAAATATGTTTTCCAATCCTGATTATTGTTTTACACACAATTAACTAGGTGATTTTGAGCAAATGATGACACCTCTCTGGACTCTAAAACTAGATATCAGCCAGTCCTACTTCACAAAATTACAGATGGAGAAATCAACCATCTGTGACCTCCTTATACTTCCAACATTCTGCCATGAAAGATCCATTCTTTTTGGTTTGGGAGGCATTTTGTTCTATGGAGACTATTTAAAATGCAAATGTCCCTGGAAAGGGTTGTTATAATTATGTTTTTGTTTGTCTCTATGCAGTTTTCTGACATCTAGTTGAGAGGGATGAATGTAATAGGATAGACAGATGGTAGATCCCTAGAGACAAGAGAAATGTTTGAAAGGACAAGGACTGGAAAGGGAATATAGAGAAAGAAAATATGATTTGTCAGTGACTGACTCTGTTTCTGCAATTTTACTTATAGCTGGGACAACTAGGAAACTTCTCAGAATCAGTCTGACTTTCTCTAAGAAATGTAGTCTCAAGGAGCCTATTACTTTTTTTAAAGATAGCAAATATGTGACAAAAAAAACTTTTTAAATATGTGACAAAAAAAACTTTTTAAAAAATTAATATTCTCTAGACTCTAAAGACTACCATTTATAGATAAATGAAACAGAATAGAAAACCCAGAAACAGATACACATATATAAATATGGACACTAATTTAAAATAAAGGTGGCACCAAAAAACAATGTGGGAAAAGACAATATTGTCAATAAAGGGTCCTGGGACAGCCTGGCTGGAGTAGCTCAAGTAGAGTATTCTCCCAGACATTGGGGGTTGCTGATTCAATTCTCAGTAGGAAGTATGTGGGAGGTGGCAGATCAATCTCTCAAATCTCTCTGTCTCCCTCTCCTTCCTCTCTTTCTAAAAATCAATTTAAAAAAAACATTTTTTAAAATAAAAATAAAGGGTCCTGATGAATTTCAGAGGAAAGGTGGGGTGGGTAGTGTGACAAGAGATTAACTGGGGGAATTTATATGCTCAGCCCATGTACACACACACAATAGTATGGCAAAGGCTTGGGAGGGGCAGTTTGTGGGGAGGAGGAGGTCAATGGGGAAAAACAAAAGCAGACATCTGTAATACATGCAACAATAAAGACCAATTTAAAATAATAATAATAAAATAAAGGGTCCTGGGACAATAGAATGTCCACATGGAAATTAATAAAATTTTGACTGCTACCTCATTCTGCACAAAGCTCAAAACCAGGTAAATTGTAAGCCCAAATGTAAAAGACAAACAACAATAGAAAAATATTTTTTAGGAGAATACAGTATAGGAGATTATTGTCCACTAAGTCAGGAAAAGTTTTCTTAAACCAAATACACTAAAAATCAGAAATAGTAAGAAGGAAAGGTGAGTATGATATATGTGACTATCTTTGAAACTTATGTTCATAAAAAGACAGTATGAAAGACTATAAAAGCAAACTAATGTGTGGGTAAATATATTGACCACACATTTTCAACCAAGTGCTTTACCCAGAATATAAAAGGAATGCCTACAAACCAATTTCTTGAAAAGTCAGATAATCATCAGCAAAATGAGCAAGAGATTTGAACAAGCACATCTGAACACAGAATATCCAGATGCTCAAATAAACATATGAAGTAGTGTTCAACTTCAACTTCATTGTTACTGGAGAAATACAAAGTAAAACTACAATGAATAGCTAAGTTTGTTAAATGCCAGGTGTAAATGAGAATATGGATCAAATAAGAACTCTCATGTACTGAAAGTGGGAGTGTCAATTAATGCAATCAATCATCTTGGAAGAGCTTGACACTATGAGATACACATACTTTATAATCCAACAAGTCAGTACTGGATATATATATATATATATATATATATATATATATATATATATATACACACACACACACACACACATACATACACCCAACAAAAATGCACCCACAGCATGCCAGGAAGGCACATTCACATATGATAATACAATGCTATTCCTTAAAGTCCAAATGGTAATGACCCAAATTGTCCAACAGTAAAATAGTCAATTATATATTTATATAAAGAAATCACATATTAGTACATTGCCCTCACCAATTTGTCTCTGTGGATGGGGCATTGGCCTATAAACTGAAGGATCCCGGGTTCAATTTCAGCCAAGAGCACATGCCTGGGGTTGCAGGCTCAATTCCTAGTAGGGAGCATGAAGGAGGCAGATGATCAATGATTCTCATCATTGATGTTTCAATCTCTCTCACCCTCTCACTTCCTCTCTGAAATCAATAATTATATATAAAAAAATAATATATACTGAAATTGAGTGTACTAGTTCTACATTGAACAATATAATTGAATCTCACACAATATTGATTGGAAAAAAATAAAGCCAAAAGAATATATATGTTATGAATCCATTCATATAAAATTCAAAAATAGGCAGATCTAAAGGTATGGGGTCAAAAGTCCAGGTGGTGGGCAGAGTTAATGGTTGAGAGGGACACAAGAGGAAGGCCTCTGGGGGCTGGCACTGTTCTGTTTTCTGATCTGGGTGGTGATTATGAGAATGTATATGGTGATATGCTAAGCTGTACACTCAGATTTTATATACTTTTCTATCCTATCTAATAAAAGAGTAATATGCAGATTGACCATCACTCCAACACACTGATGGCTGCCTCCAAGTGGACACAGATGGCCACCATAAGATGGCCAGCAGGGGAGGACAATAGAGAGGGACCAGGCCTGCAAGGGAGGGCAGTTAGGGGTGACTAGACCTGCAGGGGAGGGTAGTTGGGGGTTGCTGAGCCGGTAGGGGAGCAGTTAGGCATTGATTAGACTGGCAGGGGAATGGTTAGGGGTGATCAGGCTGGCAGGCAGAAGCAGTATGGGCAATCAGGAAGGCAGGCTGGCGAGCAGTTGGGAGCCAGCAGTCCTGAATTATGAGAGGGACGTCCAACTGCCCATTTAGGCTCGATCCCACTGGGCAGTCGGACATCCCTCGAGGGGTCCCAGATTGGAGAGGATGCAGGCTGGGCTGAGGGACATCCCCCACCAGGCACAAATTTTGGCCTCTAATAAATATATATATATATATATATATATATATATATATATATATATATATATGGCATACCTGATCATAAAAAGAAAATTAAGTGAATATCATTTAACCCAGAAAATGTATTCCCAAAATTATAACCTAAAAAAATCAAGTTGATATAAGATATAAAAAGATATTCATTACAGTGTCATTAGATATGGTACCAAAAAAATGAAAACAATCTAAATATTCAATAGGGTACTGGGGTTAAGTAAATTATGATAGAGTATAATATATCTGCACAGTTGATATGATACATCTATTTAAAAGGTTGCTGAAGACATCTTCCCATTCATGGAAGAGTCACTGGTTTGATTCCTGGTCAGGCCACATACTCAAGTTGCAGGTTCTATCCCTAGTCAGAGTGCATGTGTGAGGCAATGAATGGATGTTTATCTCTCACATCAATGTTTCTCTCTCCCTCTCCCTTCCTCTCTTTCTAGAACCAATGAAAAATGTATTTCAGGTGAGGATTTTTTTTTTAAGTATTGCTATGGATCTCTACTTGTTCACATAATGTAATAGTGAGGAAAATGGTTTATGGAATTGGGTAATAATATAACCCTAATTTTGAAAATATATGCATAGAAAATTATAGTAAAATAATCAATAGGTTAATAGTTATTATCCTGTGTTGTATAAATTTAGTAATTATTTTTCTACAAACATATATTACTGTTATAAATAATTATAGCTACCATTTATTGGCCTCAAACTAGGTGACAAATACTGAGAAAAATATATTAAACATTTTTCTTATTTAATCTTCACAAAAAAAAAAACAACAACAGCAGGATAAATATAATTACCTTCATTTTGAAGCTAAGGAGATTAAGGAGAAAAATGTACAAGATCAAAAAACAGAAAATGGTCAAAGTATTTAACCAGGGTCTGTCTGCCTCCCAGCAAGCACTCCTTTCCACACATCACACAGTTCGGTGCATCAAGAGTTAGTTTCAGAGCCAGGCTTTGAGCCCAAATCTCTTTATTCTCTTTTAAAGCAACAATTTCTAGAAGATTGTGAAGTAACACACAAAGACCAGCTTAGAAAGAAAGAAAAAATAAAAAAAGACCTTGATAGATACTAGCTGTGATGTGAATAGGGAATAATAATAATAACAACTTCCATTTATTAAATGATCACCCTGTGCTGAGTACTTGCTGAGTATTACCTCATTTAAACCTCATTATCCTGCTGTCGATTGACTGCATTAATGGCCCTAATTCTTCCTCTCTCCTTGTATCCACATGCTTTGCATGCAACTGGGTAATGCCTTTTCATTCTGACTCAGGACTTAACAGCAGCAATGCCTTGGCCAATAGAGTATTAGCAACAAAACAAAAAACAAAAAACAAAATCAGAGCCTTCAAAAGTGCCTTTGTATTTCTGCTTGCTGTTCTTGCCCTCTGCCTTCACCATGAGTCTATGCTCAAGCCAGCCTGATAGAGGATGAAAGACTCCTAGCACACATCGATCCAAGCCATCCCTGACAAGGCCGTCTTAGATTAGCCAGTAGCCACTCAACATCCAGAAAAGTGATCAAGCCCCGTCAAGGTTGGCAGGGCTGCTGGCCATCATTCAGGTGACTCCAGACACATGAGCAAAAAGTGTTTTATCCCACTGAGGTGGCGTGGCAAAAGCGAAATGATACAAACTTGAGGAGGCGAAGAGTACTGTTTATTATTCCTAGTTTACACAGGAGGAGACTGAGGTTCAGGGAAATTACACAGCTAAGTAAGTGGTGGAGCCAGGATTTGAATCCAGGTTTGTCTTAATCCAAAGGAATTGCTATTAATCATCATACTCTATGTATTGCCTCTACAAAGGCATTCCCAGCTCTGACTTTAAATGGAGCTCCAGCAATGTGTGTGTGGGTGTGCACTCACATGCATGTGGGCCTCCACTGCTGCTCACTGAACATTTAAAATCTGGCAGCAGGCCGAAACCGGTTTGGCTCAGTGGATAGAGCATCGGCCTGCAGACTGAAGGGTCCCGGGTTCGATTCTGATCAAGGGCATGTACCTTGGCTGCAGGCACATCCCCGGTAGGAGGTGTGCAAGAGGCAGCTGGTCGATGTTTCTCTCTCATCAACGTTTCTAACTTTCTATCCCTCTTCCTTCCTCTCTGTAAAAATCAATAAAATATATTTTTTAAAATAAAAATAAAATAAATAAATAAAATCTGGCAGCAGTATTTCTGACTAATTCAAATATCTGAGCTACATTTAGCACCTTTAAAAAGCTGACTGATTGAAATTGTTTAAACCAACAATTTTGTACTTTGGGGACCTTCATGTTTTTCTCTCTCTCTACACTTTTTCTCATGTAGTCCACAGGCATTTAATTTCTCACAGATGCCTTCAGTGCTGACAGGTATCCCAATATGAATGTGTGTGCTTCAAAGATTTATTCTAAAAATGCTGATGACATCAATAGAACATGTAAGATCTGACCTTCACTTACGCAATGATTGGCATTGACTATAATTCCTTATGAGATTTCTCATAATCAGCATGCTGATGTGTGCAGCTAGAGTACATAATCAGTTGTTCTGTATCAAAAACTACCTTGCAGTTGGGGCAAGGAAACAAATTCTCATATTTAATGGTCAGGGGAATCAGTTATTTGATATGCAGCCAACTTCAATAGCCCAAGTTAAGAACCTGCAGGAGTAATGGTGGATAAATGCTATATACACCCAAAGTCTTTGGTTTTTAACCCAGAACTCGTTGGAGCCCCTGGAGCACAACCAAATGTGGTGGGTGCCAGCCAGGACAGATACTACAAATTCCTTCATTTTCATGTTAATTGTTCCTGCACCCACCTAAGTATATGTCCATCATTTTACTTTTTATCCAATCCCAGGGGTTTCCCAGCTGATAATCGTATGGGTGCTCCCTTATCCCGCCTCCTTGCTTTATCCCACCTCCTTAATCTATTACCAATGAATTTCATGTAACCCACCTATGTCCCTCCTTTTATTGCAATGTATAAATCCAAATGTAACCTGCTATTCTCCTGAGCATTATCTCATTTAATTGAGGTTCTGCTTCCTGCCATAGGTCGACAATTTGGCTCAAATAAACTCACGAAAATTCTTTACAGGTTTCAATGGTTTTTTTACATTAACAGTTGTATGGGTTCCTTATATATTTTGGACATTAACCTTTATCAGATGTATCATTGCCAAATATGTTCTCCCATACAGTGGGCTTCCTTTACATTTTGTTGACAATGCCTTTTGCTGTGCAAAAGTTTTTTATTTTGATGTAGTCCATTTGTTTATTTTCTCCTTCGTTTTCTTTGCATTAGGAGATGTATCTGTAAACATATTACTATGAAAGATGTCTGAGATTATACTGCCTATGGTTTCTTCTATAATTTTTATGGTTTCATGACTTATATTTAAGTCTTTTATCTATTTTGAGTTTATTCGTATGTATGGTGTAAGTTGGTGGTCTAGTTTCTTTTTTTTAATTTAATAAATATTTATTGCTCAGATTATTACAATTGTTTCTCCTTTTTCCCTCCATAGCTCTCTTCCACTCAGTTCCCACCTCACCCTCTGCCCTTACCTTCCCCGCATTGTCCTCATCCATAGGTGTACAATTTTAGTCCAGTCTCTTCCTGCACCCCCATATCCTTTTCCCACTGATAATTGTCAATCCACTCCCTTTCTTTGCCCCTGATCCTATTATATTCACCAGTTTATTCTGTTCCTCAGATTTTTAATTCACTTGATTTTTAGATTCACTTGTTGATATATATGTATTTGTTTATCATAATTTTTATCTTTTTTCTTCTTCTTCCTCTTCTTAAAGAATACCTTTCAGCATTTCATATAATACTGGTTTGGTGGTGAACTCTTTTAGCTTTTTCTCATCTGTGAATCTCTTTATCTGCCCTTCAATTCTCAATGATAACTTTGCTGGGTATAGTATTTGGTTGTAGGTTCTCGCTATTCATCACTTTGAATATTTCTTGCCATTCCTGTCTGGCCTGCATAGTTTCTGTTGAGAAATCAGTTGATAATTGTATGGGTGCTCCCTTATAGGTAACTAACTGTTTTTCTCTTGCTGCTTGTAAGATTCTCTCTTTGTCTTTTGCCCTTGGCATTTTTTTTAAATATATTTTATTGATTTGTACAGAGAGGAAGGGAGAGAGATAGAGAGTTAGAAACATGGATGAGAAAGAGTCATCGATCAGTTGCCTCTTGCACACCCCCTACTGGGGATATGCCCGCAACCAAGGTATAATACATGCCCTTGACCGGAATCGAACCTGGGACCCTTCAGTCCCGAAGCCGATGCTCTATCCATTGAGCCATACCGGTTTTGGTGCCCTTGGCATTTTAATTATGATGTGTCTTGATGTGGTCCTCTGGATTTCTTTTGTTTGGGGTTCTGTACACTTTCTGTACTTGTAAGTCTATTTCTTTCACCAGGTGGGGGAAGTTCTCGGTAATTATTTCTTCAAATAGGTTTTCAATATCTTGGTCTCTCTCTTCTGGCACCCCCATAATTCTGATGTTGGTATGCTTGAAGTTTTCCCAGAGGCTTCTTATACTATCTTCAACTTTCTGGATTCTCTTCTCTTCTTGCTTCTCCAGAGGAGTGTCCATTGCCTCTTTGTATTCCAAATCTTTGACTTGATTCTTACTAGTCTGTTGTTGGGTCTCTGTATAATATTTTTTTTATTTCAGTCAGTGTATGTTTAATTTCTAGTTGGTCTTTTTTCATATCCTTGAGGGTCTCGTTAAATTTATTGGCCTTTTCTAGGAAATTCTTGAAAAACCTTATAACCGTGGTTTTGAGCTCTATATCCAGTCGTTTGTTCTACTCCATTTCTTTTGTTTGTGATTTATTTCCTTGTCTCCTCATTTTTCACTGCTTCCCTGAGTTGGTAGGATTACTTTGTGTGCTTGGTGTCCTATATGAGTCAGCCTCCCCAGTTACCTGAGGTAGATACTCTTGGTGCTCTCCTTTGTAGACTGTGTGCATAGCCTTGTTGTAGTTAAATCTTGATTGTTGTTGGTATCACTGGGAGGAATTGACCTCCAAGCCAATTGGATGTGAGTATCAGCTGTTTAAACGCTAGGATACCTTCTGTATTGGAGACAGTCTTATAGGACCAGACTTGCAAAATTGCAAAAGCCTCTATGCTCAGCTTGGATGGAGCAGAGTCTCAGGGCTAAGCTGACAGTCTTGGCTTCCCATCAGCCCTGCCCTTGTGCATGTGCTCAGACCTCTGCCTTCCACAGATCCCCTGAGTTTCCACCTGACAGTCCGGATTTCCCCTGTAAAAGCATGGGTCCCTCAGGGGCTCACCCGTAACTGGGTTTCAGTGCAGTCAGGAGCTTCTGACTCCTTCCACTATGGAGAGGCTGTGGCAACCTCCGCAATCAGACCTCTCTGCATGGACTCATGCATGCGAGCCTCTAGACCCTGACCACTGAGGCTCCCCCAAGTCTCTGAGTTTCCGTGTGCCTTTCTCTACAGTTCAGACTCCACCCATATGAGCCTGGGTCCATGGGGTTTTGGCCAGGCCTGGGGTTCAGTGCAGTCAGAACTAGAGTTCAATGCAGTTAGGGGCTTCCTTTCCCCTCCTGCCAGCCAGGCCTTCAGCTGCCCTTCCTCTCTGTGCACGCGCATCTCCCTACCGTGTTTCCCCGAAAATAAGACATCCTCCAAAAATAAGACCTACCTACAGATTTCCTTCTGAGTGAAATATAAGGCATCCCCCCAAAATAAGGCCCCCCCTAGGCTAAACGTTAGAGATTTGGTCCACTGATTCTGAAAGAAATGGAGTCACAAGAAATTCACCAGGAAATTCAGGAATTGGATTGTTATGATGATGTTCCAGAAGATGATGACATGATTGTCATTGAATAAATGAGTAAATTCTTTGATACTGTAGGATTCACAGTTTGTCTGGTTTGTGTTGACAACTATCATACTATCGTACCGTATACAGGTAATAAATTTCCTTTATTTTCATTTAACAATAAATGTGTACCGTATTCTTCTTCATGGAAAAATAAGACATCCCCTGAAAATAAGACCTAGTGCATCATTGGGAGCAAAAATTAATATAAGACACTGTCTTATTTTGGGGGAAACAAGGTACCTCAACACTTTGTGGCTCCTCTGATCTGTGAGCTTCTCTCTTTCTTTCTAGTTGAAGAATTTCCACTCAGCCAGCTTTCCTGTGGTTTTGGATGATGTTCATTCTGTCTTTTAGTTGTTGTTTTGAAATTGTTGTGTGAGGCGGCACTTTAAGTGCTTACATAGGCCGCCATCTTGGTTTCTCTAGTTTCTTTTTTTCTTTCTTTCTTTCTTTCTTTTTTAATGTATCTGTCCAATTTTCCCAACACCATTTATTGAAGAGACTGTCTTGATTCCATTTTATGTCCAACTGGCTTTCCACATTACGATGTTAACCCACAGGTAAGTTGTTAACTTTTAATAATATTCATTTATTTGTTCAGCCTGATTTATTGCACACCCACCATGTGCCAGGAACTCTCCTACACAGTGGTGAACAAGAAAAACAAGGTTCCTTTTCTCTTAGACTTAGAACTTATATTCTAATGCAATAGTCCACAGGGTGTGTATAATTTTAAAATAAAATTCTAGAGAGGGGGAATAAAAACACCAATAATGATTTACAGTATTCCAAACAGAAGAGACTATTGAGTTTTCCTAAACAGAATTTCAAACCACTAAATCCAACCCTCGGGCTTTCACCCCACTCCCCACACACACAAATTACAAATGAGAAAACAGGTTGTTTGACCTTAAACAAATACCACAATCTCTCCGTTTGCAATAAATGGCAGAACCAGCACTAGAATCCAGGAGAGCTAAACTTTTCTGGTATTTCCATGCTGCTGTTACTTTTGCAGCAGCTGGGTGATCATCTTAGAAAGGTGTCTACCCTTGGAGCCTTCACACCTGTTTTCTCTCCAATGCCATCTCTCACTCTGCCTTTAAGGCTCACCAGAAGGCCAGGACCTGCGGACCAGGCGGGTCCCCCCGTCATGCACACCTCGCATAACCCACCCTCTGCCATTGGCATTGCTCACCATTCACAATTCCTAATTCCTGATTGCCTTCCCACACTAGACTCAGGTCTACAAGGCCCAAACCTGCCTCTTCCCTATAACAAGCAGGTTGGCAGGCATCTATATATACATATAAAAACCTAATATGCAAAGTGTTCCTTTGGGAGTTTGACCAACCGGGAGTTCGAATGTTTGCTATGACATGTGCTGGCCACCAGGAGATGGCACGGAATGAAGAAAGACCCCAGCCAGCAGCTGGCAGCCAGGGAAGGAGGTCCCCAGCCAGCAGCCAGAAGCTGCCAGGGATCCTACCTGTGCACAAATTCCATGCCCTGGGCTACTAGTGTTGAAATAAAACTCTAACTTATAAAAGAAAATCAGTGATAAAACTGGGTTGTGTTGACAGAATTTTACACGGTAGAAAATTCTCAACAATGCAACAGTTCTACACCTTAATGTTTTAAAGTAATAATAATAATAAATTTGATCATGTTTTTGAGCAAGAGAATATAGGAGGTCTTACTAAGTGAGGAACTAGGTTCTCCTTCTCACTCTTTTTTCCATTCCCTTTGAGGGTCCTTCTCTTGTGCCAATGGTAACTAACACAAAACAGCTCCTTTCCTTCCCTTACCCCGGAGCAGTGTAGAAAACATGTCTCCCAGCTTAGGAAAAAGCAATTTCCTCCTGGAGTCTAAATGGGAGGAGAATAGACGATGCAAGGGAGGAAGCCTCTTCCCTCCAAGCCCAAGGACTGCACAGTCCTCGGGGTGGAGAAACAACCGCAGAGAAACACAGATGGCGTGCTGGCAGTTGGGTGAATTAATGTGATTGCATCCTGGTAATGTTTCAAGTGAGATATTCATGTGATTCATGCAAATTCAGAAATAATTGAGGTTCATGTTTCTAGGATAAAGTCATGGCATTTTGCTTTTACCTGAATTACCCCCAAAAAAGGGTCATTTTTATTATTCCACATTCAATTATTCATGACCACACACTCATGGATTTTAGAACCGCGAAAGGTCAGCCCTCTTTGATTCCGCAATTGTTTTCTTCTGAAGTCGGAAGCAGCCCATGAATATGCAGGCGCACGCGATCCTGACACTTCCCTCACTGTTCATTAACAGAGTGTTCACTGTATATTTCAAAGTCAAACAAATAATACCTGTCATGAGCATGAATTTTTAATATCTCCTATATTTCATTTTAAATGAAATGTCAAAATGATGGAAAATATTTCCATGGAAGTTTGGAAAGGGCAGCGTCTCACCAACATCGCCCTGTGAAATTCGGCCCTGGTGCAAACACATCGTTAAAATCAGTACCACGGCTTCTGGAATCAGATTGTTTTTGGGTGTTTTATTGCCTTTGTCATTGCTGGGAAATGTCAATGCGAAATCTGTTTGCCGAGTCAATATGCTTTGGGGGACTGATGGGGCCCGCTGTCCTCTTTTCATCTGAAAAGGGATGCCGTTTGTTTACAGCCTGTTTTGATGCCCTGGTTTTGGTCCCAAACTGCATTTTATATGTGTGCGATGTCTCTCTCAGCATATGTGCCTTTTGTTCCTCTTCCTCCTTTAAACATCACTTTCCATTTTTAATGTCAGGAAGATCAATCCGCTCTGACCTCCCTGTTCCTTCCAACCCTCCATCAGACAGACACCTTCGGGGGTCCTTAGAACAGCTCCGCAAGAGTGTCTGTGCATCCTCCCGCCAACCCAGCCCCCACCGCAGCAGAAGATGGGCGTAGCTGTGATATTTTTCTGGGCCCTAATTACATGACCTAACTCAGAAAGGGCTAAATGAGAGTTATTCTGCAGGAGATGTTGGTGGGAAAGAGGGAAAGAGATAAATACGACTTAGTAACTAGTCTTCGAAAGGAACTTTACACATGAGCCAGCACAGTCCCTAGAACACAGTAGTGGCTTTACAGTGAGTGATAGGACCTTGGTAAATGCTGATGGACCTGGGCTGCAGGAGTAGATAGGGAGCAAAGTGGCAGGAGCAGGAGCCACAGAACCGTATGTGGATGCGGGAAGAGGGCACCCAGAGAGAGCAGGAGAAAGAAGCAGATGGTAAATAAAGATGATGAAGAAGAAAGTTAGAGCCAGAGTCCTGTGTCAACAAAGCTACAAGAGGACTGATGGCAGTCCAGAGATGGAAGACGCTGACAACGCCTCGCCATACTAGCAGGCAATAGCTGTGTGTTGCTGAAGGATGCTCAGGACCAAACCAGAGACTGTCAGACCTGCATCACCACATTTGTCCACCAACCAGATCTGAAATATCATGGCTGACATGTACACATAAGGAACTGTTTGACATTGAAATTGAGACTCAAAAGAACTATTGGCCCAGAAAGGAACTCACTACAGACTGATTCATTTGCCTCTCAGCATAACCATTATGGCTTGTCTCAGTTTTGGTTTTTATAAGGGTATTTCTTTGTATCACCTGATCTCATGCATCTAGGGGAAATAATGAACAACATAAACTGATGAACAAAAACAGACTCGGAGACAGAGAAGCAGCGATCAGAATGTCAAACATCAGAGGGAAGGAAAGGGAGGGTGAGGGTAAGGGGGATAGATCAACCAAAGGACTTGTGTGCATGTACATAAGCCTAACCAGTGGTCATGGACAATAGGGGTTTGGGGGCATATGTGGGGAGGGGTTTGGGATGGGATTGGGGGGATGAGGACAATTATATGATATCATAATCAATAAAGAAATAAAAAAGAGGACTGATGGGTCCAAGTTCACTTAGTGAGAACCTGAATGATTAAATGTTCAATATGAGACATGAAAATCTTCCGCTCTTCTGAAAACAAAGCCTCTCTTTTTTATTATTTTTATTTACAGATGAGAGAGATCAAATTGTTATTCCACCCATTGATGCCTTCATTAGTTGCCTCCTGACTGAGGATTACACCCTCAACCTTGGCATAGTCACAACCTTGGCATATCAAGATGACGCTCTAACCAACTGAGCTACCCAGCCATGGCAAAGCCTCTCTTGATTTAATGATATAAGGAACAGCCTGTCAGAAGGCAGTGGGCAGCCACCATGTGCACAGCCCACTAAAACAGATGCTATTCAAGCTGGGCAGTGAGCACTGGCTACTCAGTTTCAGAGAGTGTGGGAGACAAAATCATGTCCACTGGGCTTCCCAGCCATTCTCTGAGGACTTCTGTATAAAGTCCTCCCTCTCCAATACTAGGTATTGGCAGTATTTTTGACCACTAAACAAATATTTGTTGGGTCATTACTTGTCCTGCCCCAATTTTCTATTAATCATTGATACACCTCAAAACTACACAGCTTCCTCTCAGTGTTAGATAAACACTTTCCGATGCTCACATAATAGAATCTCATGCAAAAGCAAAGAGACAAGGCTCAGCTGGTTTGGTTCAGTGGTTGAGTGTCCACCTATGAAGCAAGATGTCACCAGTTCAATTCCCAGCCAGGGAATGTGCCCTAGTTGTGAGCTCAATCCCCAGTAGGGGACATGCAGGAGGTAGCCAATGGAGGTTTCTTTCTCATTGATGTTTCTATCTTCCTACCTTCTCCCTTCCTCTCTTTCTAAAATTAATAAAAACATATTTTAAAATAAATAGTCTCACCTTAAAAAAAAAAAAGCAGAGATAGGTGTTCTTGCTAGCTCATACAGCCATTTCAGAGGCAAATGCATCTGACTTCTAGAGATTTTGAAAGTTGCTCATAGAGTATCAATACAATATGCATTGACCTCTAGAGTCAAAGGATCCTAGACTGGAAACAACTGATTAACTCGGATTTTATCTAGAAGCAGGTTGATCCCCTGGCAAACCTGTACAATGGCTCCCTCCAATCCTCTTTCTGTGGCTTTACCCTTTTTGTCATCTCCCCTCCAACCCTTCCTTAAATGACGAATATCTCCCACCATCTCAGAACTTGGATCAATTCATTTTTGGCCCTTTTGGATCACATTATTACATAGGTCAGATAATACTATAAACTATATAATATAAGAGTCACTTGAATTCTTAAAACTTGGATATAATTGTTTTCTATATCTTTTTTTTTCAGTTATAGTAATTATAGATGGTGCCTCAGTCTTCAGATGCAAGCAATATCACATTTGCTTTTCTCAAAATTGGTCCAAGACCAGCATTATCTTCTAGAAGCTTCCCATTCTCCCTCAGATGAGGGACCTCAGAATTTATAGAATTTACTGTCTAGAAGGAAATACCCTTGATCTCCTATCTGAGGAGAATCCCTGGTGTCAGTGTCGGTGTCGGCTCCTGTCCTTGGCTTCCTCTGCCTCACAGTGGTGCTTCAAACCTATTTCATTCATTGGTTGTCCATGAAGCTTTGCTAAAGCACAGCCCAACTCCACTCCCTTCCATGATAAGCAATCTGGGCTCTAAACACCACCTCCATTAGTTACCAACCAGGTCAGAGCCCCAGGAGGTCATTCTCTGAGGCCCTGCTGCCATAGAGGCATTATACAAGTGTGAGACCACTCACCCATCTATCCTTATGATGCTTGCAACTGCTCCTCCTCTCCCAGGTGTCTTTTTACCCCCCAAAACCAGAGTCCTGCTGTTACCTTAATAAGATTATAGAAACACAGAGGCCTGTTTATTCCTGTGAGGGTCAAGGGATGGAGAGAGGAAGAGGATGTTGATGGGCAAGAAGGGAATTCCTTCCACCTCTTCCCAATGAGGTACAAGCAGACAGAACTTCATGCTGCAGCAGTGAAAAGCAAAACCAAAGTTAAGTTTTCAGCAGGTCAATCCACACACACACCAGCTATATATATCCTACTGCCACAACTTTATAAAATTTCAAGTGAAATTTTAGTACAGTACTTTAAATTATAAAATATAATTCATTGCAGAAATTTAGAAAACACAGAAAATTAAAATAGTTATATGTGACTCTTATGATGTAATAAAATAAGAAGGCATGGATTAGTATAAAGAAGATCAAAAGGAGATTTTCCATTGAAGCCACGCTAAGAAGATGCCACTGAATAGCAACAGGACTATGATTCATAAAAAGGTTTAAAGTCCCTTATCCATAGTTTCTGACATCCAAACCAGAATCTTTTCTGTAATTCATTTGGCATCAAAACCTGACCTGAACTGGAATGTGCCTGTTTATGGTCTCTATTTATCCCGCTTAGTATAAAATTCACTTATTGCTATAGAAGTATTGGTATATTTGATCATTATATGCTGTTGCAGACTGTACTAGAGGTCTTCCATAGTATATATGTTACATTTTCAAAATTCAAATAATTCTGAGAAAAGGATTGCAAACCCAAATTCCAGTCTTTGAGGAACAGCCTTTGTCAGGAGAAAGTAGGACTAAGTACATGCATTTCTTCAAGATCTTAGCCATGGTATTTTGTTTTAATTTTGGGCCATTTCACAAGGCCTAAAATTTAAACCATTAAAATACAAGATCTATACACTGTAAAAATTCTTATCTCATCTCTAAACTCCTTACATCTGGGGAGTTACAGGGGTGGCGTGAGGTTCAGGGATGGGGAATGATGGGGGCTTGAAAGTCAGAGACGGAGTCAGGGTTAAGGCATCACTTGGTTTTTTCTAAGTTCTAAGCCCTTTTTTAATGGTCATAAAATAGATATGAATATCATTATAGCCACCAGATGGCTGTATCAAAATGTCATGAACCCCATGAGGAGAAAGAAAAGAAATCTTTATAGCCACTAAAGGAGAAATTGTAGCTGTTTCCAGGAGATTGAAGATCCTGCGAGATAAATGGCACCCAGAAGTCTGGCCGATGAAGCACCGTGTCCACAGGGCAGGGCAGGAGAGCCACAGGCCTGCCTTGTTTAGATGGCTCCACATTGATCCTCACGGGCTTGGTTTGGTTTTGTGCAATGTGAATAGCTTGTCACCATTAAAACTTGGAAGTATTCACATAAATACTTTGGTATCTGTTTTCTCTTGAAAAACTTAAAGACCTGCGACACTGGTCCCTCATTTGTGCTTAGAACACATTGTTGCCCCATTTTACACAGACGTGACCTCTCCCTTTTACCACAGTCCCCTCGTTCTCCTGGAAGCTCCCTGTGGCCCCTACCACATTCTGGAGTGAGACCCATGCTTTGGCCACCCCAGGGCCTTTGGGACATGCCAGGGATTCTGAAATGGACCAGTGACACCAGGGATTGTACATGACTGTGGACAAGCTGGGGAAAGCATCTTTCTGTGCAGGGGAGACTGACAGCCTCGCTCCAAAGCACACGCTGGAGCAGTAATGGCCAGTGAAATGACCCAGGAAAGCCCCAGAGGAAAGCATTAAGAACTGAAGATTTCTCAAGAAGTAAAGCAACAAGACTAGGGAGCAGTGGATGCTGGTCCTCTTAGCGGAAAAGAACCACCGGGAACAACTAATATAATTATGTTCACTTATGAGCTATTCTTTGCTTTTCTCCCAGCCAGACACAAACATCCCCAATATTCCTAGTACACCTCCTAAGAACAGGTGTTTTACACATGTTGCCTCATTTACTCTGTACAACATCCCTGGGAAGCAAATATTATTATGCCAAATTTAGAAGTGAGAAAACTGAGCCCTAGAGATTCTACGAAGCTGACTTTAGGACACTAGCTTATAATCGTTATAACCAAGACTCAAACTTGGGCTTTTCTAACCCCCAAATTAATTCACTTTTCATTATACCAGCAGCCAAAAGTAAATGTTTATCTTTGACCACCAAGAAAGTAATTACTCCAACAATCGAAGCATCCTATTTCCTCTCTCCTCTTAATAAAAATTACTCTGGCATAGGCCAGTTGTAGTTTAGTGTGAATCTAAATCATTTTGGAGTCTTAATGAACACCTGGAAGATGTTTCACCCAAATGAAAGAGAGATGAATACTCTAGAGAGGAAGGGCACCTCTGGTGCTGCTGGAATCACAGTGTTGGTTTTGTTAATCATCCTTAAGAGTTGGAGGAGGTCATCAGGAGGACATGACCAATGGCTGACCCACCAGCTGGGCCCTGGCAATCAGGGGCTTTCCCTCCCTCCCATGGCCTTGGAATGTACATCCAGCACTCCGTCCCCACAGTGGGAGACATTTTCAGGGATGCAGCCTTCAGAGAGCAATGCGTTGTTGAGACCATCTGGACAGCTTATGTGACTGAACCCAGTTAAGGTCTCTATGTCAACTTTTTTTAAGATTCTGTCAGATGGGTGCAGAGATGTACTCATCTGTCAGCACCCAAGGTAAGCCTCTATGGAAGTTCCTTTGCTGATTAAACCTGCCACCTACCAATCTAGAGTGCTCTGCCTCTTTCTTTGGTCTCTCCCTGCCCTCTGTGTCCTGGGGCCAGTTTGCAAACCAGCATTAATGTCCTTGCCAAATGTGTAAATATGATGCAGGAGGCATGCTCAGGGCCATGTGTTTATGTTTCCTCTGGTAAATCCTGCCCGGTACAATCACAACCTCCTGGCAAGGAGAGAGTTTGGAGAATAATAAAGCATTGATTTTTCAGACAATGCAAAAATCTCTGGCGCCCAGGTACCTACCGCAAGATCTCAGAAAACTCAATTATTAATATGAGTATATGAACATCATTTTGTTGTGATTAGATTTCACTTTAATTTAAATTTTGTTAAAGCCACACGGGAGCAGAGAAGCAGTCTCGGAGAAATAAATGAGTCAGTCTCAGTTTTATTTTTCATGTTTGCAAGCCGAGATTATCGGCAAATCTTATCAGTCAGGCGGCAAATTACCAAGAACTCCATTAAAAATGTGTATAGTCATTTTCATTTTTGAAAGATTCAAGACTATAAATAATTAAATGCATTAGACATCTGTTATTTATGAGCTGAAATGACAGTTTTAATTTAGTTCTTCATTTAGCTGAGCCTGACGTATTGTGACTCAAAAGGAAAACACAGGAAATATCTAAAAATGACATCTTGTGGAGTCTGCAATGACCATAGGTGCAGATCAAAACCTGGTTATTTTCACTTCCCTTCAAGGCTTGTCAAGACACAATCTTCATTCACGACCTTGTGTTGTCTGTCCTCAGAAATTGTGATTGGCTGACAACCAGGCCTGCCTCTGCTAATTACACAATGCAAATAAAGCAGCTTAGTAGGAGCTGTGGGCATGCTCCCAATTAATTATACATGCGAACCAAAGTCACTAGATCAGACCTACAGACCACTTCAGGGAAATGCCAAATAATTCAAACCACCTGTCCTTGCCTTTTCCCATACCAGAGTAGGGTTGCTGCTTGGGTTTCCCAAAGATGTGCAAAGGATTGATGGGAAAGAAGAGGCAAAAAAAAAAAACAGATGCAGGAGTGGTGATTTGGAAGCCGGGGGAGGGGGGGGGGGTTAATACATTAATAATTAATTAAGATGCATGACATTACTAGTAAAGTCGGGAAATGAGGGATCATTTTTGCAATTGTAGGCACCCTAACAATACAGGCCCACAAGCCCACACACATCAGCCATGTGCCCTGTGACATGGTAGCTTTGGATTCCTGGCTCAGAATAAATACAACTACCTGCATCTTGGAGCATTCCAGATCTCTGATGAATCCTGAAGTGTCCACAGCCTCAAGTAATGGGGAATCAACCCCCTGGCCTCTGTTGGAGCTGCTGGAAGTGTGACAGGTCACAGTACCTGTGCCCAGCCAGCTCAGAGGTGTGCCATTCGATTGAGTACATCAAGCACTGGCCACGGGCTACAGTTTGGAAATTATTGCAAGATTTAATGTTTGTGAGTGTGGGCCAGGTTGATGGAGACTCAGATATGGCTCCTGCATGTCGGCTCTGTGGCGAGGAGCTCTCAGCCAAGGAACAATGACCTCTGCCAGCACTTTTGTCTGGGAGAAACCTGGCCCCAGGTCTTGCCCTGATGCCAGATAACTTAGTTCCTCCCTGTCTGTATGTCCCTGGATCCTTTCAAGCTGCTGCCCAGTGCTGGAGCTCAGAGGGAGTAAGTCTGATGGTATTTCAGCTCCAGGTCCAAACAAGCAACAAAACAAGCCTCAGGACCAGCTGCATTGAATAACACCCTCCTCCCTAGTGCCGGCCAAGCAATCAGTGGAGACCACAACCCTGAAAGGACACACCTGGAAAGCTGATTAATATTTATTCTATTAAGATCTTCCCCTGGGACCTCCCCTAAACTCTCCACTTTTAAAACCCTTAGGATGGAGGTCCCAGTGGCTCCCCCTCCCAGGAGCACACTGTGCCTTTCCTTTCCCTTCCTTCTCCTCTTCCTTCTCTTTCTTCTCCTCACCCTTCTCCTCTCCTTTCTCCTCTCCCTTCCCCTCTCCCTCCCCTGCCCCAGGCATGTTACCATTAGCTTCCTGACTCCCAAGACCCAAGGGCCTTTCCTTTACCTCTATACTAGTAACTAATTTCTTAAGCCCATTTCTTCTAGGAATTACTTCTTCTACTTCTGTGATTTACTGAATAGATGCTCTCTTAACAAATAAATTTAAAAAATTCATTTTTGCTGATTCTAATCCATTGATTGATTGATTGATTGGTTTGCAGTTTGTCAATCTATATATATAAAAGGCTAAGTGACCATCTACAGCTGTGGGTTATGTTGCTGCTGGGGCACTGTCAGCCCTAGTTCACTGTCAGAATCTAGTTCACTGCACACTTGTGTTTGCATTCCACACCTATACAACAACAGCTGTGCAGAGTGCCCTCTCCCACTCCAGGACCCCCATCTATCTGTATATATAATATAAAAGGCCATAAGTCTGATGATTTTACTAATTTTCTTTCATCTGTGACACTTCTATTATAGAGAAAGGGTGAATAGCGTTATTAAAATATTTCTTCTAACTTCCTATCAATGTGCATGAATCCATCCACCAGGCCACTAGTTTTAAATAATTTGCCTGGTGAATTTTTGTTTGTGTGTTTGTGTTTCATGTGCACAAAGCTTGAAGCACTCAGACTCCTACAGAAAGAGGACCAGCACAGAATTAAGTGAATTCTGAGCCTGAGAATTGTTTAATAGTCTAATGTGGATGTAAGATTCAGAATCATTTGCAACCATATTCCCTTTGGGGAAGGAACCAATGTGTTGTTTTATTCCAATATACAAAATAGAAATCAGGGAGCCAACCAATGCATTCCAGCAGAAACGGTGCGCATAAAGTAACATCTCTCCTGGCTCCCGGCTCCTGCATCTTTCCAAACCCCCAGCCCAAACCTCTCTGCTCTTCCTCAGGCACTGGGGCAATCCTGGGTCAGAGAAATCCAGGAGCCATTAGACCCCTGGGACTCACTTTTGGAGCCTAGGGGGTTGCTCCTTGCCCAGTCCTTGGATCCCAAATTCAAAGCTGGGAGTCCTTCTTGCCTCGTTTCTTACAACAAACATCTGCCTTTTCTACCAGTATCCAAACTGTCCTCGGAGCTTCTGAATGATTGCCTTCAACTCCTCTAGTTCCAAGGAGATGGAATCAGCCTTGCTTGACCTCCTATGCTTGCTCCCCAGAAACCAGTGTCCCGTGCTTTAAACCTACTGCCAATACTGAGCCCGGGCTCTGTGACGTGGCCAGCCTGGGTGCCTGCTATGACCTTCCTGTGGCCCCAGCCAGGACAACCACCAGCTGCCTCTGCGGAAAATCCCCAGGGTCTGTTTTGTCTTCTTTCCTTCTCACCTGTCCCTCCGCGCTGGGTCTCCTGGCCTCTAGGATGACCCATTCCCACAATGGCATCCCAGATCTGATAACTAGGCAGTTAGCTTCTCCCTGGGCTCCAACAGCAAGCCTGATTGACAGCTTTTCAGGGATTTCCGACTTCCCCAGCTGCTAATCCTGCTTCTCACCCAGCTCTGTATTCCCCTGCTCAAATTAATCTAGGCAGGAGCTGATTTAGCTTGTAATGTGAGGTTAATTACAGAAGTGATAACATTTCTAAATAAAAATCAGCTCCTCGAATTTAAAAATCTAAATTTAAATAAAACCAGGAGGAATCAATTTGGGTTACAAACCACAACCCCGGTCCCTGACTCTTTGGAAGGCTTCTGCCAGCGGAACTTGTCCTTTTAGGCAGGGCCAGCTTCCTGCCAGTTCAGCCTGGGCAGTGACACACAGCCCTGCCTGCTCCACGCAATGTTCTGCTGTTCCTGCCCAGAAATTCCTAATTTTACCTTTGGAACAGTGTTTTGTAAGTGAAGCCCAGTGAACATTGGAGCATGTGAGTGAGCAAAGGCAATATGCTTCATATGCAAATTGTCCTGTAGTTCCTTGCTGCCCCATTAGCATAGAGGGGTCTCATTGGCCCTTGAGCCTGGAATTCCAGTGTGCCCATGTGCTTCCAAAAGACTCAAAGTGACAAAGTGACAGCAAGGTTCATGTGAGTTTGCTCTGCTCTGACAGCCCCAGAGGCCACGCTCTTAGTTCTCCATTCAAACCAGAACCTGCTTGGAACACAGAAAGAAAGCAATGGTTTTCTAAGGACACTCAAGGAACTCCATCACATCCTTTCTTACTTGCTACTTGAGTTCCTGCCAGGTATTTCCAACCAATTCTATTGAAGACAATGACATAAAAGGAAAGGAAACGCTAGCGCAAGCCATAGTTCCCTTCCTCTCCTCAGTCAGGCAGAGATGGAGAGTACTCGCTGAATGTGCACATATCAAGAAGTGAAATTACAACAGGTGATTCATTTTGTGCCGTGTTTCCACTCTCCTGGTCAGAACAAAATACATTTTGCATGAAATGTGAATTGTGTAATTTCGGTGATTCTGCACACATGCTGAATGGTCTTCTATTTGCTTTTAAAATTGGCATGACACAATATAAAGTTGAACAGTAAAATTCATGCTAATAATCTAAAATTACAATTTGTCTTTACTTAGAGACATTACATAGCACATAAAAATCACCATGACAAGATGTGAGCAAGACCGCGGGAGAAAGGAAAAAGCTTTATATTTTAGTACTTTTAACATCACATCTTCCTGCCTTTTTAACAAGGGCCCCCACGTACAAATTATATGGCTGGAGCAGGCTAGTAGGGCAAACAGGGAGGCACTTCCCTTTGCAGCCTGCACTGGTGGGAGGGAGCCTGCTTCTCCAAGCCTGTGAGTTTGTCTCTGCTTGCATCTCCTCCGGTGCTGTGACTCCTTTGCCCCAGAGTTAGGTTCCAACTCTGGCCTGATAAACTGGCCCTGAGTCCTACATGGCTGACTCTGGTATGTCATAATTTTGGCCACTGTGCCTTCACCCTCAGGCCACACCCAACATCACCTCTTCACCTCTACTCACCAGGATATTTCTGTGCACAAACTCAACACTGTTCTCCCACACCCTCTACCTTGCCAGCTTCACTCTGTAGCTCCACCTCCTACAACAGCCCTATCTTCTCACCTCCCCCAACAGCCCTATCTTCTCACCTCCCCCAACAGCCCTATCTTCTCACCTCCCCCAACAGCCCTATCTTCTCACCGCCCCCAACAGCCCTATCTTCTCACCTCCCCCAACAGCCCTACTTCTCACCTCCCCCAACAGCCCTATCTTCTCACCTCCCCCAACAGCCCTACTTCTCACCTCCCCCAACAGCCCTATCTTCTCACCTCCCCCAACAGCCCTATCTTCTCACCTCCCCCAACAGCCCTATCTTCTCACCTCCCCCAAAAGCCCTACTTCTCACCAGCCCTATCTTCTCACCGCCCCCAATAGTCCTATCTTCTCACCTCCCCCAACAGCCCTATCTTCTCACCTCCCCCAACAGCCCTATCTTCTCACCTCCCCCAACAGCCCTATCTTCTCACCTCCCCCAAAAGCCCTACTTCTCACCTCCCCCAACAGCCCTATCTTCTCACCTCCCCCAACAGCCCTATCTTCTCACCTCCCCCAACAGCCCTATCTTCTCACCTCCCCCAACAGCCCTATCTTCTCACCTCCCCAACAGCCCTATCTTCTCACCTCCCCCAACAGCCCTATCTTCTTGGCCACATGAAGCCCCTTATTGGTTCCACTCCTCTCTTGGGTTTCCTGTCACGAGGGATCTACTGTTTAGTACTACCTAGCTCTGTATCCAACTGCTGAACCCTGCAGATGATCAGAGTGTAGGGAACAGGAGTGGCAGTGGTGGGGCTGCTGGCAGACAGGGGACCAAGGGCCACAGTGGGAGGGGCCGGGCGGGGCACAGAGGATGGGCCAAGCTGAGCCTCCCGCACCCCTTCTCCCCTCCCCCCATGCTCACTGTAGCCTCGCAGCCCCGCAGTTCCTTTTAAGGTACACGAATTTATGCACTGGGCCCCTAGTATATATAACTGGTTTTACAGAGAGGAAGGGAGAGGAATAGAGAGCTAGAAACATCAATGAGAGAAAAACATTGACCAGCTGCCTCCTGTACACCCCCTACTAGGGTTGGAGCCCCCAACCAAGGTACATGCCCTTGACCAGCATTAAACCTGGGACCCTTCAGTCCACAGGCCGATGCTCTATCCACTGAGCCAAACTGATTTGGGCAACCCAGGCCATGTTTGTACGCCTTCCTCCAAGGACACCAGTGTGCAGCCAATGCTGAGAAGCAGCCATAAAGAGCTGAGCTGGGCCTTTGAGCACAGCTAAGAACAGAAGACAAGACCAACGGTCCTTACCTCGAGATCACTGCCTGGTCCCACCTCTCACATGGCTCTGGGTGAATCTCTCATGCCCCTGAATGTTGCTTTGTAAAAATAATTTTATGTAATCCTGACGATGATGCTATAAATAAGATTAGAACAATAATACATTCCTCATATTGCCTAATAATTCACCATTTCAGTCGCTCTTTCGAAGTCCTCAGACCCCGAGAGAATCAAAGCACCCTTGGGGGACACTGGGTGTTGTCACAGACTGAATGTTTGTGACCCCAAAATTCATATGCTGAAACCTATGAGTTAGGGTATAGCAAAAGACCAGCAGTGCTGCCCCAGGAGCCAGGCCTTCCCAGTCACCAAAACCTCTGGTGCCTTGATCCTGGACTCCCAGCCTCCAGAACTGGGAGAAATAAATTTCCGTTGTTTAGAAGCGACCTGGTCTGTGGCATTTTGTTAGGGCCGCCGAACAAATTCAGACGGGTGGGGAAGTGGGACGTGTATAAGCAAACACAGGCGAGCTGGCTAGTGCAGGGAGGCATCTGGCCGGCACACTTTGCCTCATCACTGAAAACTGCCCCAGCCTGACAAACACTGTGATCAATGAGCATCTCAGTAAGACACGAACCCAAACTTACCGGCACATTCCCCTTGATTCCTGTGACTTGTTTTTAAATTTAACCACTTATTTACTCATAGAGAGGTGTTTACCAAAGCCTAGGGATCTCTTAAGTGGGTGCACTGCCTGATTCTGCCCTTTCATTTAAAACACCCGGGTCAAGAACCGTCAGGAGACTGTGAAAGCAACATGTCTTCTAGCTGTCAGCAGGTTCTCACTTTTCTTTTTCCCTTTTTCTCTTCCTCCCCTACTTTTCTCTCGCTTCAGCTTTCTTTCTCCCCTCTTTCATCTTCTCTGAGCGATTCCCATTAAGAGAGACTTTTCTGAGGGTATCTAGTCCAATTCCCTGGCTGATTCCACTATTAAGTGACTCTGCTGAAAGTGATGGGTCGGTCATCTCCCGAGGAAATCCAGTCGCTTCTCTCCTGTCATCAGGAGCCTCCGAGGAGACAACACAAAAATGTCCCAAGCACCTATATGTCGGCTTTTCTTTCCTCCCTGAGCCTCACTGGTCCCAGCCCTCTTAGTGCATCTTATTTGATAATTAGAGATTTCCCACTTCCTTTCATCCCTTTCTTACAGCTAAACCTCGTGTCTTTGAAAGACAGGCAGTGTCGAGTGTCCTCACCTGTCATTTTCATGATGGGGATGGCTGAGGGTCTGGGCTCTCCCAGCCCTTCCCGGCAGTCACTCTGCGGAGCTGGCCTGATCCCTGGCTGCCTCTTAAAGTTGGCTGCAGGTGGAGTGAGATAGTCATGCCCAGAAATTGAAAACAATTGCAAAGAGCAGACCTCAGAGCCAGCCTGGGCCGTGGCAGGCAATTTAAGGGGTCAGCAAGAACCTTTTTCTCTCAGAGACAGTACATCCCTAGTCAGCCCACACTGCCCTTGGGAAAGAATCAAAGAGATTCATTCCCTTTTATGCCTACAGATGAAAATGGCAGAAGGAAGGAGGTAATGGGGTAGTAAAGGGAGTCAAATATATGGTAACCTTCTAAGATTTGACCTTGGATGGTGGACACGCAGTGCAATATACAGATCATGTATAATAGAAATGTACACTTAAAACCTACATAATCCTATTAACCAATGTCACCCCAATAAATTTAATTAAAAATGAAAATGAAAAATGTTATCAGAAAGGCCATGGGAAGGATACTACTTTTTCCTGTTTTGCCTTTTTCCTAATTCACAAAACACACACACACATTCCAGATATACACACTCTAGGTATAAGGGGGCAGGGGACAAAAGTAGGCTTATAGTTGTGAGTACACAAAACAGAGTTTATCCTTGTATTATTATTTATTAATTATTGTATTATTTTCCATACGAACAACTGTAAACCTACTTTTGCCTCACCTTGTATCTATCTTTGTAATTTTGCTTCCTCAACATCCTCTATTCCTTTTCCTTCCCAAATCTCTCCTTCCTTCAGTCTTCAAAAACTTAAAGTATATACATCTTCATTAAGTAATTGGTGAGACACTTGACAATAATTAGTTGTAGTCACTTAACTCTATCAGAGTTCACTCTTTTTTTATTAGACATTATATTTAGAGCAGTTCTGAATTCACAGCAAAATTGAGTAAAGGGTACAGAGAGTTCCCATATGCCCCTCACCTTCCCCCACACATACAGACTCCCCACTATCAATATTCCCCCAAACAGGGTGGTACATTTGTGCCAATTGATGAACCTACATTGGCATAGCATAATCACCAAATCCACAGTTTACATTAGGATTCCCACTTAGTGTTATACATTCTATAGGTTAGGGGGAAAATGTACGACATGTATCTACTATTACAGTATCATCCAGAATAGTCTCACTGTTCTAAAAACCCTCTGCTCTACCCATTCATCCCTCCCTCCACTGAGCCCCTGGCAGCCATGAATCATTTTATTGTCTCCACAGGTTTTTCTTTTTTCAGAGTATCATATAGTTGGAATCATAACAGTAGATAGACTTTTCAGATTGGCTTCTCTTTTAGTAATATGCACTTAAGTTTCCCCCATATTTTTTCATAGCTTGATAGCTCATTTCTTTAAAGCACTGAATAGTATTCCATTGTCTGTACCACCGTTCATTTATCCATTCACCTACTGAAGGACATCTTGGTTGCTTCCAAATCTTTGGCAATTATGAATAAAGCTGCTGTAAACATATGTGTGCAGGTTTTTGTGTGGGAATAAGTTTTTAGTGCCTTTGGTTAAATACCAAGAAGCAGATTGCTAACTCGTACGGTAAAAGTGTGTTTAATTTGTAAGAAACTGTCAAATTGTCTTCCAAAGTGACCCTTCCAATTTGCATTTGTAGCAGCAATGAATGAGGGTACCAGTTGCTCCACATCCTCGCCAGCATTTGGTGTTGGCAGTGTCCTGGAGTTCCGTCATTCTGATAGGTTTGCAGCAGCATCTCATTATTTGTTTTAATTTTCATTTTCCTAGTACCATATGATGCGGAGCATCTTTCCTTATGCTTATTTGTCATCTGCATGTCTTTGTCGGTGAGGTATCTGTTCAGGTCTTTGGCCCCTTTTTAATTAGATTGTTCATTTTCTTGTTGCTGAGTTTTAAAAGTTCTTTGTACATTTTGAACACTAATCCTTTATCAGATATGTCTTTTGTAGACATTTTCTACCTGTCTATGGTTTATCTTTTCATTCTCTTGGCAATGTCATTCACAGAGCAGACATTTTTAATTTGAATGAAGTCCAGTTTAGCAATTCTTACATTGATGGATCATGCCCTTCTTTATCCCTGATAACTTTCTTTGCCCTAAAATCTGCTGTCCTGGATCCACTCTTTAAAAAGAAAAAGAGTGGCCTAACCAGCAAGTCCCACCCTCAGCACTGTCAGGTGAGCCCCCTAATCGTGGAGAAGGAGCAGGGCATGTGCCCATCCCCATGACAGAGCACAGAGTCAGCTTCAGTTTGTAAGCCACGGAGCCTTATACATGACCAGTACTTACAGACAGACCTGCGCCTGTTAACCACCCCTGATCATTCTTACCTGGGTAGCAGAGAAAGCATTTCATGCACCTTCACCCTGTCCCCCTCTTGCGTTAGGAAACATGAAATCAGTCCCTCATGGCATCGTCCTTGAGTTCCTTCCTGCTATTGACACGGATTTACCTGGGATGGGCAATGTACCCTGTCTGGGCACCGAGAGTTCTAGATGTTCGACTGTTCCTGGGAAACACTGTAGAGTGAACAGGATGGATCTAGTGTCACAGTCCTGTTGTATGACCTTAGACTGGCCTCCGTTTTCTCATCCATAAGATGAGAAAGGAAAGGGAAGTGGGGAGAACAAAAGTAAACTTCTTCCTAGTTTGTTAGGAAGACTGCATGAGATAGAGAACATAAAGTACCTACTACAGCCTAGAACTTAGGAAATGCTCAGAAAATGACAGGAACTATCTCCCTAAAATTGCTTATTCATTTACAAAGGGGAAAAATAGTAACCGTTTAAAAACCTGAGAGACGGCACCTTAACCAAGTCATCAATATTAATATCACCAACAATCTGACATCAAGTGCCTCCTGCTGTGATGCACTTCTGTTATGTTCCTGCCAAAACACAGAACTGAATCTAATTATGAAGAAACGTAAGACAAATCCAAATTGAGGGACATCCTACAAAATAATTGGCCTGTGATGTTAAAAAATGTCAATGTCATAAAAGACAATGAAAGGCTGAGGGGCTGTCCCACATTAAAGAACTAAAGAGACATAACAACTAAATTCAACGTGTGATCCTGTGTTGAATCCTGGACCAGAGAAAACAATAGCTATAAAAGACATGCCTGGGACAATTGCTGAAATTTGAATATAGGGTGTGTATTAGATTATAACATTATTGCAATGTTACATTTTATGAATTTGATTATTGTACTGCGGTTATATAAAAGAACATTCTTGTTCTTGGGAAATTTATGCTGAAATAGTTAGAGGTAAAAGGGACATCATGTCTGCATCTTATTGTCCAATGACTAATTATTTTATATGGGTAGTTAGATGGTAGAGAGAGAAAGCGAATGTGACAAAATACTAACAACTGAATAAAGTAAATACAGGAGTTCTTTGTGCAACTTTTTGTTCTCTGTGTTGCAATCTTTCTCTAGGTTTCAAATTATATTATACTAGAGGCCTGGTACATGAAATTCATGCACAAGGAGTGTGGGGGATGCCCCTCAGCCTGGTCTGCACCATCTCCAATCTGGGATCCCTCTTACAATCCAGGACAGCTGGCTCCTAACCATTCACCTGCCTGCCTGCCTGATCACCCCTAACTGCTCCTCTGCCAGCCTGATTGCCCCCTAACCATTCCTTTGCCAGCCTAATGGCCCCCAACTGCCCTTCCCTGCTGACCTGATCACCCCCTAACTGCTTGCTCCCCCTTGCTGGCCTGATCTCACCCCTGTTTGTTCCCCACCGGCCACTGCCAGCCTGATCTCCCCTAACCACCTCTGCCTCAACCCCTGCCATTGTGGCTTTGTCTGGAAGGAAGTCAGACATCTGGAAGATATCTGGTTGACTGGGTCTAATTAGCATATTACCCTTTTATTAGTATAGATAATAAAGAGGTAATATGCAACTGACCATCACGGCCTCACAAGATGACTGCCTACTACCATGCTGGCAGGGGATTAGTGAGAGATGAGCAAATGACTAAACAGCAGGCTATGTGGGATGATCAGGCCAGCAGGGGGAGAAATTGGGGGCAACCAGGCCAGCAGGGGGGCAATTAGGGGTGACCAACCAGTGTGGGGGAGGGGCCAGTAAGGGGTGACCAGGTTGGCAGGGAGCCAGTTAGGGGTGATCAGGCCGGCACACAGAGGCAGTGAGGGGTGATCAGGCCAGCAGTGGAGAGCAGTTAGGGGCAACTAGGCAGGCAGACAAGGGAGCGATTAGGAACCAGCGGTCCAGGATTGTGAGAGGGATGTCCAAGGGGTCCTGGATTGGAGAAGGTGCAGGCTAGGCTGAGGAAACCCCCCCCTCCCAATGCATGAATTTCATGCACTGGGTCTCTAATTTCAAAATGAAAAGATTTTAAGAGGCCGGGAAGATTACTGTTCAGTGCTGAGTAGAAAAAAAATCAAGGTGCACTGCCAACACTCTCAAGAAGGAGGAGGGCCCTTTGGGGAAGAACTTTCCAACATGAGTGCAACCCTATTCACAGACACCAGTACCCGGGGAATGCTCTGCATTGCTGCTGAGGAAGCACTTCCCTGAGAAGCAATGGCCCTCCAGGTACACACACACACACACACACACACACACACACACACACTCACTCACACATAGAGACACAAACACACATACAGAAACACAAACATGCACTAAGAGATACACAGATACACATAAGCCCAATCACACTTAGACAAACTGAATATGTTTGGCAGTTGAATCTTAAGATCCATCTTCTTAAATTTCAATTTATCTGTTGTTCTACACCTAGAGCCTTATAATAGCATCCTAACTGGTCCCCTGTTTTCAGTCTTTACTCCAATTTATCCTTTATACCATCTCCAGAGTACCAGTGAAATATCAATGTGATCACATCATTCACCTGCCTAAACACCTTCAATGTGCTCCAAATGCTGAACAAATCCCTTCTCTTTACTTTCCTCAAACCCTCTCCAACGAGAGCCAGCTGTGTATAGATTTCTCCTAAAAGATTATAGATAATCAGAGGGCATTACATTGCATCACAGAAAACCATTGTAAATTGAAAAAGATTGCCATTTATTTTTCTTGAAGCGGAATAATTCAACTCTTTTATGCTTAACCGGGAATACCTTGGAACACCCAAAGGGTAATTGATTCTGAGTTTCTGCCCTTTGTGCAATGATTGTCACCCTCACTGTGCATGTGAATGACCTGAGGAGCTGGAACCACACCCCACACCAGATTTGGAATCAGAGTGTCCAGGACCCCTTCCATGGGGTCCCTCCCACATCCACACTCCCAACTATTCCTATAAATGAAAGGAAAACTACATAACAACACATACTTCTCCAGAACAAGCCCACATGCCTCATGGTGGGAGTATTTATTCCTCTTTCAGCCTATCAGCATCTGGAGAGCAGGGTTCTGTGTCTTTGCTGGGTACCATTAGAAGACATAGCAGGACCTCAATAGGTAACATTCAAAGTTGCTCTTTTTTTTAGTAGCAGGTACAGCCTAGTCGTTTTGTATGTTTTGCCTTATTAAACAAATTGTAACAATCCTTCAAGTTAGGTATTACTATCCCCATTTTAGAGATGATAAAACTGAGGCCCAGGAGAGAAAGTGATGTGCCCCAGGTCACATGCTAGTAAAAGATGATGTCTAAATTTGAACTCGGCTCCACCTAATTCCCCAGTCTTTGCTATTTCTACTATCTTCTCCCATTATGCCTCATGTTTGTTTAGCAGAGAGACTTCAAGAAGGCAAACTCTTTGAGGCTTCTTTTCTTACATAATTCCTAACTCTTTCAAGCAATCAATAAGTTCTGGTGCAGCTTTTATGTCTCTTAGAACTATCGTCAGAACCAGTGCTTAGCTGTGGTCACTGCAATGGACAACCCCGGCCACCGAGGCTGAGGGTCCCAGACAGGTCCCTGTCTGAACCTGCATGTCACGTGGCTGAACAAAGACAAGAGTCTGAGATAAATTGCTTCCCAATGTCTCAAATAGCAGGGTTTGGTGAGTGCCCTAAAAAGCCCAGAACCCTGGAAAATTCATGAGATCTCACACAGAACTGACATATGACCCAACCCTTAACTGTAAGTTAAAAAATAAGTAAGCCAGGCTTGATGGTGAAGGTAACCTGTGAATGTTGAAAGTGCTGGGTTAAAAAATCCTTATTCTCAGTGTGCTTCAGATAAACATTTTATCACCTCAGAACTCAACAACACAAGACCATGGCTGATGCTGTGAAGGTTGTTGACTATCAGAACCTCCCCTAAACATCAAGCAATAAACCCGTCCAAAGATTAATTCACACCCTGGGCAAAGCATATCCTTTCCTAGGCAGTAGCTTCTAGTTCTCAAAACACTAATGGGGGAGGCAAGATGGAGCACCCTCTTACAGCCTTCCAACAGCCACTCTTCAATGAAGGTGGGTGTGTCTGCATTCGTTACCTACTGCTGCATAACATCTCACCAGCTGTTTAAGAAACACACAGTTCTTACCTCACAGTTTCTGCAGGTCTGGGGTTCTGGAGGGCTTCGCTGTGTCCCTGGCTCAGGGGCTCTCAAGGCTCAGCGGGAAGAGGACCACTTCCAGGCTCACTCACAGGGGTGGTGGCAGGATGCAGCTCCTGAAGGGTTATTGGACTGAGGGCCTCGTCCCCCACCAGCTGCTGACTGGAGGCCTCCCTCCACTCTGTGCTGTGTGGGCCTCTCCACTGGGCAGCTCAGCGTGCTGCTTGTTTCCCTCGCAGTGAGCAAGCAAGAGAGCAAGATGGGTGCAAGGGGAAGCCAGTGTTCTTTTATTTAAAATTTTATTTTATTATGGACAGTATTAGAGATGTCTTCTATTCTCTCCCTTCTCGCCCCACTCTGGGCCTGCTCCATATCAGGCCTTTGGAAACAATCTTCTTATATCCTGATCACAGAATTGACACCCCATCACCCGCACATAGTCTGTTAGAAGCAAGTCACTAGGTCACACTCAAAAAAAACCTTTGGCCCTAGCTGATTTGGCTCAGTGGATAGAGCATCGGCCTGCAGATGGAAAGGTCTCAGTTTCAATCCCAGTCAAGGGCACATGCCTAGGTTGTGAGCTCAATCCCCCATGCAGGAGATAGCCAATCAATGATTCTCTCCCATCATTGATGTTTCTCTCTTTCTCCCCTCTCCCTTATATATATTTAAAGCCTTTGGCTACTGAGGGGATTTAAATCTCTTTGTCTTTTGCCCTTGGCATTTTAATTATGATGTGTCTTGGTGTAGTCCTTTTGGATTCCTCTTGTTTGGAATTCTCTGTGCTTCCTGGACTTGGAAGTCTATTTCTTTCACCAGGTAGGGGAAGTTTTCAGTCATTATTTCTTCAAATATGTTTTCAGTATCTTGCTCTCTTCTTGTTCTGGCACCCCATAATTCAGATGTTGGTACACTTGCAGTTGTTCCCTTGGCTCCTTACACTATCTCCAAATTTTTGGATTCTCTTTTCATTTTGCTTTGCCAGTTGGGTGTTTTTTGCTTCTTTGTATTTCAAATCTTTGACTTGATTCTTGTGATCCTCTAGTCTGCTGTTCGATCTCTGTATATTATTTTTTATTTTAGTCAGTGTATGCTTAATTTCTACTTGGTCCTTTTTTATATCCTCGAGGGTCTCACTAAATTTATCAGCCTTTTCTAGGAAATTCTTGAAAAACCTTATAACTGTGGTTTTGAACTCTATATCTAGTAGTTTGCTTTCCTCCATTTCTTTCATCTGTGACCTGTTTCTTTGTCTCTGCATTTTGGCTGCTTCCCTGAGTTGATAGAGTGGCTTTGTGTGCTAGGTGTCCTCTAGGGCCCAGTGGCTCAGCCTCCCCAGTTACCTGAGGTAGACACTCTTGGTGCACCCCTTTGTGGGCTGTGTGTACAGCCTTGTTGTAGTTAAGGCTTGATTGTTGTTGGTATCACTGGGAGGATTTGATATCCAGGCCAATTGGCTGTGAGGATCAGCTGTGTCTATGCTGGGAAAACTTCTGTTCTGGAGACACCCTTATAAGACAAGACTTTCAAAAGCCTCTGTGCTCAGCTGAGATGGAGTGGAGTCTCAGGGTAGAACAGACAGCAATGGCTTCTGTAAGCTCTGCCCTAAGAAGACCCTGGGTCTCAGTGTCCAGCAGTAATCGCTGCAAAGAGATTAGCCACCCTCAAGTTTTGCCTGCTGCCAGACAGTCCAGTTTCTCCCTGAATGAGTCTGGGTCCCCAGAGTCTCGCCTGGAACTGGAGTTCAGAGCTATTGGGAGCTTTTGTCCTCCTCCCAATTGAGAAAGCCAGCTGCATACTCAGTTGCCAGCCCTCTTCACACATGCATCTCCATAACTCTGCCTTCTGCAGCTCCTCTGAGTCTCAGTGTGCTTTTCTCTTTTCTTCTAGTTTTAGAATTTCCACTCAGCCAGCCTTCCTGTGGTTCTGGATAATGTCCGTTTTGTCTTTTAGTTGTAGTATTGAAATTGTTGTGTGAGGCAGCATAAACATAATTTTAATTTTATTAATAATGAAACAGAAGCACTGATTCAATCTTTTGTGATACCACATTGTGGTGTGAAGCACCAGGCTTCTTATAAAATGTCAGTGAGGGACAACATAATTCCAAATGTGATATAGAGTAATCTCATTATTAATAAATAGTCTGAAGTAAAAGTTGTTTTCTAAAGAAGCTGGTCCTATTTTTTAAATAATAGATAATATACAATCAGCACCATACCATATAGCTTATGTGTGACTTTGTTTTTTGTTGTTGTTGTTTTGTTTTTGCTAACAAAGGAGTTTAATCTTTAATTCTTCATGTTTATGAGGCCTGCTTCTCAAAATTTCTTCCTTTATATTGCATCTTGGTTTCCCAATTTCTGATTTTCTGGCATGGTGTAGCCGCTGCTCTCCCGCTCCCCGTAGGCATGAAGCTGCTCCCAGCCCGCTCCCCGGAGAGCCCCCAAATCCCGCTCAGCACAAGGGAAGAAGAAGGTGGTCGGCGAAGAGCTGCTCCGCGGAGAAAACCATTGAGGCAGGCGCTGTGGCTGGAGGGTGACGTTGGCCGCCGCCGCTGCCGCCGCTGGGTTAACAGTTTTGATGATGGTGCTGATGACTGTTTGGGTGGTTGTTGGTTGTTTGTTTGTTTTCAGGAAGGGTGGAAAAAATAAATGTGCTGCCTGGCTGGTGCCTGGGTTTTGTTTTGCTTTTGGGTTTTTTTTCGTTTTTTTTTCCTTTCTCTCCAATGTGCTTGCTTAAAAAAAATATATATGCCACCGCCTCGGGCTCAGAAGATTTCTTTTGTGATCACTTGGACTGAGGAGGAGAAGGAGGAGGAGGAGGAGGAGGAGGAGGAGGAGGAGGAGGAGGAGGAGGAGGAGGAGAAGGAGGAGGAGGAGGAGGAAAGGCAGCGGCAGGAGGAGGAGTTGGTGGTGGTTTTGTTAGTTACAAAGACCAGGGAGCGAAGAATCAAAGGGGAGAGAGAGAGAGAGAGAGAAAAAAAAAAAAAAAAAAAAGAGGAAATAGGAAAGAAAGGAGGTGTGGATGGCAGAGCATGTGCGTTTTCACATGACATCTGTGCCTGTTAGCGGATCCACGATGTGAATGTTCACTGTTCGGTTCCAGGGAGGGAGGAAGGGAGCGAGAGAGAAAGAGAGAGAGTGCTTATGTGTGACTTTGAATAAGTTACTTAACTTTCTGAGCTTCAGTGTGTTTGTGGTAAAATGTGGAGGCTAGGGGGAACAACTCTTTTGGCTATTTGTTGGGGGTATTAAATAAGATATACTATCTAAGACACTTGTCATAATACATGATTAAAATACTGGAGCTCTCATTATACTTTATAATTATGTTTCTATTATAGGTATTCATTCTCTTGACCGGCTCAGAAAGAAAAATTCATGTGGTGTGTTTAAGGTGATGATATTCAAGTTTGGGGTTATAAAGGACAGACTTTGAATAATTTCTCTTCTCAGATGGTCATCTATCTGTTCTTCTTTCAAGGACCAAAGTGTTAATCAGGAAACTTTTGAGATTGATCCCCAGGAACTTCCAGGGGCACAGGAAACTGAGGCCCTCCTAAGTACAGGGTTTTCTTAGAACCTGAAATTTCCTTCCCATAATATAAGTCATCTTCATAATCTTTGGATTTCTCTAAATTCTGTAAGTACTCTCCTTTTCTGGGGGTTCCCCAAACTCCTAGATGTATTGATTTTCTCAGGCAAATTAATATTATTTCACGAAGCACTTAATAATTAACTTTTTTGCCAAAACCGGTTTGGCTCAGTGGTAGAGCATCGGTCTGCGGACTGAGAGGTCCCAGGTTCGATTCCGGTCAAGGGCATTTACATTGGTTGCGAGCACATCCAATGTGCAAGAGGCAGCTGGTCGATGTTTCTCTCTCATTGACGTTTCTGGCTCTCTATCTCTCTTCCTTCCTCTCTGTAAAAAATCAACAAAATATATTTTTTTTAAATAATAATTAAATTTTTACCATAATTATATGTAATACCTTTTTATTATATGTAATACCAGGTCTTCCACATTATTTTTATTTTATGGCAAAGAACCTTCTGATAATAAGTATGTGCAATAACAGGGCCTGACACAAAGTTTTCAATGAACATTGGTATTAGTGGGCTGCACCAATATTTCTAGCTAGTAGTTATGGAGAACTAACTCTGTGCCAGGCATTGTTAGCCAGTGACTTTTTGGTTGGGGCCAGATTATGTAGGATCAATGAATTTACCAGGAACATTTTAAGCCATTTAATTGGTATTCAAATTGATGGTCCAGATTCTTTCTCCTTCACAAAAACAGATGCTAGATGATGCACAGGACGCTGAAACATCCCTGTGGAGGGTGTACGTTGAAAAAGCTCTTGCAATCTCATCATTCCCAGCAGTCTCACGCATAAAATTTTTGATAGCTGACAATTTAACACATCCAACCAGAAACAAATCATCATCGTTAAGCATCACTGATAGGCCATCCACTAAGCAGATGTGTGAGAATTTGTGTTGTAATTACCTACAGACGACTTGCCAGCAGCTATTGCCCCAGAAAATTTTTCCAAGCTCACAGGAATATTTTATATCTATAATATGCCAGGAATCAAAGGTAATTTCACAGCAGTATTAGCAATCCAACTATCTGTAATAACCTCTTTGGTGCCCGAGTCTCAAACCAATATTCTTTCCAATTACTCTGACGTCCTAAAATGTGACTATTCATCTTTGATTGTAATTTTATTTCTGATCTATCAAAACTTGGGAGTGAATAGTAAATGGCCCATCACCCTGCCTCTATGGGTGGCACACCTCCCCACACAAAAATAAAAATAAAAGTTGCCCTTGTGTTACCAGAGTAGGTAGAATCTGTCATATCCATATCAAAACCTTGGAATGGGATCAACTACATTCAATCATCCAAGGGCAAAGAAACAACCCCCTCTCAATACTCCCCACGTTTCTCTCCCTCACCCAGCACTGTCAGGGCCAATCATTTTACTCTCCTAGCTTCAAATAACTGTGCACATTCTCCTTTCAGACCTGTCTAACTCTACTTGTCCCCCAACCCCGGGCTGAATCAAGCCTTCTCATCTCTTCCATTATGCTCAACCCAAAGAGAGTCTTTGGGTCCTTCTGCTGCTTCTCATCCTCTCCCCTTCCACTTCGTCCCAATTGAAACACTGTCCTTCTCCAGGGCCTCCAAGGGAAATAACTGCTCCTCCTACTCACTCCAAGTCTAGGATCCAGAAAGAAGGGTTCACATATTCCTTAGTTACTTCACCAGCTCCATTCACATCTTCCTGAATCAATTCTTCCGCCTTCTCTCCTTTCCCGTCACTGATGTGAATGGACATTCAGGACTATTCCCTGCCTTCTTCGGGGACTTTCCGTCCTTGTTACCACCCTTGTAACCAATATCCTCAGAAATTTAAACATCATTCATGGTCCTTAAACACTCCATGGCCTCACCCCTCTCCTTCAAGCACCCTCATGCAGTGCATGGGCATGAACCTGTCTTACCTCCAAAACATCACAGTAAGTACCGTTGTTCTGAAAGTCCCATCTCACTGCTCCCTCTCCCCAAGGACCCCAGTCCCCTCTCTCACTGAGCCTGCTCTTTGCCCTGATGCCCACATTCAGTCCCATTCTCTACTCAACTAGTCCCCTTTAGCCTGGCTAGTCTCCAAGCCCATAGACTTAACTCTGCTTCTACTAATACCCCAGAATTTGGCTGCTCTTGACTTTCTATCCACCAGCCTACTGCCCACCTGGGTGATCCCACATGTAAGAGAATCAGCATGGAAGTGGGATATGAACAGATAACATTGCAAAATCCAGGCTTTTCAATCATAGCTGGGTCCCCATGTGGAGTGAAATGCTGAGCTGCAGGCCTGTTCCCCTGACACACACACACTCAGCTGGACCAATCATTTTTACTCCCAACCATCCTTGGCCCTCCATCTCACAGAAGATGACCTTAATTCCTGTTTCAGACTAGAGCTACTATATTTTTAATTCTCTTTTTATTGAGATACAATTAACATTGTATTAGTTTTTGGCAAACAACATGATGGTTTGATAAATGTATATATTACAAAATAATTAGCACCATAAATTTATTTTTTTAATATATTTTATTGATTTTTTTGCCCCCCTCCCTCCCTCCCATACATACCCTCCCTCCCCAAAGTTTTATATCTATTGGTTGTACTTATATGCATGTATACAAGTCCTTCGGTTGATCTATTATCTCCCCCAGATCTCCCTCCCCTCCCCACTGTAAATTGACAGTCTGCTTGTTTAGCACCATAAATTTAGTTGACATCCATCATCTTACATAGTTAGAAATTGTTTTTCTTATAATAAAAACTTTTTTATTTTCTATTTATTGAATTTATATTGGGGTGACATTGGTTAATAATTACAAGGGTTTCAGGTGTACAATTCTATATACATTATCTGAATATTTTTTTGTCTTGTGCACTCACCACCCCAAATCAAGTCTCCTTCCATCACCATTTATCCCCTCTATACACTCACCTATGTCCTCTCACCTCCCTTTCCCTTAGGGAGAGGGGTTGTTTAATCCTTTCACCCTTTTCACCCAGCCCCCCACCACCCCTCCCCTCTGATAGCTGCCAGTCTGTTCTCTGTCTCTATGAGTCTGTTTCTATTTTATTAGTTAATTTTACTCATTAGATTCCACATATAAGTGAAATCACGTGGTACTTATCTTTCTGTGATTTGTCTTTCTCTGAATCAGAGAAATGCAAATTTAAACCACAATGAGATATCACTTCACACCTGTCGACAGCATGGCCATTGTGGGCTTCCAGACGTACTGACCACTGAGTTACCCACCTACCTTTACTACAGCTCTGAAACCCAACACTCAAAACTACAGATAAATGGCCGAAACCAGTTTGGCTCAGTGGTAGAGCGTCGGTCTATGGACTGAAAGGTCCCAGGTTCAATACCGGTCAAGGGCATGTACATTGGTTGCGGGCACATCCCCGGTAGGGGATGTGCAAGAGGCAGCTGGTCGATGTTTCTTTTGCATCGACGTTTCTAACTCTCTCTCCCTCTTCCTTCCTCTCTGTAAAAATCAATAAAATATATTTTTTAAAATACAGATAAATGAGCCCCCGTTGTTATTGATTATGCATAAAGATGATAAAAGAGATCTCATTTTGTGTGCTAATCCCAATTAGTTGGAAGTCGTTAGCTAGAATACTATATTGAAAGAATTATAGGGCTAAATCTGGGCTCTGTAGAAATGAGTTCTGGTTTCAATTAGCAATGTCTGCTGTGAGCACAGCATGGTGAGCAACAGCAAGTGAAACACACACATCCCTTTTCAGGCTATAGCTTAGGTATCACTGCTACATCACTGTATGCCATTGGTGTTATCCATAAGTACCTTTTTAAATCTAAGCTAATGCATAAAACCCCACAAAATCCTGTGCTTTGTACATATCTATTTCCATGAGTCAGATGTTTTGTTTTGTTTTGTTTTTTTGAAAGTCACCTAGAAGATCAAGGAACTGAGCTGAACTGAGGCCTATGATTATAATGCTATCAATGTAGAGCTCTGGCCGAATCAAACTATACTCAACAAATCTGTATTTGACTGTGGAAATGTCAGAATGATTTAAACAATTTTCTTCAGCAACAGAACTCTTTGCTTAAATTAAATCTCACACAGAACCCTAAACAGATTAAAAGTAGAGTTTCTCTAATTAAAGAGAGAAAAGCCAGAGTCCTATGTGGCCTTTGACTGCAACCTCAGACATCTTATCAGGTCTCTGAGAGCTGGAGGGCACAGCTTGAACACTTAGAGGAAACCTCGTAGGTCCCTTGGGGCCCTACATAATTGCAGAAGTATAATATTTTGATGTATTAACCCATTCTTTTCACCTCCATCTTCCCAGTCACCCTATGAGCCAACCTCATTTGTGCATCCAGACTTGAGGTGTCCAGGGCCGTAAGGAGGATTCATCCCCTGGAACTACAGAGCCAGAGGATCCGATGCTTGAGTTTTGTTTTCACAAGGCAAGGCCCAGATTGAATTAGCCTGCCTAGTCAATGTCAGGTTATCCTACAGCAAACATTGAACCAGAAATACTACTGGCTTTGCACAAGATCCCTTATTTGGGTTGGGCCTTCCTTCTCCATCTTTTAGCAACATCCTCTAGAACACATGGCCCTGTAGTAGAGGAAGAGAGAGAACAGAGAGCTCACACTCATTGTAAATTCCTCAGCCTGTGCATTAGTCTTCTCAAGCTGCCATAACAAAATGCCACAGAGTGGGTGGCTCAAACACCAGAAATTTATTTCTCTTGGTTCGGAAAGCCAGAAGTCCAAGATCTAGGTGTCAGCAGGTTTAATTTCTCCTGAGGCCTCTCTCCTTGGCTTATAGGGAGTGGCCTTCAGTGTCCTCACATGACCTTTCCTCTGTGTACACATCCCTCGTCTCTTCCTCTTCTTATAAGGACATCAATCATATTAGATTAGGGCTCCACACTTTTAACATCGACTCACATGACCCTACCTAACTACAGTACAAGAGGGGCTGGAAAGTTTAATCATCTTGAAGATATGAGCACAGAAAATCTCTACCTGACAAGGGTAAACCAAGATGATTTGGAAGATATGAAACTGGACATAGTCTTCCCCACCCCTAGAGTAAATGATGGGGGAAGGAAGAGGGAAGGGTGATAAAAAGGAAGTGATGGGGGGATTGGAGAGACCATGTGGGCAGAGCACACACCACAGCCAAAGATGTGCCCCATACTCTGCCTGCATTCAAGCAGCAACCCTCCACACTGGGAAGACAATTGGAAGCTGAGTTTATGCTCATCGATGGCCCAGACTCCATTCCATTCAAGTAGGCACTCTACCCCCCAGAGCTGAGAAGCCATGCTTTCCTCTGCCGTCTACCGAGGATGTTTTAGCCAGCACACTGCCCACGGATCACCCAGAAGGACTGCTGCCCTAGTGCCCAGACTTAGTCAATATCTGCTTCATCGTCTGATTGCTCCTGTGGACAACCTCCCTCGGCACACACTCACACACAACCTGAGGTCCTCAAAGATTCAGATGCAGAGGATGAGGATAGTGATGGGGGTTGGGGGTGTACTGGGGTGAGCGGGGAGAGCCTTCATCCTCCATTCTCCTCACCTGTGGGACTGAATAAAACAGCTCAAATTCTCCACCAGCCAGGGCAGAAGTGAATTAACCTTATACATTAAGCAGCACCAAACTAATGCATGTCAAATCAAGGAACACCATAGAGCCACCTACTGGTCACAAGTAAAAGGAGAAGTCATCTGAAGACAATAAACAGGAAAAATAAAAATAGTCCAATTCAACTTGAATAACTTCATTATAGAAACATGATGGGAAGTGTCATCTCCTTCCCTTCAATGCAAGAACACATAAGAGACACCTGAAGTCAGACACGCCTTCAGTACACGCGTTTAGGGAATTAGAATTGTAATATACGAAAAGGTCATCCTGCACACGATTCTGAGATGCTTTTCAATTCTCTCAGTTCGGCACGTTCAAACTGTAAAAATAAGACACGGATTCGTTTTTACAGAACCTGAAACCTCCAAGTTGAATTGAGGCGTTTGCGATCCTGCAACTAGCTCAGCTGAGGTGACACACTCAGCTCCCTGCTCTTAGGTACATACTCTCAGAGCCCCCAGAATGTCCTGGTTTTCCTGGACATGAAGGTTTTTAACAAAAAGGAGCTCCAGAGACTGGGGAGCAGAGGGGGGACAATAAAAGCCTCATTTAAATAGATGCCCACTTTAAAGTGCAGTACTGGGTTTGGACAATGAGCTCCGCCAGCTAAAACACCAAGCAGGTGCTGCTTATAAAGAAGCTGATGATGCTGAAACCAGTCTGGCTCAGTGGATAAAGCGTCAGCCTGCGGTCTGGAGGGTCCCAGATTCAATTCCGGTCAAGGGCATGTATGTTGGGGCTGATCAATGCTTCTCTCTCATCGATGTTTCTAACTCTATATCTCTCCCTTCCTCTCTGTAAAAAAAATCAATAAAATATATTTTAAGAAAAAGAAGCTGATGAGTTATTATCAACCCAACTCCCCTACCTTCCCATTCTTAGAATGTGACTCTAATGTAGCCTTTGCTTCTGAGTACAAAACCCAGAAAACACTCCCCAAAGGGCCCGACAAAACACCTGAGGATCGTTTTCACAGCCCCTAAGCATAACTCCAAAGCCCAGCCCTGCGACAACACAGAGCCTGTGGTGAACGCTCCGTTTGCGCACAGAATGGCTGACCTTCCGTTTAGGGTCAGAAACCGGCTAATCTGTTTCTGAGGCTTGCTCAAAAGAAGCTGAGCAGATAGATCAAGTTTAACTAAAAAGGTGCCAGAGGCCATGTCCTCAAACACAAATCCTGGGAGACACGCTGTCCACCCAGCACTGAGTACACAGCGCCACCTACAGCACGATTGGTGCAATTCACCACAGCCCTCTTCAGAGGCAGCCTGGGACCAGCAGAAACCACCAGGGAGGTCACTCCTGGTACCTGTACCCGCACAAAGTAGCTAACCTAAACTTTCAACGTAGCAGGTATTACGTTTACCTGGGGCTAGAAGAAAGAGAAAAGTAAGGAGGTTGGGGTTATTTATAGGCTTATCTGTTGCTTCCTTGCCTCCTTTAAGCTAAGGAAGAGATTTTTCAGAGGCACTGACCTCTTTTGCCTTCAATTGTCAAATAAAAAAAACAACAACAGCCGAAACCGGTTTGACTCTGGATAGAGCATTGGTCTGCGGACTGAAAGATCTCAGGTTCGATTCCAGTCAAGGGCATGTACCTTGGTTGCGAGCACGTGCCTGGGGGGGGGGGGGGGGGGTGTGCAAGAGGCAGCTGATCAATGATTCTCTCTCATCGATGTTTCTAACTCTCTATCCTTCTCTCTTCCTCTCTGTAAAAAAAAAATCAATAAAATATATATATTTTTTTAAAGTGACAACAACCCACACAACGGTAGCTGTCTGGTGTGAATAAATCAAAATTATACCTATTTTTTTTTTTTGTCGGGTCAACAAAAAACATGGTATATTTTTTTATGTGCCACAGAATTTTAGTAATTAGTTTATGTGTGCCATGAAGTGGAAAAGGTTGGAAATCGCTGGGCTAAGCACATTAAATTCTGACACAGTGATTTTTTTTTTTCTAAGATCTGTTGCAAGAATTCTCCAGAAGGTAAAAATCAATCAGAAATATCTGTCAAGAGCAGTTGACTTTGAAATTTAATGTGAAACAGTCAATCACCTGCCATCTCTGAAATTCATAAAATAAAACCTTAGAACAGTGGTCTGCAAACGGCGGCTCACAAGCCACAGGCGACTCTTTGGCCCCTTGAGATTTTAGCAAAGGCCAGTTTAGGAGTACCCTAATTAAGTTAATAACAATGTACCTGCCTATATAATTTAAGTTTAAAAACTTTGGCTCTCAAAAGAAATTTCAGTGGTTGTACTTACTGTTGATATTTGGCTTCGTTGACTAAGGGCTTGCTGACCACTGCCCTAGTAGGAGGGGCTGTTTAGAGTCCTCAGACTTCCAGAAGCTGGGATTGTGTGTGACCATGCTTGAGAGAGAGCTGTGGGAAGGGTTGCTGCAATCATCTCACTAACTGCTTAAACCCACCACATTGCCCCTCTCACGTCCATCTTCGCTGAGTACTTTTATTTCTGTTTTAACTCAGACTGGTCAAGCATCTACTATATGGTTTGGGGAGAGAGAAGATAGGAGAGGAAATAAATGTAAAGATGAGGTAAGCTTTTAATCTCAAAAACGTGTGTCCTTTATACTGCCTAGCATAATTTTGTCACTTTAGCATAACGTGCTCTGGCGTACAGATCCATGTTTTCTGCTGAGTTTTGGGCCTGAGGCAATTAAGGAAGACTTCAAGAGGAGAGGGGAAATCTCACTTCTAATTCCATCTCAAATTCCTGTGGAATTCCTGCCAAGAATGCATGGCCAGACACATCAGACCCAGGTCGAAGGTCATAAAGTCTTTGAAGGTCATACAAGATAGGGGGGATACTGGGAAGTGATAACTATTCCAACTGAAGGAGGCTGGAGAGATCTGACAATGAAATACAATGTGATCCTGGGCTGGATCTTCGACCAGAAAGGAAATGAAATGATGGCATTGTTGGGACAGTCACACAGGATCTGTAGACTGGATGGAAATGTATTGGTGCTGTATTTCTTTTTTATATTTTATTGATTTTTGTACAGAGAGGAAGAGATAGTTAGAAACATCGATGAGATGGGGCCTGGATGAGGCTGGTTGTCCTATTAGGAAATGTCTTTTGTGTGAAGTGTATCATTGGGCATGTGGAGGTATTATTGATATGAGAAAATGCTAAGTAACAGATTTGCTATCTGAAAAGGGATTTACTATCTGGGAAAGGGAGGGAGGAAGAGACTGAACATAATCTGTGCACCAATGGATGAGGATGAGGGGGCAGAAGGTGAGGTGGGAACCTGGTGGAGGGGGGAAGAAATGAGGAACCTGTGTAATAATATGAACAATAAAGATTGATTTAAAAAAAAAAAAAAAAAAAACATCGATGAGAGAGAGTCATCGATCAGCTGCCTCTTGCACACCCCCTACTGGGGATATGCCCGCAACCAAGGTACATGCCCTTGACCGGAATCGAACCCGGGGCCCTTCAGTCCCCAAGCCGACGCTCTATCCATTGAGCAAACCGGTCCCAGCAGTGCTGTATTTCTTTATTTTGAAGAATGTGTCCTGGTTATTTAGGAAAGTGCCCTTTCTGGGGAAAGAACGTAGGAGACTTTAGAGGTGGATGGGCATCACCAGCTTGCTCTTAAGTAGTTCAGAAAAAAAAAAGAAAAAAAACATTAATGACTATCCTAATATATAAAGAGCCAGGTGCCATCATGACTGATGGGACAACTGGTCACCATGAAGTGCATGGAGCACTTCTCAGTGCCCCCTTCCCAGCCCCCCCACCCCCCTGCTGCTCACCATGGGGGCTGAGGACTGTTGAGAGGTGGGCTGCTTCATGGAGCAGTAGCGAGCTTAGCGAAGCAGTCATGGGGCTTGGGGAATTTTGTGGAGTATGGTGGGGGGGTGGGAATTTTGTGCAGTATGGGAGGGGAGGAGCCTCGTGGAGCATCCCGAGGCAGGGAGCTTCACGTAGCGTTGCAGGGAAGCAGAGGCAGGCTAGGCCTAGGGACCCAGCCTAACAGTGCACAATTTCATGAGCACTGGACCTCTAATATGTAATAATAAGGGTTTTATTTTTTATTAACATTAGATGGTACATGTAAAACCTCCTGACATCTGGTCAAACTTCTTAAAAAGCTAGTTGTCTCCCCCCAAAAAGAGGGAGGAAATGTTAAGGCTGTGTCTGTGCAAAATAAAGACTCACATCATGCACACTCCCACTCTCACGAACCAGGGAGAGGCCCGCACGAGGAGGGCAGGGAGGATAGCAGGTATAATATTTAGCGATACGCTGCCGGTGCAGACCTTTTTGGATTACAACGCACTTTTGAGTTCATTATCTCATTTTATCCTCACAGTACTCCAGAGAGACAGGCAATTATCATTATTGTTGCTGTGCTTTATATTATTATTACAGTTATTATTATGCAGAAATGGCAGTTCAGAGACCTCAGAGTAGGGCTAAGTAAATAATTAAAATGACATTTTACCTTTTCAGGAGAGAAGCAAGATTGTACTCATAACTTACAAATATGCGTGCATGTGTATACACACACACACACACACACACACACACACCACAAACCCAATATTCGATAGACCCGAGAGACATCGTTCAAGATCCAAGGGAAAATGCTGATTGTGTTCTCGGCCTCAGCATGGAGCTCAGTGTTCCTGAGGACAGGATCTGTGACCCTGGAAGTATAGCTCCACGTCTCCCTGGTTTCTGCCTCTGCACGTTCACCCATGCTCTCTCGCGGAACCTTCTTAACACAGCACACTTGTTCGTGGCCTTTAGTTCCTGAGTGGAAGTTGCAAGAATGTATCTACAGTGACCAAATGTGGCACAAATAAAGACTCAAGAAAATTGAAGTTGGATACTAGATGATCTCGCATGTTAGACTCTAAAGAAGCTGAATTTGTAGAAACAGAGAGTAGAATGGTGATTCCCAGGGCTTGGGGGTTGGGGAAATGAGGAAAGGTTGGCCACAGAGTGCAACCTTCCTGTTAGGAGATGAATAAGTTCTGGGAGCCTAATGCCTAGCATTCTGGTTGTAGATAATGATACTAACTTGTATACTAAGTCGCTAAGAGAGTAGATCTAAATGTTCTCACTACACACACACACACACTCACACACACACACACACACACACAAGTTGTTAGTTATGTGACATGATGGAGGTGTTAGCTAATGCTATGGTAGCAATCATATTACAATATACAAGTGTATCAAATCAACATGTTCACCTTAAACTTATACAATGTTACATATCAACTATATCTCAATAAAGGTTAAAAAATATTGTCCATGTTACAAAAGACAAAGGCAGACTGTGGAAATGTTCCAGGTTAAAGAAATCTAAAGAAACATGACAACCAAATGCAAAACCTGACCCTATACTGGATCTGATACTCAGGGGAAAATGCTATAAAGGACATCATTGGCTCAACTGATACAATTGGACTATAGCCAGTAGATTAGATAAAATATTGTATTGGTGTAAACTTGTGAGGTTGATAACTGTACTGGGCTATGCAGGAGATTATCCCTATTGTAGCATATACTTTAGTATTTGGTATAATGTAGTATTTAGAGTTTAAGGCCACGATAAATGTAACTTACTCTTCAATCACTAAAAAATAGATACATTCATATATAGTATGGATAAATATATTATATTAATACATGTTTATAAAAGTATGTATGTGTCCATAAATATGTACACACAAATATTCCATATATATTTAGAGAGAGGAAGAAAGATAAAGAACATGAATGATAAAGAAAATGATTTTAAAATGTTTCAATAAATAAATCTGAGTAAAAGTTATAAAGTGCTGCCGAAACCGGTTTGGCTCAGTGGATAGAACATCGGCCTGCGGACTGAAGGGTCCCGGGTTCGATTCCGGTCAAGGGCATGTGACTTGGTTGCGGGCATATCCCCAGTGGGGGTGGTGCAAGAGGCAGCTGATCAATGATTCTCTCATCGATGTTTCTTGCTCTCTATCTTTCTCTCTTCCTCTCTGTACAAAAACAATAAAATATATTTTTTTAAAAGTTATAAAGTGCTACTTGCACTATTTTATATTTGCAACTTTTTGTAAGTTTTAAATTATTTCCAAATAAAAATTTGGGGAAAGAAATGTCCGTCCTGGCCCCCTCTGCTTGGTTCTTAAAGAGCCAACAGACAGAAAAAATTCCAATATATCTTTGGCCCTTATCAGTGCCTTGTCTGTGCCCCCGCCTTTGTTAACAATAACAATAATTTACATTTAAAAAAAAATAGCTGGTGGTTTAACAGCGCCAAATTATTGTGCTTATCAGGCATTGTTTTATTTGTCTCATGTATATGACCCATTTAATAATGGGTCACACACTAGGACCCCATGTGTTAGCATGATCCCATTTTTATAAACGAGAAAAGAGTGTACACAGTGAGCCAGGAGCTCTGTGGAGAAGGGAGGTCCTCATGGGCAAACAGAGAGCCAGGACTCACACCTGCCTCTTTCTGCGCCACGTTCCATCCTCTTTCCGCGCCACGTTCCATCCTCTTTCCACTCCCGTGTGGGCCCCAATTTTGGGAGAGCACCTAGGATTCCCTCAAAGGCTTTTTTTTTTAAATTGTGAAACAAGTTTCGCAAAAATATATTGAGAATAAAAGCCAGAAACTGGTAAAGAAACGTCAAATGAAAAAAATGTACAAAGTTTCCCCCAGGTGTTGGTAAGAGCCCAGGGCAGCAGACGCCAGCGAGCTGCGGCCCGGGGCCCCGCCCGCCAGTGCTCCCAGGAAGTGGCTCCGAGGGGCCTGCTCTCTGAAGGCCCACAGGGTGGTGCCCGGTAGGTCCAGCCCGCAGACAGCAGGGACCCGGAGCCAGCCGTGTGCTGCGTGAGGAAGGGCACGTGGAGGGAGATTTCACATTAGTACAAACACGCTGGTTCATCAGAGCCAGTGAGGTGTCTGGGGCCTGAGCCCCGGCCCTCCAGAAAAACTACTCTAAGGTTCGGGGATAAAAACATCTTATATGCCAATCGTGTCGATCACAACGTGAACTAAAACCAGTGGGAGGGGAAGCGACATTGAGCGATTCAAGTAGCTGTAATGCTGTGCCCTGGCGTTGGTCCCGGCTGGAGCCCGTGGCTCAGGCAGTCAGTGCAGATGCAGCGGGGCTGCGATGGCTCAGTGGGGAGGCGCTCCCTCCCCAGAGGCTTGTGCTCCGGTCCGGCTGTGCCCCGCCCCAGCCCCCCAGCTGGGCCCACCCTCACCCCGGGGCAGGCTGTGCTACGTGCCCTCTGTGACCCTCCGCCAGCACCGCCGCCTCCTGCCCTGGGGCCTCCTGGGCTCCCGGAAGGGGCTCTGGCACCTGCCCCGGACTCCGTCTCCAAGTCCTGCTCGCAGCAGTAGGCGCGCCCGTCGGCGGTGAAGCGCAGGGCGGCCGTGTCGTGGTGCTCCTTGCAGAAGGAATTGGAGCACAGGTGGCAGAAGGAGGCCGAGGGCTTCCCGCACACGTCACAGTGATGCCACGGGCACACCCACTTCCCAAAGGGTCGCTTGCCCAGGCCCAGGCAGGACAGGTGGTAGGCCTTGGTGCAGGACTTGCGGTCGCACAGCACCAGCTGCCCGCCGTAGCCACAGCGGAACCACTCGTCCTCCGACGGCTTCCTCCCTTCGCCTTTGGTGCGGCGCCTGCGGCCTTTCTTCCTCGTCTTCTTGGCCTTGTCCTCGGACACAGCGCCGTGGACGTCTTCGGCCTGCCCCTGAGGAACCAGCTGCAGTTGAGGGCGCCACACCGGCACACGGTCTTCTCGTTGCCCAGATAGTCAAGGTTGTAGTTAAACATCAGCTCCATCCCTGCGGGGATGTCACACGCGGCAAACAGGCCCACACACGTGTCCCCGTTCACCGTCCACTTGAAGGTCTCGCTGTTGGTCTGGCAGCTGTGGTTCATAAACCTGGAGTAGTTGCCTTTGGGGCCGGCGTCGATGATGTGGTCCTTGTCGATGGTGAGCATGTAGAAGTGGGTGATGTCGTTCTCCTGCGCATGCTTGATCCGGGCCATGCACTCCTCCTCGTCGATCAGCTCGCCCACGTACTCGTTCACAAACTCCCCCTTGAGGATGTCCCGCGTGGCCACCAGGCCCCAGCCCTTGCCGTCAGTGCGCGCGATCTTCGCCGGCGGGGCACACCTGCGGGTGGCACTCGAACATGAGCATGCGGTTCAGGCACTGCGAGTGCGGGCCACAGGGGCTCTCGTCCGTGGGCTTGCAGTTGCACTTGGGGATCTCTGAGATGTCGGCCGTGTAGATCTGCACTTTCCCGTAGGGCTTGTTCACCTTGATGTGCTTGTAGGGCGGGGGCTTCCGCTCGCTCACCTGCATCTCCCTGGCTTCCCGCTGCAGTTTGATTTCACGTAAACGCGCTTTAGCTTCTTGCAGTGCGTTTTTGAAGACTCTGCCGATCCCGCTGACCCCCTGGTAGCGGCTGCCCCAGTCCCCCTCCATGGACGGGAACACTCGAGCCTGATGCGTCCAGTAATAATCTTTAGACCCAAAGAAAAACACAGGGAATTCTCCAATCTCGTGCTTCATTTTCTGAATATTTTGGGGGAACATTTTTGGGATGGCAGACTTCAGCAGCCACCATCTGTAGTTGCCGAGTTTGACCCACACGATGTCCTGGTGGTGCAGCTGCTTCCCCGCCCGGCAGTCAGTGGTTGCAGAACCAGCTGCTGTCGGGCACGTCGATGCTCAGGCAATCGGGGTGGAAGGCCGCCGGGCAGGACTCGCAGCACAGCAGGCTCCCTCCTTTGGAGCACACGAAGCACCAGCTCACGTTGATGTGGGCGTGGTGCCGCTTCCCCTTCCGCGTGGCGAAGTGGGCCATGCAGACGATGCTGTGGGGCGTGAGCACCAGGCAGCCGGCCGCCAGGCAGGCGTCCCCGCTGTGATAGGCGACGGGGCAGCGCACGCACCGTCTCATCTTACCTTTCGTGGCGCGCGAGCTGGAGGGGTGGGCGGCGCGGCAGCTCACGCAGCTGTGCAGGAAGCCGCGGCCCTCGAACACGGTCCGGCGGAACTTGTGCACACAGGCCTCGTGGTAGAACTTCCCACACTGCGGCACCTGGCCTCCGCCGTGCTCTCCTTGCACACAAAGCACAAGTGGATCCCTGAGACACACTCGCTGCAGATGCTGCAGACGCTGCAGATGCTGCAGACGCTGCAGACGAAGCCCCCTTCCGGCCGCCGGGGCAGCCCGAGGCAGGCGAGATGGAAGGCGCTGCAGCAGGCGCCCTCGCAGAGCAGGAGGCGGCCGAGCTTCTCGCACAGCTGTCACACGTGCTCCTTCTTGGCCGTCAGGCCTCGCTCCGACTTCTTTGAGGACACGGACACTTCTGAGTTTCATCTATACTTTCGTCCAGGGACTCCCAGGGCTCATCGCCCATGCCGTCCGAGACCTCGTTCTCGGTTAAGGAGGCAGAGGGAGACGAGCTCTTGCTAAAGGCGAGCGCCGAGGACGCGGCTGCGGGTGTCCGGCTCCGCTTCTTCAACGGTTTGCACGCGTCAGACAGGCGCTTGGTTGCTACCTGGCTCTTCACGAAGGACACGGCTTCTGCGGCCTTGCAGGAGCCTGTTCGGGATGTTCCCTCAAAAGCTTTTTAAAAATACAGATCCCTGAACCTCTCTCGGTTTCCCTGGTCAGACCCACCGGAGAGGGCATCTAGAGAGCTGTTTCTGGGTTTTTTTTGCTTGTTTGTCACCCCTTTCACTGCCCTTGAGCTCTCCCATTGCCCGGCTCCTAGATGCCTGTGCCCCTCTGAGCACACCCTCCCAGACCCATGCTCCTCTTTATCTAGCCTCTGGCCTCCTCTGTGGAAACATCAGCACCCAGAGCTGATTCCAGTTGAGGGGTAAAAGGCCCCATCAGCCATTCCAACCTTCTCTCGGCTCCCACGTGATGTCACATGTGGTAGGCCCAGAGGTCTCAGTGCTCACACCCCCACTGCCTTAGCTCCTTCTCTAAGAAGGAGGTCTCTGGTCTGAAAAGCTGTTCCTGGGATCTCATGTCAGTAAGCAGGCACTCCGTGAGCGCTCGGCTGATACCAGCAGAGGCACAGGAAAGGCACATGAATATCCGGAGGGATCCATTCCAGATGTCTCCTTTTAGGTGAAAAAGGCCTAATGGAACCAACCTGCCGGCCAAGGTCCAGACTGCCTCCTTGGGAAGCGGTACCATGTCAAGGGCTCAGCTCTGGTCTCTGCCATCAACCCTCTGGGTAGTCAGCAGTGACAGTAACTGGACCAGCTTTGGTCAGAGGGAGCCCACGCGGAGCCTCCGCCCTTGCGACTGTAGCTCCTCCAACCGTGCGCCCACGGGGGCCAAGGATGGCAGACAGCTACCAGGCGAGTCATCCCCTGTCCACCTGGTTCAGTCCTGTGTCTCTTCCCCAGGCTCCTGGTCTTGAATCCTCCAACCATGTTCCTCCCAGGCTCCTCACCAAATTGTTCGCCACTGACCTACCTCAGACCACCTCTCCCTCCACACAGAATGAGCAAACGAGGGCACTGCTCACAGCCCTGTCCGAAGTCCCTAAGGCCACTGCTAAGTGGGTCATTGGTGTGACAGAGTCCATTTTCCATCCCTGACCGCAGAGCCACGCTCTGTTCCCGGTGTCACAGGGATTCCCCCACTCCATGAAGCCATGATATGAGCTGGGGTTGGGGGGGGGGGGGGAGGAATATCAGAGGTATGTGCCATAGGGATGGGCCACTTGTGCATGTAACTCAGATTGCCAGGCTTGGGCCCAAACCGATCTAGACAGAATCCTCAGACACAAGTCTTTTTTTTTTTTTTTTTTTTTTTTTTTTTTTTTTTTTTAGCAGGTTTGGGAACCACAGATAGGCACCCAGCACAGGTACACAGTGAGGCTTCCGTGTGGACAGTAGAAACGGGACCCTCTAGAGCCCAAAGTGTGGTGGGGGGGATCTGTGAATACAAACTTCCTTAAGAAGGTTTAAAAACTATCACTTTAAGTCAATTGATAATTACAGAGGCTACTTACAACCGGAAATGGCCTATTGAAATGGGGCACTCAGAAATGGTCTGTTCCATACTGATGCTCTCCTCTGCAAACAATAAGGAGATTTTGGACCTGCAGAACCCTCAGCCAGAGCAACCGTTGTGAACAAGGGGAAGTTGGAAGAGGGGAAGGGAGACAGAGGGAGAGGGGAGCCTTTGGCAGAGGAAAGCAGCCGCTCTAACCGTTAGTGCTAAGTGTCACCAGGGAAGGGAGAACCGGGACTAACCTGAGAGGGAGCTCCAGGTCAGTGTGCAGGCTTGCATGCATACACGTCAGCCACAAATCAGAAGGCCTCTGGCAGCTTTACAGTTCCGGCCCATATGGCATTGATGACCAACATCCCAGATTGTATGAGACTCCTAAATTCAAAACTTCTGCCTCCTGTCAGACCAGATGTGGCGTAATTTCCAGTTCCAGAAATGAGCTCGCCCTACCTTCAGCCCACATTCCCAATAAACAAACACACATGCATGCATGGGCGTTTATGTGGGGTTTTACATTTGTCATCATGTGCTCTGGGTTTTCGCCCAGGAAAATCTAGGTCCATAGGACAATGTAGAAAAAAGGAACGAGCGCCCTCTTGTGGCTCTGACCTGACCTTGTCCCTATCCGGGCAAGTTGCTTCTAAGCCTGTCTCCTGTGAAACAATAAAACGCCCTCCCATGCGGTGATCCTGAAGATTAAATAAGAAATGAGGTGCAGCAGAAACTGGTTTGGCTCAATGGATAGAGCATCAGTCTGTGAACTGAAGGGTCCCGGGTTCGATTACAGCCAAGGGCATGTGCCTTGGTTGTCAGCACATCCCCAGTGGGGGGTGCTTCAAAGTACTCAAAATTGTAGCAAGTTAATATTATTTTTGTTATGATTATGCTGAGCCGACTCACCTCCACTGGAAATGGTGAAGTTAGGGAACACGGAGCCGTGCCTGTCCCGTGGGAGCTGGTGGGGAAGGGGCTGGAGAGACGCTCTGGGGCTTCCTGCGACGCGGGGTTTGGCCTCCCTTACCAGGGCTGTTGGTTAACGAAGCACAGATGGTGACATACACAGGTTGGTGTTACTTCTCATCGAAGGCTTCTAGGCCCGGTTTGTAAGAGGCCAGGAAGAAGAGGAGCCCAGCAGGACTTGAAGGGAGTCCGCGGCACGCATGAGCGCCGGTGCTCCGGCAGGGGGCGCCCGCAGCCCGGGCTCCAGGGCCCAGCCAGGCACGCGGTCTCCTGCCCAGGCACCACATCACTGGTTCTATCAGAGCCCGCGGAGAGGCCTGTGGAGCTGCAAGGGCCCTCGATGGCAGGTGCCTGCAGGAACCCCTGGTGTCGGCAGGCTCCCTGGAGGAGCTGCAGTCTCCCTTCTGGGTCAGGAGAATGCTTGCAAGTGTCCAAGTGTTCCTGGGCCCTCGGGCTCCTTTGGACACTGAACTCCTCCAAGGCAGGAACCCAGCAGCCCAGCCGGCCTGCGACATGCATATTTGCAGGATGAATGAATAAGAGAATTGGTCTTGATCATGGAGAAGGCAAGATGTGTCCTCCTGCTTATCTTTGAATGTTTGTTCTCACATTGGAGAACCACCACCACCCCCACCCCCTTTTCAGTCCATGTGGCTCGCTCATGCAAGGCTGACCCAACCCTCTCCCCCAAGGTTGGGCACACGGTTGGTTCAAGAAAAGTCTCAAACCTGGCTTGGACCATCAAATCTCTTCCCCGATTTTTACCATTTTAACCATCAGGAAAGAGGGACTGTAGGCTTCAAGGAGCAGGTAAGCTTGACCCTCCCTGGGGCCACTTTGTCAATGTGTGAACTGCTTTACCTCAGGAAAGAACCAACACACAGAAACGAAGAGCAAGAACAAGAGAGGAAGAAATTGAGCCCCTAGATCCGACCAGACCTGATCTCCTACCCAGACTTCTAGAAACATAAGCCTATGAAAAATGAGAGAATTTAGACTAATGCCTTTCTTTTTCTTCTGCTCCTTAGCAGAAATACAATAGTACTGAACTACGAGAACCCTTGCAAAGTAATCCTGCTGTCAATGATTTTTCTAAGCCATTGTCCCAAATCTTAGTTCTGCTTTCATGGGCCAGGTGACCTTGAAAATCACTCAGGCCTTATGACAATGAGTACATAGTTCCTAGTCACAAGTGACAACCCTTTTCTAGATTTGTGGATTGGACTCTACTAGGAAAGTTTCATCCTAACCACAATAATTCAAATGACCACGTTGTTTTCCCCCAACCCTCCTTCCTTAATGACACCGTCTTAATTTAAACCCGCTTTCCCACGTATTGAAGCTAGTAAGCCCTGGCCTTTGTTTTAAATGGTTATTGATGTTTAAGCACCTACAGCATTGTGTTCGCACACAAAAACCATTAATTAGAAGGCCCCCCTCATTTAGAAGACAACCACTAATTAGTCTTAGATAGAGTGGATTAGTAGGATCTAAGGATGGATTTACAAGCTGGACTATTACATATCTGGAGAAAGTAAGCTAATACAATCAGTTTTGCTGGAGTATAAAGGCACACAATTGAGGTCCTTGGTTCTCACGGTCTCCATTAGCTCAGCTAAGGAAGAAGTATTATCGGAAAGAATGTTCTGCCACAATCTTGTTATATTTCAAAGCATGGCCCCCAGTCAACAGTAGGGCATCCACTCTGGGCCCTGGCTGACCACCGGGATAGTAAACAAGACAGGGCAGAGGCCTCGGGCTGGTCAGCAGTAAGACCAATGCCCTCTCCCCACATGTTCCTGTTGCCCCTACATAGATTGGGTGTCCTCTCACCTTTTTAATGAGGTCCATCCCAGGTACACCCCTTTCTTTCCCCTCCACCTCCACCTCTCATCACCTCTCTCTCCAGTCTGCTCACCTCACTTCATTGTTCTGCTTCAGGCCTCCGTGAGCCGTTCACAGGACTATACATGCCAGCAGGGCCCTTGGGCCAAAGAGATTGCCGATGTTTTCCAATTCCTGGAAGGTCTCCTTTAAACCTACCAAAAGGAAGATGTGTAATGGCCTTAGCCTGAAAGCTGGACATTTGTCATCTTTGGAAAGATCTCTCAATCACAGGTTTAGAACACCAATTTTATACCAAAAGTACTTTTTGGCCCAGCCAGTGCGGTGCAGTGGTTAAGCGTTGACCTATGAACCAGTAGGTCATGGTTCAATTCTGGTCAGGGCACATGCCCGGATTGCAGACTCAATCCTCAGTCGGGGGTTTCGATGACTCTCATCACTGATGTTTCTCTCTCTCTCTCTCCCACTCCCTTCCATATATATATATATTGAGGAGTGAAAAATTACTGACCTTGCCTGGAGGGTAGAAAGTTACTACTCCCTCCCGCTCCTGGACCTGAAGACCAAATCAACAGTCTGGGTTAGTCAAGGCTGAAGGCCAAATCAGCAGTCTGGGATAGTCAAGGCTAAGATAGCAGAACAAACCAAGGAGGGAGATTAGGCCATCTGGCTGATGCATGCAATCACAAGGTTAAGACCACCACCACCTCCCCCCCCCCTTGCTTGGAATGTGCTTGTTTGAAGAATGCTTAAAAAGAGAGAGACCGCTTTGTAACCGCTGCTGCTTCTGGCCGCGCCATTGCCACGGCGGCAGCCCAGATTCGAATCTGCAATAAAATTTGTAATTAGACTCTGCAATTGGCTAGTTGGAGTTATTTCCCGGGTAGGGGTCTCTGCCTCTTGGGTGGTCTGGGCTCCATTTAACATTTTGGGGGCTCGTCCGGGAAAGCTCCTGGCCCAGAGCCTGCTTATCTGTCTCCTTCACCAGCAATGCCGTGGTGGCCACTGCCCAGAAGCACACTAGTTGCCACAGGGTCCAGCCTCTTAGACAGATAGGCAACAGGTCTCTTCCAGGGACCTAAAGTCTGAGTGAGAACGCCTTTGGCAATGCTCCTTACCTCACTCATGTAGAGGTGACATCTGGCAAGGCTAGGGCAGGTGCTGAGACGAGAGCCTTCTTTAGCTCCTCAAAGGCCCATTGCTTTATTTCAGTCCAGTTCAGTGGCTGCGTTCCTCCAGTACATGTTCCTTCCTAGGTCCACAGTCCTTCTTGATGTCCAAGAAAAACAGTCAGTTTGTCTGGTGGCTCCCTGGACTGATATCTTCCTAGAGGTCCCATCGGCTCTGTCAAGACTGAATAAACTGCCCAGTGCTCGCCAGGAAATTAATAGCTTTGCCTCTCACTTGTAAGATTACCCTTGGGAGCTTAGTTGAAAGGAGCCCTGGTCTTGTCAGTCTTCTTCCTCGAGGTTAAAAACTGTTGGAATCTAAGTCTCCCTTTCTTTCAGATTGTCTCTGTCTCTTCTGGCCTCACCTTCTGTCTCTCTCCCTCTCTAATCTCTGTCCTTTCCTGTCTCTTGCTCATGTCTTTCTCCCTCCCTTTCTCACATATATATCACTTTCTCTTCCAATCTTTGTTTCTGTCTAAATTCTTCCCTCTCGGACTCCCAGAGTCTCTTTCTTAAGTCTCTGTTTCGTTCTTTCCCTCTCTCCCAGTTTTCCTTTGTCAGGGAGACAACCACACTCCTTCAGCCATTTGGGGTTATCAAAAAGAACATCAATCCAAATATCAATGTAGGGAATTTGGTTCGGATGCCCGGGGCTTCCATAGACTATCCGCCGGACTCCCGTGCAGGGCCCCATTTCTAGGGTCCCTGTTGAAGGCCAATCAACCCCAAATCTCGGCCACTCCAACTTACAGAGTCTCCAGAGAGCGAAGGCATCTACAGAAACACTATAGCCTTCACCCTTTTCTGAAGTCAGAAAAAATTTTTAATCATACATTCAAGAGGACTTAGGTGACTCTCCTTCGAGTTTCCTTGCCCCATTTCTCTCTTTCTTCCCAATCTATAAACAGTTAGGCAACAAATAAGTCCAAAACAAGGACGACAAGTAACATTCCTAGAAACACACACACAAAAAAACCCAGACATACCACAGCATCTCTTTCACACTTCCACCCACTCCAACATCAAGAAACCAAGACCGCAGGTGGGGCGTCCCCCACTCCGGCCGGATCTGAGAACTTCTGGCAGCGTCCCGCCGTTCTCAGATCCCAAGCGCTCGCGAGCAACCAAGAACAAGAAACACAAGGAACAAATGAGGCCTCTACTTACCGGCGCCGTTCAAGTAGTCCGGACAACGAGAATGGGGCGTCTGCCCATCTGGGGGTCTCTGATCCCGGACGAGCCCCCAAAATGTTAAATGGAGCCCAGACCACCCAAGAGGCAGAGACCCCTACCCGGGAAATAACTCCAACTAGCCAATTGCAGAGTCTAATTACAAATTTTATTGCAGATTCGAATCTGGGCTGCCGCCGTGGCAATGGCGCAGCCAGAAGCAGCAGCGGTTACAAAGCGGTCTCTCTCTTTTTAAGCATTCTTCAAACAAGCACATTCCAAACAAGGGGGGGTGGGGGGGTCTTAACCTTGTGATTGCATGCATCAGCCAGATGGCCTAATCTCCCTCCTTGGTTTGTTCTGCTATCTTAGCCTTGACTATCCCAGACTGCTGATTTGGCCTTCAGCCTTGACTAACCCAGACTGTTGATTTGGTCTTCAGGTCCAGGATGGGGAGGGAGTAGTAACTTTCTACCCTCCAGGCAAGGTCAGTAATTTTTCACTCCATATATATATATATATATATATATATATATATATATATATATATATATATATATATGGTTTTACTCCATGAATATCACTGGTATGAAGGAATTAGAGCAAAACCTTATTCGGGCAGATGCCTGTGACTCCACAGGTGGCAGGATTTGGGAATCTAACCTGCTGATACCGCTTCTCTTCCTGTCCAGAATCTTCTCTTCTGCTCCTCTTTGTCTCCATGGATGGCTCTGTCATCCACCATAGTCACCGACACCTGGGAGTTGTCCCAGCCTCCATAACCCTCACCCCTTAACTAGTCAACCCCAAGCCCTGGGTTTGTGTATCCCTGTCCCTTCTACATTCACCTCTGTATCAAGAGGACAAGCCGTTGCATTTTGTCTGCAGGCGGCAGGTGGAGAGAAAGGGCGAGAGGGGCAGGGAGAGCTCCTTGCACCAGATTGAAAGATTGAGAGAAGCCCTCTCCCTTCTGGCGAGAGTGGGCACCTGTCTGTAGACCTGAGGCTTGCAGGCAATCACGTGCTCTGATGTGGCAGAAGCAGAGATCAATGAGGCCAGTATTCCTGCATTTTGTGCAGCCTTCAATGTCCTGAAAACTGCAGAAACTTTGGAGTTCTGTATGTACCTACTTCTCATTATTTCAGGGGTCAGTATACTTTTTTTTAATATACTTTTTTTATTGATTTCAGAGAGGAACGGAGAGGGAAAGAGAGGTAGAAAATTCAATGATGAGAGAGAATCATTGATCAGCTCCTCCTGCATGCCCCTCACTGGGGACAGAGCCCACAAGCTGGGCATGTGCCCTGACTGGGAATCGAACAGTGACCTCCTAGTTCATAGGCCCACACCCAACTGCTGAGCCACACCGGCCAGGCGATACACTTTTTCGGTATGGGGCAAGACAGTAAATATTTTCAGCTTTGAGGGCCACATGCAGTCTGTCACATAGCTCAACTGCCGTTGTAGTGCAAAGCAGCCCTAAATGACACAAACAGAGGAGCGTGGCTGTGTTCCAATAAAACTTTATTTATAAATACAGGCAGTGGGCTGAATTGGGCTACTAGATCATACATAGTTTGTGGACCTCCACAACAATTAATTCCTTTCTGCTTGAACTGTTTATATAGTGTCTATCATCCTGAATGATGCAATATCTTAACTATTCATGAACATTTCCCTTCCCCTCCTTCCTTAGTGACACTGACTTAATTTAAGCCCTCATCATCTCTCACTGCAGCCAGTGGGCGTTGACCTTGGTCATCCCATCTGGAGTCTTCTCAATCCACTCCTCTCCTGCACTGCTACGGTCTCCTGCCGTTCCTGTGTAAGCTCCTTCGATGGCTCTCCATCCCAAGGGGAAGCAGATAACATGGGCAAGTTAGCATTGTGTGAGGCAGGATGATGTACAAAGGTGGCCGGCCGGGGGACCACAGGCACAGGGCGGTCACTAGGGGTCCGTCGCTGAGCTGTTTCCACCCTGAGGCCCGTCAGAATGGGCGCAGGGAACAGGCATTAGAACCCGGAAGGAGAGAGCCGCCCAGAGCAGGGCTTCTCCCCCATTTGTGCGGAAGGATCAGGTTTGGGGATTTTATTGTGTTTGAATTTTTTTTTTAATTTAACTTTTTTCAACCAGTACTTTTATAAAATAGAATTTAAAATTAATTATTAGGGGAAAAAATGAGCCGAAGCCAGTTTGGCTCAGTGGTAGAGTGTTGGTCTGCGGACTGAAAGGTCCCAGGTTCGATTTCGGTCAAGGGCATGTACATTGGTTGCGGGCACTTCCCCGGTAAGTGGTGTGCAAGAGGCAGCTGGTTGATGTTTCTCTCTCATCGACGTTTCTAGCTCTCTATCTCTCTCCCTTCCTCTCTGTGAAAAATCAATAAAATATATATTTTTTTAAAGTGAAATGACAAAACATAAAATACAAACCCCAATTTTTTTTAGTATTAGATTCGACAGATAAAACATCTCCCTGTCAAATTGCTATCAACATCTCTAAAGTCTTATTCTCAATTTCTGTTCTTACCTCATCATAGGGCCAAGGCGGCCTGCAGGGAGGGCATCAGAGGCATTAACTCCCCAACCTTTACTCTCTTCCCTCCCTCCCACCTCTACCAGCAAACCCAGCCAGAAACCAGGCTGACACTCTATCTACTGAGCCGAACCAGCTAGGGCTCTCATGTTGCTTTTTGTTCCTCCACGCCCTGCACCCTGCTCTCTGCAGGGGGTGTGCAGGAGGCAACCCATCAGTGATTCTCTCTTATCATTGATGTTTCTATCTCTCTCTCTCCCTCTCCCTTCCCTCTCTAAAATAAAGCATGTGTGTGTGTGTGTGTGTGTGTGTGTGTGTGTGTCTGTGTATCAACACTCGAGATCCCAGCACAAGATCCTCCCTAAGCCCATTTCCCACTCTGACATCACGTGGCCCAATATTCATCCACCCGCCTCCATCCCTTCACACGTTCTGTTCCCTGCACCTGGGAAGCTCCCACTCCTCTGTTCGGGGCCAAGTATTGCTCATGTGTCAGGACCACAGAAATCACCATGGTTTGGGGGGTGCCCACGACATTTTTCTGCCAATCTCCTTGTGGTAGCAAACTCCACTTCCCTAGCTAGGGAGTGGGCACATGGCCAAAATGTAGCTGGTGAGGTCGGTTAGGTAACAAATATTTACTGAGGACGTTCTGTGTGCTGTTCTGGAACACGTGTGCCGGTGCAGGTCAAATTGTCCCAGGTACAGTTCACACAGCACGGAACAAAAGAGGAAGCCCTGTGTTCCCCCCGATGGGAAACACTGTGATAACCACAACACTTCCCAGAACTGGTCTGTGGACATTCCGAAAGCCAGTTCCCTTGGATGAAGGGCTTCCTTCCCTTTATTTTGTAAATATAGACCTTTGCTGTTTCCAGCTCCCTCGTTCTGTGGAAACGCACCTGTTGCAGCTTTTCAGCTTCCCCTGTTCTATGGAAATATACTTTCTGCTGCTCTGAAGCCCTAAGCTTCCTCCATGGACCCTTAATTTCTAAAATTTCCTAAACTTGTCCTATTTTACCCCTAAAATTCCTGTTTCATTGGCACTTCACATACAAAACCAAGCACAGCTCACTGAGGACAAGGTTTCCTCTCTGAACCCCCAGGGCCTTGGGTAGATTAGATGCCCCAACTTGTCTGTGGCATAATTGATAATTCTTGGATTCATTGAACCCCTATAACCAATAGCATATCCAATAATATATGTCTGTCATATATATCTACACATCCTGCAGAGAGGGGTTGACTGAGAACAGGAGAGATTGAAGACAAAGGATTTCTGAATCTAAATGAGCCCAGTCCACCTACAGAACCACGCCAGTGAAGGAGCCCGTCTGTTTCTCTGGGACAGAGACTTGGAAGTAGAATTTTGATTGACTTGGGGCAATTAAGAATCGCTTATACCCAGAACAGTGCTTATTCTTTGGAGAGCACATCAGAATCCTCACTATAACCCAGTAAGGCAAATCTATACTAATAAATGGGTAATATGCTAATTAGGCCAGATAGACCAGACATTTTTGGACATCCTTCTGGACAAAGCCATGGTGGCAGGGGCCAAGACTGAGGTGGTTAGGGGTGATCAAGCAGGCAGGCAAAGTGGTTAAGGGCAGTCAGGCGTGCAGGCAGGTGAGTGGTTAGGAGCCAGTAGTCCCAGATTGTGAGGGATGTCTGACTGCCCCTTTAGGTCCCATCTGGCGGCAGTTGAACATCCCCTGAGGGGTCCTGGATTGGAGAGGGTACAGGCCAGGCTGAGGGACACCCTCCCATGCATGAATTTCATGCATCAGGCCTCTAGTGCTATTATAATCCCCATTTTACAGATAAGCAAGCTGGGTCCACAGAGTTTAGGTGACTTCCCTTAGGTCCCATAGCCAGTGCAAGGCAGATCTGGGATTCAGACCCAGGCAGGCTGCCCCACGTTGGTTAACCTGTAACAGCGGGAATTTCCCAACTCTGATAATCAGTTGAAATGAGGCAGGAAGATGTGGTGATGTCAGTAACAGAGTCCACACGCCTTCCAGTTAGAACAAGAACAAATTTCCAAACAGGCGTAAGGGGAAGTTGTATTTCTGAGTGCTGCATTCGACTACTGCAGCTAATGACAATAAGGACTACAGTCTATGTGCCCAAATACTTAAAAGCTGCACTTCCATTTTTTTAATGCTCAATGTTAACTCCATGAAGTAGAGTTATTACTCATTTACAGGTGAGAGAGTGGCGATTAAATGCTTGAGCTGGAAGTCAGTGGAAGAGCTAGGACTCCAATTCAGGACTGTGTCCTCCAATCCCGTGTCCCACCGGGATGCCCCTCAGGAAAATCCAAACCCTGCATGGGCTGTTACAGCACCAGAGAGCCTGCCTTTCAACAGCCATGTCCCTGTGCCTGTGGATGCAGTCACGCAGCTTTACCCCATGCAGATGTGGGGAGTTGTGATTTCTTCCGGTGGTTCACCAAGTGCCCTACTCTGGGGAGCTTACTTTTTAAAAATCAATATTAGGGGAGAAAACTGCCCAGGATTTCACCATCCATCTTTCTCAGCTCTCTCTTGTGACCCTTCTACCTGTCTGTTGCAAAGCATTATTAACCTTGCCTTTTTCCAGCACATAGACAAACAATCTCCTTAGCTTCTTGGCAGTTACCCTAACCAGAAGGACCTGGTTTTCATTCATCCATTTAGAAAGCCTCATCCTGTTAGGGGCAAAAATAGAATATTGGGGACTAGCTATGGTTGTGGGAAATATTAATCAAGCTCTGTTAACTGTGATTACCTTGTTCTGGTTAAAGAAAGGACAGTCTAACCTGGCTGGGAGTTGTATAGCCCGGGACCTGGTGAGTCAACCTTGGAATGTGGCCCATTCTCACCCAAGAACTGCCCGTTTTCACGGAAAGATTTACAACCTTACAGCCCAAACAATAGAGCCCCACCCCAGCCCGCATTGCCTACTTCCCCACGCCTGTAATCCCTACTTCCCCATGTAATATTTGTCCCACCCAATATAAGCAGCTGGCTTATGGGGGATTGGAGAGCAGATTTTTGTGGCTGACCTGCTGCTCTCCCATCCTGCTGGCTCGTATATGATTCAACCCTGTCTCTGCTGAATTGGCTCAAGTAGTGACAGGCAGCTGGGGACTCATTGGTTCTCCAGTTTCAATTTTACCCAAAGCATTTCTCTTGTTTCTTCCCTCGCTGAGGTGATCACAACCAGCCCACTCTGAAAGAAAGCTCTGTCCGTGGCCTTAGGGCACGAGGCAGGTGCTCCGTTTTAAAATCAGGCTGGAGTTACCCAGAGCAATAAAACGGAGGAGCTACTCTTAATGTTGGGTTACAAAGGCCCCCTTCCTCAAAAAGAATGATATTCCATTCCTTTGGGAATTCTATTCATGGGATTATTATAGAATTTTCTGAGAAAACCATCTAGTGCCAATTATATGTCAATACCCTCCTAAGCACAGGACACACATTTGTTACATTAATTGATTGTCTGTACCAACACAATGACCCATGCTCCTTGAGTATTACTCACCAATCTCCTCCTCCTCCTCTCTACAACCAACCACTGGGTCTTCAATGCACATCTATCTATATGAAAGGCTAATATGCTGTGTTCCTCTGCCTATCCAACCATTTGCTATGATGTTCACTGACCACCAGGGAGCAGACATTCAATGCAGGAGCTGCCATGACGTGCACTGGCCATTTACAAAGAAACGGCACCGCAGACCTGACGCCAACAAAGCAAAACTCAGCTTCCCACAAGTGAGACACAGGCCCCGCAACCACCCCAGAGCAACAGCTCACCAAGTAGCAGCTGACCTCATGGCACAAAATGCAGCCCACAGCCCAGCCCAGAAACGTCACTTTGGGTGCCACTTCAACACCCACTTCCTCTCCCCAACGACTAGCCTCCTTGCAGTTTCTTCAGCTCAGGCACACAACTTGCTTTATAGCCAGGTGGAAACATTTACACTTTTAACAAATGTCTGTGAAGTGTTTTTCCTGTGCTTCACCTCATTTGATCCTCACAGAAGTCCTGGGGTGGGTAGATAGGAGACTCAGTAGAATCCTATTTTCTTTTCATTAGCCGGAAAACAAGGATTTAGAAAGTTTAGGAACTTGACTCAACTGAAAAGAAGTAAGAAATAGTGGACCTTGAAAAAGACTTCAGAGTTTCTCACTGTGCAGAATATAGTCAAACACTGCTGCAGTTAAATATTTTACCCTTTGTCCTCCCGATGTGATCTACAATAATCTGCTTCATGTTGATATTTACTGCTGTGTTTCTGACAATTACCAGAAAGAGAAGCTGGGATGCTTCACTGGTCTGGAAAAAGTTTAGCTAAGTCAGAAAGCAGTTCTATTAAGCAAGTTTATTCCATATTCTAGTATATAAAAGGCTAAGTTGACTCAAACATGCACAATACATATAAAGCTTTTGCCGGTGCCAATCACATGTGGGTGTTTCTATCTGTCATTGTTGATCATGAATTTGAATGACACTTCTATTATAGAGAAAGGGTAAATAACAATATTAAAATATTTCTTCTAATTAATTTTATTTCAATGTGCACGAATTTATGCACCAGGCCACTAGTTAAATATAAAACACAAAACAATACTTACAATGCAATCCTATTGATTTTCAGGAACTTTATGTAAAATATTAGGTCAGTAAAGAAAAAAAACAAAAAACACCAAAATGGGATTACTTGTTATAAACTGGTGATGAATTTGGAGTAAACTTTATGCCTTTTATCTCTGATCTCTAAATTTTTACAAATATTAGACATAAGAAATAAAAACACTAAAAAATGTTCTTAATACCAAAAAAAAAAAACCTTCTAAATTTGAAACCCTGAGTTCCCCCAGCTGACTTAAGCCTTGCTTCCTTTCCTGCATCCCAGGGCCTCTAAGCTGCCACCCAGCTATTTTTATTACACCCACAGCTCACCCCGGGCTGATGCTAGGGCAGGAATTTTAATTCCTGGAAAGTTGCTCTAGAGACAAAGAGCAGGAGTGGAGAGGGTTTTCTCAGTTGGCAGTCGGAGCTGGCATCATTTCTGGACTCTGAAGTCATCAGCGGTTAAGTCAGGGCCCTCAAAGGGCACACCCTGAAACCACACCCATCCTGCCTCACACCTTTGGAGAAACCACCGCCCTGTCCCTTCCCTGGCTTCACACCCTCTTCCTGCTGCAGGATCCTAAGGACCGGAGGCAGTCTCATGGAAGACCTCTCCCGTGGCCAGTCCCACGTTCATGGCGAAGGGGATAAGATTTTGAAAGGCAAGATTTTTCTGATCTTCCCCAGCTCAGAGGAATGAAAGCTGGAGACCAATGTACTGGCCAATAGTGGTCACTGCTCCCTCCAGCGTGGGCCATAAATTCTGCCCCATGGAATGTGAACCCAAAAGCAATTCCCAGATGGCTGGAGGGTTATTCAGACACATGGTCATACAGACCCAGGGGTCTCCAGTTCACTCTGCAAGGGATTTCCAAGAGACCCAGCCTAGAGCTCAGCCCCTCCCAGAATCACAGTCCATGCCCGGGAATGCAGAAGCCGGCCTCCCAGAACTGTTGTCCATAGCCAGGAAGAGCCACTGGCTGGTGGATCCTGGGATCTCTGGTCACTGGAGACAAATGGCCACAGCTCTCCCAGTGAGCAGCCCGCCAGAAGCTCTGGATAGACACGGGGTTTCTTTGCCTGGATTCAGAGGACAGGGCAGAGTAGTCATAAGCCCCACAGGAAAGCACACAAGGCGGCAAGCCCCTGGTTTGCAGTGCGGCTCTCCCACTCGGACTGGGTGGGGGTGGAGAGGTGAGTGTGATCACTAGAGTGATCATATAATCCATTGTCCCAATGGGTCATTCTGGAGTGTGAAAGGACATGCTATTCATAGCTATGCCAGGATACATGTGAAACAGGAAAACCCCAGACAAACCAGGATGTGTGGTGACCCCAGAAAACATCTTCCACTCTTGGAGCCGGGTGGGGGTCTGAGGCTGGGGTAGTGGCCTGTTCTTTTCCAAAACATGTGCCACCGAAGAAAGTCTACTTCCCAATGGAACCAGGGCCTCGTTCAGCAAGCTCCTTGGCATCATCACAGGAAAAGAAGAGGAACCACAAAAATGTCGGCAGGGCCCTTCTCTGTCTGGCTCACCGCTGCACCTCCTGGGCCAAGAATAGTGCTTGGCAGGTTGCAGGTGCTCGGTAATTATTTGAATGAATGAATGAATGAATGAACGAATGAATGAATGCCTGAGCAGTTTCCAAAGTCACCTGAGCCCCAGGAAACCAGAGACTTGGCAATCTTAGGAAATATACAAGGGTTTGAACTCTAAATTGCTGTAAAAATCTAAGGCATTGCACAGACTGTTACGCATTTCCCTTTGGCAGAGTTTATAAATATGCAATGTACAAAGCTTTCAAATACCAGATGAACAGATAAACTTCTACAAATAAACACATTAGAAACAGTTTTTTTAAGCCACTGCTGAACTAAACTGGAACTATTTCCTGCCATATTTCTCATGTGAACTTATTCAAAATTTTCAAGGCCCAAATTGGGACTGAATGAAGTAAATGCTTACCACACACATCATTTCCTCTAACCCCATCCTCACTGTGTGTGAGGTCTCTGGGAGGCAGGTGCCATGGCAGAATTACATTTGCAAGAGACTTGGGGGGTGGGGGGGCACGGATGTCTGCAGAGGCTAACAGAGAAGGCAGGGAGGGCGCTCACACCATGATTCAGCTGAGACGCCTGGGAAAAGTGAAGGGACCAGGAGCATCGCAGACCTGATACAGTTCTAAGAACGTTTCAGCCAGGTTGATGGGAAATCCCCTAGAGCCAAAGTTGCCCAGCAGAGAAGTCCCGTATCCTACAACACTAGTATCCCACCGCATCTGTGGCTAGCTGGGAGAGGGTGTGGCCTCAGCACAAACACGGTGGTGCCACAGCGGGGCGGTGGCCACAGAGGGGCGATGGCCGGGCGCTGGGTCCACTCCACTGTGCTCCTGTAGCATGTGCTCAGGGCAGTCACACACACTGTTTAAACCTTCTCCCTGGAATGACCCTGGTTTTCTGTGAATCGAAACAGGCTGGGGTGAAATTACACCAGCTATCTGCTGAATGCTCAGAGTCCATGATAGAAAAGCTATTCTACCACCACCATCGTTTCCTCCCAAGCGCTGACTTTTCATTCCACTAATCCAGATTTTTTTAAAAAATCTATACATATAAAAGCCAAGTGACTGGGATGGTGGAACGACCAGAACATTCGGTCACTAGGAAGTGCACTGCGGTGGCCAACTGGCCAGATGGGGGCCCTGATCGGGAGTGGGGCTGGCCGGCCAACCACCCAAGGCCCCTCACCCTGAATGGCCTCACCTTCAATGGCCCCCCAATCAGGGGTGGGGCTGGCCAGCCAACTGCGGCCCCTCCCCCCAGCCAGCCCCATCCCCGATTGCCTCCCCACCCCTATTGGGGGCAGGGCCTGCTGGCAAACCTCCTGTGGCCCTCCCCCCAATCCCTGATCTTCCCCATAGGGGGTGGAGCCAGACCCCACCCATGCACGAATTTGTGCACTGGGCCTCTAGTTTTTTTCTTAGAATCTCAATGACAAGATTTTAGTTAAAAAATAGAAGTCTATTCTTTTATTTTAATATTTCCAAGGAACCAAGCTCATCCCGGGCAGACTGGACAGTGGCTTGTGAGAGGGACTTGAAAGGGAAGCATTTAGTCCCTGTCACCCAGCATCCAGCACTAAACTCTTTACAGGGTTAGGTCTGGAGTCCTTGATGCTGCTCTTGGCCAATCTGACTGTGATCTTGGTCCAGAAGCCGCCCAGAGATAGCAGGGGTTGAGCCATCCTTAACTCATACCCAGGTGAAGCAACTTCCGCAGAAAGGCTGGTCCTCCCCAGTAACCCCTGGAAGAAATGACATGGAAAAGATATTTGCATCAGAAAAGATGGGAATGACCTCGGTCAGCAGGACGGTGAAAGGAAAGTCAGATAAGTCACAGACATGCTTATTAGCACATAAAGCAAGATTTGACTTGTGAGGTAGAAAGATCCTGTGACTAGGAGGGGACATGCTTTGAGTTCTGGCTTCGACATTGACTTCAGCAAACTTGTATGCAATCTCTACTACAGGCAAACTGCAATCCTCTCTACTTTCATTTGCTTATAAATAAAGCATAGGGCCAGGTTTCTCAACCTTAGCCCTACTGACACTATGAACCAGCTATTTCTTCCTTGTGGGGACTGTCCTGTGCATTGTAGGGTATTTAGCAGCGTCCCTGGCCTTTGATCACGAGAAGCCAGTAGCAACCCCTCCAGCTGTGACAACCAGCTGTCACATATTGCCAAATGCCCCGAGAGGCAAAATCACTCTGGTTGAAAACCACTAGTATAAAAAGAAAACCACTAGCATAGATACCTTGACTTACCTATCTCAGAGTAGTTTGTACAGGTCAAATCAGATTTTCATAGTTTGGAACTAAGAAAAAGAATTATTAAATGTTCTTACTCTATTTATGCACTACTATGCCTACTATGTAGCTGTCTTTTAATGTGTTACCTCATTAATCCCCATCCTCTGAGGTTACTTTCATTTGCAGATAAAAAAGTTAAACACAGGCCATCAGGAGGGATTGAGGGGATAAGAGATCAACCAAGGGACTTGTAAGCATGCACATAAGCATACCCCATGGACACAGGACAGTAGAGGCATGAGGGCATGTGCTAGGGTGTGGGAACGGCTGGGGAGAGGTCAATGTCGGCGGGGGGGGGAGAGACATATGTAATACTTTAAACAATAAAGAATTTTTTTAAAAAAAGTTAAACATAGAGAGTTTAAACAACTTGCCATAAGACACACAGCGTGTGTCTTAATAAGTGACCAACGCAAACACTACTTAACATGTAAAAAAAAAATATGATTTACCAGGATTTATTGTTATTATTAATTCAGCAGTGAGAAAAAGCCAAAACATGAAAAAAGAGAGAAGACTTGGTTGCTGCCAATAATGAAGAGAAGAGGCTGGGACCCCTGTGGGTGGTGGATATACTACTCCCTGTCCTCACCCAGGGCAGCCTCTCTCACACCACGTGTGGCTGAGGATCCAGCATCCTCCGCAGGCTGCCATCACCAGACATGAGAAGCACGGATCCCAATGGCCAGCCCTGGGCTCCAGGTCATGATTTCTCCTGAAGCTGAAAGGCCTCCTTAAAACCTTCTCCCTACTCAAGTGGGTGCCATAGGCTAAAAGACGTGCCTCTCCCCCAGCGATGCGCTTACCTTAGCATCATATTCCAGTACAGGAAGGGCATCATGTCGGCCTTCATGAAGTACATGGAAACTCTCTCTCTGCTCTGGTCAAAGGGGAAGGTCTCCAGTGGCTGCATGTTGTAGTTAAACTCCGCAAGAATCACACGGTTGTAGCTTGTCACCAGTGGACATGACGTGTAGCCATCATACTAAAATTGTACATGAAACTGAGTTGGAAAGTAGCTTTTTTCATGATGTTATATATCAGATACTTTAGAATTTATTCTTTACTCTGATCAATTGCAAATTTTTTCCTCTTTTTTTTCTTTCTTTTTCTGTACCATGAAAAATGAAGATTATATAACAAAAAGTAGTGCTAAAGGCAACAACTGCAATGGCTATATTAGAGAAACTAATTAAGAAAGTGCCAACATTGTAGGAAACCATTGTTTTCACACAGAATGGAAGATGATAATTGAGACTCTGACTCTTACAAACCTCCTTCGTTGGTTTTTCATTCTTCATGACCAGAGAAATTGTTCTGTCAAGGACTCCTGACTGGGCAGCTGTAAGAGAAATGGAAAAGTCAGAAAAATATAAGCATCTAGGTTTTCTCATAACCCTCATTTGCAGTTAACTTTAACGTGAGCCAGTTAAGAAGGCTCCATTGCCTATCCTTCTAAATTTTAACTAGAACATGATTCTTAATATTTGAAGTTCTGGATATCAGAAGGGGTTCTTCAGTTCATCAAAGGCCCACCTAACTGCCTCCACAAGTTTGACACTGAGGAGCCAGCTGTCTCTAACAGGAGGACTGGCAATTTCAAACAAAAGGACTATAAGGGAGACAACACCACAACCCCACCCGCCTCCTCCTAGGGTTCAGTGGGTGTCACTTGATCTGTGTGCCCCGTATCCCCTAGTCATCTGGATGTCCCTGTGTCCCAGCCTAGATTAATAGCCTAAGTATATCAATTACGTAAAACAGTGAGCTGGACCCCTACCCTGAGCTTCTACCCACACAAGAGCAGTGATTTCATTTCCTGACAAGAGCCGTGTCCTCACTTCCTGACGATGGAGCCCAACAGAACGTGGAACCCTGGTAGCCAGGCAGCCACATTCTAAAACAGCCCATACCCAGCTCATTTGATAGAAACATTCCCACCAAGGCATGTTCTGCTGGCTGCCACAGTCACTGCTGGCTCCACACTCAGCCCCTACACCTCTGGCCCTTTTCATGGGGGAACCCAGAGGTAATCCAGGCAGGCCCAGGGCAGTTTTCTTAAAGCCACGCCACCACTCTCATCGCCCTCACCAGCCCTGTGTCCGCTGGGGAGCCGGCCCTGCAGGGCCGAGGGACTCTAGGCTCCAGGACTGGGGGGAGTCCTGCAACCCCTCAGGCATCATCACAGATTGACAGGAGGGAGGAGGGAGCCAGATACCTGCACCCAGAACTTGGCAAATAATGATATTAAAATATTTCTTCAAATTAATTCCCTTTCAATGTGCACAAATTCGTGCACCGGAACACTAGTCTATAATAATAAAAGCATAATATGCTAATTAGACCAAACAGCCAAACTACCTTCTGAATAAAGCCGGGGCTGCGAGGGCCGAGCCCCTTGCACAAATTTAATGCATCAAGCCTCTAGTTATATATATAAATATATAAATATATAAATACACAGCTAAAAACTATTATATACACATATTTACACATATCTATATATCTATATTAACTTGTTAAATAAATCTTCGAGCAACCATACAATAGAATACAGATTGTAAAAAAAAACATGTAAAAACTAACAGGATGCCCTCCACACAAACAGGGACATCTGTAATACTTTTAACAATATAAATAAATAAATAAATAAATAAATAAATAAATAAATAAGGGGATGCTCTCTACATGGTCAGGGGGAATGTAGAGGCTCAGAAGATGGGATAGGGCTGGAAGCAAGACTACTTTTAGAATTTTCATTTAGTTGTATTTAATAGTATCTATTTGGAACATGAAATCAGACATATATTTTTTTGAAGAAAGTCAAAAGTTGGATTATCTGGGTCTCACATGCAGCACAGGTATTTAATACATGAATTCAGCAGCCTGCCGTTAAGAGAAATGTAAATTCAAAGTATGGCCCTGAAGTCTACTTATAATTCCCAAAGACCAAGAACCCAGGACGAGACAATGAACATAATGGACTCCTGAGGTAACACAGTGGGAGGCACACACTCCTGTGTGGAGGAGAGTCCTGTGAAACTTTAACTTGAATCCCAATACAAGAAAAACTAGGCAATTCTAAATTATGGCATATTCTACAGATTAACCATCCTGGACTCTTAAAAAATGCCAATGTCATAAAAGTTTTTAAAAAATGTTAGAGGGTGTGTTCTAGATTAAAGGAAACCAGAGACATGACAACCTATGTAGTGTGCGGTCCTTCCACAGGATCCAGAGAAAAGCATTCCAAGGACCCAGGCATGGGAGATCGTGGTGTGACAAGATCTACTCAGGAAGGCTGCCCCCGGACTGCCCCTGAGTTCCCAGTGTCCTATCTCCAACCATCTGGCCATAAAAAAAAAAAAGTCCAACCTTGTCTTTTTTTTTTTTTTTAATATATTTTATTGATTTTGTACAGAGAAGAAGGGAGAGAGATAGAGAGTCAGAAACATCGATGAGAGAGAGTCATTGATCAGCAGCCTCCTGCACACCCCCTACTGGGGATGTGCCCACAACCAAGGTACATGCCCTTGACAGGAATCGAACCTGGGACCCTTTGAGCCAAACCGGTCTCAGCCCAACCTTGTCTTTATCAAGGCCCAAACAAAGGCCAGTGTCCTGAGTTTTCATTTCATATTAAAGCTTAGTCCTTGGAAGCAAGAGGTTTGCCTGGGGCCCCAGTTAGCTACTAGACCTGCATAGTTGTACAAGCACACAGGGAACAGAAGGAGAGAGAGGGAGAGAGAGAGTGGGGAGAGAAGAGGAGAGGAGAGAAGAGAGAGGGGGAGGGGAGAGAGGAGGGGAGGGGAGGGGAGGGGAAGGGAGGGGAGGGGAAGAGAGGAGAAATATCTTTGTTCCCCCGGGCTTGAAAGACCAGGAGTTTTTCTAAATAACCAATCAACTTCCCAAGCTTTTGCAAGCTTTTGATGGATCCAACTCCCTTTCCCAAGCCTCAAAGGTCAGGCAATTCCCCCTGCACCATTTTGACTTCTACTGCACATGTGCTTACCTCCCAGCACACACACCCCCAATTCTGTAGGGGGGTGAGGAGAGTTTATCCTTGTCCAGGTAATGCTTTGGACCCCTGGAGTGTGTGAAGCTATAGCTTCCTGGTGTAGCAAACAGGCTCAGTATCCAATTCCCTTTGCTTCCCTTCCCTTTATTAATCTCTGCAACAGACCTTGACTGGTTCATGCATATAAGAAAGGACTGTGCCATAGGAACATTATTAGGAAAACTGGAGAAATTCAAAATGGATTGTATATGAGATGATTTTCTAATACAATGTTCCATTTCTTGGATGTGATGATGGTCTTGGGAAGATAGAGGAGAAAGTCCTTTTTCTTAAGAGATGCAAGTTGAGTTATTTGAGGGTGAAGTATTACGAAGTCAAAAGTCACTTTTAATAACTCAGCATAAAAAAAAATGTACATAGATAAAGCAAATGCCATATAACATTAGTGATCAGTTTAACTGATATGGCATTTGCTCAAGAATATATGGGTATTTATTAAACTTTCAAATTTTTCATAGGTTTGATATTTTTTAAATAAAATGTTGGGGGGAAATGACTATTAATAGTGGAAAAGAGCCCTAGCCTATTTGGCTCAGTGGAGCTTAGCCTGCGGGTCAACGGATCTCGGGTTTGATTCCAGTCAAGGGCACGTACCTCAGTTGCAGGCTCCTCCCCGGCCCAGACCCTCGTTGAGGCACAGGCAGGAGGCAACCAGTCGATGTGTTTCCCTCACGTTGATATTTCTCTCTGTCTTTCCCTCTCTCTTCCACTCCCTCTAAAGGTAGGGGAGGCCGGGGGAAGGTCAATTGAGACATATGTACTACTATTTGTAATACTTAAAACAAAATAAATTTTTAAAAATCTATGGAAAAATACTTTTGGGTGAGAATTAACAAAACAAAAACAAAAAGTGGAAAAGATATTCAGTGGGCTTCCCTGAAAGTCTTTCTTAGGTTGAAGTAGTAAAAGTAATGCAACATGAGCTGCAGGTGTACAATTCACACAAAACACTGCCATTCCCGTCAGCAGGGAGGTCTGTGCTTTACAGCATCCACAGAGGACAGTTCCTGTCTATGGAGGACAGAATGTACAAGGCAATTCTCCCCATCACTGCTAGTGCAGAACACCGAGGTGAAGAATTTAGTTTCCCAGGCGGAGACCTTAATGGCGCACCAATCAGGGCACGCTCCACTGTGTTTGTCTTAGCAGGACAATGTTCTGGTCTGCAAGCATCCATTGACTTGCATGTGTTTTCTGGGGGAACAAATACTTCTCTAACTTCATGGCGTTTCAGGCAGAAGAAAAATAGCCAGCCTGCCTGCTGTCACAGGCTGAGGAGGTCAGGGATGAGCGGGTGGCACTAGGAGGAGTAAGAGAATTCCTGGAAGCTGGAGAAGTGGGGACCTCTCTCTAACGCACTCTCCCCTGAAAACAACCTCTCTGACCTAGGAAAGGCAGAAGAGGTCATGCGACTCTGATACGAAGCCCTCAGCACATTCTTTCTTCTTTACACAATGATCTCATCAACATGGTTCTGTGTCAGGGAACTCAAAGTCATTTTTCAACCCAGAGAGGTTTCCTCGTTATTAGTGGAATGCTATCTGTGTCAAGTTATTGCTTGAGTTACCATGGTGCCTTGGGGTGACCATTCGAAGGGGGAAGAAACTCCGCGCGTTATCTTACCTACGGCAGCGGCGGTCTTCGAAGTAGGAAGGTTGGTGCAGTCCCCGATCCCAAACACATTTGGGTACTTCTTGTGCTGCAGGGTTTCTTTATCCACATCTACCCAGCCAGCAGCATCAGCCAAAGGGCTCTTCTTCAGGACGTCAGGTGCGCTCATTGGGGGTGTGACATGAAGCATTTCATACTACAAAAATAGGAGAGCACCCACATCTGTGTTTTTTCCATATATCCACAGCCCCACAAGCTCTGCCCCCGCCTCCCTCACCCATACACTGCTTTGGCTGCACTGAGCATTATACAAGTAGTGCTTATACTAATCTACACCTTCTCCAGGATCTTACAGGCTCCTTTGGAGTCTGGTGATAAAATAACTAACCACGCTCTTGGTTGACATTGTCTCCCCGTAGAGTCCACCTGATTCCTCTGGCAGCACGCCTGGAGGAGTCCAAGATACTGGGGGGAAGCTCACTACCGTTCTGAAAGGACCCAGGGACATTCCTCCCGTCACTGAAACTAAGACAAAGGGGCTGGCACATTTCAGTTGCTCTCTCCCTGACTGTCATCTACTGACTTGTAAAGTCTGGGACTGCAAAGAGGTACTCAGAGTCCTTGAAACTTGTCAAGGCTGTGTTAGGAGCTGATAAGTGAGTGGCATTCCCAAATATGGGTCAACCCTCAAAATAAAGGAAGCAGTCAAAACACCAATTTAAAATGAAATAAAAGTTGGTTAGAATATTGCCCGGCAACGTGGAGTAAAGAGGGGTCTGACTCAGTACTGAGTTTACTGAACAGTGTAGAAGGCAGGGTAGATTCCCACCCCTCTCCTCCCCCACAAATACCTCTGTCAAGATTACCCTTGGCAATGGTGCACTGGCCCCTTTTTTGTTTGTTTATGTACTATTCCTCTACTTTTTGTAGTTCATCCTTTTTATTCTTTTAACTGAGTTTTAATAAATTCCATCTAGAAATTCTAAATTGATTCAAATGTTCACAAAACATTTTATTAAGGTGAAAACTTTAGCATTTTAAGACAATTCCATCCCTGTGAGAGAGTTAACAGCCCCTGGTTCCCCTAAGGAGGTTCATCAGGACTTGTCAGTCATGGATGACACTAGAAGCCCTGCATTTATTCCCAATTTCCGACAATTATAAGCTGAGTTAGCCCCAAGGAAGAAGGGGTGCTGCAAAACGCACAGTGCTGCCCTGCAGGGTGATCTTGGGTGGCTTTTGAGGGACGTGGGCCCCCAGGCTGGGTCTGCTAATGAACATGGAGCCTGAACACGTCTTCGGGATAATGGAGGAATGGTCAACAGCCATCATCCACCAAGTCATTGAGGCCATGTCTGCATTGCAGTGCTTCAGTTAACTACAACCACTTTTTTAAGCTGGCTTAAATCTTATGAATTCCAGATAACTTTCCAGAAGTTCAATATTTTTACATAATCATTGTAAAGGCATAACTATTTACTTGAACTATTAATACCCTGCGCAAAAGAAATAGTAGACAAAATAATAAATAAAAAAAAAAATAGACCAGCTTTTGTAAGGTGTTAACTAGCCCTAAAACAACCTAGGAGGGTAACTGTATAAACTACTCATAACTGACCTTGAGCTGGAGCAAATAGATGCTACTTAGCCTGGGAATCCCGTGACGCCATAAAGTAAGAAAGTGCTCAAAAATATGATGAGGGCATGTCACAAGGACACTGGAACCATCTAAAAGGGCTCCTCAAATCTGGGGCAATTTGTGCACCAAAGTAATTAAAGATAATGATGAGTTATAAACCACTTGGAGGAAAGTAGGAATTTAGGAGTTCATACTAATAATCTATACTAATAAAAGGATAATATGCAAATTGGTTGGGACTTTCTCACAGTAATGACTGAACAACTGGCTGCATGGAGCGACCAGGCCAGCAGGGGGGCAGTGAGAAGTGACCAGGTTGGCAGAGGGGGACAGTAAGGGGCGACCAGGCCAGCAGAGGGAGGTGGGGGGAGGAGTTGGGGGCGATCAGGCAGGCAGGCAGGTAAGCAGTTAGGACCTAGCGGTCCCAGATTGTGAGAGGGATGTCCAACTGCCTAAACTTGGACATCCTCCAAGGGGTCCCAAATTTGAGAGGGTGCAGGCTGGGTTGAGGAGAACCTTCCCCTTGCCCCCCATGCATGAATTTCATGCCCCAGGCCTCTAGTGAAGGGAGGGTTTTTGCTGACAGAATGCCAAGAGCCTATGCTAAAATTAGAGAAAATCATCATTTTGCAACCACTGCAGTAGAGATTGGATTAGACAAAATATCACCAATGGATGCTACATCTAGGGGGAAACTTTAATGAGGAATGGGATGTTCACATTATCCTAAAATGTCTCCCTACAGACTTATTAGTAGCAAAAGGAAAAATAATAATAATACAATAGAGAAATTGGTTCATATCTTGACTGGTCTAAATGAACATCATCAGTGAGGGGCAGTTGAACACAGTGTGCTTTCACCCTAGAAGGACACATCACTTAAGCAGCATTTCAGTCTAAAACTCATAGCCTGGCTCTGGCCAGTGTGTTCAGTGGTTAGAGCACAAATCTGAGTACCCAAGTGTCATGGGTTTGAATCCTGGTCAAAGGCAAGTATCTGGGTTGCAGTTTGCTCCCCACTCCCAGTTGGGATGCACATGTGAAGCAATCAGTCGATGTCCCTCTCTCTCTCTCCCTTCCCCCATTCCTTCCCTCCCTTCTTTTCTCCCACTCTCTCTGAAAAGCAATGAGAAAAAATGAGAAGTAACAAAAGTGAGGAGTAACAAAAAAGTGGGGAGTAACAAAAAAAGTAACAAGTGAGGAGTAACAAAAAAATAAAATAAAATCATAATAATAATAAAGTAAAATAAAAATCATAGCCTGAAATGAGTCACAAGAAAACACAAACCAAACATGAAGACCATTCTATTTTAAAAAATTAAAGTGTGGGAGGAAGGATGTATTATTCCAAAATGCCAGTGTCACAGGAAACATTCCAGATTCAAAAAGACTAAAGAGACACCATAATTAAATGAAATACCTGACTGCAAACTGGATTCTGTCCTAGAGGGGGAAAGTACTATAAATGCTATTGAAAACAAACTGGAGTACCAATGGTAGATTAAAATATTGTATCCGTGCTAAATATGCTGAGTTAATACTGTGGTTATGTATGAGACTACCCCTATGACTTAGGGAATTTACAGTGAAGTATTTAGGGGCAAAGGGCTAACCTTTCAATGCTTCTGGGAGAGGGAGAGAAATGAGATGATAAAACAAATGGGATAAAACTCTATATTAAGTTCATCTAGGTAAAGACTATACACAAGTTTATATTACTTATACATTTACTATTTTTTATCATGGCAACTTTCCCTAGGTGAGATTTTTTTTAAAATATATTTTATTGATTTTTTTACAGAGAGGAGGGGAGAGGGATAGATAGCTATCTAGAAACGTCGATGAGAGAGAAACATCGACCAGCTGCCTCTTGCACACCCCCTACCGGGGATGTGCCCGCAACCAATTTACATGCCCTAGACTGGAATCGAACCTGGGACCTTTCAGACCGACGCTCTCCTAAGGTGAGATATTTAAAAAATATATATTTAAAAACTAAGATCTTGAGTCATCAGTAAGATTTTAAATACACTCAAGTACAAAAGACAAGAGGTATGAAATTTATTTAGAAAGAACTTGACTTAAAAGCTTATAATGTAAAGTTTCCATGCTTAGAAGACTAATCTTTGATTTCCTTCAAAATTCATTTTCATGGAACCTTTCTTACCTCTAAAAATGCCGAATGAATAAAATACGCCTGTGCACTATTTTCTCACTGCTAACAGTTCTTGCCAGAATGACAAACAAATGATTCCTCCATGCAGGCCTCTCCAGCCGCCTTTTCATTGTGTTTTTACTCCTCACCTCCTGCTACAAAAGTGCTATTGTTCCCACTCACAGAATAAACTGAGACTCAGGGAAACCAAGGCCATGTACAAAGGCTAGACCTTCCCAAGCACGGTGTGTCTCCACCAGATCTTTCAAAGGGCTTTAAGTGCTTCCTTTTGTGTGCAGGTGAAAGATGTTTAAAGACAGCCTCTTGAGAGGTGAGAGACGTCCCTGTCGTTCTTGAACTGACCACAATCAGGGCTGTTTCTCCCATTCTATAAAGTCCATCAATCACCAGATCCTGCATGTAAGGAAGCCCTTCCAGAACACTAGGCTGTTACTGAGGTTGTGAAATATTTGACTGCTTCAAGTGGCTCAGTGCCAAGAAAAGCAAAGACATAAAACAGGATAAAAATTTACTTGGTACCAGTAATAAACTCTCCTCCCTCCCATGACCACAGCCTCCTACCTCTTTCTCTTCCTCACCCATGGTGGTCCACCCTCCTCCATCTCTGTCCTAAGATGCTCATTGTAACCAGGCTCACCCAGGGCACAGTGGTGATGGACAGGGAAGTAGGAGCCACAATGCCGCCTGCATCCACAACACCGTTCACCTGACAGCTTAACCTCGCCACTCACGGGGATCACTTGGGTCTCTCCAGGGTTGTCCACGTTCTCAAACACAGCCTCTTGTCTATCGGCTCGGACTTCAATGAGATTTTGCTTGTAGTTCACAGTGAGGTTCCGTTCCTGGATGATCTCCATCAGCGCATCTGCATACTTCTTAACCCCAAAAATCGATCCGAGAGAAGTGTTGAAAATGATATTGGCCTTGGATCGCTTCCCTGTCTGAGAAAAAGGAAAGAATAGAAACAATCAACACCAAAGCATCCCTCCAGCCACCTTTTGTTTTGTTTTTCAACTGAGACAAGAATTAAACCCTTCAGAAGAGACCTCGCCAGCTTTCTCCATCCCTTTGCCCTGGTGGGGTGAGGTGCGGACCAATCCGCTGCCTCCCTCTTATTTTCTGTCAGCAACACAGCAACTAAGTGCTCCCCTGAATCAAGGCGTTGAGGTGGGCACTGTTCAATCGAAGGCCAGAGGTGAGATTTCTTCTAGGCAAACACAGAGCTGATTATGTACTCATATACCCATCTGCTCATTCACTCAGTAAAGATGTCGTGAGGTCCTGAGCCGGCCCGTCTATGCTCAGCGCTGAGGGATGGCAGTGAATGAGACGAAGGCATGTCCCCTTGGCTCCCACACTCCGGTGCTGCTCATGTTTCAGAGAGGCTAGTATTCCCCCCAACACCTACAATCTCAGAGACTTCTCTCAGACCACCCAAGCGTTGGGGGGTGAGTTAACAGAGAGAATTTCCAGGAGGGAAGGAACAGCACCTTGTAGGATTTGCTCACCTGGATCTCACTGTTTAGAAGAAGTCAGGTGAGTAAGAAAGAACCTCAAACTGCCAACTCGGAATTCTCGTAATCCAGAAAAGTCTTTCTTGGACACAGAAATGATGACTTAATTCCCACCTGCGGGGTTGGCGCTGGTCTCCATGACTCAGTGAAGCCTTGCCAGGGCTGGGTTCCCAGCGCACATCCCACCCCTCCTCCCTCCCCTCCTCACCTGTCCCTTTACAGAACCACAGGCTGCTCTGAACCTGCACCGTCTTAAGTGGGACCACGCTTTAGTAAACTTAGTGTGACCCCCGCAGAGGGAGGAGGGCCAGGGCAGCTCCCCCAGCTTCATACCGCGCGTTCTTGGGCTGCGGACGCCTGCTCCGACACAGAGGCTGTGTGAGCCATGTCTCTAAAGGACAAATCTTTCCACTAAGGTTTGAAGTTCTACGTGAACATTATTTTTTCCCTTCAGAACTGGCATTTTTTTTCCTATTATACTTCCAAAAATGTATATCAAGAGCCAGAAAACATTCATAACCTTAAACTTGAGCTGAGGATATTATTATGAATAAAAATGAACAATGTGCAATTAATTGTCTAACTATATGGAAATATTTAAGCAATCTCTAACGTATCTCCCCAATAGACTTTTTTTTATATATATATATTTTATTGATTTTTTACAGAGAGGAAGAGAGAGGGATAGAGAGTTAGAAACATCAATGAGAGAGAAACATCGATCAGCTGCCTCCTGCACACCCCCTACTGGGGATGTGCCCACAACCAAAGTACATGCCCTTGACCTGAATCGAACCTGGGACCTTTCAGTCCGCAGGCCAACGCTCGATCCACTGAGCCAGACCGGTTTCGGCCCCAATAGGCTTTTATATACACATTAAAAGATATGTTACTGCCCTGCTGGCATGGCTCAATGGTTGAGCGTTAACATTTGAACCAGGAGATCATGGTTCTACTCCCAGTCAGGTCACATGCCCAGGTTTTGGGCTTAATCCCCAGTGCAGGATATGCAGGAAGCAGCCAATCAATTATTCATTCTCATCATTAATGTTTCTATCTCTCTCCCTCTTCCTTCCTCTCTGAAATCAATAAAAAAAAATATTTTTTAAAAGTATGTTACAAAGATTATTTAATAATCATGTTTAAAAAACATGCATAAGAAAAAATGGAAGGTCATGTCAGATTGATGATACCAGCTGTATTAAAATAATTGGATTATGATTGCCTTTTTCTATTTTATAAACTTCCAATGATATAATTTTGTACATAACAAAAGTTTAGAAATAATAGAAAGTACTTTGACATGGATAAAATGGAATTCTGTCACTCAACCAATTAGTACCGTCTACTCCCCGACCCTGTCTCTTTCCCTGGAAAGGAAGCGTACCTTCCTGAAATAGTCTTCCGACAAGTACATGATCTTCTGCGGGGCCCCGGCGCACTTTATGGGGGTGTTTGGGAAGGTGAAGATGGCATTGCCCTCCTTGAAGTCCTGCAGAGCCTTCCACGTCTTCTCCACTGTGCTCACTGAGTAGTTAGACCCTATTTTGGGATGGGAAAAACCTTCAGGAAGGCCTTTAATCTACAACAAAAGAGAAAACATTTTTACCACATGATTTCGCTTATATGTTGAGACTAAACAAACAAACCAAGTTGGAACAGACTCATGGATTCGGAGAGCTGACTAGTGGCTGCCAGAGGGGACGGGGACTGGGGGACGGGGTGAGAGAGGTGAAGGGATTAAGAACAAATTGGTATTCCGAAACTGTCATGGGGATGTAAAGCACAGCATAGGGAATATGGTCAATAATGTTCTCATAACTGTGAATGGTGCCAGGTGGGTATGTAAAGTATATGGTTGTTTAACCACTGAGCTGTATGCCTGAAACCAATATGAAATAAAATTGAAAGAAAACTGTAAAAATAAATGTTTAACAGAAGTGCAAATGGCTTTCTTCACCATTTCTACAACCTCACAAGCACTTCAGTACAATTATTAGCCCCCAGCCTTCACACACAGTGCAGCGGGCAGCTGGGTGCAGCACCCACAGTCCCCTGCCGGGCTGCAGACTGGACTCAGCCAGAGAAGCCCCTCTGCCTCCCTGGCCGTGAGGCCATAATTCCAATACATTTCTTCCCACCATCGGGGTAAAGACAAGAATCCAGGCAGACTTGTGTTTGGTGAGCCAGCTACCTTACTGGGAAGACGGGTGACCCTTGGTAAATTAACCAATATCTCTAAGCCACGCAAAGTGTGGTCTCCGGACCAGCAGCACCAGCACTGCCTGAGAACCTGCCTGAAATGCACATTCTCAGGCCCCACCCCAGACCTACTGAATCAAGAACTCATGGGCAAACCCAGAAACGGTTTTAACGGGTGACTCGATGGGCACTGAGGCTTGAAAAGCTTACGTTCACTGCCTGTAAAAGGGGATAAAGTAACAGCTCCATAGAGCTCTTGGCAGGAGTAAATGAGACCATGTGTGTCAAGTGCTGAGAAAAAATGAACCTCACAAGGTGATGCTCTGTGAATGGTAGTGTATTCTTGCCAGTGAGATAACCGGATTCTTGTCTTAAATGCTAGCGGGTTCACGGCATGCAATGAAAATGGCACAGACTGAGGTAAGAGACTGAAGCACCAGTTCTTTCAACAAGAGAAGGAAACTCTCAAAAAAAAAAAAAAAAAAAAAAAAAAACAGTCAAGGTGGACTGGTCCTTCAGAACCTTCCCAGGCTGTTGTCCAGAATACAGGCCACGTCCAGGGTCAGTGGACACCAATCCCTCTGGTCTCAAGGAAACAGGGTCCTGTGATCTCCTCCATCTCATTCACTGACAAGAGCAACTACTCCTCTGATGACTGACCACAGCTCCTGCTACAGTTTAAGTAGCTGAAATATTAGCAGCATAAATATTATTTCTTGGTTTGCTGCAAAAAGCTGCTGCGGAGTCTCAGCACTGGTCTCTTCAGTCCTCTCAGGCAGCACAGGGGCTCTCGGGGCGGGGGAGGGGAGGGGAGGTTACCATGGAGATGTGCCATCTGGGCCAGGTCACCACTTCTGGGGTCTCGTGAGAGACAAGGACCTCCCAGAAGGTGTAACTGGCACCTCCTCCACAACCTACTCTACGGCTTGTCATTCTGTGAGACTCATGGCCAAGCCCATGACCAAACTCATCACAACCTTCACACCAACGCATGGCTTCTTCGAACCGTCTCAGGACACGCCCAAGGGCACTATCACCAGCCTCACTCTGGACATGTCATGGTTTGGGGGGTTTTACGCAGAAACACGATTCAAAGAGCTTTCCTGGGCCGACTCAGTTGCCTGTGTCACGTTCCTGGAGCTGAGTGAGACCTGGTTGTCACTCTGCTTTATGTGCTCCAACTATTCACCAAGCGTCCCCTACAAACTTCTGGAAATCGTCATAATTACTGACTTACACCATGCTGTTTTAGAAAACTGAGCTTGAATGTCACCATTGTCACACAGCATCCAGCTCCCTAGCTCAAGGAAGAGGGAGAGCGAAGGAACTTCCAGGGTAAGTAGTTATATTGCATTGGTCACTTCGACCAAAAAGACCCAGTTCCTGCCGAGACCGGTTTGGCTCAATGGATAGAGCGTCGGCTTGGGGACTGAAGGGACCCGGGTTCGATTCCGGTCAAGGGCATGTACCTTGGCTGCGGGCATATCCCCGGTAGGGGGTGTGCAAGAGGCAGCTGATCGATGACTCTCTCTCATCGATGTTTCTGTCTCTCTGTCTCTCTCCCTTCCTCTCTGTACAAAATCAATAAAATATATTAAAAAAAAAAAAAAAAAGACCCAGTTCCTGTCACAGGGCAAAACCCAAGCCTCTCTCCTCCACTACCTGCTGGCACTCTAACCTGAAAGTCCGCTTAGAAATTCAAAAGCTTACTTTCAAAGGCAACTTTAACCTGCAACACCACCAACTCAGGCCCACACAAAAGGTGGTTTTCTTGTAAATGCAGAAAAGGCTGTTCTTTTGCATGAATGCCCATTGGGGCAAGGACGTGTTGACTCATGATTAAAGCTTAGAGCTGGATCATGCTATCATTGACAGAATCTCAGATAAGATGTTTTTAAAACCATAAAAAGACTGCTGAGAAATAAAACTAGAAGAGGATTTCTTAGTACTTTTTCTTGTCAAATGAATTATAAAGACACTCAAGGCAGTGCTTGATCTTGGCAGAAGTAGGCCAGGGAACACACAAGTCATTTAAACGTACCTTCCCATAGTCCAGCTGGATTCCGAGAGCAATAATGAGATATTTGTAGGAGATCTGCAACAGAAAGCAATGCCGTTTAGACCAGGACCCAAACAGTGGCAGTCCCAGGGCAGACTCAGGCCCCAGGCAAGTGGGGTCATCAGAGCATTTTCATTTTTCCATTTTTTTATGTGAATTATTTGGGGCTGTGGGGGAGGGGGGGGGCAGTACAGGCTCCAGTCTGCCATCACACCCATCATTCTCACACCTCACTGCTTCACAAACATTGCAAAACCTGCCTGGCTTCTGAGAGCTGAGACTCCTATATTTTTACACAGTGGAGGATGACAGCAAAGAGGCCACAACTTCCTGTGCAGGGCTTGTGTTAAGACTTTTTCATGTTGGGAAAGGAGAGAATGACTTTCTATTCTTAAAAATAATCCATTTTCTTTTTTTCTTTTTTATATATTTTATTGATTTTTTACAGAGAGGAAGGGAGAGAGATAGAGAGTAGAAACATCAATGAGAGAGAGACATCGACCAGCTGCCTCCTGCACATCCCACACTGGGGATGTGCCCGCAACCAAGGTACATGCCCTTGACCGGAATCGAACCCGGGACCTTTCAGTCCGCAGGCCGACGCTCTATCCACTGAGCCAAACCAGTTTCAGCCCATTTTCTTTTTTTTCTTTTTTTAAGTATATTTCTTTACTGATTTCAGAGAGGAAGGGAGAAGAAGAGATAGAAACATCAATGATGAGAGAGAATTGTTGATCAGCTGCCTCCAGCATGTCCCCCACTGGGAATTAAGCCTACAACCCAAACATGTGCCCTTGACCGGAATCGAACCTGGGATCCCTCAGTCCATAGGCTGATGCTCTATCAGCTGAGTCAAGCCGGCCAGGGCTCCATTTTCTTTTAATATCTATAGGGTAAGTGTGAATCCCGAGCAAGTCTGGCCTGTCATATGGATGGATTGATATCATAACTGAGAAACTGCTCTTTTCAAGGCCATTGAAAAGGATGTGATACAATGTATCTCATATTATTTAATGATCTATTTGGGATTTAAAAGTCCCCTCCTTAAATATGAGTATTGTGATTATTCATGCTGGGAGCAAAGGTCTCCCTACTTATTGTGATAGAAATGTGGGTTGAGAATGGAGAGGACGACAAGTTGAAGAAAAGAAAAAAAAAAGTCAGCAGGAAGGATGTAAAGTAAAAGGACTTGCCTAGGAAACTGAAGATGAGACTGCAATGAAAGCCAGGGGCCCAGAAAGGACATCAGGTGATGACGGTCTCTCTTCTGTACTAAACAGTTAAAGAGAGGGGATTCCAAGACGAGAAGGCTGGACTCACACTGGGGAGAGCAGGAGCAAGTAACAGCAGCGATCCTGCCCTGTGACCCAGATCAGCTCTGTGGTCACGTCCACAGTGAGGCCTTCCTATGACTCAGTCTCAACCCCGGGCACGTGATGCGTTATAGCACCTGTCGAGTTATACAACAGTAATATCCTCCCCCACCACATCAAACACTCCTAGAGGATAAAGGTTGTGCCTTACCCCTTATATTCCTAGAATCTAGCACAGTCACCAAGTTAAAGTGAGGAACTCAGTAATGTTTGTGGGATGAAGGAATGGATGGGTGGTTGATTCCAGTTGCATGTGAACATACAACTTATCAAAGTGGATAATAATATATACATCATCATCCCTGTGATCTGCCTGTCCCATAGACAGCAGGTGCCCTGAAATTCCTTGCTCTGTAGGGAAGTGTACTGGACCCATTAACTGGCAGGGGGAACTGTGTTGAATCTTCAGGGTATATGAGGTCAGAGGTAGCATGAAATCTGGGGGAGATGATCTACAGCACATGTGTCAAACACAAGGCCCGCGGGCCAAATCTGTCCCGCCAGGCCTTGCAATGTGGCCCGCACCGTGCTGTCATCACTGCACTCCGCTGCGTTTCCATCACAATGACAGTTTGACTGTTCAGTAAACCATTCGGCCCACGATTTAGGCTGGATTTTAGATTTTGGCCCCTTCTCTGATTGAGTTCGACACCCCTAATCTACAGGTAAAACATACACCCACTGTCAACAAGAAAAGCCTTTGGTTTGTGTGTACCCTGCTGTTCCTATTAGAGCACAATATTAATCATTTTTATGAATAATAATAATAGATAAGCTGAAGATTATTAAAAAAAAATCATTAAGGGAGAATATACTTTAAAGTAGCAAAGAATAAAAAGAAAGCCTCAAGCGTTTGTTTAAGTCCAAGTCTCCAGGCCAGATGACCTTAAGAAACTGCAAAAACTTGTATACAAGACTTTTGAGCAATTGCCGAGGACTTTTGAGCAATTGCCGAGAACAGTGCAGACCTCTCCAGAAGGCTAAATATGGGTTAGTGCTCTAATTCTCTCCAGGGGGTGGGAAGGTAACTAACAACTTGGCGAACAGGGTGTTCATCCAGTTCAACATTCCAGGCTCATCTACTGCAGTTTGGAAAAAGAAGAGCATTGACATGGATTCATTTTGCAACCCTGCTTTCCACAATAACTATGCTGGCACATAGTGGGTACTCAATAAATATGTCCTTTTGCTTTTTTTCATGTATCCTCTTAAAAATAATAACAGCAGCATTTCTTGAACATCCACGTTATGCAACTGACAAGATTATATCTCCCATGCGATGCTATTAATATATGCAGATTTCCTTAAAAATCTGCATATAGCATCTTTTTGCCTTAAAAATACTGGAGGAAGTCCCACCATCTTGCACCAACTTCTTCCCCAGCCCTAAAACAAGAAACTGCCAGTTCCCTAAGGTCTATACTTGAGAGGGCTACCCAGGGCTCAGAAGTGAGAACACTGACCGGTGCCTTCCATTCTCAAGAGATGAGACAAGTTTATGATCCTTAAATGAGCACAAGCCCAACCACAAAGGGCTCTGAGCTTTCCCGGTAATGTAAATGGGACCGATCAAGGGGGCAGGCACTGCCGAACCGAAGGGGTGATGTGGGTTATAAGACACAGCGCTCCTGGCCCCAGGAACCAGCAGCAGATGGCAAGGGAAATGAGCCTCAGAGCGCAGTCTTGAGAACTGAGAACAATCTTGTGTTTCATTCAGTCCACCCTCCTGGAGATGCAGGGGAAATGAGGAAGTCCGTCGACAGGGAGGATATAACATAAACATTTTAACTTATTAATAAATAAATGTGTATTTTATTAAATAATATGTTAAATATTATTTATTTACTTACTTACTTACTTTAGGATGGGGGAAGCCTGACTTGTGGATCATAAGAAGAAGGGGAAAAAAAGACCCAGAGGTTTGAACTGACCCCAAGCCCAGCATGAATCAGCCTGTGGCAACTGTCACTACAAAGACAGATGCTAAATTAGGCCGCATCTGACTGTGGGAGGGAGAGGGGCCACGCTATTCTGGGCTGTTCTGCAGAGTGGCTTCCTCTTCCGGGAGCCTTTTTCATGGCGGGGACAAGCCGGATGATGTCTAAAGCAGGGGGGAGAGGGTCCTTCTGAAGACTGGGGAAGACGATGAAAAGTGGGGACAAGGGACAAACCCACCTGCAGAGAATACCATACCGACAGAGACTATAAGAACCGTCTTCGAATAGGTGAAGGGTTTCTCCCCACAAGAGAGAGAAGACATCCTCCCCACACTACAGGAAGGACAAGGAATAAGGAAGATATTAAGTCCAATAACTCCCTGGGGGCCCAAGAACCACGGGGGCCTGGAGCAGGCAGGGCGCAGCAGGATGGCTGCACTGCTTGCCGCAGTCCTGGGCTCAGCAGCAGATGAGGCGACATGACATTGCAGATGGCTTCTGAGCCTGTGGTCTCACCATCCTGCTCTCAGCCCTTCCGTCAAATGCAGGGACAGCACTTTCTGAAAAGCTTCGGCCTCCGGGTGGTGTTGGAGGGTGGGGAGTGGAGGGGAGGGGGTAGAAGGAGACTTCTAAATGATGCTGATCAATTATGAGCCTCCTGCTCCAGCAGCTGCAATTCTCCTGAGCCCCCAGCACAAAGCTCAGTCACAGGGACACTTACTAGTGTGGCGGAGCGCCCCCTAGTGTGACTGGGATGATATTTTCCAACATCCCCTTCCTCTGGGAGGCCAGCTGTCAGGGAGAGAAGCTGGCTGCTTCAAAGGAAAAAGGAGGGAAGGTGCCTGCTATTTTAACACGCAGCAGTAATTGTTCAGTACACATTCGGATACAAGACATGTGCCAAGCTATAGGGCCAAGAGTGGGTGTCCGCAAATACTTGTCCTAGTTGTTTACTAATTCAACATCCTCCGTCCTTCCACCTGTCCCATCCTCCACTCACCACACACTCTACCCTCTCAAGCAGTATTTAACACACACACACATGCACACACACTTATAGACACCACTGTCTCACCATGAAGCTGACCAGTCTGATAAGGGCTGTGCATTTCACTTCATACAAGCCTTCAGGTGAACAAAAGCCACAGGATCCCAGTGGTTACCTCCTTGCCGTTGTCTGTGTGGATGCAGTTCTTGTCTGGGTTCAGCTCAGCCACTCTGTCTTTGATCCACTCCACACCGGATGGAATCACACTCTCTGTGGGACGGCCAGATGAGGACAGCTGTTTGGCACCAGCACCCACCAGGGTCCAGATTGGCTGGTAGAAATGTCTCTGAGAAAGAACGTTTTGGGGATTCATTTCGAGTTGAGGCTGACCAAAGTGCCATAGCTAAAGGTACCTGAACTAATTCTCCCTCCTGACTCTTGGAGTATCACAGAGAAAGTCTCTGGGTCGTCCTCCCCACCACCCCTCCCACTGGCGTCTCCCATTATGTTAAATTCTGAAGAGTAGTCACTTATAAGAATTCTGCCAAGATCATTTTTTTAAAAAGCCATAAACTACCCTGGCTGATGTGGCTCAGTTGGTTGGAACATCATCCGTACACCAAAAGGTTGTGGGTTCAATTCCCAGTCATGGTACATACCTAGGTTGTGGGTTCACCCCCGTTGGGGCATGTATGGGAGGCAACTGATTGATGTTTCTCTCTCACATCTCTTTCTCTTTCTCTCTCTCGCCACCCCCTTTCTGTCTCTCTAAAAAAACGATAATAAAAACATATTCAGGTGAGGATTTTTTAAAAAGCCATAACCTATCATTAGTGACCATTGTATTATTTATTGCTGCTGGCAGGTGACAGTTGATTTGGGGCTTAACATGTGCATGTTACATTTACATGTATAATGTACACATTATGGATACATTTATGTGCACAGATATAAAGAAAAGTTAAATCCAGTAGCATAATATGGTTCCTCAGATGTTTGTGGGGACTGAGGTAAGTCTAAAGTTTACAGCCACTCTGAGGATCCTCAAACTCTATTACTAACTTCCAACTGCATTTGCCAAGCCCGTGGAAGGTGCAGACATTGCCTGTCAACCCTATTAGCAATCCTTTCTCAGAGGATTTACTAGTATGCCCAAACGCAGGGACACCAAATGCCACTGCATAATGCCACAGTTGCCCAAACACGTCCTCAGCATTGCCCAACCACCTCAGACTGGCTGGACAGATTTGCCAAAAGCCACAGAGAGGTGACGAGAACTGAGGAAGGGCTTGGCAATCTCCCTACAGCCAACAATGGCTGCGATCCCGAGGACAGGGGCAGAGGCCTCCAGCTGCAAGAGCTGAGCGGTTCCAATCCATCCTGAACAGACAGAGGAATGAAAACAAGCGCGCTCGGATGTTTTATAGACTGCAAACAACCATCAGCTCCAGCAATCACTAACCCAGATACAGGAGGGGAAGTGCCAACCGCCTGCGCCCCTGGCAGCTCCTCCGAGAGACTCCTGTCCCGCACGTCCTCACAGACGTGATCCTGGCCTCCTGAGCTGCGCCCGGCGCCTCTGACTCATTACAAAGAGCAGCCCCTGCCCATGGGTCAGCTACAATAGGCCACCTGACACGGCTCTCAGACCGCTCTCAGTTACTATGTTGTCCTGAATGAGTCACTTTAAAAAGGAGAGTAACGGAGAGCACCTTCCAGGCTCCCCCCACATCACAGCACCCCAGGCTGACAGCGGGGAGCCATGTGCATTTCTCACCCGCCCTTCCCCTCCTCACCAAACAGGCACCAGATCCATCCGCTCCCTGCCCCCAAGGATACAGTTCCCGACTGGTACGTGCGTGGCTCCTTCGAAAACCTTAGACAAGCCACCAGAAATCTTGAATACTTCTCTGTAGCTTTTGGACAATTTTTAAATGTTTTTACGTGAAATAATGCCTTACATATAAACGTTTCCCAACTTCCCTCCTGTTTACTACCTTTTTCTGCCCTATAATCTGTTTCTAACCCTATCATCTTTTTCTGCCCTATAATAAGTTCCTTGCACTTAAGCTTCTGAAACCCACTGACACCTTCCCAGAGCCCCCCCCCCCCCCCCCCCCCCAGGTCCTTCACTCATCACCTTTCTCCAAACTGGACCACAGGCAGGAAGGAGCAATGACCATTGATTGACTTTTCACGGGTTGAGATATACTAAAGTCCTGACCCAGGTACCTGGGAATGTGACCTTATTTGGAAATATGGTCTTTGCAGATGTAATCAAGTTAATACTTATGAGAGAATAAGTATCTATTGTTTTAAGACTCTCAATCTGTGGTAATGTGTTAGCACAAGAAACTCATACGGAAGAGGCCATAAAAAGCCAAGGGATCTGTTCTCTCTCTCTTCCTCCCTCCACCTTCTCCCATCTTTTTGGCCGGCCTGATTGTTGTGCCCAGAGAAGCACTAACCCCGGGACATGACATCCCATGCCTGACCGTCATCCCCGCCCCCTATCGCACCCACGCACATGCACCCAGGAGCGGGAGACTTACCTCGCTGGGCTCAATGACAGCCACATTCTCTGCGCCCACTTTCTTCTTCATGCGGGAGGCCATGGTGATCCCACCGCTGCCCCCTCCCAGCACCAGCACCTCATGGTAGTTCTTGACCGCAAGGCTGGTCCCTGTGTGCAGCTGAAGTGAGCTGGCCTGCTGAGCGCCCAGTCTGAGGAAGCAGGTAAAGAGCCGGGCGTGGGGGCTAGACACCAAGGCCACCAGCGGGGTCATCTTCACACGGGATCTGGACAGAAAGGAACAGAAGAGGCTATGCGTAAGGAAGGGACCACTGTGCGACCAAAGCATTTCCCTTCCGGAGGAAGGGGAGGCTGGCATCTGGCCAGCTCCAGCTGATGCCCACCACGTCCCACAAAACCACCTCCCCAGCTGGCTGTGGTCCCAAAGTCTCCTGGCAGCACAAGATTGAAACTAACAACTGGCTGAGCTTCCATTTCTCCCCTTCCCCCTCCTGTCAGGACATCCAGGACTTTTCCATCCAAAAATTCCAGGGCCTCCTGCAATGCATCCAGCAGTCCCCCATCCTCCTCTCAGGTACATGCCTCAACGCTTTCATTGGTTTCTCAGTCCACCAAACATGGATAAGTCCACAACTAGATAGACACCTGCACCAGTCCTTGCCATAGGTCCCTTGAGACCTGCTGAAACAGGAGTAGTCCAGCAAAAAACCCATCTCCGCAACTCGGAGTTCACACCAGGGAAATCAGGGCCTCGGCCCCACTCAGACAGCCTGCTGGCTCTGTCTGCCCAGGGACACACAATTTAATCAAAACATGGGCAACAGACACGCAAGCAAAGGCCCTCCACACCTTTGGCAATTTCAACCAGTTGATAAGAGAGCCATAAAAAGATCCCTGCCTGGTATCATAAAGTTATGTTTTATGTAAAGAATCCACATATGCTGCTGACCAGTCTTTTATTGTATGCAATCAGTAAGCAATCTCCCCTTCAGAGTTCCTCCGAGAGACAGGTGTTTCTGCTCTGAGCATTCGATGCTTTGGCAGTGAGGAAAGGAAGGCTTCTCAGGGGTGGGCCTTGGCTTCTCCCACCCACAGAACTGGCCTGATGTCTAGGACACCATCTGCTTGTGTAACCGGAATGCCTCTCTGGGTATTACTGTGCCCCAAATTCCACCATCATGTTCAGTCCTTTGGGTTCAACACTGCCCCAGAAGCCCTTTATTCAAATGCAAGGACCTCCCTGGGGGTAGCCCTTCTAGCTGCTTAGATCACTAACTTCTTAATGGGACCAATTTCATTATATCATTTTTTCCAAAAAAAACTGAAGAGTGAGACAGCATGAGGGGATTAGAAGACACTGAGAGGGAAACAGGGCTGTGAAAGGAAGGGGGGAAGGCCCTGGCAGAGGGAGAAGTGACAGGAAGTGGAAAGGAGGTTGAGTGCTGCCTTCAGTTAGGATGAACTTTATTCGGAGGTTCTGGCATTCTGACAACTTCTTCAACAGCTCAGATCTGAAGTGGCCCGGCGATTTGGGATCCACAGAAAGTGAGGCAGGTTCATACATTGTTGCTGCAAGTTTAAAATCCTTATGACCCTTCTAGAAAACAACATTTATCACCCTTGGACCTGGTATGCCCATTTCTGGGACTTCAGTCTAAGGAAATAGCCTCTAAGACAGAAGAAGACAAACCTTCACAAAGACATAGCTCACATATTCATTCATAAAATAGGGTCAACCCTCAGCTAACTGGTTTGTGAACGGATCTGATTACATCCAGGTCACAGGAAAAACATCACACTGCCCAGAGAAAGCGCAGGTCCCAGACTGTTTCTACAGTCATGTGACACCCCGGAGGGCAGTTTCCGAAGAAATTGGAAGTAGAGTTACAACCGGAGCCACACAAGTAGCTAAGAAAGCTCTGAACACCAAAGCACCTGGGTTCAACCCACCAAAACAGCAAATGTCAACGAACAGCCAAAACATATTGCTTCTGTGAAACCAGTTCAGATGGAAACGCTGGCTCCAAAGGAGGCGTATCCCGCACCTGAGGATAGCTCCATGAAGGAAGAGAACCTCTGTCAAGCTTTCTCTGATGCTTTGCTCATCGGTAATAAAGACTGGGAGAACCCTCAGCTCTGCAGCGACTACGTTAAGGATATCTATCAGTATCTAAGACAGCTTGAGGTTCTGCAAACCATAAATCCACAATCCTTAGATGGAAGAGATATAAACAGACGCATGCGTGCCATCCTGGTGGATTGGCTGGTACAGATCCATTGCAAGTTTAAGAGACTCTCCACATGTGCATCGCCATTATGGATTAATTTTTACAGCTTCAGCCAGTCTCTCCTAAGAAGCTTCAAGTGGTTGGGAGTATAGCTTTGCTTTTGGCCTCCTATTATAGTATGAGGAAATGTTTTCTCCAAATATAGAAGACTTCGTTGAGATCAAAGACAACGCATATACCAGTTCCCACATCCGAGAAATGGAAGCTCTCATTCTGAAAGAACTAAAGTGTGAGTTGGGTCGGCCTTTACCACCACATTTTTTAGGGCGGGCATCGAAAGCTGGGGAGGTTGATGTTGAGCAGCACACTTCAGCCAAATAGTTGATGGTACTGACTCTCATTGACTACGATCTGGTACATTATCACCCGTCCAGAGTGGCAGCAGCTGCTTCCTGCCTGTCCCAGAAGGTTCTAGGCCAAGGAAAACGGAACGTAAAGCAGCAGTATTACACCGGACACACTGAGAACGAGGCGTTCGGAGTCATGCAGCACATGGCCAAACACGTAGTGAGAGCAAACCAAAACCTGACGAAGTTCATCGCCATCAAGAATAAGGAAGGCTGGGACCAGTTTGGCTCAGTGGCTAGGGCGTCGGTCTGCGAACTGAAAGGTCCCAGGTTCGATTCTGGTTAAGGGCATGTACATTGGTTGTGGGCACATCCCCAGTAAGGGGCATGCAGGAGGCAGCTGGTCGATGATTCTCTCTCATCAATGTTTTAACTCTCTATTCCTCTTCCTTCCTCTCTGTAAAAAATCAATAAAATATATATTTTTTTAAAAGAATAAGGAGGTATGCAAGCAGCAGACTCCTGGAGATCAACACAACTCCTCAGCTGAACTCAAAAGCCATTAAAAAGTTGGCCCTCCCTTGGATGGGGTGGCCCTAGGCCCTGGTCCTCCGGAAGGTGCTTCGTCTGGCACTTTCTCTTACTTGTTTGGAATTCTTGACTTGGTATGTAATTCTTTGGTCTACTCCATGAAACCTCTTCTCAGACCTATTTTCTAACTACATATTGAGAAAAAATAAAGCTATTGATATCTTTTAAAAAAAGAAAAGAAAGAAGAATTAGCTACCAATGATACAGAAGAATGCACCACTTTACATTCTTAAAAAGTGAAATATTCACTTTTTTTATAAAAAAAAAATCAATAAAACATGGAAATTTCATTTTAACAAGTGGCACATACAACACATTTTATAATTAAATAATGTCATGCTTTTCCCTAGCTAGTTTGGCTCAGGGTACAGAGCATCAACCCATGGACTGAAATAACCCAGCTTTGATTCTGGTCAAGGACCTATACCTCAGTTGCAAGCTCCAACCTGCCCCGGTCGGGCACATGCAGGAGGCAACCAATTGATGTGTCTCTCTCACATCCATGTTTCTCTCTCCCCATTCCCTTCCTCTCTCTAAAAATCAATGGGGAAATATCCTCAGACAAGGATTAACAACAACAACAAAAGAAAAAATAAATAAGTAAATAAATAAATAATGTCATGTTTTTAAGTTAGATTAAAACTTCTCAGTTTATCCTAAATAAACTGAGTGCTCCTTTCAAAGGATTAGAATAAATGCTTTGCTGCAGCTGTAGTCTAACTAGAGACATAAAATCCCTGCTGACAGAAAGAGGAGAATTGATCTGCTGGACCTCTCCTACTTACAGACCTGGCCAAGGTTCCACACCCGATCTCCACAAGTCTTTGGGACTCCACAGCTGCCCACAGCCCGCCCTTCTCAGACAGTGTGATCCCCCTTCATTTATTTATTTGCAATTATTTTATTTTTTCCAACTTCATTGAGGTGTATTTGATAAAAACTACTGCATACAACATTATATATATATATATATATATATATATATATATATATACACACACACATATATATGTGTGTGTGTGTGTGTGTATATATATATATAAATGTTTACCATGATCAAGCTAATTAACATAGCTATTGACTCACCTAGCTATCACTTTTTTTAGTATAAAAAAAAAACACACTAAGATTTACTCTCCTAGCAGATTTCAAGTAAACAATACAGTATTATTAACCACAGCGACTATGCTACATATTAGATCTCCAGAAATGATGTATCCTGCATATCTGAAACTTTGTACACTATGACCAACATCTCCCCATTTCCCCCCACCACTTAGCCCTGGTAACCACCATTCTTCTCTGCTTCAAAGAGTTGAACTTTTTAAGATTCTATTTATGTGATCATACAGTATTGTCTTTCTGTGTTTGGCTTATTTCACTTAGCATAATCCCATAGGTTCACCCATGTTTTCACAAATGACAAGATTTCCTTCTTTCTAAAGGCTGAATAATATTCCATTGTATGTATATATGTCACCTTTTCTATATGAATTCATCTGTCAATGGAAACAAGCTTTTTAATATCTTGGTTATGAACAATGGTGCAGTAGGTATGGGAGTGCAGATATCTCTTTGAGATAGCTATTCTCTTTCTTAGGGTATATACACCCAGAAGTGGGATTGCTGGATCATATGGTGGCTTTAATTTTTTTAGAAATCTCTATACTATTTTCCATTGTGGCTACACCAATTTACATTCCCACCAATGGTGAAAAGGATTCCTTTTTGCCCACATTCTTACCAATACTTATCTTAAAGGTTCCCTAATCTTAAATCATGTTACATATTACACACTGGGTGTCAGCTAGGACACCTGGCTTAGTTCAGATAAAACTAGCCTCCAAGCAAAGATTATTCAGAGCATTCTTAATGAAAGCTCCACTGGCCAGCCTTTCAGTTATTTTCGCTCTGGAGAAACAGTGAGTCTTTGTATGCTACCCAACCCCCGTTCTACGTCAGTCCTACACCAAGCGGCGCCCTCTTTGCTCTGGGTTTTAATAAGCACAAGGCCACCCTTTAACGTACCATTTTTAGAAAATTTCCAATATCAAAAGGGAAAACAACCAACAAACAACCTCCCCGATCCTCCCACCCAACCTCCCACCTCCCTGTCGCAGGCTTCCCTGAGCCAAGCTACCTTTGAGCTGTCACATCCGATGGTCCTGAGACAGAGTGAGCCTCGGCCTCCGCACAGCGCGGGCAGGGCTTTCACCTGGCCCCAGGTGGTGGGGGACTCCGCATGGCTCTCCCTCCTCCATTAGCTCCTCCCACTTGGGCTTGCCCAGCCTATTTAGTTAAATTTGGTTATAGCTCTCAACCAAATTACCTCCAGGAGACAGGATTTGTAGAAAAAAGGAAGGAGAAACTGTCATCATAATAATAGCTAATAAGGGAATGTTCTCATCTTCATTTTATAGATGTGAAAATGGAGGTTTAGTATAAGGTTAGCAAACTGTCTAAGGTCACATCGCTCATTTAAGCACCATTTCAAATGGACTCCTCTATTGCATTCTCATAGCATTAGACCCCAGAGATAATTCGGGGGGGGGGGGGGGGGGAGAAACTGCCCACCAGCTAAATTTCATTTCCATTTAAATTTAATGGAGTGGGGGGGTAATATCATATTAAATTTTAGCTTACTAAATAAATTGAAAAGAAGAAAATCGGGGTGAGGGGAGAAGAGTTATAATAGTTGTATCGATAAAATCTTTTAAATGCATACTGGAATTCTTACATTTGAAAATGAGGTAGGTTAGTAAGAAACTAGGTAATTTCCTGGCAAATGGAATGAGGAAACTGAGACAAAAAGCTGAACACACAGAAAGGCTGAGCAATTAATAGCCAATTGATAAATCACCAGAACCTATCCTCCCTAACCAAAGATACCTAAGAGCCGGTGGTTTATATCATCTTAGGGAGAAAGGTAACAAAACAAAACACAGAGCCAGACTGGCCCAAGATACAGGTAAAACTAACCAGAAAACAACCCCCACCCCCCTTACCAACTCCTTTGGACCCATAAATTCGCAAGAACTGACCACGCGCACAGCTCACTTGTGAGCTGGCCCACGTCCACTCAGACACATAATCTTTGCTGTTCTCACAGGCCTCCTGCACCCTCTTCCTTTTTCTCTACCTGAATAAAGCTCGCTTTGTTCTCACTCTGACTCATCCTTGGAATCTTTCCTGGACGAATCAAGAACCTGGAGTCTCCTGACAGGAAGAATCCTAGACTGTGCCTGGACAGGGCCCGCCCCCAGCGCGGAAGCGGTCCAGTAACAAAATGGCATGATATCTGCTTGACGATATCCCAGGAGGTGAAAGCCGATGAGAGTGTAGATGACACAAAATTAGCCGTGAGCCGATAATAATTTGAAGCCAACTGATAGATACTAGTATATAAGGACATTCCTTTCAGTAGTCTATTTTTGAATATACTGGAAAGTTTCCACAATAAAAATTTTAAAAGCATGAGTGAATAAAACAGCAAAAAAATAAAAAATAAATAAAAAATAGTGACAGAGTGGACACTGGCTTTGACTCTTTATTCACTGAAACGTTAAGGTTTTGGCATATTTCAAAGAATAGCAAGATAACAGACACACAAGTAACAGCAACACAATTAAGACTTCCCTCCCTTGTACATAAAACTTTACAATCCACAGAGCCCACACCTGAGCCCACACTGGAGCACTGATACCACTTTACAAGATGGAGAACGAAGGCTCTGAGAAGAAAGGTGATCTTCCAAAGGTTACACAATGAGTCAGCAGCCCGAATGCCCACGGGAGCAGCAATGCAGGCATTAGCGGGAGCTACCATCTGTGAGGTGAAGACAGACTGCACCTTCTCCCGGCTCCAGATCTCGGGACAAACACTCTGCTAGGAGGATAGAAGGGCCAGGAGTTTAGAAGAGTCCTGCTATACCCAGTGGCCCCCTCGCCATCTCCCAGAGGGAGGCCTCTAGGCAGGGGCAGATCCAGGTTTTATGAGCTTTGAAGCATTATATATATTTTATATATTTATATATATATGGTGTGTGTGTGTGTGTGTATATATATTATATATATATTATATAATATATATATATACATTATATTATATATAATTCATATATATATTATATATATATATGAATTATATATAATAGTTAATGTTCATTTGAATGAGAAAATAGATCACAATAAATATCCCCAATAAATTCAGATATTTATCCCCAATGAATATCTGAATTCTTGGAGATTTGGGACTCTTTTTCTGAGATCTCTTTTAGGCCATTTATCAGAAATACAAGCATAGTAGTGCTTCCTGGTTACAATATGGCCACCTTTCCCCTCCTGGAACACGTCAGAACTCCCTATTACCCACAGGAGCCTGTGAAAGACGGATGCCCTGAAGAAAACTTCATTTTCTTCTGAATAAATCAACCTTTATGCCTAGAGCTCTAGATCACTCTGCCCAGGCCTCTGGCTGCACTACCACTACCAGTCCCAAGCTTTGCCAGTCCCCCTCCCAGCCCTGCTCACCATAACAGTCTGAAACTAGCTCCTGATTCCTATTATAAAACTAACTCCTCATGGACGACACCAAACTCCATGTGCCACGACCCAGCCAGCTGCTTAAAGTTAAAGTATCATCCCCATTTTACAACTAAAGGAAAAGTCAGGCTGCAGGACACTGGTTATATCCTCAAGGCCACACAGCCAATAAAGGACAAAACTAGGATTCAACTGGAAGGGATGGAAGAGAGGGAAAGAGGGAACCATAGCAAACATCACTTTCCATGTTATATGGAGGACACACCTGGGAACTGACTCACACAATTATGGAGGCTGACAAGTCTCAAGCCAGCAGTCAAGCTGGATGCCCCAGGAACGCCAATGGTGCAGCTTCAGCCCAAGGTGAGCAGGCTCAAGTCCCAGGAAAAACTATTCAAGTAAAGTGAGAAGGCAGGAAAAAGTCGATGACCCACATCAAGGCAGACAGGCTGAATGAATTCATGGGAAGGTCAGCCTTTCTGTTTTTTTTCTTCTTCTTCAAATCCTTGCTATTGAAAGTATTACAGATTTCTTCCTTTCCCCTCCTCCGCCCAGTTCCCACCCCGCCCGCTCTGCCTCCACCCTTTTGTCTGTATCCATAGGTAAGACCTTTGGTTAATCTCTTCCTGCCACCCCCTCAGAGATTCGTCAGTCTGTTCCATGTTTCTGTGCCTCTCTGATCCTATTTTATTCACCGTTTATTTTGTTCATTAGATTTCTTGTTCATTCATTTTTATTTTTAGATTCAATTGTTGATAGATATGTACTTATTACCACTTTATTGTTCATTTTCTTCTTCTCCTCCCCTCTCTCCACCTCCCCCCCCCTCCTCCTCCTTTTTCTTGTCTGTGAAGCTCTTTATCTGACCTTCGATTCTAAATGATAGCAGTTCAGTAGAGTCAACTTGGTTGCAGGTCCTTGCTACTCATCACCTTGAATATTTCTTGCACATTCCCTTTTGGCCTGCAAAGTTTCCGTTGAGAAATCAGCTGACAATCCTATGGGAACTCCCTTATAAATAACTAAGTGCTTTTCTCTTGCTGCTTTTAAGATTCTATGTCTTTGACCCTTGGCATTAATTATGATGTGTCTTGGTGTGGTTCCTCTTGTTTAGGACTCTCTGTGCTTCCTGGACTTGTAAGTCTATTTCTTTCACCAGATAAGATAAGCTTCTGTCATTATTTCTTTAAATTGGTTTCCTTGCTCTCGCTCTTCAGCTTCTGACATCCCCATAATGCAAATGTTGGTACACTTGAAGTTGTCCCAGAAGCTCCTTACACTATGTTCATATTTTTTTATTCTTTTTTCTTTTTGCTCTTCGGATGGGTGTTTATTGTTTCCTCATATTCTTAATCATTGATTTGATTCTTGGAATCCTCTAATGTTGAATCACTATAAGTTATTCTTTATATATACTTAATTTCTAACTTGTCTTTTTTTTTATGTCTTTGTCATTCTCACTAAGATCCTTGAAAGTCCCCTGAAGCTCCATTAAGATCCTTGAGTAATCTTATAACAGTTGTTTTGAACTCTGTATCCAGTAGCTTGCTTGCTTCCATTTCTTTCATTTGTAACATGTTTCTTTGTCTCTGCATTTTGGCTGCTTTCCTGTTTGTTTCTATGCATTTGGTAGAGCTGGAATTGGTAGAGTGGCCTTGTGTAATAGGTGTCCTCTAGGGCTCAGTGGCTCAGCCTCCCCATTCACCTGAGCTGGGCACACCCCTATATGGGCTGTGTGCACAGTATTGTTGTAGTTAAGCTTTGATTGTATTTATTTCCACACAGAGATTGAAACCTCTTGGTGGTTTCAGACACTGATTCTAGACTCTGGTCCTATCTACCCCCAATGACACACTTAAGAGTATCTGGGCCCTTCTTGTCATCCCCTGGGATGGTCCAGACAGAAAACTGCTGCAGTCTGCCAAGAGTGTAGCATGGATCTCTCTGGCCACCTCAGGAACAGTTGCAAAAAATGGGTTCCATTATTTTCCAACACCTGTATCATCTCTGGACTAGTGGAAGAAAAATTAGGTTTGGCTTCCAAAAATCTGGACTGATATTCCATCTTAGATTGTACTAGCAGAAGCAAAGGGCAATGCAATCAATATGAGCCAAACACCTAAGCTGTTTTGTCAAGAAAAGGAAACAGACGGAAATCTGAGTAGGAGGTAAGGCACTGGCAGCACTAGGACAGCGGAAATGCTATGGGAAGGAACATCAAGAGGCAGGAATAGCGTAAGTAAATGAACCAAAGACATGGTGACTGCCCTCCAGACCTCTTCCCCAGCCTTCTCTGCCCTCTCTGAGCCCTGAGAGCTGACCTGTAAACAGGGTGGGTATCATCTGGCTTCCCTTGTCCTCTGGTTTCCAGTTAGATTCACCAGTAGATTTGAAGATAGAAAAAGATAAGATTAAGATATTTATTCCTCAGACCCCTTCCTGCTGAACCTCTAGTAATCACTCCCTCTACTTGCTTCTTCAGGCCTCAAAGCAATAGGATTGCTTCTAACCTTTCTTAATAACATGTTGGAGTGTGCCAACTGTTTCCCAGAGATCCTTGCTGATGAGGAGGGAAGGCCCAGCGTAGGTTTGGGCAATGGAAGTCCGACCAGATTTGACCGATGTGAGGAGTAGACAAGAAAGAAATATCACAGCCCAATTAGAAAGGGTCATGTTCTGGAACTGAAGCTTTATATTGAAAAATCAAAGTTTTGAAAAGTGACAGAACAGAGGGGCAACTCTGAGAAAATGAATCTAGTGTGAGGGAGCCAATTAAATTGGAGGGAAGCCAAAATCAGTCCTGGGAGTTAGGAGACTAGTGCAGTGGCCCAGGTATGAGTGATAAGGGCCTGGTTAGGTGTTGGCATTAGAAATACAAATAGAGAGTCAGATAAGACCAAAGTGGAAAAAGAGACCGATTGGATGAGATGTGGGAAGGGCTCTTGGGAGGAAAAAAGTCAAAGTTGACATCCAGGCTGAAGAGAGAGAAAGTGTGTGGACAGAAACAGGAGAGTGAAGGCAAGAACCTGCATGGGTTAGTTTGGGAGTTAGGTTTGAGGTCTGGGAAGTGAAATCACCTAGAATGAGGACCATATAACTGCGGTCCAGGAGGAAGGCAACCTAAGGCAGATGTCCTCGGGGAATAGGGAGAAATTTGGTTTCAGGGCTTAATCTTAGACAATTGTCATCCCATCTAAGGGCCACAAAGTAGCCACCTGCAGGCCCAACGCAGACCGGAGCTGTGTTCTGTCCATTTAGTGCCAACATTAAAAATGTGGGGTATCTCACAGGAAAAAATCCAAATGTGGGCTCCTTTGAAACAATGGGCCCACGTGTCAACACTTGGCCAGAGCTGAGTAGTCATTGCCCATCTGGATCCTGTTCACCCCACTCCACGTGGCCTATCATTTATGTCACCTGCTGGGCCCTGGCACCCATTTTGAGCATGTGGTCCCCACTAATGGCACTAAGAGTCCTTGGAAGTTCTTAGCAAAACAGATGTCTTTGGAGACACTCTGGGAAAGTGGAGAGGACGAACTGGATGGAGCGATTCAATTAAGTTCAGCATTTTTGAGTCTTTACTAAGCGCCTGGCTTTGTGCTAGGCACGCAGGGCCTGTCTGTGATGTAATAGTAACAGGAAGGTCTACTAAGTGGCTGTTTCAGAAATTCAGTCACAAGTGAAGGCTTAGAATAGATAATGAGAACAAAGATGAAGGTGTGAATGCAAAACAAATGTTGAAGTAATTTCAGCGACAAATCAGCTATAAGGGATAAAGAGGAAAGAATATGAACTATGGCTTTGTTCCGTCTGATACATGAAGAGAGGGTGTAAGCATCGGTACTAGATTGCTCACAGTGTAGTAAAGGTTACACAGGCTGCACCCTTCCTCTTTCTTGCACACCTGCTCTAAGTAACAGCAGCGCTATCATCGCCTGTGTGTTCAGGAACTGGATTGCTATTTTGTTAACAAATAAAGAAAATGGTCCTGGCTGGTGCTCAGTGGTCAGAGCATCAGCCTACGGACCAAAAGGTCACAGGTTTGATTCCAGGTCAAGAGTACATATCTGGGTTGCAGGTTCAATCCCCAGTCTACCAATCAGGTCATGTGTGAGAGGCAACCAATCTATGTGTCTCTCTCGTGTTGGTTTTTTTTTCTACCTCCTTCCCTATCCTCCCTCCCCTTCCAATTCTATCTGAAAAATCTATGGGGAAAATATTCTCGGGTGAGGATAGGAAGAGAGGGGGGGGGAGAGAAAGAGAAAGGAAAAAGGAGGGAAAGGGAAAGAGAGGGGAGGGGAGGGAAGGGAAGGGAAGGAAGGGGAAAGGGAAGAAGGGAGGGGGAGGGAGGGGAAAGGGAGAGGGAGGGAAAGAAAAAGGAAGGGGAGGGGAGGGGAGGAGAAGGGAGAGGAGGGGAAGGGAGAAAGAAAATGAAGCTTTGGCTGGATGGCTTAGTTGGGTGAGCACCAACACCAAAATGTTGCAGGTTTGATTCCCAGTCAGGGCAATTACCTAGGTTGCAGGTTTGATCTCCAATTGGGGCACATAGGGGAGGCAAAAGATCTCTCTCATATTGACATTTCTCTCTCCCTTCCTCTCTTTGATATCAACAAACATATCCTCAGGTGAGAAAGAGGGAGGGAGGGAGGGAACAAAGAGAGAAGCAACCTTCATTTAGTCTTGCAGGGCCAAGTTGGAACTCTACCTCCGAAGCTGTTTAAATATTATTAAGTATTTGTTTAAATATTAAGCTGTGAAGCAAGGCTTGGTAGTGGACCAGGAGCAAACCATCCAGGAAACAGAAACAATCATATACAGCTCCTGATGTTTCAGGGTGTTAGAGCCACACTGGGTTTCTTTAGTTCCCTAAGGGAAAAATATAGGAATTTTATATAAAGAGTCACTGATTAAGGGTTACTACGGTAATGAGTACTTGGCAATGCAACAGTGGCTCCCTTTGCTGCTGAGAAATGTAATACAAATGCCCCTAACCTATACTCATTTTACAATCAGAAAGCCTTATAATATAGGGAGGCACTGACCATTTCACTAAGCCATACATTTGTTAAGCAGAAAATAGAAATTGTATTTACAGAAAGAAAATTCTTACATTATGGCCCAGAAGCAGAAAGAAATAAATCAATTGGATTATTTCAACTGAAAGAAGTTTTGACTGAACTATATGTCTTGTTTTTCTGCGTGCTCTGGCCAGTGAGAGCTTGGCCACTCGTGTTCTAGTGTGTAAATCATCACAGTTCAGTTCCTTTTCAAATCCGTCATTCATAGTTGGCCTCTAATCAAGTATACCGGAGGTTTCCTTTCAAGGTCTGCATATGCTTGTGTGTGCCCATCCCTAGAGCATACCAAACCACACACTGGAGAGGGAGGCCTGATGTGGAATTAATTGGGTCCCATCACAAAGCAGGATAAGCTGAAACTGGTTTGGCTCAGTAGATAGAGCGTCAGCTTGGGGACTGAAGGGTCTCGGGTTCGATTCCGGTCAAGGGCATGTACCTTGGTTGCGGGCACATCCCCAGTAAGGGGTGTGCAAGAGGCAGCTGATAGATGATTCTCTCTCATCGGTGTTGCTAACTCTCTATCTCTCTCTCTTCCTCTCTGTATAAAATCAATAAAATATATTTTAAAAAAGCAGGATAAGCTTGGGCCTCATCTCCTAAATCTGTTCAATGAAATTATTCACCAGCCTCAGGAGTGCTGGGTGGGATTCCCACTCAGCCTCACACACAAGAATCCTAAAGGGTGGGGTAAACAGGACTAGCCAACTAGTCAGGCGTATTATTCACACCTGAAATTCAATATGTGTCGTCTTAACACAATGAGAAAAGACTCTTTAATTACAAGTTATACACCTGTTTTGAAAAACGATTGAAGAGATGCCAAACTCCTTTAAAGGTTAGGACAGAATGAGGCGAGGGCTTAGGTAACAGGTGTGCCAGGTTCCCTACGTGCATGTCTTCCCTTAGTCTACCAAATGGCACAGTTCCCCATCCCAGTAAAGTTTTGTCTGAAGGTGTGTCAGGAGTCAGGAGACCCAGGATCACACCCCAGGTAGTACCAGGTAGGGCTGGTCCTTAACCTTTCTAGGGCATGCTCTCTTCATCAGTGGATAAAGGATTGCTTCAAAGGTCCCTTCCTTTTCTAAAATTCTGTGACCTTTAAATGACCGGAAAAGGGAAAGAGATTCACAAGCATGTACTCAATGGGAATACTTGTTCTACTAACAGATTGCTAGAGCTGTGAAGTATTGCAGCAAAGAATGACAAGGGCTCAGAGCCAGGCCTGTCCCTAGGCTCTCCTAATAAAGACACCGGTCATATTGGATTAGGACCCCACCCTTATGTAACATCAATTGCCATTTTAGGCCCTATCTCCAAATAACCACATTCAGAGGTACTAGATTTTGAATAGGACATAATTTAGTCCAGTACTTGTCCTCTAAAAGTTATAGGCATAGTTAGCCCCAGTGCGTTCTAAATGCCCTGTCCTTTACAAAGCTCTCTCCCCATCTTCCCGCCCCAACGTAGCACTTTCACAACATAAATCACAGGGATGGCTGGCAGGACCTACTAGTACTTTCCTTCTTCCTATGACCATCCATATTTGGTTGAGTTACAAAGACTTTTAAGGCTGGGAATTAAAAAACAACTGATTGGCTTCAGACCTAGTCTGGGCTGCTTCTACCAATTCACCCTCACCACACCCATTTACGAAGCCCTCGGGGTCAACGAGGAGTTATATATTACATATTACGTAGCAGGGCAGGGAAAAGAGAAATGTGCATCTCTGCCCAGAAATGCTTCATCATGGGTCTGTCTTCACTCCTTATAAGACACTTCCTGTGTTACAACATCTGGTATAAACAAGCCGGGACACAAGCAAGATGGAGGTGGCACTGTTCTGAAAGGAATCCTCACTTTCATTTTCTCAGGGAGGAACACCAGCCACAAACTCTTATACAGACCCCTGAGCTCTGATAGACGTTTCCGGCACTTCAGCTCCGGATGTGTTGTTTACGTATTTGTTCAGCCAGTTAAAAATAAAATTTTAAAAAGCCACAATTTTAAAGTTACTCCTCAAACCACAATCTCCTTGATGAATTTTGGTTTTTTTAGACGCAGCCACAAGCATCCTTCTCCAATCCGCTTATTCATTCAAAAAATACGTATCAAGTGCATTCCATGTACCAGGAATGGAAAAGTAATGGCGATGGCTATATGCTTGCAGTCCGGTGAAGGAGACAAACAAGTTCTAATAAATGGTGCTTATTTCACCGCTCTGTGACAGATGCAGTGCTGGGCAATTTAAATGCACAGTAAAGTATGTACAATGAAGACACAAAGGCACAAAGAAGTTCAAAAAGCAAGGTCAGGCTGCTAGTCCATGGAAGTGTCAAGTTCAGAACCCATACCACCTAACTCCTGGCAGTGCCCTTCCCACTACCAGGGAATCTTTATTTTTCAATAACTGGAAGTTAACACTTTCTTCAATATATGCAGTGTCTCCAAAATATATACACACTTTCACATCTGGTAGCTCAATTTTGGAAATGAAATGCCTTTATCATTAATCAAAGTGTATACTAGTATACACATTTTGGGGGACACACCATAGACAACAAACCACAGCAATTATTAGCTGTACCTATGACCATCTCCAATAGAAATCAGATTATTTTCTTTTATTACAGGTGTCATCTATATCTGGAAATATCGTTTATGCTCATTACTACTTTGAAATTATGGTAGCTATTAGATCCACTGATAGAGATTGTTTCATGAGTAACTTGTAAAGGCATAGACATTACTACATAATAAATTATTCTACTATTTGACAAATGTTTTGAAACTGGTTTCCTTTACAATACTGTGCGTTTTATTTTATGCCTTTAAAAGTGTTGTTCTCAGAAGGGGTCCTGAGTCTCCCCAGACCTGCCAAAGGGGTGCGCGGCACAAAAATGGGTTGGAACCCCACATTATAGCAAGGGGCAGCCCATACCAATCCAGGGGCTCTGCTCATTGTGTCTTCGAGCAAGCTAGGTTTGGGTTTTTAGACTTAAAAGAGAAACGTAAACAAGAGAGAAAAGAAACCTCAAGCAATTCCTTTCTGTCTCCTCTCCGCCTGCTCCGTACTGCACGTGCCCTAAACGCTCTGTTCTCTGCCAGCCGCAGGGCAGCTGGCTCGGGGAGCGCCCACCTGTGCCCGCGCCCTGTAGGTGGATAAAGTGTCCCCGCTTCGGGCAGCGGGCTGACGTCAGCCTCCGACCGCGGAGCCGGTGCACCCACCGCGCCCGGAGGCGCAGAGTGACACGGTCAACAAGCGGGAGGTGCCAGAACTTCCCACGCACCCGGGCGGGACCCTGCGGTTTTCACCCGCCGCTGACAGCTCTTCCCACTCCGCGCCCCCAACGCCCCCAGCCCTACAAGGAGCGCGAATGCCAGGACCCGGTTCCCGCCGGGGCAGCAAAGAGCTGCTGGTCGGGGTGGGGGAAAGTGCGAAGCTCACCCCCGCCGCGAGCGCAGAGCTGGCCCTTCCCTGCCGCCAGCCTCAGGGGTGCTTTCCGACCCCGCAAGGGCCCCCCCGCCCCGGGTCCGGGGCCCGAGATCGGCGCCCGGTGCCTCTTACCCAGCGGGAGCGGAGCCTCGGGCCACGGCGGTCAGTGTTGGCGCAGCAATAGCCGTGGCTCCCCGCCCGGGCGGGCTCGTGGCCTTGGCCGGGGCCCCGCCCGACCCCGGGGCGGAGGCTGAAGGCGGGGAGAACGAGGCTCCCCCCAGGAAAGGTCCCGCCGCTGCCCCGCCCGGCGCCGCAGCCGGAGCACCGAGGCCGAGGGCGGAGGGCACGGGCTTTGTGAGCGCACAGAGGGCAGAGCCCAGGCTCTGCGGGCCCGGGCCCCCTCGGGGCTAACTCGCTCCACTCCGGCATGCCCTGGAGGGCGGCCGGCGCCCGGCGGAGGCCAGGAGGCCACCTGTTGCTAACCCCCACCTCCAGGTGCTGCCGCTGGGAGGGCGAAGGTGGAGGGGGAGAGGCCCTGCGGGTTTGTGTCGGCTTCTTACCTGGTTCCCGAGATGGCTCAGGAAGACCGCAGTTCCCTACTCATCTCACACTTAGGACGACGGAAGCTCTGCGAAGCCCCAGGTGGTATTTGCCCCGGTGAGCGCAGTCCCTTGGCTTTCAGCCACTGCCCTCCGCACCGTGTTGGGTCCTACTTTCATGCTGCGCTGCGAATGCCCTTTCCAGGTGGGTGCAGTGTAAGTGGTTCTCACAATAGCAGATCTAACAGCCCCCCTCCTTTTTCCCCCCTAGAATATATTTTTACTTATTTTTTATTTATTTTCTTTTTTCAATACACTTTATTGATTTCTTTTTACACAGAGAGGAAGGGAGAGGGATAGAGAGCTAGAAACGTCGGTGAGAGAGAAACATTGACCAGCTGCCTCCTGCACACCCCCTACCGGGGATGTGCCCATAACCAAGGTACATGCTCTTGACTGGAATCGAACCTGGGACCTTTCAGTCCGCAGATCGATGCTCTATCCACTGAGCCAAAACTGTTTCGGCTTTACTGTACTTATTTTTTAGAGAGAGGAAGGAAGAGGGATAGAGAGAATAGGAACATCATGAGAATTATCGATTGGCTGCCTCCTGCACGCCCCCTACTGGGGATGGAGCCCGAAACTGGTCAAATGCCCTGACAGAGATCTGAACCTGGTTCATAGGCTCATCCTCAATCACTGAGCCAAAATGGCCCGGCATAACAGCCCTTTTTAATAATACATACAGGGTGCCCCGTAAGTTTTACTGCAACTTTGGGTATGTTAAAAACTTTCCTCCTAAAGAGTCCTTGAAGATATTATTTCTTTTACATTTTGTTTTGTGACTTGAATAATTTATTTTTTTTTAAATTTTGTTACAATGTTTTCTATCTTCAATCAATGGGACTAACTGCATCTATGATAAAACCACTATGAACATTATAGCTATAATGCAGACTGTAGACTTTTATTGGCAACTCAGTTCCACCTGCAGGACTGCTTCTAGTACATGATCTTCTGAAATGTGGAACAACTCTGGTAAAGAAGTCTGAAAGCCAAGGGAACCCTCCTTCACTGCTGGTGGGAAGGTAGCCTGGTACAGCCACTATGGAAAACCGTGTGGAGGCTACTCAAAAAATTAAGAATAGAATTACCATATGACCCAGCAACCCTTCTTCTGGGTATCTGCCTGAAAACATTTATTCACAAAGATATATGGCCAAGACATGGAAACAACCAGTGTCCTTCAATAGATGACTGGAAAAAGAGGATATGGTACATATACTGTATCCTACCCAAACATAAGAAAAGATGAAACATTGCCATCTGCAATAACATGGATGGATCTTGAGAATATTGTGCTAAGCAAAATATGTCAGACAGAAAAAGTCAAGAATCATATGATTACACTCATGTGTGGGATATAAAACTGAAAGCAACAAATGAACAAACAAAATAGAGAACACTCATAGACAAAGACAACAGTATGGTGGTTACCAGAGGGAAAGGGGGTAGGAGATAGAAAATGATAAAAGGGGATCAAATACATGTGACAGGAGCTTTAATTTGTGGGTGGTAAACACTGAATGCAATATATACTATAGTAGATGATATAGCATAGAATTGCACATTTGAAACCTATATAATTTTATTAACCAACTAGAAGCCCGGTGCATGAAATTCGTGCATGGGGGGGTGGGGGGGGAAGGGTTCCCTCAGCCCAGCCTGCACCCTCTCCAATCTGGGATCCCTCAGGGGATGTCCCTCTCACAATCCAGGACCACTGACTCCTAACTGCTCACCTGCCTGCCTCTCTGATTACCCCTAACTGCTGGCCTGGTTGCCCCCAACTGCCCCCCCCTTTCCCGCCGACCTGGTCACCCTAACTTAGGGGTGTCGAACTCAATCAGAGAAGGGGCCAAAATCTAAAATCCAGCCTAAATCGCGGGCCGAATGGTTTACTGAACAGTCATAAACTGTCATTGTGATGGAAACGCAGCGGAGTGCAGTGATGACAGCGCGGTGCGGGCCACATTGCAAGGCCTGGCGGGACGGATTTGGCCCGCGGGCCTTGTGTTTGACACATGTGCCCTAACTGCTCCTCCTGCCAGACTGGTTGCCTTTTACTGCTCCCACTGCTGGCCTGGTTATCGCAAATGCCCCCCACCAGCCTGGTTGCCCCTCACTACCCCCTCTGCCAGCCTGGTCGCCCCACGCAGCCTGCTGTTCAGTTGTTTGGTCATCCCTCACTAACCCCCCTGCCAGTCTGGTCACCCACACAGCCTGGTTGGCGGTCCGTTAGGTTGTTTCGGTTGTGACGGTAGCTTAGGCTTTTATACGTGTAATAAGTTTAATTTAAAAGGTATTTTAATAAAATAGCAAAAAAATATAAAATTATGGTAGAAAAAAAAAAAAAAAGCTCTGAACAAAATGAATATAATCTTTCAGTTTTACCAATAGATGAATTCCTGGAAATTTCACCCTATGCATATTTGTAATTATCTCAGCTAGAATCCAATTGATTTGACAAAAATATATATTTTCTCATACTTGAATGTTGTGGCAAAAGGTGGGGACACCAGGAATCATACAGGACTTATGATGATTGCTGTACAGCACTGTCCACACAGGTCAGAAGGTGGTCTGACTCCTACCCTCTAAACGCCATGTTTATGTTTCAATCATCTTGACAAACAGAAATGCCCACTTCGCATTCCAGTCACACCACCCTCCCCATCCCAGTTAAGAAGCCCTGGTTTACATGGGAAGACTGCAGGCGGGAGAAAATCGGAGGAGGCATGCTGCTTGCGGGTGGTTTGAGGCTGGTGGGTGTGGAATCACACTCAGTTCAGGGTCCTGAGAATCAGATCTCACATGCTGGAGGCTCTGCATGTATTCATTCTAGAACCTCACCGAAGACCCCTTCTCCCCCGCAGGGACTGCTACATCAGGCAGGCAGGAAGGAGGCTGAGAGTTTACTCACTCACGCACGCAGTGTTCTTTCATCTAAGCCCTGTGCCCCCTACCTGGTCATATACTGCTAACAAAATCAGACTTGGTTGCTACCCATATGGGGCTTGCAAAGGTGCAAAAGTGCTTGGGGAGATGGGAAACTAGGAGAAGCATCATTAAGAGTGGGAAGAGGAAGTGATAGGAGGAGCTGGCACTAAGAACAATACACCCCATTTTAACAACATCCTAAAGAATGAAGAGCAAACCACTAGGGCTCTGGGAAAACACACAGGCTAGTGAGCAGGAAGAACTGGCAACAGGAACTGGGCGAGAACAGGGAATGAAACAGAAAGGGCAGGCCAGGAGGAAGAGCATGGTCAAGAGGCTGCAACTTTACTTTTTTTTTTTTAATATGTTTTTATTGGTTTCAGAGGGGAAGGGAGAGGGCAAGAGAGTTAGAAACATCAATGATGAGAGAGAATCATTGATTAGCTGCCTCCTGCATACCCCCTACTGGGAATGGAGCCCGAAACCCAGGCATGTTCCCTTGACTGAATTGAACCCGGGACCCTTCAGTCTGCAGATCAAAGATCTATCCATTGAGCCAAACTAGGTAGGGCTTTTAAAACTTTTTTTAATTGGTTTTAGAAAGAGAGGAAGGAAAGGGGAGAGAGAGAAACACCAATGTGAGAGAGAAACATCAATCAACTGCCTCCTGGAGATCAAGCAGGGCAAATGAACAGGCAACCCTTCAGGGCACAGGACAATGCCCAACCAACTGAGCCACACCAGCCAGGGCGGACACACAACATTTCATAGAACCCTCTGTTTTGCTGAATCAGCCAGCCCCAACCTCATCCCTTCCCTGCAGCAAATCTTCCCTGGGTGAGGAAGTAGGTAGAGTAGTAGCTCACCCTTCCTCTCTCCATCCCCCCCTTCCCCCCCCAGCCAGCAGATCCCTCCCTAGCTCAGAAAGCAGCCCAGCCAAGGTGGCACCAGCTTCTGAGGGACTCTGTGAGACTTGTGGGGTCCTGGGGGTGAGTCCTTCTATGTCCTGACTATAGGACCAAGCAGCACACACAGTCTTCATCCTGCCAGACCACGCAGCAGTCTCAGAACCTCAGAGGGGGTGGGCAGAGAGAGTACAAGGATCGTGTACTATGCCAGGTTTTTTCAAAGCGCTCCCCATACTCCCAAATGTGCCGTTTTCCTCACAGCCAGCCTACACATCACGTAACCAAAGTTGCTGTCAGGCTATACAGAGTACCTAGCGTTTCTTCATTTGTTACATAGAAGATCAAGTGGTTTTTAAGACAGAAGCAGTAATGTATGTATGGAGGTGCTTCACAAACTATAAAGACTCTGTCTCAACCAGGATTCTTGGTTGCAAGCAATAAACCAGCTCTGGATGACTTACATAGAAGAGAGATATTAAAGGATTTCAGGGGCTCATAGAACCATCAAAATGATGGGGTAACGATGGCAGGAAAAGTGAAAAGAAATCTTTTTGATTCTGCAGAATCAAAAAGCAGAAATCACACACCATCTTTTAGCAGGAAAAGCCTGGCCACCCTCAGAATACTCCCATTGCCTTCACAAATGACTCTAGGAGGAGTGACATAAATATAAACGGACTGAGAATCAGGTCCTCAGTGGGAGTGTCCACTGACCAAATCTATGCCAAAGGCCAGCATCATAGCTGTCAGAACAGGGAGAGCATGCTTGGTCCCTCTGACTTTGACCAGGACTTGTGATAGGTATTCCCCCCAAATGGGGAAAAGGGTTGAATACTAGGCAGGCAAAACAAAAGGAAGATGACTACTGTGGGCTGCATAAATATAAGAACTTACTACATATATTGTTTTTTTACATACATAAGCAGGGTAGCATAATAATGAAAACCCTCAGTCTGAGAATAACAAAGAACTTTATATATATATATATATATATATATATATATATATATATATATATATATATATATTTTTTTTTTTTTTTTTTTTCTTTTTTTTAAAGAGTGCTTAAAAGCAAGGGTGTGGCAGGCAGACTCTCCAGACGCTGTCTCCTAGGATCTAGGATATAGGAAAAATACTGAATCTGGAATCGTCTTTTTCAGAAACTTAGTCTCAAACACAGTTTGGGGAAATTCTTTTTGCCTAAATTTCCTCATCTATAAAAGAGATAAAATTTATCCTCCTACCTCAAGGGTATGCTGGAAGACAGAAACTATCTTTTGGGCTATAGTAGCTCAGAGTATGTGTGGGACTATGAAGACCAAAGGTTATGTTTGTGTTGTATTCACCACCACTCTCAAAGAGGCCTCAGTTAACTGCATCAGTAAAATGGGTATTTTTATAAATGCCTACCTCAAAGGTTCCTTATGAAAATTAAATGAGCTAACACAGCTAAAGTTATTGGTACTATACCTGGCATCGAATAAGTACTCAGGTCAATGGTAGGTAATAAATGGCAATTACTAAAGTAACTACAGTACTATAGTTATTGCTGTTATCTAATGTTTAGGCAACTGTTAAACTACAATAGATGCTGAAAAGAAAGAAGTTTCATATGGACAGGACGAGCAAGAGAGGGCTAGTATGCTACAGGTCTCAATAAGATGCATGCACTGTAGAGGATGGGAAATAAAGCCTGTGAAATGTCAGAAACAGGCCATTTCATTTGCTATCGAGGCCTCTGAAATGCTTCCATTTAGCCAGTTAACTCTTCTGTAGCTTTTCCCTGGACTTTCCATTTTGCAATTGGTCAAAGGATTGAGTCAGATGAAGTTAAGTAGGCAGAAACATCTAGACTTTAGAATTCTCTGGCCTATCTGAGACAGAAGAATGGCTGATTTTGTGGCTTGTGAGAGCACAAAAACCACCTTGCCTCGAGGTACCCAAGATGATGCCCAGGTTGAAGTGGAAAGGTTAAGTGACCAGCAGGTTCACGAGGAAGTGTCTGAGCATGTTCTGAGTGTCAGCAGACAGTGCCAGGAAGTGAACAAGTCCAAGAGGACCTTCTAATTTGTCCAGTCTTCCTCTAGGGGTATAATGTCTTCTGTTTTTCATGATGCTATAATGTAGGGGTGTCGAACTCAATCAGAGAAGGGGCCAAAATCTAAAATCCAGCCTAAATCACGGGCCGAATGGTTTACAGTCATAAACTGTCATTGTGATGGAAACGCAGCGGAGTGCAGTGATGACAGCGCGTTGCGGGCCACATTGCAAGGCCTGGCGGGACGGATTTGGCCCACGGGCCTTGTGTTTGACACATGTGCTATAATGAAGTCGGTTCAAGCATTTAAAATAAATAAAAATTTCTATCTAGCCCTTTACGTAAAAAGTTTGCTCATCCGTTTTGGATGCTAAGGTGCACACCTGTCAACAACGGTCTACCTATTTTTGATCCGAGATGCAAAACTGACACCATTAGCCATCTCCACAATGTATTGGTAAAGTCCACTGACTGCCCTCCAACCTTGCCTTTCGGGAAATTATGGCCTCCTACTTCTGGCAGCTAAGAGCCACCCCCTGCCCTCCATCATCCCCACAAATGCTATCAAGCTCAATGTGCAGACGCCTCTCGTTCCCTCATCCCTGGCTTAGTGATGTTGGTGCCCCTCTCCCCAGCTCGTTTAGATGGCTTGGTGAATGGCATGTCCTGTGTGCCCTCTCATGGCACATACAGGGCTGTGGTGGGCCTTTTGGCCTTACATAATAGAGCCTTTCCAGCATGCCCATATCCCTCAGCCTCTTTATTCCTTCCTGAATTGTCATCGGAGTGAAGAGGAGAAAGAAGGTTGGAGGGAAGCATCCTAAACTGCAGAGCAGAGCTTCAGGGAAAACAGTGGGCAGTCCTGGAGCCCAAGTGGCCCATCAGAGAAGTCCCATGTCTCCCAGGAGTGGGCCACTGGCTATGAGCAGCATGTAGAAAGTATGTCCTGGTGCAAATGCAGACAGACCTCAGAGCACCCCAGCTGAGCCCCTTGTCCTGTGGTCAGAGGTGTGTGAGAGACACTCTCAGGGCTATGATTGGAGCCCAGGACAAAGATGAGGCTGGGTGTGGCCCAGCCTGCTTTAAATTCCCGTCTGCATCTGCAGTAACCTGTCTGACCTGTAAGGTGGCACCAGGTGCCTCTCAGGACATCGCCACTCCTGGCTGGAAGCGGCTGAGTCAGAGTAAGTGGGCTTCAGGGTGGCCTGCAGAGGGGCAAGCTGACTCACATGGGCCTCACCTCCTCTCCCCTAGCCATTCCACGTTGGATCCACACAGGAAAGGAGCATCTGCCCTCCTTCAGAAGCAGTCTCTTCCCTGCTCCCCCATTCAGAGAGGGTAAATTCATGAGGCCCAGGCTGTGAGGTAGTTAAGGTCAGAAACACCTCATGTGAGATGAGTGCCCTGCCTGGATGCTGTCACTGCATCGAGCAGATGGACTGGAGCCATTCTGAGTGAGAACAGCCGCCCATGAGCCAATCTCCTGGAGACCCCTGGGATGGACGGTGCCTCAGAATATTGGCGCTGGAAGGGCCTTAGGGATCACCTCCTGTCAGCATGTCTACCCAGAAGGAAACTGAATTGCTTAGAGCCCTCCAGGGAGAACTGGCCAGAAGCCCTCCTGGCTTTTAATCCTACTGTGCATTTCCCCCAAAGCCATCAAGGTGTAAGAGAGACAGAGCTGAGTGATAAACCAAAGACCCAAAAATGCAGGCCCAGCGTGGCACTATCAAAGATCGCTTTCTTCAGGTGCTTTCAGTGGTGCTGAAATGTCTCAAAACAGCCGGCACAGGAATGTCCCGGCCGTTCTGGAGTTGCCCATTTCTCCCAGCAGCGTGGCTTCTCTCCTGTCTACTCCAGCGTCAGCAGCATCTCACGGGAAGAATCCCGAGCCGATCTCACTCAGTTCCAGCCTCACTGTTGCTTCCTTCTACCAGAGAGGCGTGAACTTCCCTGTCACTCCAGGAAAATCAAGAGTTCTGGGCTTCTTCCCATTAGGCTCTCCCCTAACAGGACACTCGTCTCTTCCCACTTCTGTTCTTCCGATATTATCAGGTTAGAAGATGACCTGGTCTATCCATATAGTTCCCTATCATTGGTACAGCTTTATCAAAATATTCAAAGTAAAGCTCCTGAGGTCTATTTCTATGTCTGTTTCTAGTGTCTCCAGCCTAAGAAAATTGTCTAGGAAGGTGGTAATTTGGTTTTTTTCCACAATAAAATCTTAGCTCCACCACTTGAATTGTATTATCTGGGAAATTACTCAGACTTAACATATCCTTATCTATAAATGTACTAATCTGTAAAATGTAATGGGACTATGGTGTTATGGTGTAACCTCCCACGGCTGCTGTTACAAGATAACCTACGTACAGCACCTAGGATGAAACAGATGCTCAACACAGCTGGGGTTCTGAATCTTAGGCTTGGGAATGAGCTAGAAGTACAATAGATCTGAGGTTAGAAATCCAGCCAGAGGTGAAAATAATCTATGCAATTAGACAAAACAAGGGGGGAAACCCAACAACCAATGAGAACAGGTATGTGGTTGACAGGAGGTCTGCACCTGGGTTCTGGTCACTGCTATTTCCTTCTTTGGATTCCTGGATTAGCAGGCATGGAAATGAACGCCTTATTATTAATTTAGGTAATGCATATTAAAACACTTTGAGCCCAGCCAGTGCAGCTCAGTGGCTGAGCATCAACCTATAAACCAGAAGGTCATGGTTTGATTCCCAGTCAGGGCGCATGCCCTGGTTGGGGGCTAGATCCCCAGTAGGGAACGTGCAAGAGGGGCAGCCAATCAGTGTTTGTCTCTCATCATTGATGTTTCTTTCTCTCACCCTCTCCCTTCCTCTCTGAAATTAATGAAAATATATTTTTAAAAATTTAAATACCTCATTTAGAAAAACTTTGAAAAACATAACAGCCCTAGCTGGTTTGGCTCAGTGGATAGAGTGTCAGCCTACAGACCAAAGAGTCCTGGGTTTGATTTGGGTCAAGGGCATGTACCTCGATTTCAGGCTCCTTCCCAGCCTGGTCCCTGGTCAGGGCATGTGCAGGAGGCAACCAATCAATGTGTTTCTCTCACATCAACATTTCTCTCTGTCTTTCCCTCTCTCTAAAAATCAATGGAAAAATATCCTCAGATGAAGATTTAAAAAAAATAAAAACAACATGCTAGAGGAGCCTAAAAAACAATGTTAGATGGTTATATTTACAATAAAGAGTTTGTTAAGGTTATCTCAGAAATAGGAAGATAGTGTGAAATATTTGTGGAAAACAGGATTCTTAATCCAGTAATTAAATCCTAAAATCCTAAGTACCTAAGAAGAGTCCACCACCAGGTAGCACAGAGCCTTATACAGAAAAATTGCTCAGGATCCAGCATCTTGAGGATCCTGAAGAAGTAAAAGTTGTCCCATTTCAGCATGGATCCCTCCTTCTGCGCGCTAACACTGGACGTTCTTCTGGGTGTCTCATTTATTTGTTTATTTATTTATTTAATTGATTTCAGAGAGGAAGGGAGAGGGGTAGAGAGATAGAAATATCAATGATGAGAGAGAATCATTGACCAAGCCTGCAACCTGGGCATGTGTCCAGACAGGGAATCAAACTGTGACTTTCTGTTCATAGGTCAATGCTCAACCACTGAGCCATGCCGGCCGAGCTGACTGAGTATTACAATACATATTCCTAAGACAGTAGGTAACTAAGCCAATGAGATTCCCTATAGTCCTCATCTAGGCAAAGCTTTTCCTGCCAGGCTAATTTTTTACCAATTAGACCAGGCGTTGGCATCTTTTGGGCCCAGTGCCCAACCCATATCCTATCAGCTAAGACCTAATGTGGAGGGACAGGTGAATACTAAAATCACACAACTCCTAGGGCCTTTGCCCACAGCAAAATCTTTGGCCTGTAACATTTTTCTTAGCACATGGTTGATGGTGATAAGATTACATGAATGAGGAAGAAAATATAAGTAAAAATTTAAAACGTCAAGCCCAACATTAAACTGAAAGACACAAAACATTAGGAAAATGTTGTTTTAAACCTTATCAAATGTTCCACACAAATTACTTTCAAACATCTCACTGTTTAAACAAAATTTCAGACCATACAGAAAACCCCGACTTACCTAAAAACTTTATATAGTAGTTGAAAAATGCTTAGGCCCAACTACATCAAACTGATTAAGTCAATATCAGAATCTGTAGACCTGCGGGAGCAGAGAGTACCACAAGGTGGCAGCATTGTCCCACCTAGGTATGTTTTCTAGGGCTGTGTGCTCATCTGTTGCACCTGCTCTAAAACTGCCAACTCTTCCTTGAATGTCCAGTATTTTTAAGATGCCAGAACAGCCCCTAGCTGATAGAGAAGGAGTAAATCTTAACAGCAGGGGTGGCATCTATTTTTTTTAAGTCCAGTATGCTCACTGTCTCTAAGCTCACTCCATTCCCAAGATCTTAGGACTGGCTGTCATTATTTTTTTAGTCTATCTGAATATGTAATTGGGCAAGAAAGCAGTGGCTTGGATTATCCAAGAATTACAAGCCCCCAAGCCATGTTTGAATTGCAGGAATTTAATCTTTTTATTGTAATATTCCTTATTTAGCATTTACGTAATCTAGTTTTTTATTTTAACTATTTTTAATATCTGTATACATCTCTCCTACTAAATTCAATTTGATCTCAACTGTGATGGTTAATTTTCTGTGACAACCTGGCTAGACCATAGTACCTACATATTTGGTCAAATACCACTCTAGACATTTCTTTTTAGATGAGACTAACAGTTAAATCAGTAGACTTTCAGTCAAGATTACCCTCCATAGTGTGGATAGACCTCAACCAATCAAATGAAAGCCTTAGAAGAAATAGATGTAAGTCCCCTGAGAAAGAGGGAATTCTGCCCCCAGACTGCCTTTGAATTCTTCCCTGGGGATCCAGCCTGTCCTGAAGATTTTGGAATTGTCAACCCCCACAATCATGTGAGCCAATTGCTTCTCTCTCTCTCTCTCTCTCTCTCTCTCTCTCTCTCTCACACACACACACACACACACACACACACACACACACTGTTCTGTTTCTCTGGAGAACCTTGATTAATATACCAACAATAGGCCAGGCACTACTGCATTATGGAATAGTAAGATGATTAATAAATACCCTTGATATTAAATGCTAAGGCAACTGTAATATTAAGTACCATGAGAACACAAGAAAAAAAGAACTTTGGGAGGTGGTTTGGAAAACCATAAAGAAGTGACAATTGGATTACAAAAAATGAATAGGTGTCCAAAGGGCAGACATTACAGGATGACGGGTCCCAAGCAGTGGAAGCCCTGGGAGAAAAAATACACCAAGGGGCAAAATAAGTACCACCCCCATCCCAATGTGGATGTGACTTCAAGATACTGTGCTATAACATCCAACATTTTTAAAGCTTTTACTATTTTGTTAAGGGCTTTTATATGGATACCAAAACACCTCAAAACTCTATGAAGCCAGATACACTTATTCCCAACTTTACAGTTTGGGAAACTAAAGTGCACAGGGTTTAACCAAGTCCAAGGCCCCAAATCAAACAGGAATGTAAACCAGCAGTCTGACTTCAGAGTCCACAATCCTAACCACGATATTACATGATCAAAGCAGAGTCCAGGAATCTTCAAGTCTATACACACGTTTTTGTTGCTTAGTAATCCCTGCACAAAGTGTTCATTACACTTTTGACCAAAAAGATTTCCAAAGTCCTGAAGAAAGCAAAGCCTACCCAGGAGTGAGCAGTGCTCACACATGCTGTGATTTTCAGCCCCGTTCTTATCCAGGTTTGAGCACTGCAGTCTCCTGAAGTGCATTAGGAATGTGTTTATGTTCTAAGCCAGAATGAAGTGTCAGTAGGTGGCAGCCTTACCCTAAAAATAGATGAATTTCATTCACTTACTGTTCTTTACAGGCCTTTAAATCTCCTTTATTCAGGGTACACAATAGACACATTATAATACTTTCCCTTCTACCTGTGTTGATCTTTCTTTTTCTCTTTCTCGGTTGCCACTCCCATTCCACCACAGATTTTACCTATCTTCTCTGATGGCCCTGCCTTCACATCGTTTCTTTGGAAATTTTGCTTTTCATGTTTTGGGGGTTTATTTAAATCCTCAACTGAGTATATTTTCCATCAATTTTTAGAGAGAGTGGAAGAGAGAGGGAAAGATGAAAATATCGACATGAGAGAAACACATCGATTGGTTGCCTCCTGCACCTGGCTCAACCAGGGTCCTGGCCAAGGAGGAGCCTGCAACTGAGGTGTGTGCCCTTGACTGGAATCATACCCAGGACCCTTCGGTCCACAGGCCAACCCTCTACCCACTGAGCCAAACTGGCTAAGGCTGCTTTTCATATTTTTTAAACTAGTCAGTCATAACTGTCTTCCCTGACTACTTCCTTCACTCTCTAGATTTGAAAATAGACCTAGTCTCACCCTAATGGCCTTGTACATGCAAAACACTAAAACAGTATGAATAAGCTAGCAACAAAACAAATCTTAAATATCTAAATACTTAGTACAAAAATATCTGAACAAATATACAATATAGAAACTATCTTATCCAAATGGGAAACCTAGAAACTAAGTAACTTTTTTTAAAAATATATTTTCATTGATTTCAGAGAGGAAGGTAGAGGGAGAGGGAGAAACATTAATGATGATATAGAATCATTGATTGGCTGCATCCTGCACGCCCCACCCTGGGGATTGAGCCCACAACCCGAGCACGTGCCCTGACCAGGAATCGAACCGTGACCTCCTAGTTCATAGGTCAACGACCAACTACTGAACTAGATTGGCTGGGCAAATAACTTTTTAAAATACGTGTACAGTGAGGTTTGAAAATTTAATCACTGAATCCTTGTTTCAGAGGAAATCATATACAGGGTGTCCAAAAAAAATGTATATACAGTTTAACAACTGATAGTTCAATTTTAAAAATGAAATGTATTTTAATAAACACTGCCTTTATAAGTATTCAAAATGAGTGTATACATTTTTTGAGAATATATATTAGAGGCACGGGGTGGAGGGGCCATGAGGAGGGGTGTAATGTGTCCCTCAGCCCAGCCTGCACCCTCTCCAATCTGGGACCCCTGGAGGGATGTCCAACTGCCTGTTTAGGCCCGATCCCGGGAACAGGCAGTCAGACGCCCCTCTCACAATCCAGGACTGCTGACTCCCAAATGCTCGCCTGCCTGCCAGCCTGATCACCCCCTAACCACTCCCCTGACAGCCTGATCTACACCTAACTGCCCTCCCCTGCTGACCTGGTTGCCCCCAACTACTCTCCCCTGCAGGCCTGGTCACCCCTAACTGCCCTTCCTTTTAGGCCTGGGTCCCTCCCAACTGCCCTCTCTTGCTGGCCATCTTGTGGCAGCCATCTTGTGTCCCCATGGGGGTGTCCATCTTGTGTGTTGGAGTGACAGTCAATTTGCATATTATCCTTTTATTAGATAGGATATATATGAATCTAATGAAAACTATAGCTCCAATCTTGGGAAACACATATATACAAAATTCTATGGGAAATCTTAGAGATTTTGTCTCCTCCAAAGGTCATCCACAGAAGTCCCTCCCAGGGGTCCAAGGCCTCCCAAGTTAAAAAACATATATATCTAGATATATTAATATAAAAAGCCAGCAACCAGAACACCAGAATGACCAGTCTCTATGATGCCCACCAGTGTCCAACCTCACGCAGTCCCCCCCCCCCCCCCCCTCCGCGCGGGGCCGACCCCCAATGGGCTCCCACCAACCCAACCGGCCCACAGCCTCCCTCCCCTGATTGCCCCCCACCCACCCCAATCAGCCTGCTGCACCTCCCCTAGCTGGCCCTGCCCCTGACTGCCCCTCCAACCCCATAGGGGGTAGGGCCAGCTGGGCAGGGAGAGGGGCTGCAGGAGGTTGGCTGGCTGGCCCTGCCCCAGATCAGCGCCTGCCCCGCCACCCTGATCAGGGGCAGGGTCTGCTAGCCAATGTTTTGCAGACCCTCCCCCCAGCCAGCCCCGCCCCAGATGGGCCCCCACCACCCTAATCAGCCCACAGCCCCTCCCCCCAGCCAGCTCCAACCCTGATCAATTCCCCCCACTCTGATCAGGGTCAGGGCTGGCTGACCAACCACCCATGGTTCCTCTCCCAGGCCGCTGGCCCCTAATTGCCCCCCCACACATTGAGGGGGGGGGCTGGCTAGCCCATCATCCACAGCCCCTCCCCACAGCCGCTCCATCCGGATAAGCTCCCACCACCCGAATCAGTCCGTGGCCCCTCCCCACCACCACCAGCTCCGCCCCAATCGGCCCCCCCACACCAATCAGGGATGGGGCTGGCCAGCCAACTTCCCACAGCCCCTCCCCACAGCTGGACCCACCCCCAATAGCCCCCCCATCCCAATCACCCATGGGCTACCAGCCAATCACCCATGGACCCTACCCCCAGCTATCCCAGCCCTGACCTGATGGTGCGCGCTGGCCAGCCAACCTCCCGCCATCTCCTCTTCCTGACAGGCCTGGCCCAAATATGCCCTGATTGGGGCTGGGCAGGCCGGACTCCACCCATGCATGAATTTGTGCACTGGGTTTTAAGTCTATAGTAATAAAAGTCTAGGTGGCCCTCGCACTCGATGTCATCACAATATGGCCCCACAAGATGGCCACATGCACAGTGGTGGTGGGGCCTGGTGGCCACTGCATGCAGTGAGGCCTGGAGGTCCCGTGGCTCTGTGCAGTGCAGAGTAGGCCGGTCCCAGCATCTGTGCACCTTGGGTGGAGAAGGTGGGTCCCGGAGGAGAAGGTTGGTCATGGCAGGGGAGGGCAGTTGAGGGCAATCAGGCCAGCAGGAAATGATCGGGCTGGCAGGGGAGGGCAGTTGGGGGTGATTGGGCAGGCAGGGGAACAGTTAGGCGTCAATCAGGCCGGCATGGGAGTGGTTAGGGGGTGATCAGCTGTCAGGCAGAAGCAGCTAAGGGCAATCAGGCAGCAGGCAGGTGAGCAGTTAGGAACTAACGGTCCCGGATTGTGAGAGGGATATCCAACTGCTTGCTGGTTGAGGCCTGATCCCGCAGTCAGACATCTCCCAAGGGGTCCCGGATTGGAGAGGGTGCAGGCCAGGTTGAGGGATACCCCCTGTCCTGTGCAAGAATCTCATGCACTGGGCCACTACTGTGTGTGTGTGTGTGCGCGTGTGTGTGTGTGTATAATATTCTATTCGTTGGAATTTTGTTATTTATAGGCTATAAGTCCTTATGAAGCACTTTCTACCAAACTACTAAAAGTAGTAGCTATTCTTTTTATTCTCAAATTAAAACTTTATAAAGTTGGGTTATTTCATTTAGTATCTTTTTTAAAAAATATATTTTTTTTTTATTTTTTACAGAGAGGAAGGGAGAGAGCTAGAGAGCTAGAAACATGGATGAAAGAGAAACATCAACCAGCTGCCTCTTACACACCCCCTACTGGGGATGTGCCCCGCAACCAAGGTACAAGCCCTTGATCGGAATCAAACCTGGGACCTTTCAGTCCACAGACCGATGCTCTATCCACTGAGCCAAACCAGTTTTGGCTCAACTAGTATCTTTCACAACATTTTCTATCACTTTTCTGAAAAAGACTTTATGAGGGAACTGGTCATTTTGTGACAAATTTCAGAGAACATTAAGAGAAAGGTGACAGGAGAAGAAAGCAAAGGAGAGGAATAGTTGAAATACTGTCCAGAAAGGGAAGTATACAGTCTACGTACACAATAAACAGTGCTTTATTAATGACTTTGGATACTTCAGAGGCCTTTTTAAAATTAAATGTGTAAAAAATAGTCTTCATTTTACAAGTTCAAAATCAGACAAATCATGAGAGTCTGTAACTGTCATATTTATAAACTGTATCAACCCAAAAACTCACAAAGGATACAATCCATGTTACATTCCACATCTGCATATCTACATGACACCTCCTACACAGAAACACAAAATCAATCCCATCATTTTAGTTCAGTGCATGGGAAGTAGTATCACAACAAAGGCAACATTTTTCAACCCAAGTACAAATTCATTATTTTGTGCAAAAATACAGTATAATCTGTCCAGGATTAGTTAGTAAGATATGTTTCTGTGTTGCTGAAATACAGCTAAAGTTTTCAATTTTAATTACAAAGGTAATTAAATGTAATTAGTTTAGTTACCAAGGGAATTACTTCTGATTTACAATTGACCTAAATACAGTGGACTAGAAGCCCGAAGCATGAGAGTCATGTACTATGGGGGGTCCCTCAGCTTGACCTGCGCCCTCTCACCGTCCGGGACCCCTCGCTCTTTACCGCCTGCCTGCAGTGGAGGCAGGAAAGGCTCCTACCACCACCACTGCGCTTCCAGCCATGAGCCCGGCTTCTGGCAGAGCAGCACTCCCCCTGTGGTAGTACACTGACCACCAGCGACAGTTCCTGCATTGAGCGTCTGCCCCCTGGTGGTCAGTGCATGTCATAGCAACCAATTGTTCTGCCATTGAGTCAGTTTTCATGTTATGCTTTTATTATACAGGATGCCTTTTTTTTTACTTTTTAAATAAAATCTTTATTGTTGAAAGCCATTACATATGTTCCCTCTTTTCCTCCATCAACTCTTTTAGCCCACCCCCATCCCATGTACCAGACATTTTAAAAAACATATAAACTTTTATTGATTTTTTTTGAGAGGAACAGGGAGAGAGAGAAACCTCGATCAGCTGCCTCCTGCATGCTCCCTACTGTGGACCAAGCCCAAAACCCAGGTATGTGCCCTGACCGGAATGGGAACCTCTTTGTGCATGGGACGTGCCAGGGCTAAAAATAGCCTTTTTAAAAATCTTCAAAGTTAAATAATACAATTCTAAAAGCATATGTGCCATTCCACTCATTCAATAAACATGATTTACCTTAATACAGGTCACAAAAGTTCAACTGATTAACCAGAGTTCTTTATTTCCTGCCTGCTATCAACTTCAGTCTTAAACCTGACTTTATATCAAAAGCAGCAGTTCAGAAATTATTTCATAAGATTAATCCCAAAAGTTACTGGGTGGCTTTTTAAACTATTTCACTCTTTATAAATATAAATCACTAAAATAGTCTAGACCAGTGTGGGGAGCTCTTTAAAATTTGTATGTCCCCACCTCATGATTAAAGAGTAAGAATCTTCCTAAATTTCAAGTGTTTTGTTTTGTTTTTCAGTTCCCAGGTGATAATAATATGTAACCTAGTGTGGGAACCTCTAACTTAAACCACTAGCAAGTGTTTTTCAACTCTTAAGATACATGAATCACTTGAGGGAACTTTTTTTAAAAAGCAAAACAAACAGAGTTGCTTCAGCAGACTGAGAGTGGTGAGCAGGGACCAGTGTTTAAATAATCACTGCAGCTGGTCCACAAACCACTCAGAAACAAAGCACAGCCTTTGTCAGATTTTAAATGAGTACATTCAGCATGCAGGTGACACTGTACTGCAAGCACTATTGAATCCTGCCCTAGGCCGTTTTAGCCGGTATCTGAGGGCAACATGTAGTCTTTTAAAATAAAATGTGTTCTTAAACATAAGGTCAAAGTCAAGAGAACTGTGAGATCATAAACCATTCATTAAAGAAGGAAAGGGCTTTCAAGCTATTTAAACCTTTCTTTAACCAGACCAGTTCTTCGCATGCAACTTACTAAATCTAATGCTTTTCCATCACTAAGTATCCTGATATGTGATCAGACGCTGACTCTGGCTTACCAAAAACATAATGTACACTATTAAAAAATATACCTTCTAATCACACACCTTTACAGATTCTGTACAGTCTCTATGTAACAGACTGGAGACCAGCCAGACATTTAAGAATACTAAAAACAGTAAATAATAAACTCTCAATTTTAAAAACAATAAAACTTCACATTTCCCTCACATAAGTTTCTACTTATAATACTGGGGGGAGGATATCTAGAAAACACTAACAGTATCATGCTGCCTCTTTTGTGAAGAAGCTATCTACCAATTTTCCACAATTCTTATCATTATCTACAAAACCAGTAGTTGATATCCATCAATCTACTCTCAGCATTTTTTTTTTAATAACCACATGTAAAGCCACACAGCAAATCAGAAGACAGAACTAGCAATGAGACCTTCCATTTGAAAAGTTGAGCTCACTATTGTATCAGCTTGACAACCGTATCTCAGTGTGTGACAACTCTTACTAAGTATTATAAATATTTAAGCATATTTGAGTGTGTGGCAGCTCTACCACCACCCCTGCCAAACTTTAGATACAATCTACTCTGAACCAGAAGCTACCTAAGAACTAAATGGCAACAATACAAGGAAGCAGAGTGCATGGTTAGTGGAATCTATCTGGCATCGTGCTCACCTCGCCTATGCCTAAGAAGCTATTATTTAGTGTGTATACACTTTTCTATCATGTTCTTCACAAAGATTAATACCATCACCTCTTTTCCAGTAGCATATGTGATTAAACAGCTGGCATTCCTTCGTAACCAAGAAATGAAAAGGCAATTGCCAAAAACCAGCATTGGATCCCAAAAGAGGCAAGTCATTTCATAAAATAAGAAACTGAAACTTAATTCCACAGTTATTCAGAAGCTAAAACACTCATACTAATTTTTAACCATTTAAAGTCTAGTCTGTTAAGAAAACAATCAAACCATTTTCCAGTTAATAAGTGATTCAAGGCCAAAATAATGAATTTTAAAATTAAGTAAAACAGAAATTGAAAAATTACCCATAAATATCCAACCAAGTGACATTTTTGTCTTTTACTTGGGGAGTGGGGAGAGAAGAAGCGTCTTAAATGGCTAAAATGAACACATAGAGACAGCACTCTTGGGGAAAGGATTTCAAAACAGGACACAATGGTATAAGGCACTACCTTAACTTCAGTCTGCACTTAAGTCTTCTTAAATGCAAAGCACGTGGGACAAGGGAGGGAAGGACACACAAACACATTCAACTTTTCATGTCCTTTTTGCCGGTTTGGCAGTTAACTGCTTTTCTCTTTCAAATTCCTTCTCTCGTTGCTGCTCCCTTTCCAACTCTTCTTTCTGCCTCTTCTGCTGCAGCTTAAGTGCTCTTTTCTATATCAAAAATTCAAAAAAATGAGAACAATCAAGGTAAATAGATTATGGCCTAATTTAAAAATGCTTTTGTTTGAGTAATCAATACATATTAATACATTTCATATTTAACTTATAAATTCGTTCTGGGTAATTTAAGGTCTCCTTGGAACAAAAAGAAAAAAAAGAATTGTTACTCCATTAAATGAGGATTATAGTGTCGTATTCAGAGAATAGGAGCTTATAAGCTCAGCCTTCGGTAAAAAAAAAGCCCAGAGTGGGGTTCAACTGGATGTTTTAAAAGAAAACAAAGCACCATGAATTGAGCATATGATTATATATGGGTATATAAGAAGTCAGAAATGAATACTGAAGACAGACAATTACACCTCTACTTTTAGAAAGAATATAAAAGAACCTGCCAACTCACTTTTAACTTTGACGTCTTTTCATGAAGCATCAGCATTTCTTTCCTTACATTCACCAACTTGGCATGATAGTGTTTGGCTTCAGTGAACTTAACATGAAAAAATAAATGAAAAGTCAAATTAAAGTAGACTGAAATATCAAAATGGATAAATAAATCAATGCCTGCATTACACTTCATTCTTCCTAAATTGGTCAAATTTTTAAAGCCTTAATTATTTCCACAATTTAAGTCCAAATTTAAATTTTATTTAAACCACTAGAATTTTGAAAACACTTGATTCAGTTCAGATTGATAAAAAGTTACTAACCATAAAATAGGCATTTATTTTGTATACAGATACATTTTTGCGTTAAAAACATGCAATATAATCCTAAAATTCGGTAAGACTTCCCAATAATACTGTCAGCTTCATCTGAGAAAAGTAAAACTCTCTACTGCCTTTGCAAGAGAGAGACCAAGCCAGGATAAAGGACAGTTGAAGTGTTGCCCATCAGGAAAAGGCAAACTGTCTAGAGAGCCCTGTGGGCTTCTGAAGTCAGACCAAGCAGAACCACCTCCGTAAGGACACTTCTCCCACGGAGTTACAGATGTAGATTTTTCTATCTCACCCAGAGAGCTCTCAGGCAAGGTAAGAGAAGATCAGGTAACAAAATTGAGAGACGTGTCAGTAGAGATACTAGCAACCTTCATGCAGCTATACGTAAAGGCATAGTATGGTGAGCTCTAGAGCTTACAATCTCTCTCTCTCTCTCTCTCTCTCTCTCTCTCTCTCTCTCTCTCTCTCTCTCTCTCCCTCCCTCCCTCCCTCCCTCCCTCCCTCCCTCTCTCAACTTTCCAGTTTTCAGTTCCTCAATGCTAATCAGAATCACTACGGTGCTGAGAGAAGACAAAAAAGGAAGTCTTAGTTTCTGCCCTCAGACAGAAGCAACAGTATTACATCTGCCTGGCTCATTTATCATTCATTCATTCAACAAGATTTTGTAAGTCAGTGCAGTCTTGCCTGCCTCCTTCACGAGATGTCAGGAACTACAGGCAGAAAACTTCCATTTACTACCACAGGCTTCTGCCTAATGCTAGAGATGAAATTCCTTTCTGATTGTTATAAAAGGAAAACATTAATAAGCCATATTTGTCCAGTGAAAAATCAATTTACTGAGGTATGTGTGAAAAGTTCATAAAAATTATGCAAAAGAAGGTATTTGTAATGTTTACGCTGAAGAGGAAGGTAGTCCTAAGTTCCTTATTTTTGTTAATTCTTGTTTCTTAAAATACTAGTAAAGAGTATCGGTTCCTCTCATCTAAAAGCTATAGAGCTTCTGATGAAATTCAATTCTTGTCATTTATATTGAAAGCTTTAAAGGGTCCATAAGGAAACTTCAAAGGGTCTGTTTTAGCGTTTAACTTTGACGTGTCATAACATTATGAAAATGCCGTACAATTAAATATGAATTTTAAAAACCATGTAATTGATAAAAAGAGATGCACTTTCCCTAAAGGGAAAAATAGTATCCCAAAAGTTTCTTATTTTTAGTTCTCTTTTATAAAATAAAGATCTATTCCAGACTTCCATAAGTAAGTTCTAATTCCTATCATAAGTTCAACATTAAAAGATAACTATTTAAGACAATGGAAGTTCCAGTAAAATAAATCAAAGTTTCCTATTAAATAACAAATTCTACCCTTTTAAAGAAGTAGATGAGCCAAAACCGGTTTGGCTCAGTGGATAGAGCATCGGCCTGCGGACTGAGAGGTCCCAGGTTCGATTCTGGTCAAGGGCATGTATATTGGTTGCGGGCACATTCCCAGTAGGGAGTGTGCAGGAGACAGCTGGTCAATGTTCTTCTCTCATCAATGTTTCTAGCTCTTTATCCCTCTCCCTTCCTCTCTGTAAAAAATCAATAAAAAAATAAAAAATAAAAAAAATAAAATATATATATATATATATATATATATATATATATACACACACACACACACACATATATGTATATATATATGTGTGTGTGTGTGTGTGTATACACACATATATTTTTTAAAGTAGATGAAAAAATCCCAAACATATATATGTACAAAGTTGGGAGGACAAACCTATTTCTATAACAAGAAAGATGTCATTAAGCTATGTCAATTAAATCATACTTACCAAGGCATTAATATCCAACATAGAATGACATTCTTTAAATTTTGAAATCTCTTGTTCCAGTGTGTCTAATAATACAACTTGGTTCTGTCTGAAACAAAAGCACACAGCCAAAATAAACATTACAAACTGTAAGTGCTGATTCATTAAAAGAAATCACATTCATCTTGTTTAATGTTGAAGGTAGAAATTAAGTTGGAAATTTATTGATTCTCCAAGACTTATTAGGTTCAGCATAATCTTTTTCAAAATAATATTTCAAAGCCACATTCTGATAGCCAAATGTATCTTTTACTCTTCCTTCAATTTCAGATTCTAGTAACTAAAATGACCAAGTCATTTAAAATTATTACTTGTTATTTTGGGCAATTTTCTGTATTATCCAAAAAAAGATTTTTTTATGCTATCTTGCCAAAGAAACTTGATATTTTATTTATATTAAAACTGGAAGAAAACCACAAACAAGGTAAGGAGAAGTGACTTTTTAGAGTTGGGGGAAAAATCCAGGATTACCAAGGGATCTAAAGGAATAAATAGGAAACAAGATGAAAACAAAACAAAACTAAGAATCACAAGATTCCCCTACCAATAATCAGTTGTGTGATCTTAGTTTATTTTTCTAAATTTCTTCATTTATAAAGTGAGAAGGTCAGACCACATAATTTTGAAGGTTACTCAAAAATTCTGATTCAAACCTTTTACTGAGAAAGAGAAACCAACTTTCCTAATGATACCTAATAATACCAGTACCTCTCTAGATCCTAGTAATTAATACTAGGATCACAGGAATAAGTGGCACTGAAAGGTCATCTAACTAAATATTTTAAAAAATACTATTGACAAAAAAATAAAATAAAATAAATAATTTACTTGCAAAACTATGCTAAACAAAGGGCAATTATGAGAAAAAGAATAACAATGAAGAGACTGAGGGCAGTTACAGCATCGCCACCATCCAGCACCCAGAGGTCCTAGGTTTTTCCCATCAGCTCTGACCGGAAACCACAGCAGGTGAAACACAGAAAGGATGGATGATAGGAGAACCCAGTAAGTCAATAAAGCAAATACAGGGCTGCTATGACTAGAAAATAATATAGAAAAATCAACAAAACCAAAAGTTGGTGCTTCAAAAGATCAATAAAATTGATAAACCTCTCACCAGACTAACAAAAAAAAAAAAAAGAGAAAAGATATGAATTACTAACGTAATTTATTAGAAAGGTAATCATCACCACTGATCCCATTACATGAAAAGGATAATAAAGAAGTATTTTCAACAACTTTGTGTCTGCAAATTTGGTAACTTAGATGAAAATGACTACTTTCATGAAAGACAAAATCTACCAAAACTCACACAAGAAGAAACAGATAATCTAAGTAGGCCTATACCAAGAACTCAAATACAAGCGAAAGTTTATTTAGAAAGTCACAGAAATAGAAGAAGTGAGCTGTGGAAGAGGGAGCCGGCTGGGCTGCATGGACTCTGGAAACAAGTTACAGAAGCAGAATAAGGCCCTTGGAGCTAAGGAGAAAAGCAGCAAATGTACTTTGATTTGTGTCTTGAGGGGAAGGAAAGGTGTACAATCAAGAGAGACAGTCAGCTTTGGATTATTTGTCTTACATGTTTTTATCTGTTTTCTAAAGTCGGGAATCTTGGTAGAGGTCTCAGGGGAGGATCTCAATAAATATTCATCAGTTTATCAGGTGTGTCCTTTAGGGTCGTGGTCTCTACTGGCTGGTCAGCAGGAGGTTAGGGGTCATCAGTCATTGCACCTGGTCTTGATGTCAGCCACAGCTATGCTTTGTCGAGTTTTGCTGCTTTTCTAGGCCTGCAGCTGAGATCTAAAGGTTATCTCTATCAATAGTTTGACCAAAACTGTGTCTCAGTACCTGAGGGTTTGTTCCTGATGCAGGTCAGAACCTCATTGTCCTGAGGGCTTTAAGGCTCAAGGTGTGGTCATGCAAGGACTTGTATGGGAGTCATACAAGGCTATTTTCCTGTCCTCTTGATCCTCCTCTAAGGAGATCTACCACAAGACTAGGGACATGCCAGGGGACGAAAGGTCAGGGGAGGATGACCTACAATATGAAAGGTAAGGGGATCTAAACTGCATGACCAGCCAAAACCGGTTTGGCTCAGTGGATAGAGCGTCGGACTGTGGACTGAAAGGTCCTAGGTTCGATTCCGGTCAAGGGCATGTACCTCGGTTGCGGGCACATCCCCAGTAGGGGGTGTGCAAGAGGCAGCTGATTGATGATTCTCTCTCATCGACGTTTCTAACTCTCTATCCCTCTCTCTTCATCTCTGTAAAAAATCAATAAAAATATATTTAAACTGCATGACCAACTATATGCTAGGGGAAGAAAGGTCACCCTGAGGGCAAAGTCCCACTCCACAATACTTGTTTTTCCAATGTTGTCCATTGCTAGGCACCCAGGACTTTCCGCCCTAGTGACCTGTACCTGCCTATTGTTCCTACTCTGCTCATGTCTAACTGCCAACAATGTATTTACTAGAAAGATTGAATTAATAAGTAATAATCTCCCAGAATGAAAGCACCAGGACCAGACATTTTCACTGGTGACTTCTAACAAACATTTAAGGAAGAAATTATGCCCATTTTCTACAGTCTCTTCCAAACACAGAAGTAGAAAGATCATTTCCTATGAGGCCAACAAAACCCTAAAATCAAAACCCAGATAAAGGAAAGGAAAATCTACAGACCAATATATTTCATCAGCATAGATGCAAAAATTCTCAATAAGATATTGACAATCAAATTTGACAATGCATAAAAAGAATTATACACCAGTCCTGGCCATTATAGCTCAGTTGGTGGAGCTACCGTTCCGTGTACCACAGGGTTGCTGATTCTGTTAGGAGCAAAAATAGAATATTGGGGACTAGCTATAGTTTTAAGAAATACTAAACATGCTCAGTTTAACCATGATTGCATTGCTCTTATTAAAGAACCTGGCTAGGAGTTGTACATGCCTGGGACCTGAGGGTCAACCTTGGAATGTCCATTCTCATTCAAGAACTACTTAATATGGAAAGATTAATAACCTTGTTAGCCAAATGGAATTCAACCCCAGCCCGCATTGCCTGTAATCCCAACTTCCCCATGTAATGTTTGTCCAATCCAATATAAGCAGCTGGCTTATGGGGTATTGGAGAGCAGATTTTTGTGGCTGACCTGCTGCTCTCCCATACTACCGGCAGTATTGGAATAAACGCTCTTATGATTCAACCCTGTCTGCTGAATTGGCTAAAGTAGTGACAGGCAACCCAGACTCATTAGTTGTCCAGTTTTACTTCAATTCCAGGTCAAGGCATATATCCAGGTTGTAGGTTTGATCCCTGGTCAGGATCTGTATGGGAGGCAACCGATCTATGATGCTCTCTCACACTGATGTTTCTCTCTTTCGCTCTCTACCTTCCTTTCTCTCTACATCAATATAAATATGTTTTTAAAGTATTATACACCACAACCAAGTACAATTTATTCTAAGTATACAAAGCTGGTTCAATATTTGAAAAGCAGGAAGCTAAAGAAAAAAATCTTATGGTCCTATCAGTTGATGCAGAAACAGCATTTAAATCCAATACCATTCATGATTAAAAACACTCTCAACAAACTAAAAAAAACCTATAACTAACATCACACTGTGGTGAGAAACTAGTTGTTTTCCCCCCACAATCAGGAACAAGGAAAAGATGTCTATTCTCACTTCTTGTCTATATGATACTGGAAGTCCTAGCTAAGGCAAAACAAAAAGGAAAGAAAATAAAAGGCACACAGATGAGAAAGGAAAAAATATACAAATTACTAACATAATTAAGGAAGAAATTTTCAAAAAGATATAAATAATAGAGAAATATCCCAGGTACATGGAATAAAAGCCTCAATACGAAGGCCCTGATCAGGTAGCTCAGTTGGAGCACCGTCCTGATGCACCAAGATTGCAGGATAAATCCCTGGTCAGGACCACACAAGCATCAACCAATGAATGCATAAATAAGTGGAACAACAAAGAGATGTTTGTTTTTTTCAAATCAAATTTTTTTAAAAAGTCTCAATATTAAGTACCAATTCCTCCCAACTTGATCTATAGATTCAATGCAATCCCCATTTAAATCCCAGCAAGAAGAAAAAAGGAGGAGGAAGGGGGAGGGGGGAGGAGGAGGAAGAGGAGAAGAAGAAAAGAGGAGGAAGATGAGGAAGGGGGGAAGAAGCAGAGGAGTAGGAAGAAGAAAAGGAGGAAGAGGAGGAAAAAGGAAGAATTAGAAAAGAAATATGAACAATAAAATGGCAATAAATACATATCTATCAATAATTTAATCTTAAAAATCAAAATAAATGAAGAAGGAAGCTAATGAACAAAGTACTGATGAATAAAACAGAACCACAGGCATGGGAACATGGAACAGACTGATAAATCTCAGAGGGAAGGGGTAAGGGGTGGGGGTAGGAAGAGATTAACCAAAGAACTTATATGCATATATGCATTACCTAAGAACACAGACAATAGGGTGGTGAAGGCCTGGGGTAGGGCAGGAACTGGTGAAAGAGAACAATGGGGACATCTGTAATACTCTCAACAATAAATATTTTTAAATAAATAAAAAGAATATTAAAAAATTAAAAATTAAAAAAGATACTTAAGATCCTAACTGCTTTGGTTCAGTGGACAGAGCATCGGCCTGCAGACTGAAAAGTCCCAGATTCGAATCCAGTCAAGGGCTTCATTCCCAAGTAGGGGGTGTGCAGGAGGCAGACAGTCAATGATTCTCTCGTCACTGATGTTGCTATCTCTCTCTCCCTCTTCTTTTCTCTCTGAAATCAATTAAATATATATCCTTTTAAAAAGATACCTAAGGATTTCTGGCAACTTGTGAGCCAGCAATTGAATACAAATGTGACTCTTACGGAAGCAATTTTGCAATTCTACTCAATGGCCATCCTGCAACATTCCCAATAGACAAGACTTTCATAAAATAATAGTAAAATACCAAAAGCTAATCAAAGTCTAGATAAGATTTAGGGGTACTTCTTAGAAGTCAAACACCCTAGAAGTATTCTTTTCACTTTTTATATTTAGACTAGAGGTCCAGTGCACAAAATTCGTGAATGGGGGGGGGGGGGGAGGGGGGAGAAGAGGTGTCCCTCAGCCCAGCCAGCATCCTCTCCAACCTGGGACCCCTCAAGGGATGTCCAACTGCCCGTTAGGCCCGATCCCACCAGACAGTCGGACATCCCTCCCACAATCCAGGACCACTGGCTTCCAACCACTCACCTGCCTGCCTGATCAACCCCTAACCACTCCCCTGCCAGTATGATCAACAACTAACTGCTCCTCTGAGGGCCAGATTGCCCCTTACTGCCCTCCCCTGCTGCCTGATCATCCCTAACTGCCCTCCCCTCAGGCCTGGTCCCCCCAAATGCCCTACCCTGAAGGTCTGGTCTCCCCTCCCAACTGCCCTCCACTGCAGGCCTCATCGCCCCCAACTGCCCTCCCCTACAGGCCTGGGTCCCCCCCAACTGTCCTCCTCTGCCTGCCCAATCACCCTTAACTGCCCTCCCTGCTTGCCTGATTGCCTACAACTGCCCGCCCCTACTGGTCTGGTCCCAACTGCCCTCCCCTGCAGACTGGCCCCCCTAACTTCTCTCCCCTGCAGGCCTGATCGCCCCTAACTGTCCTCCCTTGCAGGCCTGGACCCTCCTCTCAACTGCCCTCCCCTGAAGTCCTGGTCCCCCGCAACTGCCCTCCCTTGGAGGCCTGGTTATACCCCAAACTGTCCTCCCCTGCAGGCCATCTTGTGGCAGCCATCATGTGTGTTGGAGTGATGGCCAATGTGCATATTACCTCTTTTTTTATAGGGTAACTATGAACTCCTCTACTCACCTGCTATCAGTAAAGATATAGAAATGCCCAATTGAATAACATGTTACAAAACAATATACCTTAATACAATATATACTTATACAGTAAATGACTCTACCAGAGGGAAATGAGGGCACCTCTGGTTTTTGTTAGCTCACGTGAGTTCCTGGAGGGCTTGTTTTGATCTCTGCAGATCTGGCAGGTAGTGAGAAAGCAATCCTTCTGCAAGTTGCTCCACAGCTTTCTCTTCCACAGTCAAGTCCTCTATTAACCCTTCATCTGGAGAAGCATCACTTAAACCTGTCCCCAAGCAAAAATCAAATTTAGGAAGCTTTTAAGTTGACACAGGAATGAGAGAGTAGTAGGCAGGCAGGGAAGGAGGCTGGCGGTGGGGTTCAGCACACATGTATGAGGCAGTACAGGTATCCTTTTCTCCTATTTTCTCTTTTACTTTCTGAGTATCCTTTTAAAAAAGGACTATGAACACTCAAAACATATTTTTTAAGCTAGTAGTATAATGTGAAGTCTATCATACAGGGCGGGACAAAAGTAGGTTTATAGCTGTGAGTAAATGAAACACAGTTTATTCTTGTATTATTATTTATTAATTATTGTATTATTTTCCATCCAAACAATTGTAAACCTGTATACTCGTATACATTTTAACTCACAGAGCCCTTTCTTACTCTGCCCCAACTGTCTAGTTAATTACCGGAAATGTCCAAGTTTTCACATACATTTAGTTACTAAGTTCAAGATATTTTGTTGTGGGAGATTAAAGAAAAAAAAGGGGCTCTGTATTCTATACATATAAGTAACATTTGCTGCATGTCTATATCATGTATTAGTTTCTGAGTATAACAGTAAATTAGGAAAGTATCCTTCTGTGAGAGGTGCCATTAGAGAAACCGAAACTCAGAGGGGAATTCAGAGGACAGAAAGACCACGTTCACCAGAGAAATCTGGGAACAATGCCTAAAAGGGGTGTGGGCATTTGTGCTGAAGCTTGTAGAATGGATGAAATTTTCATTTATTTCTCTTTTTTTAAAAATGTTACTCTTATAAAAATTTAAAACACAAAGATGAAAAGTGAAAATACTTCTTCTCATGCCCTTAGATTCATTCTGGAGTTTCTTACACAGCCTTCAAGAAACTGTCTTTCGCCGAAACTGGTTTGGCTCACTGGATAGAGCGTCAGCCTGTGGACTGAAAGGTCGCGGGTTCAATTCCCTGGTCAAGGCCATGTACCTTGGTTGCGGGCACATCCCCAGTGGGGGGTGTACAAGAGGCAGCTGATCGATGATTCTCATCAATGTTTCTAACTCTCTGTCCCTCTCCCTTCCTCTCTGCAAAAAAATCAATAAAAATATATTTTTAAAAAATAAAAAAAAATAAAAATAAGAAACTGTCTTTGCATACCCATGCAAAAACCCTGTTTTTATCACAAATGAAATATTAGTTGTATTTTTCTACAACTTTTCTCTTAAATATATGTTACATCTTTCTAAATTAACATATGCATATAGTAGTTTTACTACATTATTTTTTTAAGTTAATAGAATTTTAACATAGTTTAACCAACTCCCTATTGTTTTGGACTGAATTGTGTGTGTCCCGGCCAAAATTCATGTTGAAGCCCTAACCTCCATGTAAGGGTATCTGGTGATGGGGCCTTTGGGAAGTTTAAATGAGGTCATGAAGGTGGGTGAGATTCTTGCCCTTAAAAGAAAAGGAAGAGAATCAGAATTCTCTGCCTCGACCATGTGAAGATCAGAAGATGGTCCTTATCAGGACCCTAATCTGCCAGCACCCAGATCCTGGACTTCCCAACCTCCCTATCTGTGAAGAATAAATGTCTGTCATGTAAGCCACCCAGCCTACGGCACTTTGTTACGGCAGCCCGAGTACACTAAGACACCTATGGATGAGTACTTAGGTTTTTTCACTTCGTGCTATTTCAAACAATGTTGCAGTAAGCTTTCTCCCTTGTCTTTCCAAATCCGTGTCACTGTTTTTGTAGGGCGAATTCTTAGAAATAGACGGATGGGACAAAGGTTTATGCATTTTTAATAGGCGTTGCAAAACTGCCTTCTTAAGAGATGGCAATAATTGACTCCTGCCAACTATCTGAGAGCTATTATTTCCAAATGGGTAAGTATGTATGAAGACAGGATTGAAAGGAATACAATATGGGAAAAGAAAGCCACATGAGGAAAAGTAGGAATACAGCATTGCTCTGAATAGAGAAGGTAGTGGGAGCATGGGACATAAGAGTTGTGAGCTATGTGAACCACATGGCCAGCCTAGGAGGACCCCTGAGGGCCAGGCTAATGGGTTATTTTAGTAAGTAGTTAGGAGCCACTTAAGGCTTCCGAGCAAGGAAATGTCATGATTGGAGCTTTATCTTGGAGCACTGATGTGACAGCAGTGGGACAGATGAGGAAGAAGAGTAAGAGACTGGGAGCAGAGCCCTTCCGGTGTAGAAGGAGATTAGCATTACAACTTGTAACGATGAAAATACGAAGAGGAAATGAAGGTTCTCAACATTTCTAAGGCAGCGACCCTATACTACAGTTCCTCATGTTGTGGTGACCCCCAACCATAACACTATTTTCATTGCTATTTCATAACTAATTTTGCCACTGTTAATGAATTGTAATGTAAATATCTGTGTTTTCCGGTGGTCTTAGGTTCTATAGCAGCGATTCTCAACCTGTGGGTTGCCTAAGACCATTGGAAAACCCAGATATTTACATTACGATTCATAACAGTAGCAAAATTACAGTTATGAAATAGCAACGAAAATAATTTTATGGTTGGGGTCACCACAACATGAGGGACTATTTTAAAGGGTCAAGGCATTAGAAAGGTTGAGAACCACCGCCCAAGATTAAACAGAAGTTGGAGGCAAGTGAGAGGAAAAAGTTCAGGGTAACACCAAAGTGAGAGTGACTTGGCACCATTAATAGGATCAAATATCTCCTTTTATTTATGGACACGCTATGAGATCAGTGCAACAGAACCATGTCAAAGTACCAATCAAGCAGATGAAAAAAACGAACTGAGAGGGACCCAAACTTCACATATAAACAGGGAAGTTATATTTACAGAAGCAATTTATGAAGGTAGGGAGAGAGGGAGATCACCAAGAAAGGACTGAGCCCTATTTTTTCGGTAACCCCTATATTTCTGGAACAAGAGGGGGAAAAAGAGAGGGTCCCTTATCTGCCACAGAACATGACTCTGCTTTGACGACTTTCTCAATCCTCCCAAGGAGGGCTCAGAAATAGTACCATTCCGGATGCATAGCAAGTCAACCCATTGCATTCCATGGATCCTTAGGGCTTAAATCGCTCTGGGAACTGCTGGAGGAACAGGGATGCAGCAATGTCAACAAGCAAGGCGGAGCACTGGGTAACTTCTAAGTTACAAAGCGATCACCCTGACAAATTCATTCTCAACCACTAACGTGTAACAAATAGCTAACAAGGAGCTGGCGTCACGTACACGCAGAACGACTTAACCATCAACTGCTTCCAACTCCACCCCGAAAGCACCGCTTCCCCCTGCAGATCTCGTGTCCCCCCCCCCCCCCCCCCGAGTCCGCAGGGCGCGGGCCAGCTCGGTGCCCACTTCCGCGTCGCTCGGGGCCGCGGCCGCCAACGCCGCTCAGTCCCCGGAGCGCCCCGGCCGCCCGCCCCGCCCGCAGCACGTACCGGGCGTCCGCTCCCCGGCTCCCAGGCCGGCGGGCGGCCCTGGCAGGACCCCGTCCGACAGCGGCGGCTCAGGGACACTCATGTCCCTCCGCTGGGAGCAGGGCAGGGACGGTAATGCAGACGGTCAGACACAGTGAGGCGGGCTAAGCGCGTCCCGCGCCCCGCCGGACCGATCCGGCAGTCGCACCCGGAAGTACCGGAAGCGGAAGCCAGCGGGCTCCGGGCACGTGACCGCGGTTCCGCCCCCTGACCGTTCCGCCTCCAGCATTCCCCTCACCCCGTTGCTCCGGGGACTCCGCTCTGACGTCACAGGCGGGTCCAGGGAGCGGAGTCCAAAAGGTCTGCGCTGCGGGCTTGCTGCCCTGGGACCCACCGGAGCGGGACGGCGCGAGGGGCGGGAGGGTGAGAAGAGAAGAGGCTGCTCCCGGGGCCTCGCAGGCGGGCTCTGTAGAACTGGGCGGACAGTCGGGCTTACTTCGCGGAGGCCATGCACAGCTCTTCAGTTCTGTGTCTGTGTTAAGGTGACACCTTAAGTACTAGAACTGCGTGCCTTCCCCGCAATTTTGGACCATAGCTTCAGCCTTGCTGATTGGGGCATTGGCCAGCATACGGGTCTCCCCCTGTGGATTGTAGGTGAATGATTTAAGGCCTGGGTTGCAGCATCTACTGAACAAATTGAGTCATATGACTAAAAACTGCACTTACTGAGAAGGGGGTGGAAGGTGAGAGGAAGAAGAGCATGCAGGAGGCAGCCAAATCAGTGATTCACTCTCATCATTGATGGTTCTATCTCCCTCTCACTTCTCATACATGTAAAGTCAAACCTCAGAAACTTGTACCTGCAACCCCACTGCCCTTATCCGTGCATTCACACCCCTTCTTTTGGCCTCCCTCTCAAGAGTAGCTATTCCTTACCTGTAATAAGCAGAATGATGACCTCACCCCAAGATGTCCACAGTCTTAATCCCCAGAATCTGTTCCCATGTTAAATTTCACCAAAGCGGCTAATTAAGATTGCTAGTCACTTGATCATAACATAAAATAGATTATCCTGGATTATTGAGTGGCCCAATATAATCAATCACAAGGGTTTTCAACACTGGAGATGGAGGCAGAAAAGGAGAGTCAGAAGGGAGCTAGACTTTATATTTTTTTTTAATATATTTTATTGATTTTTCACAGAGAGGAAGAGAGAGGGAGAGTTAGAAACATCAATGAGATCGCTGTAGAGAATCATCGATCAGCTGCCTCTTGCACACCCCCTACCGGGGATGTGCCCGCAACCAAGGCACATGCCCTTGTCCGGAATCGAACCTGGGACCCTTCAGTCCGCAGGCCTACGCTCTATCCACTGAGCAAAACCGGTCCCGGCGGAGCTAGACTTTAAAAGTTAGAGAGTCACAACATTACTGGCTTTGAAAAGAGATAAAGGCGGCTACCTGCCAGGATTGTGGAGATCTCTAGAAGCTGGAAAATAGAAGGAAATGGATTTATCCCTAGAACCTCTAGAACCCTGCTGACACTTTAAATTTATCCCAATAACACTTTAATTTTATCCCAGTGTAACCTGACCTACAGAACTATCCTATATAATAAAGAGCTAATATGCAAATGGTCGTCAAGCCCTCTCACCATCAGGCCAGAAGGCTCAGACACTCAACACTGGGGAGAGAGGATGGGGACCAGCCAGGCACAAATGAGGTTACAAGAGATGAATGGAGACTAGCCAGTCTGTGGCCCAGGAGAGGGACAAGCCGCATGCCCCGCAGAGCCAGGAGTCAGCAGCTGCATCTGCACCTGCGGCCCCTGGAGGACAAGCCACATGTCCTGTGGCCCTGAGCACCAGCAGCTGTGCCTGTGCCTATGGCCTGAGGGGGTGGGGGGTGCGGGGGGAGGGAGGACAATCTGCATGCTGGATGGTCCCCGCAGTCTCGGGTGCCAGCGGCTGCACCTGTACTTGTGGCCCTGGAGAGGAACAAGTCACCTGCCCTGCAGTCCCAGACGCCTGTGGCTGAGGCCTGAGAGAAGGACAAGCTGCCCGCCCTGCAGTCCGGGGTGCCAGCACCAGTGCCTGCAGCTGCAGCCTGTGCAAAGCTGCCCACCCACGTCACCTGTGGCTGCAGCTGGCCCAGAAAATGCTGGCCCAGGTCCTGGGTGCCTCTACAACCTGCCAGAGGAGAAAATCCTGGGTCCTGGGTGTGGGGCAAGGCAGAGGCAGTTAGGGGTGATCAGGCCAGCAGGGGAACAGTTAGGGGCAATCAGGCAGACTGGCAGAGGTGTTTAGGGGCAATCAGGCAGGCAGGTGAGTGGTTAGGAGTCAGCAGTCCCAGATTGTAAGAGGCAATCCCCCTAGGGGTCCTGGATTGGAGAGGGTGCAGGCCGAGCTGAAGGATCCCCTTCCTGTGCACAAATTTACTACACCAGGACTCTAGTCCTATATAATAAAAGCATAATATGAAAATTGATCAAATGATGGGACAACATTTGGCAGGGGGCGGGGCCAGTGAGCAGATGACACCAGGCCAGCGAAGGCTTGTGCCAGCTGGCAGAGGGAGGGGACAGCAATGGGGGCAGAAGAGCAATGGCGGGAGGCCACAGGTAATGGTGGGGGGGCGGGGGGCAGGGCCAGCCACTGGCCAGCTTCTGCCATCCCCTGATCAGCTGCCAGTCGCCTCCCCATGGAGAGTGGGCCTAAGCCATCAATCAGACATCCCCTGAGGGCTCCAGGACTGTGAGAGGGCACAGGCCCGGCTGAGGGACACCCCCACCCTCCAGTGCACAAATTTTCATGCACCAAACCTCTAGTAAGATAATAAGACTTGTATTGTTTTAAGTTTGTAGTAATTTGTTACCATGGCAATAGGAAAGTAATGCATTACCCTTCAACCATCCTTTGTTCCATTCAAGCATGAAATGTCTCCAATGCTCTTGCTCATGCTTCTGCCTGGGATGTTCTATCCAATGACCTACTCATCTTTATTTTTTTCTTTTTTCTTTTATTTATTTATTTTTACATATTTTATTGATTTTTTTTCCTACTCATCTTTCAAGGCTCAGCCTAAATAATACCTTGAATTTTAAATCATTCACAATTCTACCTCCCATTCAACTTTCAGAAATTACAGTAATAACTTTTTCTCAATACAAAGAGCCCTCCTGCTATTTAGCACTTAATATATTCTTGTATTAGTCATTTCCCCTGACTTTATTATATTGCAAACTTCAAACAGAAACTGTTATTCACAGAGAACACATAATAGGTCCCCAATAAATATTTGCAATTAATGAGAGTTCCTGTTGCTTCAAACATTTGTTGGTGTCAATATTCTGGATTTTGGCATTCTAATAGGATGTAGTGGTAACTTATTGTTTCTTTAATTTGTAATTCCTATTGATATATAGAATATCTTTTTATATGCTTATTTGTCATCCATGTATCTTCTTTGGTGAGGTCTCTGTTCAGATCTTTTGTCCATTTTTAAATAAAGCTGTTTTCTTCTTAACTTTTAAAGAATTGTTTTTTTAAGATTTTGGATAGCAGCCATTTATCAGGTACTATATCTTTTGAAAATATTTTCTTCAAGTCTGTGGCTTTTCTTCTCATTCTCTTGACAGATTTTTTAAATGAAAACTTGAAGGGTACCTAAAGTAGTGTGTGTGTTAATGGAAAGAGGGCAGGTTCTCTAATCTCCCATAGAGTTTTGAAATTTATATGTACGGGCATCTTTCTGAAGGTTGCAGCATGGAAATACCCAAGTATTTGATGTCAAAAGACATGTTTCATTACTAAGATATTTACTAGTTAGGATATTTTGGTTACAAGTAAAGAAGTCCAAACCTATTTAAACAAAACAAGGAATTCACTGACTCACTGAACTTGAAAATTCAAGAGTTGATCTGGCCAGCTTCAGGCATAGCTATGTTTCCTCAAATAAAATCAGAATGTCTTGCCCTGGCCAGCATTGCTTGGTGGTTAGAGTGTCAGCCCACCACTTTCTTTCTCTCTCTCTCCCTCTCTTACCATATGTATGTATGTGTGTGTGTGTGTATATATATATATATATATATATATATATATATATGTGTGTGTGTGTGTGTGTGTGTGTGTGTGTGTGTCTGTGTGTCTGTGTGTCTGTGTGTCTGTGTGTACATATATATATTGTTCCCGCCCCCCCCCCCACTAGGATTTCCCCTGCATTAGCTTTACTCTAGCAGTCCTCTCTGGAAAATAGCTCCAAGATTTCAAGTTCCTTACATCTCTCAAGTGAAGCCCTCTCACTCCTAGAATTTATTTATTTATTTAAAAATAAAAACTCACTCTTGCATCTTGGCCACCAACATGTCATCCAGGTTGAAGAAGACCCAGAAACTTCAGGGCCATGTGAGCCACAGCCACAGTCCTATTGGCAAGCACAGGAAGCACCCGGAAGGCCAAGGGAGTGCTGGTGGCTTGTGCCATCATAGAATCAGCTTCGACAAATATCACCCAAGCTACTTTGGGAAGGTTTTGTAAATGAGGCATTACCACTTAAAGAGGAAGCAGAGCTTTTTGCCCAACTGTCAACCTTAATAAACTGTGG